>NC_050069.1:9291194-9972567 GCF_009764565.3 Dermochelys coriacea
TCTTAACCCCTCCCCCTCCCTCCCCTCTTGCCTCTCCCCATCTCCTCTCCCCTTAACCCCCCTCTGCTCCCCAACTCCTTCTCTTACCCCTCCCCCTCCTCCCCTCTTGCCTCTCCCCATCTCCTCTCCCTTACCCCCCCTCTCTGCTCCCCCACTCCTTCTCTTACCCCTCCCCTTCCCCTCTTGCCTCTCCCCATCTCCTCTCCTCTTACCCCCCTCTCTGCTCCCCAACTCCTTCTCTTACCCTCCCCCTTCCCTCCTCTCTTGCCTCTCCCCATCTCCTCTCTCTTACCCCCTCTCCTCTTCCCTCCTTCTCTTACCCCTCCCCCTTCCTTCCCCTCTTGCCTCTCCCCATCTCCTCCTCTTACCCCCCTCTCTGCTCCCCAACTCCTTCTCTTACCCCTCCCCCTTCCCTCCCTCTTGCCTCTCCCCCTCTCCTCTCCTCTTTCCCCCCCTCTCTGCTCCCCAACTCCTTCTCTTACCCTCCCCCTTCCCTCCTCTCTTGCCTCTCCCCATCTCCTCTCCTGTTACCCCCCTCTCTGCTCCCCAACTCCTTCTCTTACCCCTCCCCCTTCCCTCCTCTCTTGCCTCTCCTCATCTCCTCTCCTCTTACCCCCCTCTGCTCCCCAACTCCTTCTCTTACCCCTCCCCCTTTCCCTCCCCTCTTGCCTCTCCCCATCTCCTCTCCTCTTACCCCCCCCTCTGCTCCCCAACTCCTTCTCTTACCCCTCCCCCTTCCTTCCCCTCTTGCCTCTCCCCATCTCCTCTCCTCCTACCCCCCCCTCTGCTCCCCAACTCCTTCTCTTACCCCTCCCCCTTCCTTCCCCTCTTGCCTCTCCCCATCTTCTCTCCTCTTACCCCCCCTCTGCTCCCCAACTCCTTCTCTTACCCCTCCCCCTTCCCTCCCATCTCCCCCCGCAACCCGTTGCCCTCCCCTTCTGGCCCCGCCCCTTTCCCCTCCTATCTCTTCCTCCCCCCCGTGACCCCTCCCCTTTGTCCTCTCTAACTTCTCCAGTCCCCTCCCCCCTCCTTCAGCCGCGTTCGAGCATCGCAGCCCTCCGGCCATCTCCCATTGGCTGCCCCTGCGCCCACGTGACTCCCTGTGTAACGGGTGGGGCAGCCCTTGACCAAGCGCCTCCGGACGGCAGGGGAGGGGGCGGGGCGACGAGCGTGCCTGCCTGCCGGCGTGCGTGCGTGCGAGCCGAGGGGCGCGCGGCGGAGCCGGGGAGGGGTGGTGTCTCGTGCGCGGGTGCGCGCCGGCCCCCGGGGGAGCTCCGAGGCAGCGCGTGCGGCGCGCGACGGCCGGCTGCGGGCGGGCACGAGCTGCTGCTACTGCTGCGCCCTTGCGGGGGTCGGTGAGGGGGAGGCAGGTGAGTGTGCGCGGCGCAGCGCGGCGGGGGCAGCCCCGGGGGTGCAGGGCGGTGCCAGCTCCAGCTGCAACAGTGGGAGGGGGCGGGGGGAGTGTGACCGTGACCTCCCCCGGCTCGGGGCAGCTGGCTGGGGAGGACCCCGTGTGGGGGGCACCCTGGGAGTTGGGGGGGGGCGTCATCACCCTAGCCCTGGTGCATGCAGCACGCTGGGGATGAGCCCGCCGCCGTGCGTGCGGGGTACTGGGAGTGGGCGCCCAGGGTGGGGGACGCTGGGGATGAGCCTGCCCCCTCCCACACACTCCCCCATGCAGCGCACCCCTTGCCTGGACGGTGGCACGTGCCCCATGCACAGGATGCTCCGGAGTTGGGGAGACCGCACTCCCGTGCATTGGGTACTCTGTAGATGGGTGCATCTCCTGCAGATGGGGGTGCCCCCTGTATATGATGTTCTGGAGCTGGCCGAATGCGCCCCTTTCTTAGTGCAGCCTTAGGTGGTAGAGATTGTGCCTTACAGTCTGGAGGAGGGTGCTGATGGAGTTATGTCCCCGGCGTAGCATGTCTCAAAGTGTGATTGGGAGAAGAGCATCCCTGAACATTTTTGCGCTTGGAGAAAGCCAGCGGGGGTACAGCGATACTAACTGTGATGCCGAGCTACACTTTCAACAAACAAACAAAGCACAGATACAAATGGTCAGTGTTCAGAATGGAGAGAGGTAAATAGCAGAGCACCCCAGGGATCTGTACTGGGACTAGGGCAGTTCAGCATATTCACAGATGATCTGGAAAAAGAAGTAAACCGTGAGATGGCAAAGTTGGCAGACCCTATGAAATTAGTCAAGATAGTTAAGTCCAAAGCAGACTGTGAAGAGCTACAAAAGGGTCTCCCAAAACTGTGTGACTGGGTAACAAAATGGCAGATGATATTCAGTGCTGATAAATTCAAATTAATGCACATTGGGAAACATAATGCCAACTATACATACAAAATGATGGGGTCTAAATTAGCTGCTACCACTCAAGAAAGAGAGAGTTCTCTAAATACATCCACTCAATGCGCAGTGGCAGGGAAAAAAAGCTAACAACGTTAGGAGTCATTAGGAAAGAGAGAGATAAAAAGACAGAAAATATCATCCTGCCACTGTATAAATCCATGGTATGCCCACACCTTGAACACTGTGCAATTCTGGTTGCCCCATCTCAAAAAAGAATTGAAAAATGTACAGAGAAGGGCAACAAAAATTATTTGACAGGTTTCAGAGTAGCAGCCGTGTTAGTCTGTATTCGCAAAAAGAAAAGGAGTACCCGTGGCACCTTAGAGACTCGGTGCCACGTGTACTCCTTTTCTTTTTATAAAAATTATTTGGGGTTTGGAACAGCTTCCATATGAGGAGAGACTAAAAAGGTTGGGACCAAGCTTCTTAGAAAACAGCTGACTAAGGGGGTTATTGAGGTCTGTAAAGTCACTAATGGACTGGAGAAAGTGACAAAGGATGTGTTATTTACCCGTTCATGTAACACAAGAACCAGCAGTCCCCTGATGAAATTAATAGGCAGCAGGTTTAAAATAAACAAAAGGAAGTACTTCTTCACACAAGGCACAGTCAACCTGTGGAAATTGTTGTCAGGGGATGTTGTGAAGGCCAAAAGTGTAACTGAGTTTAAAAAAAAAAAAAAAAAATAAGTTCAGCGAGGAAAGGCCCATCAATGGGTATTAGCCAAGATGGTTAGGTTTGCAGTTCCATGCTCTGGATTGTCCCTAAGCCTCTGATTGCCAGATGGTGGGACTGGACGACAGCGGATGGATCACTCGATAATTGCCCTTTTCTGTTCATTTCCCTTTGAAACATCTGACATTGGCCACTGTCGGAATGCAGGATACTGGGCTAGATGGTCTGACCTAATATGTCGGCTCTCATGTTCTTATGAGTGTATATGTGGTGGTATACATTGTTGCAATGCGCATGAGGACTCTGAGATCTGAAGCAGCAGAAGTAATAGGTGCTGAATGGCAAAAGTAGTAGTGGCCACACCCAACTGGTATGGTTCTCGATACTTGAGTATATTTGGTTGCCTTTTTCCTTGACATGAGTTTCAGCTTTAAGTAAATAAAAACTAGGTTGGTGAAAGTTCCCAGCATCTCTCAGCAGCCGCCCAATTACAGTTATGAAAATGTGTGTTTAAATGGTTAGACTCGTAATATTTCTTTGGCCAGGTCTACACTACAAACTTACATTGGTTAACTACATCACTGAGGATGTGAAAAATCCAGGAGAGCTTCTACCATTGACATAGCTACTGCCTCTCGCAGAGGTGGATTAACTACACCAGCAGGAAAAGCTCTCCTGTCGGTGTAGTAGCGTCTTCACTAAAGCGCTACAGTGGCATGGCTGCTTCGCTGTATGTGTAGACAAGTTTTCAGTTTCCCTCTCAGGGTATGTATTTAACTCAGATTATTGCAGACTATTTGTATTGGTTGATCTGAATCTGGAAAATGGCAGAGGGGTATGGTCTAGTGGATGGATTCTGGGCTGAAGTCAGGAGTTCTGAGTTCTGTTCTCAGTTCTTTGGGGCAGTGACTGTGTCTTGTGGAGTGTGCATGCACACATGTGTACAGTGTTTTGCACAATAGGGCTCATGGGGCAGTGATCTCATTTGAGCCCTCTAGGCTAGGGATGGCCAACCTGAGCCTGAGAAGGAGCCAGAATTTACCAGTGTACATTGCCAAGGAGCCACAGTAATATGTCAGCAGCTCTCTCTCTTCCCCCCCCCGCCTGCTCTCAGCGCCTCCCGCCCACCAGCAGCCCTGCCGATCAGCACCTTCCCATCCCTCTCTCCCTGCACCTCCTGATCGGCTGTTTCGTGGCATGCAGGAGGCTCTGGGGTGGGAGGGGGAGGAGCGAGGGCACGGCAGGCTCAGGGGAGGGGGCAAGAAGGCATTGAGCAGTGAGCACCCTCCCAGCACACTGGAAAGTTGGCGCCTGTAGCTCCATTTTCAGAGTTGATGCCTATACAAGGAGCCGCATATTAACTTTTGAAGAGCCGTATGTGGCTTTGGAGCCCCAAGTTGGCCACCCCTAGTCTAGGCACTAGTGTGATGTGATATTAATAAAAAACAACTCCTTCATGTGACTGTCATTTTGGAGCTTAGATTAAAAAATATCAATGTTCAGCTGGACAGACCCTTTTGAGACGCTAGCTCTGGAAGCTGGTGTCTTATTCCAAAATGCGTGTGGTGTACATCTTGTACAACCAGAATTATTAATCCCAGCAGTTGGTCTAAATCCTGGGTTTTGTGTTACTGCCAGCTTCTAACTAATTCAATTATAACTTTATCTGCCCACTCAGAGGAACTGAGATTTAAGCCGAATGAATGAATTTTTTTTTCTGTGCATCCTTCTTGGTAAACTTGTTCAGCAAGAATACAAGCCTTGGGCTCGGTCCATGCTACAGACTTCTGCCAGCACAGCTATGATGGTCAGGGTGTGAACTTGATGAGAGGCGATCCTTGACTGATGTAGCTGTGCCAGCAGAACCCCTGGTGTAGTAACTAGTATAGCCCTATAGGGATGCACATTCAGTTACTGATGGCCTTGAAAAGATACAAACCACAAATCAATGGAAGTTGATACCTTGTGTATATAACCAATTCATTTAATAAGATCTCTTACTTTGCAGCAGACTGGATTTAAAGGCGCCCTGATTTGTGTCACATTTGTGCTGTATTCTATAACAGTTGGAATTTATTTCAGAACTGGTAGATTTTACTGATTTGGGACTCTATCCTGTTTTTCACAAATGCTTAATGCGGATGTATTTACCTGTTCTCCGCTTTAGCAATTCTAGGCAGCTGGACTGGGGGCAGAGTGGAGCTGGGTGGCGCTCCCTCCCTGTCCCATGTTGGGCCTGCCATGTGCCCCCCCCACAACGTTCCTCTATGTACCCCTAGTGGGGTGCATCTCACAGTTTGGGGACCACTGCCCTGACTCAGGTCCTGTTACTTACAGTGGACTTCTCTTGGGTGTGGTGGTTCTTTTAACTTGAGTTGGCTGGCAAGTCCGGGGTAAAGTCTAAAACTAGAGTAAGCACAACCAGCTGCTAAGGTGACTGGTGTGGTGGATGCAGACCAGCTCAACTCGTGTGCTGCTAGTCCTTCAGTGCCTTTCCGCAGTTCCTCCTGTGTTAGCCCACAAAGGACAAAGTTCTCCCACAATTCACTCGGGGAGAGAGAGAGAGAGAATTCCTAGAGCAGCTCAGCTTATTGCATTACAAAGAACCGTGGTGTGAACCCTCAAAAATCTTAGTGGCACACATGAGTGAGTGCAGAGCCATGTGGACGGAGCAACTTGAAAGCTTTTTCACAAGGGGGCTGCTCTCCCTCAGGTTAGCCTAAGGCGAGAGGATTACATTTAAATGTAGGTTTCAGAGTAGCAGCCATGTTAGTCTGTATTCGCAAAAAGAAAAGGAGTACTTGTGGCACCTTAGAGACTAACAAATTTATTTGAGCATAAGCTTTCGTGAGCTACAGCTCACTTCATCGGATGCATTTGGTGAAAAATACAGAGGGGAGATTGATATACATGATATAACATTGATATAAATGTAGATTACTCAAGTGACCTCTGTGAAGGTGTACCCTCACACAAAAGGAGGACATTGGGGTCAGATTCAGTGCTAAGTGAAGCCAAAGGAAAGGCCTCCATTTACTTCAGTGGGAGGTGGTTTGGGTCCCATGTGTAGAGTACCCATCTGCACACAGAGTTAGGGTTCTATATTTAAATACAGGTCATGCAACAGGAGGCAGCTCTGAAATGGGAGTAAGCCATGTTACTCTCCTGAAGACAGTGCAAAAAAAAAATCTTTACCATCTAACTGTCGTTTTTAGGGCAGTGTATATACAGCTTCCAGCAACTGTTCTCAGTTACATGTGCTTATTTCTTCTTTTTATTCTAGGCAATGCCACCTATTGGTGATGCCCTATGTTATCTTCTGCTATAGAATTAATTACACACGAGAGGAAGCATGAGTAAATGCAGATCTATGAACCAGCTGGTACTTTGAGAAAAGGTAACAGCCCTCTGATTAATCAGCCATCCACCGAGAAGATAAATGGGCCCATACCTGAGCAAGGGCTGTTAATGGCGGTTCTCCACGCTGCACCCCGGCAAACACAATACATTCAATTTAATTACTTAGTGACATTTCTGTTACTTTCACAACGTTTAAAAATGTAACTGGCACATGGCTGTTAATTAGGTAATGTAACGGCTCCCAAGAAACGCTCATTGATTTTTAAGTAATTCTTATACAATGTAAGCAAAACATTCTTTTTTTTTCCTATATGTCCTAGAAGTTTAAAAATTGCTAGGTTGCTTCCAGCAAAAAAGTAATCAATAATAGCAGCAATGAGGTTTGACTACAGAGCTCATGATAAGTTAAGAAGTGTTTTAAAAAAAAAAAAAATTTAGTACGGAGAGCCCTGGTTAAAAATTGGGCTTTAAGTAAGGTTCCTCCTTATTCTAACACCTGAAGGTTGTGAGTTCTTAAGTCAAATCTGAGTGAAAACAAGGCAGTTTTGTAGTTACCAGATTGAGTTAGACTATGAAGACCCTAGGGTTTACCTTGGACTTGCTAACTTGTGTGAAAACCGCAAACTGCTTTGGCTTCACTAGAGTTTAGAATGTGCCTCTCTTTCTAAGGGCTTGCCTGCACCAACAATTAGACCGCAGCAACCCCGGGCTAGCCTGCTGCTGTCTAATTGTCCCTGTGCACCTTGCTGACATGCATTAACAGCTTGTTAGAACACTTTGCTTTGATCCTCTTTTTGAAAGGGGACTAGCTCAAAGTGCATTAACTAACTGTTAACACGCATTAGCAGGGTACACGCAGTTACATCACAGCAGGCTAGTGTAGGGTAAATTCATACCCCAACTTACTGTGGTCCCCGTAGACAAGTCCTGTTCTTTCTTTTGTCACTTTCTTTCCCAACCAGCATTGTGGGGGACAAAGTGGGTGGCATCTTTTTTTTTTCTTTCCCTTCCTTTTGCTGTTGCTCCTTCTGTCCTCTGTTCCGCTTCCCTTGTTGAAATCTCCTTCTTACCTCTTTCTCTAAAAACAGATGCAACAGCAGCAGTTTGCAAACCGCAGGGGGAGAGGGCGAGGGGGCTCTTACTGTCCCCAGAAACAAAGTGGTGACCTTAACTAGCTCAAGGAGCTGAGTAGTATCAGAGCACATTGTCCTTCCTCGCCTTGTGAACATGCTCATCTTCTGCCCCACACTGGAACACAGAACCCTGCTGCACTCAGTTCCGGAGTTTGGCAGAGTCTAAAGCTGTTATCCCCTGGAACTGCAGGAACTAGGAAGATGAAGTGCTGGAACAATAGGCCCTGGCTCAGCATGAATTACTTGAATTGTAGTCTTCTCCTGCCATCATACTACGGGAAGTGGCTTTAAAAATACGTGATCCCTATGGCTATGCACTGAAAGGAAAAGCCATTGGAAAGCGATTCAAGGTTCCTTTAACAAAAAATGCAAACCCCTTGCAGGTTTAAAAAACAAACAAACAAACTTGTGCAAAACCTGTTGTGAAATCAGAGGAGCCAGAAGAGGGGGAGTGTTAAGCACCACCTGACCAGCATAATGATTATGAAATGCTCAGGGAGATTAGAGAGGCTACAAAAACAGAAAACCCAGTAACAAAGGGGGATTTCAGCTATCCCCATATTGACTGGGTACATGCGGAGATAACTTTTCTAGGTTTCAGAGTAGCAGCCGTGTTAGTCTGTATTCACAAAAAGAAAAGGAGTACTTGTGGCACCTTAGAGACTAACAAATTTATTTGAGCATAAGCTTTCATGAGCTACAGCTCACTTCATCGGATGCTCACGAAAGCTTATGCTCAAATAAATGTTAGTCTCTAAGCTTTCGTGAGCATCCGATGAAGTGAGCTGTAGCTCACGAAAGCTTACGCTCAAATAAATTTGTTAGTCTCTAAGGTGCCACAAGTACTCCTTTTCTTATAACTTTTCTAGACACCATTAAGGGCTGTTTCTTGGAGCAACTATTCCTGGAACCCGCAAGGGGAGAGGCAGTACTTGATTTAATCCTAAATGTAGCATAGGATCTTGTCCAAGAGGTGACTATAGCTAAAATGCTCAGTAATAGTGACCATAATGTAATTAAATTTAACATCCTTGTAGTGGGGGAAATACCAAAGAAACCTACCACAGTAGCATTTAACTTCAAAAAGGGGAACTACACAAAAATGAGGAGGCTGGCTAAATGGAAATTTAAAAGGAACAATCACAAGAGTGAAATGCCTGCAAACTGCATGGAGACTATTTAAATACACTATAATAGAGGCTAGACTAAATGTACACTCCGAATAAAAAAAAATAAAGAGGATTTAAAAAAAATGCCACCATGGCTAAACAGCAGAGTAAAAGAGGCAATTGGAGGCAAAAAGGTATGTTTTAAAAATTGGAAGTCAAATCCTCCTGACAGCAATAGAAAGGAACATAAACTCTGGCAAAGTCAAGTGTAATAAGGCATGTGAAAAAAGAATCTGAAGAGCAACTAGCAAAAGACCCAAAAACCAATGGCAAAAAAATTTAAATACATCAGAAGCAGGAAGCCTGACAAACAATGAGTAGGGCCACTGGATGATCGAGGTGCTAAAGGAGCCTTCAAGGAAGACACGGCCATTGTGGAGAATCTAAATGAATTCTTTGCATCAGTCTTCATTACAGAGGGTGTGAGGGAGATTCCCACACCGGAGCTGTTCTTTTTAGCTGACAAATCTGAAGAATTGTCCCAGAGTGAGGTGTCAATAAGAGGAGGTTTTGAAAGAAATTGATAAAAAAGAGTTCTGAAGGAACTTAGATATGAATTTACAGATCTACTCACTGTAGTATGTAACCTGTCACTTAAAGCAACCTCTGTACCAGATGACAGGAGGATAGCTAATGTAATGTGGATTTTTAAAAAAGGCTCCAGAGGTGCTCCTGGCAATTACAGGCTGGTAAACCTAACTTTAGTATCAGGCAAATTGGTTGAAACTATAGTAAAGAACAGAATTACCAGACATATAGATGAACACAGTATATTGGGGAGGAGTCAGCACAGCTTTTGCAAAGAGAAATGATGCCTCACCAATCTATTAGAATTCACTGAAGGTGTCAACAAATATGTGGACAAGGATGATATACTGGATATAATGTACTTGGACTTTCAGAAAGCCTTTGAGAAGATCTCACACCAAAGAGGGCATAACAAGTGGGAGCGTGCTAATAAAATTTGTGAATGACACAAAGTTGGAAGGTATTACCAATATGAAGGAGGACCGGAATATCATACAAGGAGATCTGGAGGACCTTGAAAACTGGAGTAATAGAAATGGGATGAAATTTAGTAGTGCAAATTGCAAGGCCATGCACTTAAAGACTATCAACAATTTTTTTGCCATAAACTGGGGATGTATCAGTTGGAAGTGACAGAAGAGGAGAAAAACTTGGGTGTATTGGTTAATTACAGGATGACTATGAGCTGCCAATGTGAAGTGGCCATGAAAAAGCCTAATAGAATCCTAGGATGCATCAGGTGAGGTATTTTCTGTCGAGATAGGGAAGTGTTGTTGCCATTATACAAGGCACTGGTGAGACCTTATCTGGAACACTGTGTGCAATTCTGGTCTCCCATGTTTAAGAAAGATGAAATCAAACTGGAACAGGTGCAGAGAAGGTTTACTAGGATGATCCAAGAAATGGAAAACCTTACAAGAGGAGACTCAATCAGCTTGGCTTGTTTACCCTAACCAAAAGAAGGCTGAGGGGTGATATGATTGCTCTCTATAAGTACATCACAGGAATAAATACCAGGGCAGGAGAGGAGGTATTTAAGTAAAGTGCCAATGTAGACACAAGAACAAATGGATATAATCTGGCCATCAACAAGTTTAGTCTTGAAATTAGACAAAGGTTTCTAACCATTGGAAGTGAAGTTCTGGAACATCCTTCAAAGTGGAGCAGTGGGGGCAAAAAACCTTACTGGCTTCAAGACTGAGCTTGATAAGTTTATGGAGGGCGAGGTATGACTAAATTGCCTACAATGGCACGTAGCCGATCTGTGATGCTAGTAGCAAAAATCTGGACTGGCTGGAGATGGGGCACTAGATGGGGAGGGCTCTGAGTTACTACAGAGAATTCTTTCCTAGGTGTCTGGCTGGCAGGTCTTGCTGGCACACTCCGGGTTCAGCTGATTGCCATATTTGGAGTTGTGAAGGAATTTCCCCCCAGGTCAGATTGACAGAGACTCTGGGGAGGTTTCACCTTCCTCTGCAGCGTGGGGCACTGCTCACTTGCAGATTTAAACTAGAATAAACGGTGGATTCTCTGTAAGTTGAAGTCTTTAAATCATGATTTGAGGACGTCAGTAACTCAGCCAGAGGTTGGGGTTTATTACATGAGGAGGTGGGTGAGTTTCTGTGGTCTGCAATGTGCAGGAGGTCACGATGGTCCCTTCTGGCCCTAATGTCTATGAGTCTGAGGTCCTCTCTTGGATCACTAACTGCTTAAAAGATAGAAAACAAAGGGTAGGAATAAATGGGCGGTTTTCACAATGAAAAGTGGTAAATAGCTGGGTCCCCCAAGGATCTGTTTTGGGACCTGTGTGGTTCAATATATCCATAGGTGATCTGGAAAAAGGGGTAAACAGTTAAGAGGCAAAGTTTGCAGATGATACAAAGTTACTCAAAATAGTTAAATCCTACAAATTGCAAAGAATTACAAAGGGATCTCACTAAATTGGGTTAAATTAGCTGTTACCACTCAAGAAAGAGATCTTGGAGTCACTGTGGATACTTCTCTGAAAACATCCGCTCAATGTGCAGCGGCAGTCAAAAAAAAACAAACCCGAATAGAATGTCAAGAGCCACTAAGAAAGGGATAGAGAATAAGACAGAAAATAGCATAATGCCTCTATATAAATTCATAAGCACATACTTTGAATACTGCGTGCAGATCTGGTCACCCCATCTCAAAAAAGATACCTTGGAATTGGAAAAGGTACAGAGAAGGGCTACAAAAATTAGTAGAGGTAGGAACTGCTTCCATATGAGGAGTGGTTAAAAAGGCTGAGTTTTTGTCTACAGTGCACAATTACTTCGATATAACTACGTTGCGCAGGGATGTGAATAATCCGCACCTGTGAGTGACCATAGTTATACTGACCTATGTGCTGGTGTAGACAGCGCTATGTCAGCGGGATGGCTTTTTAACTAAACTGACGGGAGATGCACTCTTCCATCAAAAAGAAAAGGAGTACCGGTGGCACCTTAGAGACTAACAAAGGTGCCACCGGTACTCCTTTTCTTTTTGCGAATACAGACTAACACGGCTGCTACTCTGAAACCTGTGACTCTTCCATCAGCTCAGCGTGTCTTCATTAAAGTGCTACAATGGCACAGCTGTGCCAATGCAGCATTTTAAGTGTAGAACTGCCCTTGGACTGTTCATCTTAGAAAAGAGATGATGAAGGATATTATAGGGGTCTATAAAATCATGAATGGTGTGGAGAAAGGGACTAAGGAAGTGTCATTTATCCCTTCTCATAACGCAAGAACGAGGGGTCATCCAATTAAATTAATAGGGGGCAGGTTTAAAACAAACAAAATGAAGTATTTCATACCATGCACAGTCAACCTGTGGAACTCATTGCCAGGAGATGTTGTGAAGGCCAAAAAGTATAATTGCTTTAAAAAAAGAACTAGATAATTTTATGGAGGATAGGTCCATCAATGACTATTAGCCAACTTGGTCAGGGATGCAACCCCATGATCTGGGTGTCCATAAACCACTGACTGCCAGAAATTGGGATTGGACAACGGGATGGATCACTCGATAATTGCTCTGTTCTGTTCATTCCCTTTGAAGCATCTGGCACTAGCCACTATCTCAAGACATGATACTGGGCTAGATGGGCTATTGGTCTGACCCAGTGTAGCCATCTTATGTAACTTGCTGAATGCTGCTCTCAGCATGGCTGTTGTGTGCATCTAGGAGTTACTTCTCAAGTGGATGGAGTTTTGAGTGCTTTTGCAGATTGTTTTTCAACCATTCAGTCTGGGATGGTGGTTGTAGTCATTTCCACTTCCTGGGAAGAAGTGATCTTACAGCCAAGAATAGCAGTTCTTCCAAGATCTTCCATAGGGTGCTATTAGAGTTTTCTGCAGCTCCATGCGTGTTTATAAAATGGCCCCACGATGAAAAATGTAAAATCTTAATCACATCTGTTTGGATCCAGCCTCTACTAGACTAGATGAGAGCATTTAACTGGCAACTAACTCTGTCAAATAGGTGAGCAAACTTCTTGGTAATGAATCACTGAGTCTTGAGAAAAAATCCACTTCCCGGTGGTGAGAAACTTTCAGCTGAACTTGACGGCTCTCTCCTGGGAATCTAGGAACTCACTAAAAACGTGTATAATTTTCAGCTCTAATGACTGTGATGATAGATTTTAAAACATGACCAGTGTGTAAACCAATGCAGTGCTTTCTGAATCTGCCAGGAGATGGCTTCAGTGCCTCTGCTTCTGCTCATAGCTCTGGCCAGTTTCTTCTGCTGCAACCTGGCAGTCTTTTCAGAGGTCACTGCCCCTTCTGAGACTCCTGCCAGCACCTGTGGAACTGACAATGGGGTCAAATTCATGTTGCTGGTGTCTGGGAAATTCCAGAGCAGGGAGTGGAGCTTTTCACAAAGGATCACAATCCGAGAGACTTTAGTATGCAGAGAACATCTCTACAGCACCCTAGTGACACTGGAGTGGGTGGCCAATACAGAGTGGTTTTTAATACCTTCCAGTATCTAGAGGGATGGCAAGAAAGGCCTCAAACTTTTCAGATATCAGCTAGCCAGAGGTTGCTAGGAAGGATGAGCTGCTGAACAGTGTCCATATAGGAATTTCGGCACCTGTCTCAGCTGAAGGAGGGGGAGTGGCGGGATTCTGTGTTGGGCATTAATCCTGGAGAGTGTAAGTTTTGTCTAGCTGTTAATTATCTGGTTAAAATACTCAAGTAATGGCATTGTATATCAACCTGACCCGGGATCAGGCCTGGACACTGCTGAAAAATAGACGCTTGGAATCAAATTCCAAATATCTGTGTACCCTTGGCCTGGGCAGATCTTGCTGGTTGGGCAGAATCCAGAGGGGTCTCTTTGGGTTCACACTCTGGAAGCAGTTGCGTTGCTTACTGTGCTAATTAACCCTAATTGAATTGCGTGAATAGGATGTGTACAAGGGTGTGCGTGTGTGAAGAAAGCTCGATAGGATAGATTAGGACTTGTTTACACTTGAAAATTAATGTTGATTAAGGTAGGGTATGAATTTTAAAGCACAATGGCTGTTCCTGGATGACTCCATGTGTGGACTCTTATTCCAGAGCAAGTGTCCACATACGATGTTAATTGGGAGCGACTATGTGTAGACAAGCCCTTAGGGAAGTGAAGTATTTGGGAGAAATCAAGAGGAAAATACAGAGAAGGAGGACTAGAACACAATGTGGGATTAGAGGGAACAAACCATGACTGGCGTGTGTATCAAATTGTGAACTCTGTTTTGTGTTAGGACCTTCATTTTTGTATTAAGTGCTGAGCACGTCTAAACTTTCTCTGGCCAGCTTATTGTATTGCACTGAAGGCAGTGCCTGCCCAGAAAAGATTTTTGACACATCTGTTAAATGACGATCACTGAAAAGCTATCTGTTGATTCTGATTGTCTCTCAACCACTTACTTGTGCCTATGGAACAACAGATTTTCTGTAAAGCCATGAATGGTATGGAGAATCTGAATAGGGAAGTGTTATTTACCCCCTCACATAATGCAAGAACCAGGGGTCATCCAATTAAATTAATAGGCAGCAGGCTTAAAATAAACAAAAGGAAGCACTTCTTCAGACAATGTGCTCATTGCCAGGGGATGTTGTGAAGGCCAAAAGTGTAACTGGATTAAAAAAATAATTAGACAAATTCATGGAGGATAGGTCCATCAGTGGCCATTAGAGTAGATGGTCAGAGACGGAACCCCATGCTCTGGGGCTCCCTAAGTCTCTGACCACCAGAAGCTGGAGCTGGATGACGGGATGGATCACTCAAAAGTTGCCCTGTTCTGTTCATTCCCTGTGAAGCATCTGGTGCTGGTCCCTGTCAAAAGACAGGATACTAGGTTAGGTGGTATCAGAGTAGCAGCCGTGTTAATCTGTATTCGCAAAAAGAAAAGGAGTCCTTGTGGCACCTTAGAAACTAACAAATTTATTTGAGCATAAGCTTTCGTGAGCTACAGCTCACTTCATCGGATGCATTCAGTGGAAATGTAGCTCATGAAAGCTTATGCTCAAATAAATTTTAGTCTCAACGTGCCACAAGTCCTGTTCTTTTTGGGCTAGGTGGATCATTGGTCTGACCTTATCTGGCTGTTTCTTGTGTTCTTCCATTTATGTGGTGAGCCTGACTGCAGGCAGGGCTGGGGCTTTCCAATGGAACGCATGGCAAAAAGGAACAGACTTTTTGAGTGGGATGCTGCTCTGAGTTGATGAGGGAGTGGGAGAGGGTTGGGAAGCTGACCATTGCTGCTTGGAAGCAGGCTCTGTAGGAGGAACTCTGCCCAACCTGAAATGCTGACAAACCCCAGGCTCACAGATTGGGTGAGAGCAGACGAAGGTGTGTCATGCGATTTCAGTCTTGCAAAGATTTATTATTCTCAAGTGCTTTCAAGACTAAAGTGACCGTGGCAAATGAGGTCTTTTCCCAAGCCTGTTTCTTGCTTCTTGCCATATTGTCCAGAAGGAGTTAACCCAGAAGCCCAGAGCTCCCACGGTTGGGGCAGTAAACTCGTCGGAGAGGGGACGAGGGGTTGGGAGATCTGAGGCAGTGGTTTCAGGGTCAAGGGCAGCTGGAATGTGGAGTCTCCATGCCACAAGGAAGGGAGTATCAGTGAGCCTGGGACCGTGGCCCTGTAGACTCAGAGCTAGAAACAGAGAGAGAGCTCAACTCAGACCCACTTGTCATGAAAGCATGTGGACCCAGCAGTTGTGTCCGCTCACAAGAAGACTGGGGACTGTGCAGAGGAGCACTGGACCACGGTGTTACAGAAACATTGACTGAGGTCTGTACAAAAGAAGAGATGCTGTGTTCGCCTACTGAAAAAAAGAGAGTAAAACTGAAGGAAAGCCAGCAGAGGTTTTACAGGAATGAGGGAAAAAATCTGTGCATGCGTTTAGAGTGATTATCGAATAGAAAACTGATTGTAGATTATTTGTTAAATACGCGGCTCAGTAAACAAGACACAGTTTCTTATTCCTCTAAATTGCAAGCTTCAGGTATTTGATTGGGGGTAGTGGCAGTGAAGGAATCTCTCAACCTGACTAATAGGGTTCATTCTCAAGCTAGTAGTGCTGGGAGAGCTTCTGTATATCCACTTGCATACAACCAGCTAACTGATCATTCAGTAGGGCAACTGTGTAAGAGAAGTACCAAGTGGCTACGGGGGCGGGATTGTGAGGGGTTTTTTTAGGTTTATATCTCTTAGGGCTTGTCTTCACTGCAGAGTTAACTCTAGTCCTGTCCACACACAAACGCTTACCTTGAGTGGTGGTGGTGCTTTTACTCGAGTTGGCTGGCCCCTCTGGTGTAGATAGGCTTGGACGCCTTAGATTTTTATCAGTAAATGTCAGTTTTACCTTACACACGCACAGATGAAAAAATATTTCCATTGACAATCATTGAAATGTATGGGTAGGCAAAGTAAGAAGAATGCTGCTTGAGAACCTGTCAGTTTGATTTAAGGATATTTACTTCATATATTTTGACACATGAGGCTGATTGTGTGTTTTAACTGTTACAAGGCTTTAATTTAGAATCTCAGTGTCTACTGTCATCAAATAATTTCTGATCTCTTTCCCCTGTCTGCCCCCCCAATTTCCCACAACCATGAAAACTGAAATAGATAAAAAAGCTTAAAATAAGCAGAAGTATTATCTGTTGAAATGAGTAACCATCCTCCCACCCCCGAATTCTGCTAAGCCTAGGTATAGGCTACAGATCAACTTAGCACAACTCATTGGCAGTTAAGCTGCTCAGAGTGATCGTGCTGAGTGTTATTTCATAGTATGGTCGCATTCACTCAAGCTAGGCTAATGTGAGAGGAGTAATTTGAGTGCAGATAACTTGAGTGGATTCTGTAGTGAAGACATGACCTTACCAGCGGAGCAGGGGATATCTTTGGCATTTCCCCCCTTTAAGATGGGTTGTTTGTTTGACCTATTCACATTCCCCTTTTATTTCTTCTCTCTGATGGCCCTGCAGAGGTGATTTCCTTTCAGGCTAGCCAATCCTTCTGATTATTGTGGTATAGTTAGAGCTCCCTGCAGAACCTGGCACGGTCATCAGAATTGCGGCATCAGTCAGTGTGTCACTTTGTTTCCCCCATGAATTGAGTTCTCCACCTCTTTCCTACTCTCAGCCTTTGTTGGGTTTATAAATTAAAGAGGCTCTCAATTTAAAAATCAGAGCCTGTGTTTTTTTTAAATAACCTTACCTGTTACTAATAAATTGCACATGAGCTTAAAACCAAAAGTATTTTTAAAAGAACTATTGATGTGTCTGCTGTTCTTTTGTATTTCTCTCAGATTGGACAGGTGTTAATAGTTGGTGTTAATGTCTCGCAAGTTCTAGCTGAGTGCTACACTATGAGTTGCAGACATTGCAAGGGAATGGTATTCTAACTGCTTCTTCTAAAATTTTGTTTTTAATTGAAACTTTTCTGCTGGTCTCTGATTTCTGCAAAAGCAGTGTAGAGATCCTAAATCTTGGGTCATGTATGGCTCAGGCAATGTTAAGTGGTCCAGGTGAAGATTAAATTATGTGTTTGAAAGAGGTTTGAAATAAGATGGAAAGAAGATGGATACAAGAAGGCTGTTCGGGATGGTGGGAGCGACAGAAAAGCATGCTCATGCTAAGCATGACCAGATGATAGGAAGGGACAAAGGAAGCTGGTGTTCGATGGTTGTGGGGAACGGGTTGGAACACGACAATGAGTGATCTAAATGTAGTTTTGAACTATCCTGGAAAGGAGGGGTTATTTGTGGTCAACTTCTTCGTAGATTAAAAACCAAAGCAAATTCTGTAGTAGCTGTAACTGCTGCAGAGCTAGTTGCTGATAAAGCTAGCATCACTCATGGTAGCCCTTCATCGGGAGCAGTTGCTGCAGTTTTGATCCTGCTGATGGATATCCAAATCCACGGCAGTGAAAAGCATGTCATGGACCATGAAATCAGACGTACCCTGTGAAATCTAGCTGTTGGAGGGGAGAAAGAGGGACAGGGCTGGGGGCATTTGCTGGGCTCCAGCTGCTAGTCCTCCAGGCTGGGGAGGGACAGGACTTCCTCTTCCTCTGCCTGGCTGTTCTTGGCAGGGAAATCAGACCTGCTTCCCAGAACTTCCCCGGCTTCAGGAGTCTCTGCAAAGTGAGGGTGGCAATCATGCAACCCCTCTTCAACATCTTTGTGACCACCACCCCCCCCGACCTTTTTTGGGCATGGAACCCCCACGGTTACAACATGGGGAAAATTAAACACCTGAAAACGTGAAATTGACCAGTTTTAAAAACCTCTGGCTGTGAAATTGATCAAAATAGACCATAAATTTGGTAGGGGCCTAGATATAGCCATGGGTGACAGTAATTGAGAAGGGTAGTGGATGGGCAGCTCACAGTGATGGGGATTTTCCCAAAGACTCTCACTGGAAAATACCTTTTGTAGAGTATAAAAAGTAGGTGTAAAGGGAAGAAATAAGAGTGTAAATGGAACCTGCAGGCTTCTGACAACTGGAAGGAGTATTTCCTTGCTGTATTTTGGAGTGAGCTGTAGCTCACGAAAGCTTATGCTCAAATAAATTTGTTAGTCTCTAAGGTGCCACAAGTATTCCTTTTTTTTTTTTTTGTATATTACCCATATCTGTCTGAATTCCTCATTGCACTGCTAAAGAGGTGTTCATGTCTGTCACACTGAAAATTTTCACTAGGAAATATATTGTTGTGACCTGGAAAGATAGGACTCCCATAAACATGTAATCCCATACACCAGCTATAGAACAGAAGTCTATCCTAGGTGTTAGAGCAAGGGAGTACATCAGGTCTGGGTTCTCTTCCAGCTCTAACACCAACTTGCTGTTTGACCTTGGCCAAGTCACTTAATCATAGAATTGTAGGACTGGAAGGGACTTCAAGAGGTTTTCTAATCCAGTCCCCTGCACTCAAGGCAGGAATAAGTGTTCTCTCGAGACCATCCCTGAAAGGTGTTTCTCTAACCTGCTCTTAAAAATCTCCAATGATGGAGATTCCACAACCTCTGTAGGCAATTTATTCCAGTGTTTTCCTAAGTGTCCAGCTAGTTAGTTTTTCCTAATGGCTAATTTAAACCGCCCTTTCTACAATTTAAGTCCATTGCTTCTTGTCATTTTCTCAGAGGTTAAAGAGAGCAATTTTTCTCCCTCCTCCTTGTAACTACCTTTTATGTACTTGAAAACTGCTATCATGTCCCCTCTCAGTCTTCTCTTCTCCAGACTAAACAAACCCAATTTTTAAAATCTTCCCTCATAGGTCATGTTTTCTAGACCTTGAATCATTTTTGTTGCTCTTCTCTGGACTTTCTCCAATTTGTCCACATCATTCCCAAAATGTGGTGCCCAGAACTGGACACAATACTTCAGCTGAGGCCTAACCAGCTTGGCATAGAGCGGCAGAATTACTACTTGTGCCTTGTTTACAATGCTGCTGCTAATACATCCCAGAATGTTTTGCTTTTTTTTTTCTTTCCAACAGTGTTACACTGTTGACTCATATTTAGCTTGTGATCCACTATGATCCTTAGATCTTTCCACAGTACTCCTTCTTAGGCAGTCATTTCCCATTTTGTAAATGTGCAACTAATTGTTCCTTCCTGAGTGGAGTACTTTACATTTGTCCTTATTGAATTTCATCCTAGTTTACTTCAGACCATTTCTCCAGTTTGTCCACATCATTTTGAATTTTAATCCTGTCCTTCAAAGCACTTGCAACCCCTCCCAGATTTGTATCATCCACAAACTTTATCAGTGTACTCTCTATGCCATTATCTAAATCACTGATAAAGATATTGAACAGAACTGATGCCTGCGGTATCCCACTCAATGTGGCCTTCCAGCGTGACTGTGAAACACTGATAACTACTCTCTGGGAACTGTTTTCCAACCAGTTATGCAGCCACCTTCTAGCAGATCCATCTGGGTTGTGTTTCCCTAGTTTGTTTATGAGAAGGTCATGCGAGACAATATGAAAAGCTTTACTAAAATCAAGATATACCACATCTTCTGCTTCCCCCCCATCCACAAGGCTTGTTACCTGTCAAAGAAATCTTTCTCTACCTGTTCATCCACCTCTGATAGATGTGCTGAGCTTCGATCAATGACCATAAAGGGCATTAGGATCTTGGTTAACGCCACCAAAGGGGGTGGTGATGGTATCCTGAGGTCAAGCAGGATTTGCTGGTCAAATAGTATAGGGTTTTGCTCCACTCCCATAGAAAGTGTTTGGAGCGTGTATGGGTTGGGGGGGCGGGGGAAAGCAATTGGAAAAGGGATGTTGATGTAATGAATTGCTATGTGTGCAGTTCACGTAAGTGCTGATTCTCAGCTGTGTGGAATCTGCAGACGAGCACATCGCAACTGTATGAATTTCAGATGAGATTGCTGGACCACTTTGCTAAAAGCCTCTTGCATCTGATCAGCTGTAATATCTCCTTCCCCTCCCCTCGAACTCAAAGTCTATGCAGGCTGCATGGAGTTTATAGGGGGTGTCTGCAGCTGTGCCGTGTTTGTAGTCAGCTGGAAGGCAAGTTTTTATCTTAGAAATATTTTTACTCTTAGTCTCTTTTATCTTGACTGTTTGGATGTAAGGTTTAGTTTCCCATGACACTGGGTGATTAGAAAGGCATGGGGTGGGAGGGATCCATTTTCTATGTAGGTCTTTGTGCTATGGTATCTCATCCAATAAATGGTAAATTTGCTGCATCTCATCTTTTTAATATTGCCCAATAATTTCCTTTCTACGTCACTGAAGATCACCGGGTGCTTAACTTGGGAGCTGAAAGCAGTTTTGTGTGTTGTCCTGTTGCAAGTGAGGTTGGGGGGGAAACAGGGCAATAGCAGTTCCCACACACAGTTCTGTGCATGATGGTAGATTGACTCGGAGTCTTTCCAGTTGAACTCGCCTGCATATTTTGACGCAATTGAGAGGCTGGAAGTCAGACTTGATCTTTACCATTGAGAAACCTGCATGATGTGCTCCGTCCCCCACCCAGCCCCCCGATCTAAGATACAGGTAAATCAGTCTCATGCATCAGGACATGAGCTGATTGCAGAGTCCAGGAAGGGGTTTCCCTCTCTATACGTTGATATATAATCATAAAGCACCTAGCTAACTGGTTTTATTTCCTTTCTCTGAACTGTCAGGTGTTGGTGACTGCTGGAGGCAGAATGTCAGACTCGATGGGTAAATGATTTGATCTGGTGGTATGGCAAATCCTATGTTTTATCTTCCTCATTTTTTTTTCCTGCTTCACTTTTGAGGCTCCCTGTAAGCAGGTGGGCATCCATTGTCCTGGAGTCATCTGATATTGCAGACAGTTGAGGCTAGATGCATTTTTCTGATCCAGAAAACTCTTTTGGGCTCCTGGACCAGTGATCAGAAAGGATTGGGGGGTGGGGAGGAAACACCCAATCCTGAGTTCTGACTTGGCATACAAATTTGGGTAGTATTCACAGAGCATGTGTGTTTGTGGGGAAGCAATTGACGTTGAAGGGGTGATGAAGAGAGCTGGATTAGCCATGAAGAAAAGGGTTGTGGTTGCAGCCTCTCCCCTCCTCAGACCTTTGGTAACTTCCTTCCCTGTTGAGAACCTGTAGGGTAGAGGAATGAAAGGAACATGAAGAGGAGTTGGGGAACTCTTCAAAAGGGAGCATCGTAAAATGTTTCTTTTGCAAAAGCTAATGGGGATAGAAAACTCATTTGTCCTCTGAAGTATTGTCAGATACGAAGACATGATTCAATCATTACGGTGTGAAAAAGGGAATTTGTAGCCTTGCCAGCCCACCAGAATTACCCTTATATTAAGTCGCTCCTGCCAGTGCTTTCGAAATAGAACCAGGCTTCGAAGAAGATCGGGGTGGCTGAACCAAAATGGAAATCCTAAATAGCTGGCTGGAGTCGGATCATTTGGCATCGTTGTGTAGTGCCAGCCTGCCACTTCCCCACATTGGCTTAGAATGACTGTTCTGACAAGTCTTCGTGGGCAGAACAGCGGCAGTTACAGGTCCTGTTTTCTGTGTACAGGAACTGACTTTGCAATTATAAGAGAGCTCTTTTTTTTTTTTTTTTTTTTTGGTCTTCCTACAGCTTGCTTGTGAGATTTCCGTGAGCTGAGCACTTGCGATCAAAAGCCACATTCTTAGTTCATAGGATGGCTAGCCTTGTCTGGGGCTGGTAAGCCAGCTGCAGAAACCTTCAGCTAACAGTCTTTTTTCCCTCCTCTGTAATGAGGTGGGGTGTGTGTGTGTGTGTGTGTGTGTGTGAGTGAGTGAGTGAGTGAGTGAGTGAGTGAGTGAGTGACGAAATGAAACTAAAAACCCAAACCGGGAGCCAGATCCTGCTTTGTACTTCACACAGCTTCACTTATTATTCAAAGTGCACCACAGACACTTCATCCTCCCAACCCCGCCTGAGACGCAAGTCACTCTTACTGCCCGTCTTCCAGATGAGGTCACGCGTCTGGCCCGAGGTCACACAGCGAGTGCTTGGCAGAGCTGGGATCCCCACTCTGGAGCGCCAGACTACGAGAACCAAGAACTGCTTCCCGCACTGAGCTGAGTCATGAGACCAGATCCCTCCAGCTTACACTGTGTAACCAGTCCAGAATTTTTCATACCCTGTAAATTTTCTGTAGGTTACAGATCTGAAGCAGCCGTGGCAAGGGACTCCTGAGTGCAGGTGATGGCTTGCTTTTATTGGCAAGGAGGTGGTTATATTTGCATTTCTCACCATGAGTAGCTGTTCTCTGCTTCTGTCGTGGAAATTGCACATGTGCAAGGAGTAAACTTACTGCATCGGGGAAAGGGGTTTCCTCCTCTCCCTGTTCAGAGGCAAGACATATGGGGGTTTGAAGAACTGGGGGCAAATATAGGGGGACAAGTATTCTTGACCAGGTTGTGGAGTACTCTCTGCTTGCTGAGAGGGTAGCATGACCCCGTGGGGAGGGCACTCGACTGGGAGTCAGGAGACCTGGGTTCTGTTTTCATCTCTGCCACGGACCTGCTGGGTGACCTTGGGAAAGTCCCTTCCTTTCTCTGTGCCTAGTTTCCCATTCCACCTTTTGTTTGGTCTGTTAACATTATAAGCTGTTCACTTTGTATGTGTCTGTATAGTGCATAGCACAATGGGGCCCTAACCATATTTGGGGCTCTAGGCTTTGCTGTTAAGCAGATAATTAACATATTGCTTGTCTTGCTATGCATAGGCAAACGGCTTAATAGCAGCAGGGAGCAACTGCTGTCATGGCAATAGAGCTGGGTGCTCTAAAATGGTCCAAGCTGAGTTTGTTCCTGGAGTGCCTTGTGTATTGCTGTGTGCCGTTCCACCACAGAGTTAACAGTCTCAGCGGGTGTGGTTCCCAATGCAGATTGTCCCTCATGGCAACAGTTTACCAGGCCAGCTTGTTGAGAAGAAAATGTAGGAGTTGCTGAATAAACACTTGGAGGGTGCCCTGGGGAGTTTGATACTAAACGGGAATGACTGTGTCTTTCAGTGCCAAGCAACCTTTCCTTGGAGCCACGGTTGTTGGGTTTGTTTTTCTTTTTTTCTTCCCCCTTCAGTTTTTTTTAAGCCTGTCAGTCAAGGTTTCTCCTCTTGTTCTCACCATTTTTCCGTAACTTTTTTTCCTGTTAGATTATGCAACAAAAGGGGAGAGAGAGAGTGTGTGTGTGAGAGAGAGAGAGAGAGAGAGAGAAATCCAGCCCTCAGAAGTCAGCTAAATATCAGCCCTGTATCTGTCAGTTTTCCTCTAGGACTAGGTGACTTGCCGATGGCCCTGTTACAGATGAGTCAGGAGCTGCTCTCTTGGGAGGCCGTCTGGTGCAGGTGGGTTTAGTGTGTTCAGGCCAGTTGGGTTCAGCAGAGGAGTCTTTATTGGGATTCAGGAAGTGGGCGGGCGAAGCCTAAGAGGGGGGTCCACAGGACCTGGAAAATCAAATAATTACGGGGGACAACTAATGAACAACAGGGACAGGAGTGCGGTCAAAGGGTCAAACGAAGGGGACAGGACGGGGACACCGAGCAGAGAACCCCGGACAGCGCCCGCTGCTCCTCGAAGGCGTCAAGGGAGTCAGTGGACTCGGCCAGAGGAGCTCTGCCCGGAGGCGTGAACAGACGGAGGATCGGAAATAGGCCCCCCAGGAAACCCTGTAGCCAGGGCCAGGAGGAAGTTGACCAGGAGGTCCCGTGACTTACTGGGGCCACGGACAGGGAGTGCATAGATAAGAAGGTGAGGGGAAAAGTGCCTCCAAAATCTTAACAAAATATTCCTGAGCAGCCAGAATAGGGGCTGCAGCCTGGCGCACTCCAGGTATACGCGCGCCAGGGTGAGGAGGGGGGGCCGACAGAGTTTCCTCTGACTGTGGGGCCTCCGTCCGTTCAGGGGAGGCCGCAAGCGCTGCCAGGCAAGCGGGAGCAGAGTGAAAGCACCTGCTCGTTAGCTTCCTGCCCACGCCCTACTGCCTTTGAGCAGGCGCGGTGCCTGGGAGCGCCCTGCGCAGCAGAGAGCGGCTGTGTCTGTATTCCAAACCCACCCTTCCTGCTCCGATACTTCATCTGTGCTGTCGCCGCCCCCGGCCTCTTCTCATTTCCCCAGCCGCACACCGTGATCTTTCCTCCCCTCTGGATGGCTGTCATTTACTGGCGGCCAAGATGGCAGATCCATGGAAAGTGAGGGGCAGGGAAGAGCTGCCTCTGCACTCAGGGGGCCTCTGTGGTGGGTTTCTGAAGTAGGGGCAGGTTCTCTGGTGCTTTGAGAGGAGAGACCCTCTCAGAAAGAGCCAGACTCCCATCACGGTTACAGGGCTAGCTCCATCTTTTCCTCCCTTCTGGTCTCTGAGTGCACCCTTTCAGGTGATCAGCCCCCTGCCTTTTCCTGTCTTGCGGGGGGAGATCTCATAATCTTAGCACACTCAGACCAGGACCTGGGTACATCACCAGCCGCTGATCACACTGCAGGCCCGTCTGGGTTCCAGGCACCTGCCTGCCCTCCTGTCAGGAACCTGTGAGCATGGATAGCGACTAACAGCCCTCTTAAAACAAAGGGTTTTTATTTAGTAGTGGGAACGTAGTCTCTTCTAATCTCTCCCTTCACTACAAACTGAGCTAGACAGGTTTTCCTCTTCTCTTCCCGTAACTGAACGGAACCTATTGACGTTCTCCTAGCGGAGCTCTGATTGTCCTGTGTGTCTGGGGGACTCAGTCTGGCCTCTCCCTCTGACCCACCCTGTTCACACTGGGTTGAGTGCTCCCCAAAGAGAGCAGGCTGGAGCTTCTTGCTCAATCTCCTCTCTCCCCCCGCAAGATGCAACCCAGACAGACCCACAGGGTGAAATAAACATTCCATTTTATGCGACAGATGCAGATACAAGATTATTAAAGAGCAGCCCTACCTTTGTTACATTCGCTATTAGAATAGCTGCTGCTGCATCAAGCAACAAAGGATAAACCCCCATTATTTAAATGTTACTACTAAAATATTAGTGAAATAAAAGGAAGCATTGAGGTAAACAGTCGTCATTCAGCTTCAGACTTAACACCACATTGACTGGGATGGGAGAAGTCCCACCAAGCTAACGTTTCAGGCTTTTGTTTGCAGACTAACTAAGCTAATGCTGTGCTGTTTGTCTCTTTCTTGCTGTGATGCTGATCCCCATAGGCAGGCGATTGCTATTTACCATTGCAGCCTTGCACAGAACTTAGAAAATAATTGATGGCTGTAGTCAAGGCAGGCAAGTATGGGTTAGAAACAAGTGCAATTACTAGTGGATTAACCTTTAGAAAGAAACCTGCAGTGGAAGATCAGAGTCTGACTTATAGAAAGGGGGGTGGGGAGGGCGGTGGATCGGAATGGGGTCTCTAGCTGTTCCTAGAATCTCTTTCCTTAGGGTGACTTTTTAAAGAAGAACTGAGAGGGAAAACTAGCCAAACTTTCCCACTCTCCCATAGACGGCATGGTGGGGGTAAGGGTTTGGGCCTCGAGTTTACCAGGACGCGTTCCTTTAAGCCGTAAACTCTCTCTCCCTGGTTGCATGAGTGATACGTGTCTGCTCCTCCCTTCTAGCTACTCAAGTGCATTTAATCTGTGGGAACTTGTAAGGCTCGGGGTCTGTGGGGTTCTTCACTCTGACTTATCGGGGTGGGGAGATGCCTGGCAGGCTGGCCAATATGCTGCTTTGTGGCTCTAGGCCCTGAGGATCCAAAGCCCCCCATTCTCCTCTGAGTGGAGGCAGTTGCCCTGTGCAGAAGGAGTGGGGCAATCTACCTCTGACCCAGGAGCGGGTGGGGGAGGGAGAGGATGTGGGAAATGGCAGCATGGAAGGGGCACTAGAAGGAGATGAGACCCGGGCTCGTTTGGGCCGGTGGGGATGCCACAAAGGGCCGTGAAGATAAGGAAAGCTAGTTTAGTCCCCAGGTGTGGTGCGCCTGTTGGGGGGTCCATGGGGAGTTGGCAGGTAACATGGCAACATTGCCAGCAGCTTCTGCAACCGAGCGAGCTTCCTATCAGCTCCGCAGCTAACAAGGAGCCAGCCTGATACTCCTCCCATGCCGGCTGCTGCCTTGGAAAGGAAAAGGAGCCTCTGATTCTGAAGTTATCCAGTGGGAGGGGCGCGCAAAGGGATAAAGGGCAGCATGTGCGAGGCAGATAGGGAGGGGGAAAGGGAAAGAAGTACGGTATATGCCAGAAAGATGTGAAGGCTCAGGCAGCAGGGTGGAGTGTGTGGTGGAGGAGGGATGGCAGGAACAGAACAGATGGGGAGGAGGCAGTGAATGAAAAGATGAGCCAAAAGGGGATGGTGATTAATATTTCTTAACAGTGGCAGAACACTGCCTGCATTACACTGTTTGTTTGTTTGTTTTTTTCTATTTAAAGCTAACCGTGAATACCTTTTCACGGAAGGAGGTGTTGCATGATTACAAATGGTACTGGTGAGTGGGAAGCTTCCACGAGCTGATCTCTCCTAAGATGCTTTATGTTAAGAAAAAGTTTGAGATGTGGGGGGAGGGAGGGAGGTGTCAGCACAGGGAAAACAGCCCTCAGTGACCTCTGTTTTCCGGTTGGCATTGTCCTGTTCTTGGGGTGAGTGTCACGAGCCATTCAGCATCTACTTGCAGCCTCTTTTGGTCTCCTCCATACGGGTGGTGCAATGCCGTCCTAATAGGAGAGTCTGCCATCAGGAGCAGTTATTAACACGTAGGACTGCTCCTGGGCAAGGAAATGAATGCCCTTACATAGCCGTAAATGCCATCCGCATGCTTGGTATGCGTAGGTGCTCTTGTGTATATAAAACGAGCTTCTTGCAATAAAACATAAAATGCTGACATTTGCCGTTTAAAATCAACCCTTCTCCAGGGTGCCTTGGCGAAGTGCAGGACGACGTCTTTTTTCAGTGAATGTCTGAAAGACAATTGAGCAAGTGTTACAGTAATCTTACAATTGAACTCGCTAGCAGGGATGCAAAAAGACGAACAGGACTTTAAAAGGGATCCAGAATGTGGTAAAAGGGGCAGCCGGCGTGCAGAACTGGCTCTTTCAACAGCTTATGTTGCTCATTATAGAGGGCCTTGTAAGATCGGCCTGCAGCACATGTTCTGGAGCTGGGAGTATGCATCAGGCCTTGTTCTTGTGAATAGGGTCAGCAGCTGGGAAATCGCAGAACAAAGTGCCTCCGTGGTAATTCCCAGCTGCTATTAAAGCGGCTTTTAAAATAAACTCTCTCTTTTAAAGAGAGATGCCAAGTATTTAAGGGTTTTGAACATTCCAGAGCGGGCTTTGGGAGTTCTGTCCTCTTCCACACTGGGCCTTGGCATTGTAGAAAAGGGGATGAGGGAATGGGTTTAATTATCCTGGAAACTAGGAAATGTTCTGATGAACGAAAAAGTTAAAACAGGCAGGTTTTATATATATTCTGAAGTCTAACGTTATTGAAACAAGCTTTCTACTAAACTAGAAAGAGCTTTTGTGAAGACGCAACATTATTTTAGCTGAAGTTTTGAATATATGG
Organism: Dermochelys coriacea; assembly: GCF_009764565.3. Lineage (NCBI taxonomy): Eukaryota > Metazoa > Chordata > Testudines > Dermochelyidae > Dermochelys > Dermochelys coriacea. The sequence continues at coordinate 9,318,956 of NC_050069.1, forward strand.
TGGTGGGCTATAGATTATATCAGACTCGTTTAGTGTGAAAGTTTCCGTGAACCGTTTCTTTGCTGCTGTTCTTTGCTGGATAGCATTTATTTGTGGGGCTTGAAATCTTTAATATTACAACTGATTTTCCTTTAACAGTGAAGTTCACTTTTCTGTCTTTGTTCGTGTTTGCCTGGTAACGTGACATAACCAAAAACAAACAAACTTTGCAGCTACTCTCGCTCTCTCAGAACTCCCTGAAAAGTGTTTTATTCAAAACTATTTGGATCAATGTAGGTCTTTTCTCATACTCCTGTAAATTCTCAGACCAGCTGAGTGATCTCCACTGAAAATTTTTAAAAGTGGCTTTAGGCTAGAGAGTATTTCAGCGAGAGGAAAAACCTAGCATAGTCTCTCAGAAGGTAGATACAGGATAATAACCTATCTGATTGTCCACTCCTTCTTGGCAATGAAGGATTATTATTTATTTAGCACTTGTATTGTGGTAGCAGAACCCCATTGCACTAGGTGCTGTACAAACATAGAAAAATACAGCCCTGTCCTCCAAAAGCTTATAAGTTAGGTTTGAAAAAGTGGAAATTTTCCTGGTAGCAATATGTTTCTGATTTGTAATTTTGAAGCAGAAAGCTACACGAGCAGGTCTTCAGTCACTTCAGCATTAAGCCCAAAGAACAGGATGTGCTCACATGCAATTTATCTGAGGCCTTGTCTGTCGGGAGTATTAGTTTGCACTGATTTCAATAACCAAGATTGCTCCATGTGTGCAAACCCCAAAGAAACTCACAGCTGGCTTTGTTGATGCTTACCCCTCTTGTAAGCAAGGGTAAGACTCAGCAAAGTGTTGGAAATGTGGAAATGCCATGCTGCTGAAGCTAAAGGCTTATCTTGGGAGTTTTGAAGAACTTGCCAAACACCCGCTAGCCAGGAGGAGTTATAAAAGGCACAGATGCGGGGCTTGTTAGTGTGGGCCAGAGAAACCTAGAGCCCCCTCTTTCTCTAGGATCTGGAGTGACGGGTGCTAGGGTTCCTACCAAGGTGCTGTCTTGATCCTGCCAAGGAATGGTGTGTGTTGTGTTGATTTCTGGCTAGTTAAAGGTCTGATAACCAGGAAGCGTCTCTCTGGAAGGAAGAGGGAGGTGTCTGCATCTTCCGTTCCAGTGTCTCCTGCCACCGCAGACAGGCAGGGTCTCTGCTGCACTGTGTTTTTCTCAGCTGCTGCGTGAAGAGAGGAAGAAAGATTTCTACTATTTGTCCACAGCTTCTGCTTTTGCATCATCTTCCCCATGTATAACAGCTACTCATCTTGCCGCTGCTGTTTCTCGTAACTTTCCCTGCCCACTGCAGCCTTGGGTTGGATGTGATTCTGGACCATCTCACTGCTGTCCATAGCGTTCTGAGGAACATCAGTGGCACTGAGTGGAGTCTTTGGAACTTAGCTTTGCCAAGTGGCAGCAGAGGCAATAGAGGTGTCTGACTGCGGGTTCAGAAAGGCAACAACTTTTACACGACTCTTCCACGCTTGTAACAGTGAACTGCAGATGTGCCCAAAAAGCGCTAGTCATGTCACAGTCCTACAGGACAACAGTGCTTGCCCCAAGGACCTCGCGCTCCAAAAAGTCGCAAGAGCGGGTAAAAGATATGGGGAAGGGATAACCACATACAAGGCAAGGGTCTAGTGTGATGGGCAGACAGGTGCTGTGACGCTCTGTACCTCAGGGGAACCTCCTGCGCCCCCAAGTTCATCTTTATAAAATGATTGTGTGGTAGCCAGTACAAAGTTGGTCATGTTGGGTGTCTTCGGAAGGCTCATGATGCATTGAGCAGGTTTGTTATAGTGATTGTTACACTCATGTTATAGGTTATAATTTCATGTATATAGTTATGAGGCTGAAAATATGTCCTCGTGGCTTAAAGTAAGCCCAGGTAAAAACTCTCCAAGAACAGAGGGGCAGTTCACACCTCATCAGGGTATGTATGGGACAAACCCAGCCCAGCCACACAGGAACAAAGGTCGCTGGCCTAGGCAACAACAAAAGGATCTGTTAGATTCTCCAGTGAGTCACCCCTCTTCCTTTGGTCAGTATGGGACTGCGATGAGGTAATGCTCACCTGACTCTGAAGGGGACGGGGGTGGGGGGCAAAGCCAAGAGGGAAGAAAGGACATGATAAAAGGGAGAGACGTTTGCCTTGCTCGCTTGCTCTCTCTCCCACCTACATCTACAGACACCACACCAAGTGACTGAAGCGCTGATCAAAGGGGAGAGCCTGGCTGAAGAGCAGCCAGCCAGCCTGTGGTGAGAAGCATCTAAGGGCTTGGCTACACTTGCGAGTTAGAGGGCATTAAAGCAGCCCTGGGTGGCCTAGCTCACTACCTGTCCACACTGGCAAGGCACGTAGAGTGCTCTGACTCCGCAGCTAGAGTGCTTCTCGTACTCCACCTCGGTGAGTGGAATAATGTTTGCTGCGCCTTGGCTAAAATGCCCGGGCATTGGTGTGAACGAGGTGTTCCTTTACTGCGCTCTGATCGGTCTCCAGAAACGTCCCATAATCCCCTTAAGTCAAGTGGCCACTCTTGTTATTGTTTTTGAATCGCTGCAGGAATGCAGATATGCCCTTCCGAAGCTCCATTTCTGACAGCCGGCTGCTTATCTGCTCCAAGACAAAGCAACCATTAGTGTGGAATGCTGTGTGTGTGTGTGTGTGTGTGTGTGTGTGTGTGAGAGAGAGAGAGAGAGAGAGAGGCGGGGGGGGTCTGCTGCTGTCTGAACTTACAAGACAGTATGCTGACATGCTCTCAGCCCCACAAAAACCCACTCTCTTTCCCCCCACATGCACACAACACACTCCTTGTCACACTCCACCCTCACCCCCCCCCATTAGAAAAGCACATTGCAGTCACTTGCATGCTGGGATAGCTGTCCATAATGCACCACTCCCAATGTCGCTGCAGGTGCCTTAAATGTGGCCATGCCAGTGCAATTGAAGCTGTCAGTGTGGACAGACTGCAGTGCTTTCCCTACTGCGCTCTCCGAAGGCTAGTTTAACTCAAAGCGCTCTACATCTGCAAGTGTAGCCATGCCCGAAGTTTGTAAGGACATTGAAAGTGTTAAGATCATTTTAGAATGAGTGTTGCTTTTATTTCATTTGACCAAATCTGACTTGCTTATAATCACTTAAAATTTATCTTTGTAGTTAATAAATCTGTTTATGCTACCAGAAGCAGTGTGTTTGGTTTGAAGTGTGTCAGAGTCTCCCCTTGGGATAACAAGCCTGGTGCATATCAATTTTTGTTAAATTGATGAACTTGTATAAACTTGTAGCGTCCAGCGGGCATAACTGGGCACTGCAAGGCGGAGGTTCCTAGGGTAGTGTCTGGGACCGGAGATATTGGCTAGGGTCATTCAGTTGCACAATCCAAGGAGCAGCTTACACGCCAGAGGCTGTGCGTGAACAGCCCAGGAGTGGGGGCTCTCACAGCACAGCAGGGTAAGGCTGGCTGCCAGAATCAAGGATTGGAGTGACCTAGCAGATCACCAGTCCGGATAACACCAGAAGGGAACATCACAGATGCCTTGTTTCAATTTTTATTTTATACCACACACACTTGTTAATATGTTATAGATACTCATTGGGGTGCAAGGGAAATGTAGGATAGAGGAAACACAGGCGGGAAAAGGGGAATGAGACGCAAAACAGAAAGGAGCCTGAGCTTAGCAGTGATGGGGGGTGGTAGGATGAGACCAAACAGCCAGTGGCAAGAGAGCAAGCCTCTCCTAATCCAGTACTTCAATGAATGGTACAGTCTTGTAGGCACACTTTGTTGCCGTCTAGCTTTGTTGCCATTTTTATTTGAACAGGGCGGCTGCAGACAAGCGTAGCACGAAGGGCGTAATATCACACGTCTTCAGAGTCACAAACACAGAAACTTATCGCAAAGAAAAGATTAATTGAGTCAGCTAGTCCATTGCAACTCTGCCTTGTGCAGCAATGACTACAGTGTGGCCTTCAATGATTTGTTCAATTGAGAGTATCTTTGACAATGAGATTTCTGTCACGTTCTTCTGGAGAATACACCAGAATCAGACACTCTCTCCCCGCCCCCCAGCTGTGTCTTAAATTTGTCCCCCTTCCTGTCACCCCATCACTCCAACTAGCATCTCTTCTCTATTCAATTACGTGTAGACTTCTGTTTCTCTATCACACAGTGGGGTTGTCATGTGGTCCAGGAGTGTTTGTTGTTAGCGCTTAATACTTTTAGGCTGTAAAAGTCAAACTGCTGCACCAAGGTCGGGAAATAGATTCCCCATTTGCAAGGGTGGGGAATGGAGACACAGAAGGCATGTAACTTGCCCAGGATACATGACGAGCAAGGGAAGAAATCACAGAGGACCCAGATCCAACTCCCAGTCCACTGCTCCATGCACTGGATCACACATGTAGCTCTCAGTCTGTTCCTCTTAAACTAATCCCTCAGACCCTTAGGCTTTTTTTGTTGCTTTTCCCCAAATTCTTCCTAATTTTTAGGCATCTTGCTAGCATAGAATACATTATAAAAGGGGGCTTGTTCTTCAAGTTTACTTCCAGGACAGCACATTTGCACAAATAGCAACCCACTCTGCAAGTAGTTCTGTGCTTCCCCAGCTATTTCTGAAATATTTGTAGGGTACTTGGGGAACTGAATTGGTGTCTTAAGAGGAGCCAATCCAATTTCATGGAGGGCCTTGAGCCCGAAACCTAGCCCAGTCTTCACATTTTGCCCATGTACTTCCGTGAGCTACGTCAGCTGGCAAAACATAGGTATAATTTTTTTAAAATCCCCATGCAATTTGTCCCTCTCATGAGAGGAAATGGGAAAAAACCCCACACAACAGATGTATGTCATGTCACTTCGTGTTCCACTAGAAAGCGTATAGATACCACAGTAATGGACACAGTGTAAGGATCGGACTGGAACAGACTTTTAAAATACTGGAAGATATTTAAAATAGTAGCAGGTAGGAACCAGGAGCAATAAAAAACCTGGGTTTTGAAGAAGTTATATCAGAATTACAACAGCTAGTTAAACCAAGATAGACTGACATTTAATGGATGAAAAAGGAGTAAAATATTGGGACTTTGTGAAAAACATTTAATGGTGTCTCATGAAATCTTACCTGAATTAATTAAATTGGCTTGAGTATGAACTTGTTCGTATGATTCAAAATATGAGAAGGAACAAAGTGAATGAGAATAGCTAGCCATATATTTTAAGTTGGAAGAATCTAGTAGAGTCAGTGGTTCAATTCTATCTTATTTATCATCTTTAATGATCTAGAAGAGGGAATAAGACAGTATAACAAAATCCAGACACTGAATTGGGAGGTGGTGCAAAGACCAGTGAGGAGGGGGGAAGTAATACAAATGGAGCTAAAGAACTTGGGATCATAAGTAAATCATAAAAATGAGTTTGCTGTAAAGAAACATATATAAATACCAAATGCATCTATTCAATAGGAAGGAGAAATTGAGGCAGCCATAATGCTGGAAGAGGCCAGGGGTGTGACAGAACTACAGATTAGGTAGGCGCTTGCAATCCAATAATTGAATAAAAAGAGAGAGCAATTTTGAGCCGCAAATGTAGAAACATAAAGGCTGTGGTCAAGTAGCCAGTGTGTGCATTTAGCGGTGTCCCTGGGGTGAGCACACCTGCAATACTTTGTGCAGTTGTGGGAAACTTAATGCCTGAAAGATTTTTCCAAATTGGAATGAATTCAGAGAAGGAAAATCAAAAATAATTGAGGGACTGAAGGAAATGGTTGAAGAGGAAAGTCTTAAAGAAAATATATGTATAGAGGGTTGAGACTTAGTTTGAATGCTCCCAGGGAGAGCTAGAAGTTGTTGGACGCTTAGGAAATGTTTCCGGATATTCAGGCTAACCTTTTCTGTTGTCCGTTTAAGCTCTGGAATAGTCTTTCACAGTGCAGGGGAAATGGCAAAAGCCCCCTGTTTTGTTTTGTTTTGTGTTGTAACTGGACAGGACAAAGCATTTAACAATATTCTCTAGGGAGCAGAGTTAGTCTCTAGGTTATAGACTGATGCCCTATTAAACATTTTCCATGTCTGATTTCTGTGGCTTGTTTAAACACATCCTTAATTTTTTTTAAATGAATGCAAAAAGTGCATTGGATTTCTGCTTCTCTTAGATCATTGTATGTCTTATGATTATAAAATAATCCAAAATAAGCCACTCTGAAACCAGAATACCTGCCCACAGAGGGGTTTATTCCAGTTTAGCGATATTAATTGAAAAACCAGTGTAAGCTACTTGGTGCAATTTTCTTGAGCTTGGACAGGTGAACAAACAGAGGCAATTTTCTTGAGGTGACCGGCTGGCAGAGCAACTGAAAATGTGTGATAACTCTGGGCGTGGCTTCGTAAGAGACCCAATCCTGTACATGTTAATAATGCGGAATGTCACGCTTGCTGCTTTCCCCTGATGTCCATACTGGTTAGGTGGGAAGGCAGGTTGTAAATATCTGAAGCATTTCATGTTCACAAGTGAATAAGGAAGATGGTGCCAATTGCTTACGTGTAACTAGTGAATACCCTGCGTAAGATAAGGAACATTGTAGGAATTAGGCAGCAGCATGTTGGGAAGGGAACTTCCCCCTTTGATTCTAGGAAGAGGAGAGATGATCTTTTGCATAACAAGCCCAGCAGAAACATGCACGCAGCTTTCTTCCCTAGCTACAGGGGCAGCATCGGCATGTCATTACCAACTGCTTTCTGGCAAACTTGCACGTACAATAGAAACCAAAGGGTCTTGGATGTCCAAAGTAAAACAATTACATTTCCTAGGACTTCACTAAGACTGATTACTAATAGTCTGCAAAGGGCCCAGTGCCTGCTTGGTTTCACATTGAGTTTGATGTCTGTCTGGAAGGGTGCATTCGTACTAGCAAAGATTCATACACTCTGAGTGTGGTTAGACATCACAGTGGTGTAACCTCTGAGCCTTCTCTACAATGGCATACCTGTCGTGTTTCCTGTGGATAGTGAGGCTTGCCTAGTGTAGGCTCATGTGGTCTTGCAAATGGCTTGGTTGGGTTTCATTGTTGAAATTGTGCATGACTCTAACTGCAGCCAGAGATGAGCAAAGTATTTAACCCCCTGTGCTCCAGCCAATATGGACATAGAATCATAGAAGATTAGGGTTGGAAGGGACCTCAATCATCTAGTCCAACCCCCTACTCAAAGCGGGACCAACACCAGCTAAATCATCCCAGCCAGGGCTTTGTCAAGCTGGGCCTTAAAAACCTCTAAGGATGGAGATTCCACCACTCCCTAGGTAACCCATTCCAGTGCTTCACCACCCTCCTAGTGAGACAGTGTTTCCTAATATCGAATCTAGACCTCCCCCACTGCAACTTGAGACCATTGCTTCTTGTTCTGTCATCTGTCACCACTAAGAACAGCCGAGCTCCATCCTCTTTAGAACCCCTCTTCAGGTAGTTCAAGTCTGTTATCAAATCCCCCCCTCAGTTCTTGTCTTCTGCAGACTAAACAATCCCAGTTCCCTCAGCCTCTCCTCGTGAGTCATGTGCCCCAGCCCCCTAATAATTTTCGTTGCCCTCCACTGCACTCTCCAATTTGTCCACATCCCTTCTGTAGTGGGGGGACCAAATCTGGACACAATACTCCAAGTGTGGCCTCACCAGTGCCTAATAGAGGGGAATAATCACTTCCCTCAGTCTGCTGGCAATGCTCCTACTAATACAGCCCAATTTGCCATTAGCCTTCTTGGCACCAAGGGTACACTGCTGACTCCTATCCAGCTTCTCATCCACTGTAATCCCCAGGTCCTTTTCTGCAGAACTGCTGCCTAGTCATTTGGTCCCTAGTCTGTAGTAGTGCATGGGATTCTTCCTTCCTAAGTGCAGGACTCTGCACTTTTCCTTGTTGAATCTCATCAGATTTCTTTTGGCCCAATCCTCCAATTTGTCTAGGTCCCCCTGTATCCTATCCCTACCCTCCAGCGTATCTGCCACTCCTCCCAGTTTAGTGTCCTCTGCAAACTTGCTGAGGGTGCAGTCCACGCCATCCTCCAGATCATTAATGAAGATATTGAACAAAACCGGCCCTAGGAACGAACCTTGGGGCACTCCGCTTGATACCGACTGCCAAATAGGCATGGAGCTATTGATCATTACCCATTGAGCCCGACAATCTAGCCAGCTTTCTATCCACCTTATAGTCCATTCATCCAGCCTATACTACTTTAACTTGCTGGCAAGAATACTGTGGGAGATACCATATCAAAAACTTCACTAAAGTCAAGGAATAACTCATCCATTGCTTTCCCCTCATCCACAGAGCCAGTTATGTCGTCATAGAAGGCAATTAGGTTAGTCAGGCATAACTTGCCCTTGGTGAATCCATGCAGACTATTTCTGATCATTTTCCTCTCCTCTAAGTGCTTCAAAATTGATTCCTTGAAGACCTGCTCCATGATTTCCCTACCCTCCAACATATCTACCTCTCCCCCCAGTTTAGTGTCATCTGCAAACTTGCTGAGGGTGGTGTTGTCTGTGTGGTTCAACGTGCAGCGTGTCCTCCACTAGGCCAGAAGGACATGGGTTAAGTCCCACCTGTCAAGACTTGGCCTACTGCCTAGTGCTGATGCCACAGGATAGCACCAGGGAAGCTGACTTGTTTGAGGTGCTGTTCATCAGCTGGGACTTGGTTCATCTCTGACTTAAACTGGAATCCCAACTCTGAACCACCTAACTTCTGTGCCTCTGATCTGGCCCCTACCTGTATGGTTTTGAGTCTGGATTGGATCCGAAGCCCAAAGGGATCCATTTTCCAGATTTGGCGAATATAGCCTGAGGCAGTGGAAATGGAAGACTTGGCCCCTGATCTCTGAGAACAGCTCATGGTATTTCAGCACCATCATCCCTAGCTCTGTTTTGTCCTTTAGCTCAATCTGCAATCCCACATCTGAACCTAACCTGGATGAGACTAGTCTAAGCCCTCTTCTTGCCTGTTTGCGAGCATCTCATGGGCCTGTAGCAGTCCCATGGCCCTTTGGGAAAAAGATAGTGAATTCCATCAGGAACCTGCCAGTACTCCCGTACCTCAGATCAGTTCTGACATCCAGGGATGTGGTCTCGTCTACACTAAGAATGAAATCAATTTCGAGCAACCAATGGCCAGCCGCTGGGGTGGCTGCCCCTATGTAAACCCCAGGCATAGATATAGAAAGCTGCAACTACTCCACGACTATAAGTTCCACTTGTGCAAATCACTGCTCTCCCTGTCTGCACTGGGGCAGCTGCATCGGTGGCTGGAATGCTACTCCAGTTCCAGCAACTAGGACAAGGCTTGCACGCTTGCTGTTGCTGAGTGCATCTTGGCTGCAGCATTTGCCACTCCCAAGTCACTGACGTGTCTCAGCCCTTGCTGAGCAACATACCTTGCTGAGGCAAGATGCTGCTATAGAAAACTCTATTCTGGTGTCCTGTGGAACGTTGCACAGGGATGTTGGCTATTGCTTCCAGAAAGCCTGCAGAATTGCCAGCAGGGAAGATTCAGGTTTCAGAATTGCGGTCTCTCTAGGTTCTCACAAGATTATTAGAGGCAGAGGAACGTGCAAGAGAAAATACTCTTTGCTGTTAAGGGGCAGAGAAGACTATTCTCTCATTACTGGATGAAAAAGTTTGGCTTATCTTGATTGCAATGAACTGTCCTTTTATGAGATGGAGATAGGTTTCCCAACTTTTGTAATATTTTAAAAAAGGGACTCTCCAGCACAAATGCCAGAATCTCCCCTGCAGGAGAAGAGCTGTTCTCCATCTACGAGTACCTTATGTGATGCACAGTGAATGAGGCCAAGCTCCCCAAGTGTGGGTGGGTGGGTATGTGGCAGGTCATTTGGGAATGCATATTTGGCATGATTGCCTTCAGCGACTTAGCAAGAGAATGTTCATCTTTCCTTCTACCCCAAAAATAACTGAACTTTTTTGCTCAAACTTAACAGAGAGCTTCACTTTTGGGCAGTAACTAAGCCTGGAAAGCTTCAGCTCTAAAGGCAAAAGTACCAGAAAGTTGAGTGACCTGGATACAGGATGCCACGTTAGGATGAACAGAGGTCTGCAACCTTGACTCTAGCAGTTATCGTTGCTTCTGTTGTAATGAGAATCCCAGAAGTTCTGCAGACTCTGACTTGTATTTCCCACATAGCTACAATGATCTGATGGTGGCTTTCCTGAGTTGTTTCGAGTGTGGTCTGTAATCTCCAGAACTCATGGACAATTACTTTTATACGCCTAACTCTTAATCCTGTATGTTTGCAGTTCCAAAGTAGAACCTGTACTTCTCAATCTTCCCTTATGTTTGACTTTGGACAGTAGGGTCTGGAGCAGTGGTTCTCAACCAGGGGTATGTAGAGGTCTTCCGGGGGGACATCAACTCATTTAGATGTTTGCCTAGTTTTACAACAGGCTACATAAAAAGCACTAGTTAGGTTAGTGTACTGCCTGGGGAGGTGTCTCATTCCTCTCCTGGAAGCGGGGCAGGGTGGAGGGAGTTTCGGGTGTATCTACAAAGTTCAAGGAGCCTATCTAGGGATCATCTCGAGTGGTCCTTTCAAGCGTTTAGACTTATTTCTATAATACAGCAGCAGATGTGGTTCTCCTTTCAGATTCCCCCTGTGATAGAATCATAGAATATCAGGGTTGGAAGGGACCCCAGAAGGTCATCTAGTCCAACCCCCTGCTCAAAGCAGGACCAAGTCCCAGTTAAATCATCCTAGCCAGGGCTTTGTCAAGCCTGACCTTAAAAACCTCTAAGGAAGGAGATTCTACCACCTCCCTAGGTAACGCATTCCAGTGTTTCACCACCCTCTTAGTGAAAAAGTTTTTCCTAATATCCAATCTAAACCTCCCCCATTGCAACTTGAGACCATTACTCCTCGTTCTGTCATCTGCTACCATTGAGAACAGTCTAGAGCCATCCTCTTTGAAACCCCCTTTCAGGTAGTTGAAAGCAGCTATCAAATCCCCCCTCATTCTTCTCTTCTGCAGACTAAACAATCCCAGCTCCCTCAGCCTCTCCTCATAAGTCATGTGCTCTAGACCCCTAATCATTTTTGTTGCCCTTCGCTGTACTCTTTCCAATTTATCTACATCCTTCTTGTAGTGTGGGGCCCAAAACTGGACACAGTACTCCAGATGAGGCCTCACCAGTGTCGAATAGAGGGGAACGATCACGTCCCTCGATCTGCTCGCTATGCCCCTACTTATACATCCCAAAATGCCATTGGCCTTCTTGGCAACAAGGGCACACTGCTGACTCATATCCAGCTTCTCGTCCACTGTCACCCCTAGGTCCTTTTCCGCAGAACTGCTGCCGAGCCATTCGGTCCCTAGTCTGTAGCGGTGCATTGGATTCTTCCATCCTAAGTGCAGGACCCTACACTTATCCTTATTGAACCTCATTAGATTTCTTTTGGCCCAATCTTCCAATTTGTCTAGGTCCTTCTGTATCCTATCCCTCCCCTCCAGCGTATCTACCACTCCTCCCAGTTTAGTATCATCCGCAAATTTGCTGAGAGTGCAATCCACACCATCCTCCAGATCATTTATGAAGATATTGAACAAAACGGGCCCCAGGACCGACCCCTGGGGCACTCCACTTGACACCGGCTGCCAACTAGACATGGAGCCATTGATCACTACCCGTTGAGCCCGACAATCTAGCCAGCTTTCTACCCACCTTATAGTGCATTCATCCAGCCCATACTTCCTTAACTTGCTGACAAGAATGCTGTGGGAGACCGTGTCAAAAGCTTTGCTAAAGTCAAGAAACAATACATCCACTGCTTTCCCTTCATCCACAGAACCAGTAATCTCATCATAAAAGGCGATTAGATTAGTCAGGCATGACCTTCCCTTGGTGAATCCATGCTGACTGTTCCTGATCACTTTCCTCTCCTCTAAGTGCTTCAGGATTGATTCTTTGAGGACCTGCTCCATGATTTTTCCAGGGACTGAGGTGAGGCTGACCGGCCTGTAGTTCCCAGGATCCTCCTTCTTCCCTTTTTTAAAGATGGGCACTACATTAGCCTTTTTCCAGTCATCCGGGACTTCCCCCGTTCCCCACGAGTTTTCAAAGATAATGGCCAAGGGCTCTGCAATCACAGCCGCCAATTCCCTCAGCACTCTCGGATGCAATTCGTCCGGCCCCATGGACTTGTGCACGTCCAGCTTTTCTAAATAGTCCCTAACCACCTCTATCTCTACAGAGGGCTGGCCATCTCTTCCCCATTTTGTGATGCCCAGCACAGCAGTCTGGGAGCTGACCTTGTTAGTGAAAACAGAGGCAAAAAAAGCATTGAGTACATTAGCTTTTTCCACATCCTCTGTCACTAGCTTGCCTCCCTCATTCAGTAAGGGGCCCACACTTTCCTTGGCTTTCTTCTTGTTGCCAACATACCTGAAGAAACCCTTCTTGTTACTCTTGACATCTCTTGCTAGCTGCAGCTCCAGGTGCGATTTGGCCCTCCTGATATCTTTCCTACATGCCCGAGCAATATTTTTATACTCTTCCCTGGTCATATGTCCAACCTTCCACTTCTTGTAAGCTTCTTTTTTATGTTTAAGATCCGCTAAGATTTCACCATTAAGCCAAGCTGGTCGCCTGCCATATTTACTATTCTTTCGACTCATCGGGATGGTTTGTCCCTGTAACCTCAACAGGGATTCCTTGAAATACAGCCAGCTCTCCTGGACTCCCTTCCCTTTCATGTTAGTCCCCCAGGGGATCCTGGCCATCTGTTCCCTGAGGGAGTCAAAGTCTGCTTTCCTGAAGTCCAGGGTCCGTATCCTGCTGCTTACCTTTCTTCCCTGCGTCAGGATCCTGAACTCAACCAACTCATGGTCACTGCCTCCCAGATTCCCATCCACTTTTGCTTCCCCCACTAATTCTACCCGGTTTGTGAGCAGCAGGTCAAGAAAAGCGCTCCCCCTAGTTGGCTCCCCTAGCACTTGCACCAGGAAATTGTCCCCTACGCTTTCCAAAAACTTCCTGGATTGTCTATGCACCGCTGTATTGCTCTCCCAGCAGATATCAGGAAAATTAAAGTCACCCATGAGAATCAGGGCATGCGATCTAGTAGCTTCCGTGAGTTGTCGGAAGAAAGCCTCATCCACCTCATCCCCCTGGTCCGGTGGTCTATAGCAGACTCCCACCATGACATCACTCTTGTTGCACACACTTCTAAACTTAATCCAGAGACACTCAGGTTTTTCCACAGTTTCGTACCGGAGCTCTGAGCAGTCATACTGCTCCCTTACATACAGTGCTACTCCCCCACCTTTTCTGCCCTGCCTGTCCTTCCTGAACAGTTTATAACCATCCATGACTGTACTCCAGTCATGTGAGTTATCCCACCAAGTCTCTGTTATTCCAATCGCGTCATAATTCCTTGACATCACCAGGACCTCCAGTTCTCCCTGCTTGTTTCCAAGGCTTTGTGCATTTGTATATAAGCACTTGAGATAACCTGTTGATCGCCCCTCATTCCCAGTATGAGGCAGGAGCCCTCCCCTCACAGACATTCCTGCCTGTGCTTCCTCCCGGTATCCCGCTTTCCCACTTACCTCAGGGCTTTGGTCTCCTTCCCCCGGTGAACCTAGTTTAAAGCCCTCCTCACTAGGTTAGCCAGCCTGCTGGCAAAGATGTTCTTCCCTCTCTTCGTAAGATGGAGCCCGTCTCTGCCCAGCACTCCTCCTTCATGGAACACCATCCCATGGTCAAAGAATCCAAAGCCTTCTCTCCGACACCACCTGCGTAGCCATTCGTTGACCTCCACGATTCGACGGTCCCTACCCAGGCCTTTTCCTTCCACGGGGAGGATGGACGAGAACACCACTTGCGCCTCCAACTCCTTTATCCTTCTTCCCAGAGCCACGTAGTCCGCAGTGATCCGCTCAAGGTCATTCTTGGCAGTATCATTGGTGCCCACGTGGAGAAGCAGGAAGGGGTAGCGATCCGAGGGCTTGATGAGTCTCGGCAGTCTCTCCGTCACATCACGAATCTTAGCCCCTGGCAAGCAGCAGACTTCTCGGTTTTCCCGGTCAGGGCGGCAGATAGATGACTCAGTCCCCCGGAGGAGAGAGTCCCCGACCACCACCACCCGCCTTCTCCTCTTGGGAGTGGTGGTCGTGGAACCCCCAACCTCAGGACATCGCATCTCATGCCTCCCAACCAGCGGAGTCTCCTTCTGCTTTCTCCCCCCAGACATATCATCTGGTCCACTCTCCGCATTGGTACCTGTGGATACCTTATCTCAGAACAGGGAGGCCACTCTCCCTCTGCCCTACATAGCAGGGGGCTGGGGATTCTGTACGATCAGGGTATGCTCAGTGTGAGGCTAATTTGTCTCCCTTCCTTCCCAAAGTGTTCTGGTGAAAACTCAGGCCCCGAGTTGTCATTCCTCCCCAAACCCCCAGAAGGCCTATTTGCCTCCAGGATCTTGCAAAGATGCTGAAGCCATATTCCATACGAAGAGATTAATAGGCCACAGCTATGATTGGGCACTTTCTCCCATGGCCAGAAGCATGACTGTCTTTCTGTTTACTGTGTTCTCCAGTGCAATAAAAAGCAATGAGTTGGGTGGCCCCATCCTGGTTTTTGTATCCGACTCGCACAACAAAACCACCACTCAGTTATGCCTCCTGTCTAAGGAGGATCTGCTCTCAAGGACTGGATTCCCACATCCAAGCACAGAGTAGTTAGTCTAATTACAGGACATTTGAGAGGCTCCAATTAAAATAGGAGAGGTATTTATCATAACTTTTAGCTTTGAGAAAATGTTCCACAAAAAGAGCATCTTCAAGGGCCCGGTCTAGGGGTAAGACATTGGGGTAAGCAATTGGAACAGATGGATCCGGTCAAGAGAAGACCAAAGCCTATCTTTTTTTGGAGTTCTTAGTCTTGATATGGGCCTAAAACCTCAGACTCTAATGTCCAAGTGGTAATCATTTCCAGCTCACTAGAGACAGTAAGTGACCGACTGTCCTCTCATGCAAATGTAAGTAGCTTTCTTAAAGATGCCATGCTTCTTAAGTCTACACCAATTAGAACTTGCTCTTGAGACCTAAATCTTGTACTATACACCCTGTCAAAGCATCTTTTGATCCCTTGTCAGAAGTGCCCATAGATTTTCTATCTTTAAAGGTTGTTATCCTGTTTGCAGTCACAATAGAAAGGAGCAGTTCTGGAAGTTGACGTCCGGTTGGGGAATGGTAGTACCACATGTCTCATGAGGGCTAAGTCATGGGTAAGAGTTAACACAGCCTTTATTCCTCAAATGAAGCTGGTTACAAGAAATTTGGGGGGGGGGGGGGGATAGGAGGAATCTGTATCATCAGATTCCAGCATTGTCACTCTGTCTCTGAAACCTGAAATGTCTGAGTCCGTGTGGAGTAATACAAGTAGCGACAAACATGACTGAGAGCTCTTCTTCTTCGGAATATCACCAGGTTCAGACATCTCTGGGGTTTGCAGTCTGTTACCATCCAAGTTTTAAGTTTTCAGCCACTGTCATATTTTTTTACATGCCTTTACAATTTACACCTGTGTGACAGTACGAGTTTTCAGCTACTAGTATGAAACATAAAGAAATGTTGCATGGCCTCCTTATAATGTTTCTACACCTTCACTGAGGTTGTGTGTGTGTGTGTGTGTGTTTAAATACATTAAATGTGCAGGCCTTATTGGTCCTTGCCATTGGAGAAAGGGCTCTGCTTACTGTGTTCGTTGGATAACTGATCTCTTCTTTATCTTTACTGTGCCCAGACAGTCACTGTCTTTCATCGTCTTTGTTGTCACTTGCCTTTTCTGGGTCAGCAACTTTTATAGCCTTCTTCCAAAACTCATGATTGTACACTTGGCTTGTTGTGCAAATTAGTCTCTAAGGTCTACTGAGATCTGGTCCATGTACCGAGTCTTTGGTCTTCCCCTTAGTCATCTTCCAGCCACGATCATTGCAAGGGACACCCTACCAGTGGAACTCCCAGGTCTCCACTGTCTCTGTAATATAAATCTTGTTGTTCCCTTTGTTTCCCCCTCAGTGACACACTGCTATTGTAATGGATCCCATTGTACTGGATCTGCAGAATTTCCCTGCAAAAAATCAGAAAATAGTAGCTTACTGGAAACTTTTCTAATGGGAAAGCACGCAGGTGTGTTACAATGGAACTTACCTGTTCTTGGAGCTCAACGGAGGCAGAACGAAACCTCTCTATCAAGGCAGACTGGGAGTGGCCACACCTGTAGAGACCTAGCCAATATGAGATACTTCCAAAGCTACTTTGTAGAGCAAAGTCATTTAAACTTTAATTCATAGGTTATTAAAACAATAAATTCATATAAACGCTTCCTACTGCAGAGCAACTTCAGATTTTGACCCCAGCTACTGGAGGAGAGAGGTAATAGAAAACATGCTTACAAGGAAAGTGGAAGAGTGCACGACTGTTCTAGCTCCTCTAATTATAATCTTTGTGCCGGGTAGGTTGGTTTTGTGGACTTTCCCACAAGAAGAAAGGAAGTCTTTGGTAAGTGCTGGTAAATTTTCCTATATAAGTACATGAAAGGTAGAGTACTTGGACAGATAGCTGCAAAGTATCTGGAAGTTCAGTCTGGCATGTTTCGATATGGAGGGAGGCTTTGATGGATCATTTGGCCCTTTGCTGGCCACTGAAATGTTTCTGCAACTTCTCAAACACTACGATTGATGTGCCCTTCTTTTCAAGGTGGTGGTAAGTCAGCAAGGAAATGCTCTATTTGAGATCTGCTGAGGAACAGACTTTCTACAAACTGTAGTTAGTTTCCTGGGAACTTTTTCAAGACTTGGCAGCTGAGCATTACAGGGTTTTCACATAGGAACCAAAAATATTGTTGTCAATGCAATGCTCCTCTCTCTAAATGCAGGGTCAGGTCCCTCAAAAATCAGACTATTGACGAACAAACTAGTGTATTAAAAGCTTTGGTTTTCTTGGAACTTTTGGATTGCAAAGTTTCAACCAGTGCCAAAAAGTTTTTTGTTTTATTTACTTTGCAGGCCAAAAATATAATTCAGCACAGTGAAATAAGGAAGCAGGAGCTCTCATACTGATGTGGCGGAGCATGCAAACTGTGGAAAAGCTTGACTATGCATTTTACTGTCACCTCATATTAATGCAGCATTACGGCTGAGAAATCAAACACTGAGAAATCAGAAAATGCAGAATTAAAATGGAAACCTCTGCCTTAGCTCTGTCTCCTTTGTACTTAGTCTGTCTTTTTAAAACATGGTTAGCAGTGTTGTTTTAGCCATGTTGGTTCCAGCATATGATAGAGACAAGGTGAGTGAGGTAATATCTTTTGTTGGTGAAAGATGCAAGCTTTCAAGCTCTATGGAGCTCTTTTTCAGGTCCTGAAGAAGAGCTCTGTGGAGCTCAAAAGCTGGTCTCTTTCACCAACAGCAATTGGTCCAATAAAAGATGTTACTTTCCGCACCTTGTCTCTTTTTAAAATGTGTCTCTCTCTCTCTCTCTCTCTCATTACAAATATGCCAGCTACTATGATACAAATTGGAACTTCTTTGTACAGATTGGTCTTTAGACCTGGTTTATGTTGTAGATCTCACTGAAACTTAAAGCCTAAAACCAAGTCTGAAGTAATTTGGTTGAGTAGCTTTTTTTAAAGTTCAGAACTGGAAACAAGCCCATGTTCTAAACCCACACTAGTTTTGAATTGCTTTTTAAAAAAGAATGAAGATTTCAGCTTTCTGACTTTATATGTTCTTAACTTGAAAACCTACTTAACTTGAAACTACCCTGATTTGATGGCTGTGAGCCGAAGAGGAACAGTTTCAGGGGCTTATGCTGAACAGGGATTTGAAAGTTGCCTCATTCAAAAGAATCACACCTGCATGTCTAAAAGTTAGTCTGCTTAACTTTTGAAAAATGGGCCATTTCCGTTTAGGTGCTTAAATATGAATTTAACAGACTGATTTCTAGAGACTAGAGTTATGGTCTTCACAAGTACCTGAGTCTCATTCATCTCTCAAGTTCTTATTTACTTTTGAAAATGGGACTTGGGCTCTCTAACTTAGGCAATTTTGAAAGTTTTACCCGAGATTTGAAAAGTTTTTGCCTTGAAAATCAAAGCAACATGTTAGATCCTTTTTAAACACTCGTTTGCCAATGTGATTGTCATTCTTTTTGCGGGGAAGGGCAACCCTGATTAGACTTTTGCTTGGGTAAAGATATCTTTAAAATATTGACAATTTGAATTTCCTTTTCCCACTACCTCAGAAAACTGAAACAATTTCTGAGATTTCCTCTCAAAAGCTGTGTATCTTGCCTGTTTTTATTAATGTATTCCTCTGATGTTTTTAATGGAGTTTTGCTTTGATGTTTGTAATTTCTTTGCCATCTATTCTGATTGCCGTTTAAAGAAATATCTATTGGCATATACAAGTAAGGTAACCTGATAAAAAGAAGAATTAGAAAACAAATACCGAGAGGGAGGAATCGGATACAGTGCATCGTATGGGTGGTTACACATCTAACTTTGTAGTCGTCACAAAGGTAAAGTACATCTTTGCCACAGATGTTTGAGGTGTGAGCTTGTGCCATTAGGCTGAATTTATACATTAAAACTTTTCTTTGCACCGTCCAGTGGGTTCACCTTGTGTTGTTCAAACTTGTATTATAGCTGCATTGTAGTTGGAATTTGGCATCAGCATACCATACAGCTGGGCAAAAATTCCTTCTGCTAGCTGCTAAAATTGGCATCGGATAAGGTTAGTGGTAAAGCTCCAAGGGCAGAAGAAAGAGCAGTAACTGAAATAGACTGTGATAATTTTGTTAAGTTATGTTTATTTTATTGGAGTGTACAGGCCAAAGACCAGTGTTTTGTAGGCATTCTGACATCAAAGGAATCTGCCTGGGTTACCAGCGGTTGGCACAATTCCTGGTTCTTGTCTTTATGGATACAGGTCTGTAGGAATAGCCTGGGGCAAAGAGAATTCTGAAGGATAAGGAGAAGAAATTCTGGGAATGAGGGGTTTGCAGTTGGCTTTATGTGTCATGCAGTTCAGTCACATGTACAGCATTTGGCAGCTAAACAGCTGGGGATCCCTTGCTTGTGCTTAGAAGGCTTTGGCTCAGAGTTCAAGCAGCAGAGAAAGAACAGTTTTGTCTTGACAGGGATTTTTATTCCCTTCCCCCAGAACTCAAGCGGATGGGACAAGTGTTTGTGCACATCTCCTCTTCATGGGTGTGGGGGGAAGCAATCAACAAAGTCTTTTATCCAGTGATGTTCCTCAGAGTCTTGTCTGATGTCTGTGGGCCTTCTTTTGTTGAGCAGGAGATGACACTTCTTGTGGTTAACTTGTATTTCACACTTGGTAATGCTTTTCTCCTGACTGTGGGTTTATAGTTTCAGAGCAAACACTTTCATAGTCACAGAGCAAACGCTTAAATATTACCATATCACATGAAATATAGATATTGTTAGTGGATTAATGCATGCAGCAGTTTACAGGCATTTCACAGAGACTAAACACAGTTTTTTTATAAATCTAACACCTATTTGAACAATGCTAACACACCAGTGAGCCAGCTGGTTTCCAGCTATGCATTTGTCAGTGTTCAATGAGTCCTAGGGGCCTTGGCATGAGCTAGCACCTCGTCTGTCAGTGTCACACAGGCACGGTCTCCCTCTCTTCCCATAGGAAAGTCACTTTATCTTCCTGTGCCTCCATCTTCCGTGTCTTTAAAATGGGGGTAATACTCACTTGCACTTGCAAAGTATTCTGTGACTTACAGATGCAAAGTGCTGTACTCTGTCAGCATTGGATGTTGCTGATCTGCAGTGAATGAGCCAAAGAAAGAGTTGCAACAGTCAAAATAAACCTTCATAAACTTTCAGGCTGTCCAAACTCTCTTTACGGATTGCCCTCTGGTTGGCTTCAGCTGTTTGCCTGGAGCAGCCTGAATTGCCTTTGGGGACTCTGCTAGTGTCCTGCCATAGCTGAAATGCAGCGTGTCAGAGCCACTGAGCCCTGCACAGAAATCTTCAAAGGCAGTGGTGGTTTAGGGAAGAGAGAGGGGCTATCACAGGCCCACAAGTTAGAAGTGAACCAAGGACTATAGGTAGTGAGAGCTGTGGCCATGCTGAAAACAAAGGATAGAGGGGGGATGTCCCGGATAGAGCCTCAACCAGGTCTGTGTTCAGAGGATGGGGGAAATGAGAGTTGGTTGGTTCACACGTCTTCCACCAAGCCAGCAGTCCTGGTCCCTGTCATGTCTGATAGCTTCTGGGTGGGATAGCAAGGTTGAGCTGTCAGATCCTGGGTCGACCATCAAAGCTCCATCAACACACTGACGACTGCCCTTCCTCAGAGTGCCACCAAGACAGGGCATTGCACTCATTCAGTTGAAAAGGCAAAATTCCATTTCCAGTCCTTGGTCTGTAAGCCAGGGCAGAAATTCAGGCTCCTCCCCCCCCCCACCACCACATGCCCCCAGTGTCAATGGGAGGGTTGCACTACGAGCCAGGGTAGAATCTGGCTTTTGTAGGTAGTTAAACTTTATAGTTACTGTTCAAGTTTTTTGACTTTAATATCACCTGGTGGGCAAATATGCGTGCCCCCCCTTTTTTTTTCCTCCTTCCTTTCTGTGAGTCAAGTGCCCCATGTTGGCAACAGACGGGTACACGGTTACAAGTCTATATTGAGGGACTTGCCTAGAGATGCCCAGCTGGGCACGTTTCCCCTGCGATGGCCATTTTCATGCTATTTCCCCGAAAGGGCCCATGTGGTGTCTGCCGAAAACGAAGAACTCGCTGGTTGTCATGGCTATTGCAAGATGTATGTAGGGAAAATATTTGAAGAGTTGTGTAACATGTAGAATGGCGCGTTCCAAACCTGCTGGGGGTGAAACTGGTCACCGGGGGCAGGGTGGTTCTCCGAGCTAACTTGGTCCAGACTGAGAACAGTTGACATCTTTCGGCCCGGCCCAGCCAAGTATTGACAGCCTAGACAAGGTATGGGCTTGGGCCTTTCCAAAGTGTGAACAAGCCCAAGAAAAGGATTTTGAATAGGGGGACCATGATGGTCAAGTGAAGTTACCGGAATGCCCTGGTTATGAAATGAGACAAAACATCTGGAACTGTATAATAGGAGAAACAAGGACGCAAGATGGGCTCCATTATGGAGGTAATGCTGCCAGTGGGAGTGTCTTGTGAATAGTAGATCCCAGCTGTTTTGGCCAGACAGCACTGGACGGACTGACCATTGGGTGAGAAATACCTTATTAGGCAGGAAAGGAACCCCTTAATTAGTACAGGCTCTCGATGGCATTTTGTGTTTTTCTTTTATCTATAACCATGTGTTTCCGATCCTCATCCTGGCTTCTATTTGAATCTTTATCTTGAGCTTTGTCAGGTCTGTTTTACTATAGACATGACAAGTTCTGTGTGCTAAGTAGTGTGGTGAACTGAGGGGAAGTTAGTGAACTGGGGGCACTGCTTCCATGGAGGCGGCGAATGTGTGTGCATTGCGGTGCTCAGAAGTCGAGGGAGTGGGCATCCGAGTAGAATAAAGTGGGTTGTACAGGCTGGTTGGAGGAACCTGAGCCCTGGGTCAGAGCAGAACTCTGGGGGTTATTGCCATAGATTTTTGCCCCACGTTCTCTGTTTTGTCCCAGATACTCCCTTAGGGAGCTTAAGGGCTGGGTTGTGCAAATCGCTAGCCTGCAGAGGGAAGCACAGGGCTTGCGGAGTCTGGAGTAGGGCAGTTTTATTGCCAGCAAATGGTAATTTTGAGTGAGTTTTCCCCCAGAGGACATAGGCAAAGTTCCCTTGCTCTGTAAACAGGTGGGAGTGATTCACCTGGCACCCCTGGGGTAACGCCTAAAGTTGCCCATCCTCTTTTCTTTTGTCTCCCTCTTCCGTTATTATGCCAACTGGATTTCTTTCCCTGTGTACTTTCCCACTACCCAACCCCTTGGGCTTTTCTCCATCCACCAAAATGATCAGCAGTGCAATTGTTAATGTTGACAGCAGGTTCATTTAAATTGATGCTCCCATGTGATCCATTGGGGATTGAGGTGGTTCCACCTCTCCAAGCTGTTGTTCCTGCCTGTAGGCTCAGGAAGGCAATACTGCATCCATGTGTCCAATGTTCACTTTGGAAGGCTTTCTTCATAGCCATGAAAGTTAGAAACCCTTTTTTAAACGAAAGCTGAGAGTCTGTACAATGTAAATGTCATGCAGGCCACTCAGATGCTTCGGGCAGACCAGATGTGGCCTGAAAGCCGTATGTTTGGCACCCCACTTCCATAGAAGAAGAGTTGTGTTGATGCCTGCTGACCTGACTTAGAGCTAGAGTTAATGCAAGTTGAGTTTTGTCTGCATTAGGGGTTTGCATTGGTTTAACTACATCAGTTTTAAAATCACTTCAGAGAAACTGGTGCAACGTCTCTGGTATAGACAAGACCTACGAATAAATGAGTTCTATCTTGGAAACTGAGAAGAAGGGGTGCTCGACTCCTGTCTCCCTGTAATACTGCAGTTAGGGCAGGCAGGAGTCTCACCTTTCCCTTTTGTGTCCAATTCTGACACCCCCCGCTTCTTCCAGGCATGGACAAAATGGCAACAGTCTCGCCATGTGTCTCTGCTAGAGGAGAATTTTCAGGGAGTAACTGGACAAGGCATCTATGAGGGGCCAGTTTGAGAAACCCACAAGGATGTCACCTCTGTTACATTGTCTGTTTTTGTGTTTTGGAGCCTACCTCCAAGGGCTTGGCCTGTAAACTCCAGATTCGCTTCATTTCCTTGCCCTCCACAAGAGCTCCGTTTGCTTAAGGTGGTTGTAGTTCACCCGTCACTGTGGCATCTCAATGCATACAGGCCCCAATTCAACAAAACATGGAAGCAGTCCTGGAAAAGATTGCCCAGTGGCTAGGGTGCTAATCTGGGACTCGGGTAACCTGGATTCAGTTCCCTGCTCTGGCATAGGTTTCTTTTGGGCAAGGGTATCTCTATGCTGCAAAGAAACCTGCAGCACTGAGTCTCAGAGCCCAGCCTAGGTCAGCTGACCTGACTCACAGGGCTCAGGCTGTAGGGTTAAAAATAACAGTGTAGGCGTTCTGAGGGCTCCCCCTTGCTGGGTTTCGGTGCCCAGGCTCCAGCGGGTCTTTTATTTGGCGTCTCTGTGCCACTGTGAAATGGGGGTATAATCGTATTTCCTTGTCCAGTGGAGGCGTTGCTGGATAAATGCATTGTGCGGTGCTGAGATACTCTGGTACCTGGGACCATACTTTGGGTAGAGTCACCAGGACACTCCCATGGTTAAGTGCTTGGTGGATCATGGCTGAAGCACTGTGATTAGCAGTGGTTAAAGTAGACTGAACTGTAAGGGGAATGGAGCAGAGATGGGAGATTTTCTCCTTTACGTTAACCCCCTGTGATTTGCATCTGCCTCATGTGGGGTTTTTCCTCTTTAAGGAAGATTGGGTGGCAAATATTTCAACTGTTCACCGAGGCAGGAGGAGGGGATGTATCGCCGAGGACACTTGGACTTCCTGGCCGGCTGCATTAACTCTGCCAGTTACAGTGATAATTTCGAAGGAATTGAATGTGTATGTAAGTAAAGCTTCCGTGGTATTCTGCTGCATGTCTAGTAAATGAGGAAGTTACGGTAACGAATACAGATAGGATGTAATAGCTCTAATAGGTGGATACTAAGGAGAGTAGCTCTCTGGAGCAGGGATGGAACAATTCTTTCCTTGGTTTGTGCTAAAAGTGCCAGAGAAGTGGGAAGGCAGAGGACTTTATATTGTAGTAGTACCTAAAAGCCCCAGTGAAGATCAGTCTCTATTGTGTGGGATCCTGTGCATACATGTAGGTCACGTGTACACTAGGAAGAAAGTGTATTTTTAAAACATGTTTGAATCCTAGTGAAGACAAGGCAAACTGTAGTTTTAACACGTTGTTGTCTGGTCAGGTTTCAGAGTAGCAGCCGTGTTAGTCTGTATTCGCAAAAAGAAAAGGAGTACTTGTGGCACCTTAGAGACTAACAAATTTATTTGAGCATAAGCTTTTGTGAGCTACAGCTCACTTCATCGGATGCATTCGGTGGAAAATACAGTGGGAGATTTATATACACACACAGAGAACAGGAAACAATGGGTTTTATCATACACACTGTAAGGAGAGTGATCACTTAAGATGAGCTATTACCAGCAGGAGAGCTGGGGGGGGGGGGGGGAGAGGAGAAAACCTTTTGTAGTGATAATCAAGGTGGGCCATTTCCAGCAGTTAACAAGAACGTCTGAGGAATAGTGGGGGGGTATGGGGGAGAAATAACATGGGGAAATAGTTTTACTTTGTGTAATGACCCATACACTCCCAGTCTCTATTCAAGCTTAAATTAATTGTATCCAGTTTGCAAATTAATTCCAATTCAGCAGTCTCTCGTTGGAGTCTGTTTTTGAAGTTTTTTTATTGAAGGATAGCCACTCTCAGGTCTGTAATCGAGTGACCGGAGAGATTGAAGTGTTCTCCGACTGGTTTTTGAATGTTATAATTCTTGACGTCTGATTTGTCTTTTTATTCTTTTATGTAGAGACTGTCCAGTTTGACCAATGTACATGGCAGAGGGGCCATATATGCCATCATGTGCCAGCAATGCCCCTCTGTTATTTCCCCATGTTATTTCTTCCCCCACCCCTACTGTTCCTCAGACGTTCTTGTTAACTGCTGGAAATGGCCCACTTTGATTATCTCTACAAAAGGTTTTCTCCCCTCCCCCCCCCAGCTCTCCTGCTGGTAATAGCTCATCTTAAGTGATCACTCTCCTTACAATAGCAGCCGTGTTAGTCTGTATTTTCCACCAAATGCATCTGATGAAGTGAGCTGTAGCTCACGAAAGCTTATGCTCTAATAAATTTGTTAGTCTCTAAGGTGCCACAAGTACTCCTTTTCTCCTTACAATGTGTATGATAAAACCCATTGTTTCATGTTCTCTGTGTGTATATAAATCTCCCCACTGTATTTTCCACCGAATGCATCCGATGAAGTGAGCTGTAGCTCACGAAAGCTTATGCTCAAATAAATTTGTTAGTCTCTAAGGTGCCACAAGTCCTCCTTTTCTTTTTGTCTGGTCAGGGTATCCCCAGTTTCTCTAATCTTTCCCAGTGATAATGATCTTGGGTGTTAATTGCCACAACAAGAAAAGGAGTACTTGTGGCACCTTAGAGACTAACAAATTTATTAGAGTTTTATTAGAGGGGTTTTTTTTCCACCAAATGCATCCAATGAAGTGAGCTGTAGCTCACGAAAACTTATGCTCTAATAAATTTGTTAGTCTCTAAGGTGCCATAAGTACTCCTTTTCTTTTTGCGAATACAGACTAACACGACTGCTACTCTGAAAATTGCCACAACAGTGGATTTTAAAAGATGTTTACAGTAGTGTTCTCCTAAGAAGGTGGTGTCCCTGGAAGTAGGAATTTCCATGCTTAACATTAAAAAAAAAAAAAAAAAACCACAAAACTTTCTGGTGAGGTTTTCATGAGTAAAAGATATGTTTACTACTCTGCTTCTATTGGTCGCAATGTTTATAGCGTAATCTGGGACCTCTGTAAATGAGAGATCTGTTTTCTACTCTTTGCAGATATGAATCGTGGATAGTGCCTGAGAAGAACTGGTGCAGAATAGAAGCCATTAAATGGAGATGAAATTGCTGAGAACAGCCAGTGGATCTGTCTGGGTTTACGAGGACATTCATGTTAAATTAGGTAGGGCGTGGATCTCCTTGTTGCTTTTCCTTACATGGAAAGATTGTTTAAAAGGGGATTTTCAGGTTAAAGAATATCCTTATTTGTACTGTGACCTTCTATGTTTTTAATAACTGTGAAACACTTCGATCTAGTTCATTGTTCCCTAGTTATACTGTTAACTTCCTGCAATTCTCTCAGATTGGACTAGGTCTATAGGAAGACTATAACCTTCTTGGTGATTTTTACCTTTAGGTTCTCATACGTTAGTGCGGTTCCTCAATATTTGAGTTGTAAACACTGCTGGGCAACTTACGTTTAGTTAGTTAACAAAAATAACACTCTTCCCACTGCCACAAGTAATCTTTCTGTTACTCTAAGGTCTGGTCAAAACACACTTTTTGTACTGATATAATTAGGAGTGGGATTTTTTTTTTTCCCCTTCCAAAATAGTTAGGCTGGTACAATGCTTAGAATGGAGGCAGTTGTACCAATATAAAGGTGCCGTATAATCGTGCAGTTTTATTCACCTTCCCAAATGGGTCCAGTTATAGTACTGGTATACATACCAATAGGACAGCGTCCATGCTAGGGCATTGTAGTGATTTAACTATATACTAGTAGAGTTAAAACAGTACAGTTCTTGCACAGACAAATGCTTGGTAACTTTAACAGTCTCCCTTGGATGTGTTTCAGGTGGTTTGGTGACTGCCACTGTGTTCATTGACACACAATAGTCTCTCCCAAAGGAACAGAGCAACATTAGGTTTCTCACGTTGTAACTTGATTCATAGATTTCCAGTCCAGAAGGGACCATTGTCGAGGGACATGACTGTTCCCCTCTATTCAACATTGATGAGGCCTCATCTGGAGTACTGTGTCCAGTTTTGGGCCCCACACTACAAGAAGGATGTGGAAAAATTGGAAAGTGTCCAGCGGAGGGCAACAAAAATTATTAGGGGACTGGAACACATGACTTATGAGGAGAGGCTGAGGAAACTGGGATTGTTTAGTCTGCAGAAGAGAAGAATGAGTGGGGATTTGATAGCTGCGTTCAACTACCTGAAAGCGGGTTCCAAAGAGGATGGATCTAGACTGTTCTCAGTGGTAGCAGATGACGGAACAAGGAGTAATGGTCTCAAGTTGCAGTGGGGGAGGTTTAAGTTGGATATTAGGAAAAACTTTTTCACTAGGAGGGTGGTGAAGCACTGGAATGCATTACCTAGGGAGGTGGTGGAATCTGCTTCCTTTGAAGTTTTTAAGATCAGGCTTGACAAAGCCCTGGCTGGGATGATTTAGTTGGGGATTGGTTCTGCTTTGAGCAGGGGGTTGGACTACATGACCTCCTGAGGTTTCTTCCAACCCTGATATTCTATGATTGTGAGATCACCTAGTCTGACTTCCTGTGTAACACAGGCCAGAAATTTCAGAGTAGCAGCCGTGTTAGTCTGTATTCGCAAAAAGAAAAGGAGTACTTGTGGCACCTTAGAGACTAACAAATTTATTAGAGCATAAGCTTTCGTGAGCTACAGCTCACTTCATCGGATGCATTTGGTGGAAAAAACATCGGATGCATTTGGTGGTGGTCTCTCCTCTGTTTTTTCCATCAAATGCATCCGATGAAGTGAGCTGTAGCTCACGAAAGCTTATGCTCTAATAAATTTGTTAGTCTCTTAGGTGCCACAAGTACAGGCCAGAAAGCTTCCCCCAATAATTCCTAGATCACATTTTTTTAAAACGTCCAGTCTTAATTTAAAAATTGTCAGTAATGGAGAATCTACCACGACCCACTGGAACAATTCACCAAGGTTAATTACTCTCACTGATTAAAACATTACGCCCTTCTAGCTTGCATTTTACCTGAGCAAAGCCTGACTTCCATCACCCTGCTCCTCTCCTCAAGGTGCTGATGAAGGCATAAAGGGTATTTCTTCATTGCAGTTAGCCCAGGTGTTGCCCTAATCCCCTCTCCCATCCACACACACAACCCTTTCACCTGAGTTTGACGCTTTTAACCCAGGCTAGTTGGCCTGGCTGGGGAGGTGGGTGAGAGCCCAGGTTCTGCTATCATTCAGGGTGATAACCCATCCGCTTTGCAGTGGGGATGCAGGCTAAATCGCTCCACTGCTGCTAGGGCACCAGTGCTGTCCCATAATTGCCCTATGTGCCCAGAAGAAGAGACGAGTTCTCCCACAATTCCCTGGGTCTTAGAGAAGCTCCGGTTAGTGCAGTGCAAAGAACCATGATATATGCCCGCAGAAGCTGTAGTGACAAACCTAGGGAGCGCACCACCCGACAGGGAGCAGTAACTTGGGTAGGTCTTTGCAGCATGGTTGCTAGCACTCGCGCTAGGCTTCGACCCAAGTGCCAACCACCCAGGCTAACTGTGCAATGAAGACCTGCCCAAACAGGGTTATCGTCTAAGGCTCATGTGATCCCATCCCTAAAAGGAGTGCTCAGGTTATCATGCCCAGTTGAGCATTTCTGGTCCTATCTAGCAGTGGCTGGTGGAGTGCACATGTTTTAGTGTGCACATGTGCACTTCATTATGACAAAGCTCCGATGTCATAAATTGCCACTCTAAACCGCTCTAGACCCAGACTGCTGATTGCTACCTTTGAGATCCTTGCTCTTTCCAAACTCAGCCTGCGTTAGTGAATATAAGGCCAGATTTTTGGAAAGAACACCGCTCCCATTTAGACACCTAAATGAAATGGCTAGGCTCTCAGCCACAGTGAGCACCCAGCTGGGAGTGCTGGGGTTCTGAGCGCTTCTTGAAAATCTGGTATGTAAGGTATCACTTAAATCAGCCCCCACCAGATGACTGGTGGGTAACTACTATGACACCAAATTTTTTTAAAAAAAGGCTTCGGGGTGATTCTGCCAAGTAAGCCCAGTTTCAGTACCAGGCAAATTGGCTGAAATTGTAGTAAAGAACAGAATGATCAGACACATAGATAAGCATGATGTGTTTGGGAAGGATCAGCACAGCTGTTGTTAAGGGAAATACATGCCTCAATCTATCCGAATTCTTTGAGTGAGTCAACAGGCATCTGGATAAGGGTGGATACAGTGTACTTGGACTTTCAGAAAGCCTTTGACAAGGTCCCTCACCAGAAGCTCTTAAGCAGACTAAGCAATCATGGGATAAAGAGGGAGGGTCCTCTCATGGATCAGTAACTGATTAAAAGATAGGAAACAAAGGATAGAAATAAATGGTCAGTTTTAGGAAGAGAGATAAATAGTGGTGCCCCCCACGGATCTATACTGGGACCAGTTCTGTTCAACATACTCATAAATGATTTGGAAAAAGGGATTAACAGACAATACAAAATTACTCAAGATAGTTAAATCCAAATCTGACTACCAAGAGTTGCAAAGGGATCTCATTAAACTGGGTGACTGGGCAACAAAATGGCAGATGAAATTCTGTGTTGATAAATGTAAAGTAATGCACATTGTATGTATAGTTAGGATTATGTTTTCCAAAATGGTTACGTCTAAATGAGCTGTTACCACTCAAGAAAGAGATCTAGGAATCATGAATGGTTCTCTGAAAACATCCGCTCAATGTGCAGTAGCAGTCAAAATAGCTAACCATTTTAGGAACCATTAGGAAAGGAATAGATAAGAGAAAATATCATAATGCCACTATATAAATCCATGGTACCCCACACCTTGAATAATGCATGCAGTTCTGGTCATCCCATCTCAAAACTGATATATTAGGATTGGAAAAGGTACGGAGAAGGGCAACAAAAATGATTAGGGATATGAAAGAGCTTCCATACAAAGAGAGATGAGAGAGACTGGAACTGTGCATCTTAGAAAAGAGATGGCTGAAGGGGGATATGATAGAGATCTATAAAATCATGACTGGTGTGCAGAAAGTGAACAGGGAAGTGTTGTGTACTTTTTAAAAAAAAACACAAGAACTGCGGGTCACCCAATTGAATTAATAGGCAGCAGGCTTAAAACAAAAGGAAGTACTTCTTCACACAGTGCATAGGCAATCTGTAGAACTCGTTGCTGGGGATATTGTAAAGGCCAAAAGTATAACTGAGTTCAAAAAAGAATTAGATAAGTTCAAGGAGGATAAGACTGTCAATGGCTATTGGCCAAGATGGTCAGGGATGCAAACCCATGATCTGGTTTCAGAGTGGTAGCCGTGTTAGTCTGTATCAGCAAAAAGAACAAGTAGTACTTGTGGCACCTTAGAGACTAACAAATTTATTTGAGCCTAAGCTTTCGTGGGCTAAAACCCACTTCATCGGATGCATGCAGTGGAAAGTACAGTAGGAAGATATAGACACACACACACCATGAAAAAAATGTGTGTTGCCATACCAACTATAACGAGAGTGATCAATTAAGGTGAGCTATTATCAGCAGGAGAAAAAAAGTGATAATCAGGATGGCCCGTTGACAAGAAGGTGTGAATAATGGGGCTGGGGAATAAGCAAGGGGAAATAGTTTTACTTTGTGTAATGACCATCCACTCCCAGTCTTTATTCAAGCCTAAGTTAATGGTGTCCAGTTTGCAAATTAATTCCAATTCAGCAGTCTCTCGTTGGAGTCTGTTTCTGAAGTTTTTTTGTTGTAATATTGCGACTTTTAGGTCTGTAATCGAGTGACCATGGAGACTGAAGTGTTCTCCGACTGGTTTTTGAATGTTATAATTCTTGACGTCTGATTTGTGTCCATTTATTCTTTTACGTAGAGACTGTCCAGTTTGGCCAATGTACATGGCAGAGGGGCATTGCTGGCACATGATGGCGCATATCACATTGGTAGATGTGCAGGTGAACAAGTCTCTGATAGTGTGGCTGATCACATCAGAGGCTACTGGTCTAAATGGACCATTGGTCTGACCCTCTATGGCCGTTTTTATGTCCTCTGCATTTCTGCAGAGGGTTAAAGGAAATCACTCAAGGTTAATAAATAAATAAAATCTTCAGCTGTTTTTTGTTTTCCCTTCTAAATCACATTGGCAGCATGACAGGTTCATGTTGGCTGGGAGGAATATTCTCCATTAATCCATTCCTGAAGATCCCATATGAATTAAACAATTTTTTTTTTTTAAAGAAAGTTTTAAGTGTCTCGTTTGGGTGCAGACATTGTCAGGTAGAGGGGAGACTGTCCTACCCCAGAGACTGGAATGCTGTGTGCCATTTCAGATGCACATATGTCCACATAAATTGTAATGGGAGCTGACATGGAGAGACCACCCTGGACTCTGCTGAGAATTTGAATTTCAAAGCAAGTAATTAAATCACATCAGTAAAACAGCCCTTATAGGGAAGGGAGAGGGGAGCTCTAACCCTAAAAGAAGGGGCATTCTCAGGAAAGATAGGAATGTTGAAATGAGTCCCTTAGGGGGACTTAAATCTTAAACCCTTCCACATGACCTCAGTCACTAGCAGATTCAGAACACCCGGGGTAGTTCCCTTTCCATGCAGTGATTTTAAGAAGGTCTCCGGTTTTCACTAGGCTTCCTCCCCTTCCCCCTGCCCCATTTTGTCCAGGGTCAAAAAGTGGCTTCTTGGATCTGATGGGATTTCAGATATGTTGGAGATAGGAAACTCTGTGGTTTAGGGCTCCTTTCCAGAGCTCTTCAGATGTTTGGCTACATTCTGAGAAAGTCTTGCATTGGTTCATAACCCTTGCTTTGCGCATATGTAAGTGTGTGTATTTAAAAAAAAAGAAAGTACGTTTCTTAAGCTATTTTAAAAGGAATTATTGACGTGTGCAGATGTGAACTGGAAGCTCTGCTTACTGAAAATAATTAACCCTTTCCAGCACAATACCATATTCAATTCTTACAGTATATAATGTAGGCAGAGAGAATACTGCCATCTGTTAAGGTTGTTCGGCCACTCTGTTTTCAGTTGCTTATAACTTGGCCAAACTTTTAACTGTTTGGGCTGAAACTTTTCATGCCAGGTGTCTGCCTCACGCTGATTTCCGCCCCCGGGCAAACCAGTTCAGCAGTTTCAGAGAATGAGGCTAAGGAAAAATATGTTTTGCGATGTTTTAAAAAAAGAGAGGTCACCAGATTTCTTTTAGAAGCTCTAGTGCCCCCATGGTTTGGCTCAGGGACTTGAAATTTGGCGAGGGGTGATCCCTGTGTCCAGGGATGAACCTTTTGTCATCCCCATGAAAATCCGTGCAGATCTGGCCAAGTTTCCTCAGCATTTGAAAAACCGCATGTAGCGACTTGCTGGAGCTTCGCAGCTAAATTCCCTGAAGATTCCATCTGCAGTGAGCATGCTCCAGTCTGGGGTTGAGCAGGACTTTCCTTGCAGTTGTGGTTTCTGGCTGCTCCAGCCTGAGTGTAGGTCCAAACCCCAGAATTCTCTCTCTTTTTTGCTGTGAATGCCCCTCCTGCTGGGCCCACAGACGAGAAGAGCCAGGCAACCTTAATTCTGGCATTCCCTAACTTCTGCATGCTTGGTTTTGCAACCTTAATGATCTTTTAAGGGGTCGTGCATGTGCGCATTTAGTGTTTGTATTGCCTGTTAGGTGAGTGCTGTGGTTTTTACATGCAAATATGAAGGCAAGCGAATGCAATGTACAGTCCTCGTGTAGAATGCTAGCATCGTGCAAAGGAGGCAGAAGGGCAGGAAGGCAGCAGGAAAAACAACCAATAGGAGGGCAGAAGTATATGCAAAGAGGCTGTACAGGGAATTACTGTATGTTGCACCACATCACACCTCTGTTATGGTCACTGTCCTGCTGCCATCCTGCCCTTCAGCCCGTAACTTACCCCAGTGTGTACATCACCTTTGATGTGCTTTCCTGTTCAGACAGTTTTGTCATCTAAAGATAGCTGGAAAGGGGAATAAAAGGACAGCCGTGGAGAGCGAGAGACACTGGGGGTTGAGTTGGAGTGGCTTGACAAGCTGGAATCTCCAGTATCTAAACCTTAATTTTTAAGCCAGTATTGAGCCTTTAAGCCATTTTTGGTTGTGAAGAGGACTGACAAAATCCTGTACAAACCAGTGCAGCAAGGTCTGCTTGAATCTCCAAACAGCCTGTAACAATAGCTGCCAGGCCTGCGTTGTCCCCTCTTCATTGCCATAGGAGGTTGATTCTAAATCCTAATGTCTCTTTCAATGTCAGCTTTACTATTTCATTCTGGGGCATGGTATGCAAAAAAGAGGGACTCTCCTATTAAGAAGGGTTCTGACGAGCTCCTCATTTTGGCATGAGTGGGCAGAACTTGGGCAGGGGCTAGAGCTTGGAACAGTATTGGCCTTCTTCCCCCCCCCCCCCCCCCCCGCCCACCACATCAAACCACTTGTGAAGACCATCCCGCACAAAATGAGAGGAATTCACCACTTTTTTGAGGTGGGGTGGGATTGGGGGGCAATTTCCCTCGAAGAATGAGTGGTCAAAGCTGTTGCAGAATGTGGTCCAGCTCCCACTGCTGTCCTGGCCTCTTTTGGGGGAAGGTAAAGAAGCCTGTCCTCGCAGCAGGTGAAAGGTAATGGCTGCTGAGCCGGATGTGCGGTGTGCTAAATGGGGTTGGCCCTTGCAGGGGACTTTTGCTCACAGATGTCTTGCTCTTTTCATGCCAGGGCCCTGCGACTGCTCACATCAGCTATGTCACTCCTCCTGGCTCCTCCTGCACCTCCCCACTGTGGCAAAGTGGCCGTCTGGGCGTTTGTTCTGTGATGCTTTTTCCGGTATAACCTTCTCCTAGTTCACTTATCCCAGAATTTAGTGTGGTGTTGCTCCCTGGTGCTTGGTCGTGAGCTCCCTTTTTGGGGGAGGAAAAAAAGAATTTCACAAGCATCTGTTCTGTCTGACGTGAGGTTTCCCTAGATGAGAGAAGCGCTCGGACACTGTCAAACGCTGGGCAAGCCTGTAGCTTTGCCTGAGGAATGCAGACTTTGCTGTTTCGGGAACGTAGGTGGTTCTCCGAGGAGGGCCCGCTCAGAACAGAGTCTGAGGGTGCAATGTAAAGTTTCTTGTCGCTCCAGGAACGCCCCCACCACACTGTGGTGTCCCATACATTTTGGGGGCGGGTATTTTTGAAAAGGCAGCCGCTGCAGGGAATATCCCCCCGTGTGATAGCTGTAATGATGACAAGTACTCCGCCATCTGCCTGGATCCATCTGTCGTCTCCTATCTTACACTCAGATTGTTCGCCCCTTGGGACAGGGACTGCCTTTTTGTTCTGTGTTTGTACAGCCCCTAGCACAGGGGGTCCTGGTCCATGACTAGGGCTCCTAGGCGCTACAGTAATACAAACAATAAACGCTTTAAAAAAAGAGGCTGGGAGCCTGGGAACTCTCTCCAGAGGCTGCGCGTGGCAGGGACACACGGGGTCACATACTCCCTCAGACTTGTACTGAGCATGCTCACGTGGCCTGAGCATTTTCAGTAACACTTGCTGAAGCTGCTGCTCTCACTCTGCCCCCACTGCCAGCAGGTACGGGTTGTCTCTGCCCTTTCCGATATAGTGAACTTACTTCCCCTGGGAACTGGCTGTCTGCTTTCCTCATTGCCCTCTGCTGGTGGCAGCAGCCCTCCTTAGGTTGCCACCTGCACAGCTGTTTGTTTACTCCCAGAGTTTGTTCTACAATTCAGACCGAGTCTCCCTGAATTGCCACTCAAGGGGCCGCATTTGGCTACTTGAGAGCAAATGGCTTTCCCAGGATCAGAAGCTCGATCTTGTCTGCCCTGCAAGGCTTAGCATGGTAATGCCTGGCTGGGTAGGCAGAGCTGCTTGAGAAGTAGGGTGGATGGGCACTGCTGGCCTCATGCCTATAGGGGCTATATGGGCAGTGTTATTCCCACAGCTCCTCTGCTCCATTTGCAAGCAACAAGGGAGTGACCCCCATAGGGATCTGCTATGCAGAAGGTCACTGCCGCTCCTGCCCGGCTGCCTGCCTGCCTTCCCCTCTAACTGCAGCACAGCACACTCCGAGGCTCTGCTCCTCTGATGGTGCCACTGAGCAGGGGCATGAGTACGTGCACAGGCTGCTCCAGTCCTTTCGTGGCTCCATCAACAGCCCCCCTGCATCAGGCTCTGCCCCCTGGCTAGTCATGTGGAGGCGGGAGGGAGGAGCTGGCAGGGGAATCAGGGTGCAGATGGGGTGTTGGCCAAGACATGTAGGGAAGAGGCTGGAAATGCAAAAGGGAAAGTGTGGTGGTGACAGGGGGAGAGCTTGAAAGCAAATAGGTGCCTAGCTTTAAGGCTAGTTAAATTCGTGTGTGGTCATTCACATTTCAGTGGAGCCTACAAGAAAGCGACCAGCAATGGTTGTGATGAGCAGCTAGTGTTTCTCTCTTGGGGCAGGATGGGGAGGGGGTGAACTTGGAAGCTGAGCAGCGGCAGGATGACTTTGTGTTAAGTCGCTGTACTGGGATTTGAGAGACCTCAGTTCAGTCTCTGGCTCTGCTACGGACTCCCTGTGTGGTCTTGGCCAAGGCACTCAATATCTGTGCTGCAGTCCCCATCTGTAAAATGGGGGTGATATTTCTTTATCCCTGTGAGGATACATTCATTGGATTTTGAGGTGTTTAGATACCATGGAGATGAGCGCCAAAGAAAAGCCAATAAATAAAGAAGGCTTGATCAGTGTTGGATGAGGCACTTCCAAGGCAAATGGCAGCCTATGGGACGTGTTGGCCAGGCTGGGGGGAAATGTGCTCAGGTGTGTGATATATTGTCCTCTGCTGGCTCGTAGTTGCACTTGCGTGTGTGGTTATATCTCCCTCTAGTGCAGTGGTTCTCAATCCGCGGCCCGCAGGCTACTTGCGGCCCAATCAGCACACAGCTGCGGCCCATGTGACATTCTCAGGGCCATACAGGTAGTGTATATATTGTGTAGACGGCCCCCATAACACATAGAGAGCAGCATATGTGGCCCACAATGGTAAATAAGTTGAGGACCACTGCTCTAGTGGCTGGCCTGCTTAAGGCTACATCATTACTGTCCATCACAATTCTACAGGCACTAACAGAGATTTTTGCTTAAATTTAAGTGCTGTGTTTGCAGCACAGCAGATCCTGAGTGCTAATCCCAGTTGGGTCACACCCCCTGTTGGTTCTTGTCTGTTGGTGACCTGCTCCCTCCGGGGGCTTGTCAAATCCAGAGTTCGACAGACCTCAAGAGAGAAGACCTGTCTGTTGGCGCAGGGTTTTGTTTGAACTTCATAATAGGGAGCGGGTATTTGATTTGAATGATTTTACTGATGCAAGGCAACTACATTCCTTGGTGATAGGTGCATATATAAATTTCTGAATGTGGTGAAAGCACATTTCAATGCTGTGTGCTGTGAACAGAGACCGTTCTTTGTTGTGTAACTGTAGATACATGTGTGTAGCAATTTACTTCCTGTGTTGCCAGAAACAATGCAAGAGCATACCATTAATATCCGCAGTGGGGGCAGGGACGTGGACAGTGGCAGGCAGTAGAGATGTCTCTGGTACCACATTCTCAAAATCTGCAATGGACTAACTGGTAGGTCTCATTGTTCAGGTTGAAGCCTGCTTATCTTTTTTTCTAATAAAGGTGATTGTACCTACCATGCTTACCTTAAAAAGGTCTCTCGATAGCTCTGTGCAACTTCATTGGAAACTCAGTGCCCCTAACTCTCATGAGTTTTAACGCGGGTCTAAAGCCCCAGCTCCTGGAGGCAGGTGGCTAGGTGAGATCCTTAGCTTTCCTTTATCAAAAAAGTAAGCTTCTTACCTGCATGTTTTAAGAAAAAAGCTTGACAGCGGGACCCAAGTGCACCCTAAAAGCTGAAGCCAGAGGGTAAATAATCTCCCTTCCTCCCCCCTGCTTGTTGAAAAATAATGGATTTTTAAACATCATAATTTGGGGGGCAGGGGGCTGACTAGCGATGGGGTTGGTAGTGCTGCAGCAGTGAAGAGGCCTTTCTGCTATTTAAAGCTTGGGTGCCACTAGCCTAGAAATTATCTCCAGGTGCTCCCAGGTTACTTCTGTGGGAATTCTGCGCAGAATTTTTAATTTTTGGCACACAATATTTTCAAATTCTGTAAAATTCTGCATATTTTATTTGTCAAAATAACAATAAAAAGATTCAGGAAATGTTTTTGAGAAATAGATTCCTTACTAGGCATATTAGTACAGAACTATGAGTAATAATTCATTTAAACTACAATACAGAACAGAATCGTATTTCCCACACCCCTCAGAAGCAGTGCAAAGGCTTGAGGAAGTCAGGGGTAATGGAGGAGATGAGGGATTGCTGGGAAGGAGCTTAGGCGTGAACTTGGAGGGGAATTGGCTATGGGTGGGAAAAGTATGGAACAGGTTTTTATGGGGGGTGGGGAGGGATTGTTAGAGAGTGTCCCCCAGGCAGACCGTAGCTGACCCCTAGCCTCTCCCATTCAGTCAGGCACACTGCCCCTGTCCCCATGTGTCCCTGCACCCTTGTGTGTCCTTGCACCACGTGGCCCTACATCTCCCTCCCCCTTGTGGTCCTGCACCTCCACTCCTATTCAGCCCCTGCCCCAGTCTGTCCTCCCCACTAGCCTTTATGAGCCCCTGTCTGTGACCCCCCCCCCCCGCCAGCAGCCCCACTCTGTCTGTCTCTCCCTGGGGCTGGCGGAGGAGGCTGCTCTGTTCTGGTGCCACTGTCCACTAGCTTTCTGGTGGGCAAAAGGAGGATCTGCAGAAACTTTCCAGCAGAAGTTTTTTTTCTTCGCAAATAATTAAAAATATGCGTGGCTCATTAATTATGCACGTGCAGTGGCGCAGAATTCCCCCAGGAGTACCAGGTGATGGTAGTAATACCTAGCTCGTATTTGGTGCAGAGTATGTTGCATTCTCTTATAGCAGGGGGTTCTCAACCTTTTTCTTTGAGGCCCCCAACATTCTATAGAAACTCCATGGTCCAGCTGTGCCACAACTGTTTTTCTGTATAAAAAAAGCCAGGAACGGCATTAGGGGATAGCAAGCAGGGCAACTGCCCAGGGCCCTATGCCACAGGGGGTGTCATGAAGCTAAGTTGCTCAGGCTTCTGCTTTAGTCCCAGGTGGTGAGGCTTGGGGCCCCAGGCTGTAGTCCTGTAGAGTGGGGCTTTGGCTTTCAGCCCTGGGTCCTAACAAGTCTAACACTAGCCATGCTTGATGGACCCCTGGCTGAGAACTACTGCCTTATAGGACTTTATCTTTGCTCCGTAAGGATTCTTAGATGGGATTTTTTTCCCACTTTTTTTCTTTTTAATCTACTTGTTTCTCGGCTGCCTTCCGGTGAGAGGAGCCTTGAAAGCTAGTGGACAGTTCTGAGTGCCTTATTCCAGGAGGCTAATTTATAATTCTCGCTTCAGGAGAATGTGGTGGGGAGGGTGGAGGAAATGTTCATTCGTTTCTAGCTTCCAGGCATGCTCTTCCCTGTGTGTACTGAACTTGTTTTTTGGGGCAGCTAGTGTAGAGCATTCAGGTGGGCAGACTTATCTAGATGAGTTTGTGTGTATTGACTCTTAGAAGCGTGTGTGTCATGCTGATCAGAGTTCAGACTGGCTTGGGAGGGGATTGTGGTCTAGTGGCTAGAGGATGGATTCTGTTCCTGGCTCTACTTGCTGTGTCTCCCTGGGTCACCTGCTCAGCTTCTGTCTTGGTCCGCTTGCTTCTGAGCTTGCCCAGCTGCATCACAGAGCCAGCCTGAGGCTGAGCGCCACATAACTGGCACGTTGATAGGTGCTGCTTATTGCAATTGACTTTGAGAATTACATTCCTCCTGACTCTGCCTTTTGGAAGTGACTAGTCTAATACAATAATAGTTCAGGACAAGATTCCCGTCTCTTCTTCACCGGATCAGTTTGGTTTCTGCTTCTCTTTGCAGTCCTCCCTCAATTACAGGGCACAGCGCCAACGTACAGTTGGACCCTTCAAGAGACGAACAGTGGAAACAGTACTTTGTGACACGTTTGCTTTTCACAGAACTAGGAGAAAGAGGCTGAACACACAACGGCAAATCAGAAGATGGGAACAGGTGTTGCTTTCTGCCTTGTTCCAAGGGCTGTTTCATTATGCATCAACTTTCACTTCCATAGCATTGCATAAAGTTGGCTTCCTTAAGTGCTTCCCTTAGCTCTCCATGACCTGTGGGTCTTCTTGGGTGATAGCAGTGCAGGTATAAAAACACCCTGCTTAGCCAGTCGCTACAGTGCAGAGACTGCGGGAGTGGAGTAGCCAGGCACAGCAATGCTGCACAACACTCGGGGAAGCAAAGTGAAGAAACACAATGCCAGCGCCAGTGCCAGGTGAGTAAAGGTAGGCAGAACGTCACTGGGCTGCTATTTGTCCAGGACATCAGTGCTGGCATGGCTGTGATTTGGTAAGCACCTCTAACAGCCCATTGCTGCTTAATGCTGTCCTGGTGCGTGGAATTTTATCCGCCCCTTGCTAACCTCCTTATCTGAAGACGGCACCTGCAAAGAATATCCAAATCCTGACCCAGCCAGACCCTACTTAGTCTGTGAGATGACATGATCGCAGCCTAGGAGACATGATTGTCAGTAATGCCTTTCATCAGTGACTGCTTTATGGTGGTTTCAGAGTAGCAGCCGTGTTAGTCTGTATTCGCAAAAAGGAAAAGGAGTACTTGTGGCACCTTAGAGACTAACAAATTTATTTGAGCATAAGCTTTTGTGAGCTACAGCTCACTTCATCGGATGCATTCGGTGGAAAATACAGTGTGGAGATTTATATACACACACAGAGAACATGAAACAATAGGTTTTATCATACACACTGTAAGGACAGTGATCACGTAAGATGAGCTATTACCAGCAGGAAGGGGGGGGGAAGGAGGAAAACCTTTTGTGGTGATAATCAAGGTGGGCCATTTCCAGCAGTTAACAAGAACGTCTGAGGAACAGTGCGGGGTGGGGTGGGAGGAGAAATAACATGGGGAAATAGCTTTACTTTTATGTAATGACCCATCCACTCCCAGTCTCTATTCAAGCCTAAGTTAATTGTATCCAGTTTGCAAATTAATTCCAATTCAGCAGTCTCTCGTTGGAGTCTGTTTTTGAAGTTTTTTGGTTGAAGGATAGCCATTCTCAGGTCTGTAATCGTGTGACCGGAGAGATTGAAGTGTTCTCCGACTGGTTTTTGAATGTTATAATTCTTGACGTCTGATTTGTGTCCATTTCTTCTTTTACGTAGAGACTGTCCAGTTTGACCAATGTACATGGCAGAGGGGCATTGCTGGCACATGATGGCATATATCACATTGGTAGATGCGCAGGTGAACGAGCCTCTGATAGTGTGGCTGATGTGATTAGGCCTTATGATGGTGTCCCCTGAATAGATATGTGGACAGAGTTGGCAACGGGCTTTGTTGCAAGGATAGGTTCCTGGGTTAGTTGTTCTGTTGTGTGGTGTGTGGTTGCTGGTGAGTATTTGCTTCAGGTTGGGGGGCTGTCTGTAAGCAAGGACTGGCCTGTCTCCCAAGATCTGTGAGAGTGATGGGTCGTCCTTCAGGATAGGTTGTAAATCCTTGATGATGCGTTGGAGAGGTTTTAGTTGGGGGCTGAAGGTGATGGCTAGTGGCCTTCTGTTAGTTTCTTTGTTGGGCCTGTCCTGTAGTAGGTGCTTCTGGGTACTCTTCTGGCTCTGTCAATCTGTTTCTTCACTTCAGCAGGTGGGTATTGTAGTTGTAAGAATGCATGATAGAGATCTTGTAGGTGTTTGTCTCTGTCTGAGGGGTTGGAGCAAATGCGGTTATATCGTAGAGCTTGGCTGTTGACAATGGATTGCATGGTGTGGTCTGGATGAAAGCTAGAGGCATGTAGGTAGGAATAGCGGTCAGTAGGTTTCCAGTATAGGGTGGTGTTTATTTGACCATCGCTTCTTAGCACCGTAGTGTCCAGGAAGTGGATCTCTTGTGTGGACTGGTCAAGGCTGAGATTGATGGTGGGATGGAAATTGTTGAAATCATGGTGGAATTCCTCAAGGGCTTCTTTTCCATGGATCCAGATGATGAAGATGTCATCAATGTAGCACAAATAGAGTAGGGGCATTAGGGGACGAGAACTGAGGAAGCGTTGTTCTAAGTCAGCCATAAAAATGTTGGCATACTGTGGGGCCATGCGGGTACGCATCGCAGTGCCGCTGATTTGAAGGTATACATTGTCACCAAATGTGAAATAGTTATGGGTGAGGACAAAGTCACAAAGTTCAGCCACCAGGTTAGCCATGACATTATTGGGGATACGGTTCCTGATGGCTTGTAGTCCATCTTTGTGTGGAATGTTGGTGTAGAGGCTTCTACATCCATAGTGGCTAGGATGGTGTTTTTAGGAAGATCACCAATGGACTGTAGTTTACTCAGGAAGTCAGTGGTGTCTCGAAGATAGCTGGGAGTGCTGGTAACGTAGGGCCTGAGGAGGGAGTCTACATAGCCAGACAGTCCTGCTGTCAGGGTGCCAATGCCTGAGATGATGGGGCGTCCAGGATTTCTAGGTTTATGGATCTTGGGTAGCAGATAGAATACCCCAGGTCGGGGTTCCAGGGGTGTGTCTGTGCGGATTTGTTCTTGTGCTTTTTCAGGAAGTTTCTTGAGCAAATGGTGTAGTTTCTTTTGGCAACTCTCAGTGGGATCAGAGGGTAATGGCTTGTAGAAAGTGATGTTGGAGAGCTGCCTAGTAGCCTCTTGTTCATATTCCGATCTATTCATGATGACGACAGCACCTCCTTTGTCAGCCTTTTTGATTATGATGTCAGAGTTGTTTCTGAGGCTGTGGATGGCATTGTGTTCTGCATGGCTGAGGTTATGGGGCAAGTGATGCTGCTTTTCCACAATTTCAGCCCGTGTACATCGGCGGAAGCACTCTAGGTAGAAGTCCAGTCTGTTATTTCGACCTTCAGGAGGAGTCCGCCCAGAATCCTTCTTTTTGTAGTGTTGGTAGGAAGGTCCCTGTGGGTTAATACATTGGTTAGAGGTGTGTTGGAAATATTCCTTGAGTCGGAGACGTCGAAAATAGGATTCGAGGTCACCACAGAACTGTATCATGTTCGTGGGGGTGGAGGGGCAAAAGGAGAGGCCCCGAGATAGGACAGATTCTTCTGCTGGGCTAAGAGTGTAGTTGGACAGATTAACAATATTGCTGGGTGGGTTAAGGGAGCCACTATTGTGGCCCCTTGTGGCATGTAGTAGTTTCGAGAGTTTAGTGTCCTTTTTCTTTTGTAGAGAAGCAAAGTGTGTGTTGTAGATGGCTTGTCTAGTTTTTGTAAAGTCCAGCCACGAGGAAGTTTGTGTGGAAGGTTGGCTCTTTATGAGAGTATCCAGTTTTGAGAGTTCATTCTTAAGCTTCTTTATGGTGGTCGTTCGGGGAGTTTAATAGCCCTGAAACTTTCTCCCCTGCCCCAAAGGAGCTGAGATGCTGTGGGTAGTGGTTGGTCAGATTAATTTAAGGAACTATAGCTGTCCTCAAACACTTGCCAGACAGGGCTACCCTGATAACTAGCTGCATGCTGTTGCCGCTTATCTTGACTGCAAGAGGGTTGGGTTTTGTGTTGCACGTCGGGCAGCCTTTAAAGTCCTGCTCTGAAGGAATTACTTTGTT
This sequence comes from Dermochelys coriacea, assembly GCF_009764565.3. NCBI lineage: Eukaryota > Metazoa > Chordata > Testudines > Dermochelyidae > Dermochelys > Dermochelys coriacea. The sequence continues at coordinate 9,361,326 of NC_050069.1, forward strand.
GTAAGTGGGACAAGTCCTGTCCGATGGTCTGTGCACAGAAAACTGGCTTTTTGGCAGTGGCAGCTAGGATTGTCCTGTCGCTGGGAAAAGATACAGCAACAGAGGTTGTTCCTGAAATCATCTACATCACATTACATATTCCATACGTTATGAAAAGCCATGGCGAGCTTCCTCTAGGTGACTGTGCCATAGGAGTTAGAATTTAAAAAAGGTCTGTTGTGTCCTACCTAGTCCGTTGCCCTGGAGCCAGCGCAGGATGATTCCCCACTGTATATTTTCCTGGTTCTTATGAAGAGAAGGGCAAATATTATGATCTGAATTGTGTCTAAACTGTGGGCTAATTCTGCTCCATAAGTCGCCAATAGCAATAATGCCTCATTCTTTTGGAGCACCTCTCACCCCATTGAGCTCAAGGCTCTTTGCAAAGGGGATTGGCAATATTAACCCTTTTCACAGATGTGGAAACTGAGGGATGTGCAGGTGAAATGGATGCTTGGATAGAACCCAGCTCTCCTGAGTCCCAGTCCGGTGCTCTATCTGCTGGACCACTCGGACTTAAGTGGGAGCAGAAGTCACTTTGCCTCTAAGTTCCTTGTGACGGGGTACTGCCTTAAACCTGTAAATCACCACACACGCCTATGGCAGTGCCATAACATAACATTGCTGGGTAGCATCCCATGATGGCACTCCCAGAGCACGTTGCTCACAGGTATAGTAAATGGGTAGCACAGAGGAGACCTGTCAGTTTCTCTGCTATTGAAAGATGTGCGTTGTTTCAGACAAACCAATCTGGCTGCCCGTCAGTTTGACGTACAAAGCCGGGTATCGATCCAAGGAGAAGTTACAGCACAGCATTGGTTATAAATAACTTAACACTCTGTAAGCATTAAAGCTTAGAAAAGCTATCTTCTCTCCTGAGCAAATCTGCCTGAAGGGCAGCTGGGAGCTTGAAGATAGCTGCATGATACCACTTAATTCGCTGAGGCAGGTTTGTACTGAAAGTGATTGGAGTGGACCTGAAATCCCCAGCAGGCTGGGCAGGGCTGCTACTATGTGTGGGGGGCATGGTTCCCCCCCCCCCCAAGGTTCTCGTGCTATAATGAATCTGTGTCCTCCGATACTGTGATGTGTGCACTGTGTGACTGCTCATGAGGGAAACGCTGTGGGGTTTGCTGGATGAGGAATGTACTTAAAGGTGAGCTAATGGACACAGAGATCTTCTGCTCAGCCAGGAGATTAGATTTCCCCCTGACTTTATACATGAGGAAATGTTTGCTGTGGTGAGCTCTCCTGGGCCAGAAATGTTTAATCCCCTCACTCTGGGACTCTGTTGGATCCCACCTCCGAAGTGGCTGCATTTCACACTGATATGACTCCTCACACGGCACTTTGGGCTCATTCCTAACAACTTTTCTGTGTCTGGGTGTCCATTATCCACATATATATAAAGATAATGATTTATAGGCTTCAATTGCATCCTTAATTTACTCATAGTAGGAGGGGGCTGGGCTAGCATTACTTAATGCAGGTCAAGGTAAACTTTACTCTTGCTACAGTTGCATAAGCTTCAGTTATCCCTCGCAGAAGCTTATTGTTGGTGGAAGAATATTTCTCTTCAGAGGGGACAGCTTTCCCTCCCCTCCCCTGTGAACTTTCTTTCCAAACAGTGAACCTGATCTGTATTTGGGACATCGCCAAGTCTGCATTCAGCAGAAGTGAAGGGCCTTGCTAAGCAATATGCATGGGAGAATCTTTGGAGCATAGCGAGGAATGGAACTGATGCATGCTTGCCCAGTTCGTTCCTTTCCATCCTGGGCTTGCTTCACAAACCTGTATCTGGATTCCTTTCGTAGACAGAAATGCCATTCTAAAGATGGGCTGGGGGCTTGCGAGAACTCTGAGAAACTCTTTGTTTGGAGATGCTTCAGTGCCAGCGCAGTAAAAATATTGTGAGCTGCCTGGTTCAAGGACAACCTGGATCTCTCTGATTTGGCTGCCTGCCAAACTGTGATTTAAAATTGAGCTATTTAAATAAAACCTAATTTCTAGTGCCTACTAATGTTCTAGTTGCTTAACCATATACCCCACCCACCACGGCCCTCAAGAACATAAATACTGAACAATGAATGTGATAGGCACCTGAGGACACACCATGTTCTGCAGAAAGTCGGACTAGATCAGTGAACTCCAGTCTTTTTACGCACAAGATCACTTTTTGAATTTAAGATCAACCCAGGATCTGCCCCCTCCCTTCCCTGAGGCCCTGCCCTGCTTTCTCCATTCTCCCCTCCCTCCGTCACTCGCTCTTGCCCAACCTCACTCACTTTAACTGGGCTGGGGCAGGAGGTTGGGGTGCAGGAAGGGGTACAGGCTCTGGGCTGGGGCCAAGGGGTTCGGAGTGTGGGAGCGGGCTGTGGGCTGAGCCTGGGGCCAGGGATTTGGGGTGCAGTAGGGGGTGAGGGGTGCAGGCTCTGGGAGGGAGTTTGGATGCAGGAAGGGTCTTCTGGCTGGGGCAGGGGGTTGCGGTGCAGGAAGAGGGTGAGGGATGCAAGCTGTGGGAGGGAGATTGGGTGCACGGTGTGGCCTCAGGGCTGGGGCAGGGGGTTGGAGTGAAGGAGGGGGCTATGAGCTGGGGTAGGGGGTTGGGGTGCAGGAAGGGGTGCGAAGTGCAGGTTTTGGCTGGGAGGAGCTTACCACAGGCAGCTCCCAGTTGCTGGTACAGCAGGACTAAGCCAGGCTCCTTTCCCACCCTGGCCCTATGCTGCTCCCGGAAGTGGCTGGCATGTCTCTGCGGTCCCTGGGGTGGTGCAGGGGAGCAGGGAGCTCCATGTGCTGCTTTTGTCCCTGCCTCCCCCCCCCCCCGTGCCGACTCTGCAGCTCCCATTGGCCAGGAACTGCGGCCAATGGAAGCTGCGGGGGCGGTGCTTGCGGGCACGGGCAGCACACTGAGACCCGCTTCCCCCTCTCCCCGGGCCGCAGAGTCATGCCAGCCACTTCTGGGAGCAGTGTGGGGCCAGGGCAGGCAAGGAACCTGCCTTAGCCCCGCTGCGCCACTGGACTTTTAGCAGCCGGAGATGGCAATTGACTGGCAGAGGCTCCTGGATTGACCAGTTGATCGCGATCTACCAGTTGGTGACCGCTGGACTAGATGGTCCCAGTGATTGCTTCTGTCCTTTGAATCTATGAAAAGGTAGCTGGGGAGGTGAGGAGACAGGTGACAGAAATGAAATGGTCCAATAAGCTGATTTGGGGCCACATCTGTAAATTTGTAAACATCCACCACTACGTTTCTGGAGTGATTTGAGGGGTGGGAGAGGGTGGAGATTGGCAAACAGAAGGGCGTTCAGAGCATAAGAGGCCACAGAGAAAGACGTGCTGTAAGGGACAGACATAGATGGTATAAAGGCTGGTGTCACTGGGGTAGAAAGGGTGAGGGAGGAGAGAGCAGGGCAGAGGTGTGTTGGGCCTGGAAAGCAAAGAGAAGAAGCTTGAGCTTGTTCTGCAGTATGGTTGGGAGCCAGTGAGGTGAGTGAGAAGGGAGGGATGTGGTTGAGGAGACAGGGGTGATGTTGGAGATGATTTTGGCAGCAGTGGCTTGGATGGGACTTACTGTCTCCCTCAGGGATGTGTTGCTGAGCGGCTTGGCGTCTCAGACTGTGTAATAGATGAGCTCATTCAACATGAGGGAAAAGAAAATGAACCTCCAGCTTGGAAGCCAAATTTTCTTCTGGTCAGATATGTAGGTCATTCGATGCTCTCAGGATGCATCCGTGGACATCAGGTCAGAGTAGCTTGTCCCCAAAGGAAGAGGCACGTACAGCCTGCATCCAACACAGCTTAACGTACTAGCTAACTCCAGCGTGGCAGCAAGAAAAAGGGACACTCCTGTTTTTTAGGAGAACTGTAGGCAAGATCCAGGTTGCCATCGGATAAGTTAACATGAAATATGTGTCCCCAAGCCCAATGAGCCCCCCAGCGGTAAGGAAGTGAGGGGCATGCAGCGCACAATCCATTTGAGATGAGCAAAGTCACCAGCAGGAATCAGATTACTCTGGTGCAGCAAAATGCCTGATTCTGTGGCGTCCCAGCTACCAGTAATTCCACTGGATTCCACGCAGGCTCCAGGAGTTCTTTGACCCATCCCACTGTGGCTCAGACTAGGTGGTGGTTTAAGAGTATTGTGTGACTTTGAGACTTCAGAATGAACTTTTTATGCTGTAACCCAAAGGGGATGCAGTAAAAATGAGAAACTGTGTAGTACCTTAAAATCTTGCAGTTCCTGGCCCTGTGATGTTCAGAATGCTGCATTTTGGGGGAATTAGCCATTTGGACTTTGATTGTATGACTTGCAGGGTCTGAAATGTAAAGAATACTACCTCCCCATCTCTTGCATGCTCCAGGGGAATCTAGTATGTAAAACACCGCCATTTGTGTAAAATATTTGCATTTCACCAAAGACGCTGTTTTCATGCATAAATTTGTTAGTCTCTAAGGTGCCACAAGTACTCTTTTTTTTCTTTTTTGCGAATACAGACTAACATGGCTGCTACTCTGAAACCTGTTTTCATGCAAATAACCTTAAGGAAGAAAAGCCGAAGCAGAACTGTGCTAAACTGGGAACGTTTCTAGGTATTCTTTGGGGAGCCAGCAGCTCTTGTTAAAGAGTTCTCCATTTCAGAACTGCTTGTGACCCAAGGGAAATACATTTCCATATTTGTGTTTTCTTACAAAACCACCTTTTGAGTGTCAGTAATTGCACACCCTCTTTCTGGTTTAAAGAAATAGTTTGTCATTGGAAAGGCCCCTTCTTTTTGGTCTTTATTTTGTTTAAAATTTGAACACTGTTTATTACAAAAATGTAATAACTGGTGAAAGTCTGTGCAAAAAAAATGACATTACAGCTCTCTTGGGTAAATATTGGGGTAAATCTCACTCTCTTCTCCTGTGTTTCTTTTCTTTTTTTTTTCTTTTTGTTTAAAACTTTTAAGCCCCCGCCCCTACAGTTTTTCGGTTTTGAACTATTTTAGCATGAAAACTACTTCACTAACTTTGATTTGCTTTTGAATGCTAGTAACTGTCCGTGCTGTCTATAAAGCTGATAAGGTGTATGTGGTGGCTGTGGGATTAACAGGGTGTACAGTTTCTGTTGGATGTTGTATTCTTCCCTTCCAGCCGTTATCTGTACAGTAATGTTCCTGTGCATTGTTAGAGAGCCTGTGTACGCCATCCCGGAAGTGACTGCATGTCCTTTGGGGGTTAGGGGTCCAGTTTGTCTGTGAAGTTCGTTGGGATCTCTGGATGAAAGATGTTGCATAAATGTAAATGTTGTTTTGATTTCTCCCCAGTCCCTTCCTCTGCACTATCATAGTCGTATGAGACAGGTGTGTTCCTCACCTGTTACGCTGGTTGCAGTAATTAGTGAACTGTCCATAGGCAGAGGATTGTCCTATGTGATACACAGATAACTTCTGCTGTGTGAGGGGATGGCTAATGGCATTCTGTACGCTTTCACTCCTGTTTTACGTTTACTTGTGCTTTCATTTAGTATTAGCCTGATGTAACTCACTAAGAAATCTTAGCTTAATGCACATGAGATGCTTAAAGCAGGGTAACCCAGCAGTCATCTCTTATTATTCCAAATTTCTTTTCCAGTCATGATTTAAAAAATGCAGTTGCTTCCAGTTATGTCTTTTCAAGCGCCCAGAGGACGTTCTGCAACAGGTGCCTCTTAGAAGCGTGCACTTGTAATAGAAACCTCTGATTACCAGGCCACGTGTTGGCATATGGAAGATGCAGAATCCTGCTAACTGATTGTTTAAACACTTGAGCCATCCTGCTAACAAGCACCCCATAAGCACGTTCGGAGCATGGCTTTGCAGGCTCGTTTCTCAGACAATAAAACCTCTTCATGCAAATCAGGATAACTGTATGGAACATGGTTGTACTCACAGCATGATGAGCACAGGGACCTGAGCTGGTCTCGCTCAGCTCACCAGAAAGCCGATTGAAGTCCCTGGCATGGGTATAGAATCCCAAGACTGGACCTCTAGAAAGGGGTAGAACTCTGTTCGGTGAGCAGTGGAGCTGTACCATGAAATCAGTAGAGCCTGGCCTGGGGTGGGGTGGGATGGGATGGGAAACTACTCTGGTGCTAGGCTTCATTTCAGCCTCTCCCCCCTCCCCACCATCATGCTCCTGTGAATGACCTTCCCCCACGGGTCTGCCTGTCCTACCAGTTCAGCTGTATGACAATGGTGCTGCAAGCCGTCAGCAAGAGCAGGAATTGTTGCTACTCTGAAACCTGTCATTGTACCCATGGTGAGTTTAGATGGACTGAATACAACTACCCAGTCTGAGCCAAGGCATCTGGGTTAATACCCCATCTCCTGTGAAAAGTCCTGTGCCACCTTTAATGAACACGAGTGACCGTTGGTGGCATTTGCCTCATGTAAAAGATGGCACCTCATACAGAACCTCCTGGCATCATGCTGGGGCATTGGTTCAGTACCTGGTCAGAGGGAAGAGTGCCCCCTACTGAATTACCAGCATTTCCTACAGTGCCTCCTGTATGTGTATACGGCCCACAAAGTGTTACCTGGGCCGCAGGTTGAGTACTACAGCGACCCCCAACTATCCCCCCCCAAACACACACACACCCCTATGCTCAATGCTCTCTGCCCAGACACCCCTCCATAGAATGGGGCTAGGAGTGGAGAGCTGGGCAGGGACCCCGACTCCGGAGCCTGCCGTGCGGGGACGGGCGGCAGCCGGCAGCCTGGAGCCCGTGGCCTTTAGCACACAGCTGAGCTGGGCTGCAGCTCTGTGCTAATTGGGCTGCATGCGGCCTGTGGGTTGAGAACCGCTGGTGAATACGTATGTATACTGAACAGACCTGAACTTGAGGTCAGCCCAGAGTGGTATGTGGTGTGGGCATCTAACAGTGGGGCCTAGACTGGACAGCTGTCTGAGAGGTACACTTAAAACTAGTCCCAAATGGGCCATGGTGGAAGGAAGAATTGGAGCATCATGATTATGATACCGCTACTTTGAGGCATTTCCTTCCAATGCCCTCCCATGAGGAGCAGAAGCAGGAGAATCACTGACTCTTCTTATGTGGAAAACTGGACTCACCAGAAAAACTTTGACATGCCCCATGCATTAATCTATCTGCCTGTGCAGTGTGGTGTCAATGGAAGTAAGCCTGCTGGCCACACTGTCAAATAGAGAGTTGGCAGGTAGAGGGGAATCCTCCTTTTGGTGAGGAATTAGGGACTCGATTTCTCCCAGGTTCTAGGCCTTGTGTCCTTTAATATTTTTGTTTCATGCTGAAAGAGGGTGGAGCCCATAAAATTGCAGTGAATGGTTGCCCAGTTCTGCTCTTCCACCAGTCTGGAGCAAGGTTCTCACTAGTGTGCTGCCTGTCATTGACAAGAACTCCAGGAAAATGTATCCCCCCGAATGCCTGGGATTGCTGCAAAAGAGCTGATGCCCTCACAAATACCAGCACATGTGCTTTCCCCCAGGGGGGTGATCCAGAAGTTTACCAACTCCAACACAGTCCCTGTGCTTAGAGCAATGGCCAGGAATTTTTTTTCCTTTCACAGAGCAAGAGAAGCCCCTTCCCATAACTTGGGGGCAGCAGGGTTCTGAGTGCCGGTGCCGTTCGGTAGTGTGACACGTCGTATACTAAATTTAATGTACGCATTTAACTTGTATTGCAGTAGTGCCTAAGGACTCCAACCTGGGGGCTGGGGTGGGGAGGTAGGGGCTCCTTTGAGGGGAAGGGAGGCTGACTCCCTGTGTTGAGACTCCTGTGGGAGGGTGGGGGGGGAATAGGGTCTCATTAACGGAGGGTCAGATTGGTGGGGAGGGGAGTACATACCATGTGAAAATGGCTGCGGGTGACCCTGTATAGTTATGTAGGTGCCCACATGCAGCAGTGTGGGATAATGGTCCCCTAGCGGACAATTATAGGGTTTCTTATACCTTCCTCTGAGGCATCGAGAACTGGCTACTATTGGAGATAGAGAGTAATGGATAATAGGCCACACACATGCCTTGTGTACCTGTAGTATTGCAATATTACTTATATTGGAAATGTAGAAGAGGGGCTGTATCGGAGTATGAGGATGTTCTGAGAATATAAATTGAGATTAGTCAAGCATATTCAAGGGCAGAGTTAAGGTTAATTATCTCTGAAGGGCTTGTCTCTCAGAAGTTTTCTAATTTCCGTTATTTCTGAATTATAGCGTCCTGTAGCTTGCAGTACAGAACTCCCGCTTTAACTCTGTTTTTCACTGGATCATTTCAGCTTCAATTTCAGGTTTTTAGTAATAGTTGGTTGCCATGACAGCAGTGAATCTTAAATGTATTCATCAACCATATGAATGTTTCTATTTCGTATTATAATTGAGGTACACTGTCAAGTTTCTTTTTTAAATCAGTTACCAGAAATGCAATCGGCTATTAAAGTGAGTCATCAGCCTGATGTCAGGGGGGAAAAAAACCTTTTGTAGTGATAATCAAGGTGGGCCATTTCCAGCAGTTGACAAGAACATCTGAGGAACGGTGGGGGTGGGAGGAAGGGGAATAAACATGGGGAAATAGTTTTACTTTGTGTAATGACCCATCCATTCTCAGTCTTTATTCAAGCCTAAATTAATTGTATCCAGTTTGCAAATTAATTCCAATTCAGCAGTCTCTCATTGGAGTCTGTTTTTGAAGTTTTTTTTAATGAAGAATTGCAACTTTTAGGTCTGTAATCGAGTGACCAAAAAGATTGAAGTGTTCTCTGACTGGTTTTTGAATGTTATAATTCTTGACATCTGATTTACGAACAACCTCCCTATCTGAGATGTTCTTAGCTCTAAGGTTCTATGTAACTGTTACAACTCAAAAAGCAATCTTGGAGTCTTCATGGATAGTTCTCTGAAACCATCTGCTGAGTCTTCAGCAGCAGTCAAAAAAAAGCTAACGGAATGTTAGGAACCATTAGGAAAGGGATAGATAATAAAAGATAGACAATATCATAATATCACTGTATAAATCCATGGTACACCCATACCTTGAACACTATGTGCAGTTCTGGTCACCCCATTTCAAAAAAGATATATTAGAATTGAAAAAATTACAGAGAAGGTCAACAAAAATGATTGGGGTACAGAACAGATTCTATATGGGGAGAGAGTATAAAAGACTGGGATTGTACATCTTGGAAAAGAGATTATGATAGAAGGCTATAAAATCATGACTGGTGTGGAAGAACTGAATAAGGAAGTGTTATTCATCCCTTCACGTAACACGAACCAGGGGTCACCCAATGAAATTGAGGCACAAGGTTTAAAAGAAATTAAAGGAAGTACTTCTTCAGACAATGTACAATCAACCTGTGGAACTCGTTGCCAGGGGATGTTGTGAAGGCCAACAGTATAACTGGGTTCAAAAAAGCATTAAATAATTTCATGGAGGATAGGTGCATCAGCGGCATTTAGCCAAGATGGTCAGGGATGCAACTCCATGATCTGGGTGTCCCTAAACCTCTGACTGCCAGAAGCTGGGACTGGACGACAGGGGATGGGTCATTTGATAATTGCCCTGTTCTGTTCATTCCCTCCGAAGCACCTGGCATTGGCCGCTGTCAGAAGGCAGGATACTGGGTTAAATGGACCATTGGTCTGACCTAGTATGGCCATTCTTATGTTCTTATAGATTATCCTATCAGCTTATGGGAGAGAAAAAAGCTGTTTAAAAAAAAAATCCTCTTTAGGAGCAGTGAACAATTTCCCAGTAATGTCCATAGCAATGTTGAAAGCCAGTCTCAGCAGCTGGGTTTATGCATTGGGACTGCTGAATCCCAGTGTGGTGATGTACTGATTGTGTTTAAAACACTCATTTGCAGCAGCGGTGGCGGCTACTGAGACAGTAACCTACTTTCTGCTTCTGGTTCACAGCCCAGATAGAAACCAGAAAACCTGCATGTTGCCAGCGGTATGGGAGGGAGCCAAAGCTGTTCCCGTTTTGTTGTGCCGATAGCTGGGATACAGTGATTGGCTGGCAGAAGTGGAGACTGGCCTTGTGAATAATACTCTGTCTCCAAACCTCTTCCCTCCCTCCCCTCCACATGCTTTCTTTTACTCTCTCAATAGACAAACTGTTTCCATTTCTTAAGCGATAGATATGGAATAAGGCAGGCGTTTCATTTCTTTCCAACTCAAGACCCTGTTCTGGGTTGCTGAGTTCCATCATTCCCTTCTGTCAACATGGAAATCCCTGTGTACAGTTAAAAGGTTGACTGGGATTTCTTCTGTGTTTTGCGAGGGATAGGTCTTTTCTGATTTGTCTGTCCTGCCCTCCCCTTCCCTCCCCCTTATTGTCCTTTCACAGGCTCTCATCCATGTGCCCCATCCTTCAGGTGAGGCAGGCTTGATTTTTGACGACTTCTGCATTATACCGGCACCATGTCTAGTTGGATTGGATAGGCTGCTAAAGAGAGCCTTAGGGCAAGTCTACGCTACAAGCGCTATGTCGGCTCAGCTGTTCCGCTGTAATGTGTCTGGTGAAGACACTCTATGCTGACTGGAGAGCGCTCTCCCGTCGGCATAATTACTTCATCTCCGCGAGAGGCTGAAGCTGTGTCGGCATGAGTGTGTCTCTGATCGACATAGCGCCAGTGTGGACAGTGCTTAGGTTGCTGTAATCTGCATCACTCAGGGAAGTGGCTTTTTCACACCACTGAGTGACACAAGTTACATCAACTTAAGCAGTGGTGTAGACCTTCCCAAAGGCTGAGTCTCTCATACCCACCTGTTCAGAGCTCAGGAGACTGGATAAATGGGATCCTTCTATATATAGTAAAAGAAAAGATTTGTTGAGACACTCTAGACCATTCCTCAGCAGCCAGCATGAGACTCTGTAGTACAGTTGGTCGTTGAACTGTAGTTTGTAGACTGTGATCAGGCAATTCGCAAATGGCTTTAATGTGTCGTGTCGGTTTCAGAATCCTTCACTGCTGCACTGATTATGATTACACAGGTGGTACAACCCAATACTTCTGCATTTTATATGCAGCTCGCTAGGTCTTAGTCTGAGAACCACTGCAGTAGTATGTTCCCCAGTGTATTGTCCTGTCCAAACTATAAGTAAGTTGATAGACATTTATATATAGCTAAACATATGTGTGTAAAACACTAAGGTTTTAACTGTACTAACACTCAGGTACGTGGTGCAATATTGTGCGTGAGAATATACACAGGTACTCAGTATATTGTCCAGTCCAGTTTTGCATGTCCCATACAATTCTGGGAAACTATTACACAGTGTTACAGAACGTCTGCCCCGATGTTCAACTTAAATGTTAGTTTTCTCTCTTTTTTGATTCACTACTCCTAAGTATACATCATACACGCAGATGTAGGCAGCTGGCAGGATCCCCTTTAACCAAGCTATAAACAGTCAACTCTTTAAACTCTTCCTCTTAAACCAAGTCCTCAGCCTCTTGATTTTTAGTTGTTGTTGTTGTCCTTGCCAATTGCCTGTCCTTGTCCTTATCCTTTCTTTATGGTGGCGAGATGCCCAGAACTTAGTGTTCCAAATTGGGTCTCACCACACCACACATGGCTGGTTGAGGAGGGGAAGTTGTGCTTTACGTTGCAGTCTTTATGGGTGTATATTCCAAGCAGATCAGCAGGTTAATATGGTCTAGTGGATAGAGTGCCTGGGACTGGAAGTCAAGAGATTTAGGTTCTATTCCCGGTCCTGCCACTGATGTGCTGTGACCTTGGGCAAGTCACATCACCTCCATGTGTCTTTCTCCTCCCATCTCGTGTCTTTCCACGTCTGGCTAGGGTGTGTCAAAGCTGAAGGTGTGATTTCAAGCTTAGGCAGATGTACATGTACTAGCTTTGATTAAGCAAGTGCACTAAAAATAGCAGTGTAGTCATGGTGGCATGGGCAATGGGACAGGTTAGCTGCCCCGAATACAGTCATGTCAGAGACCTTCTATGGGGCGGGTAGCCGTCATGTCACCTGTGTCGCTGTGACCATGCTGCTGTTTTTAATGCACTAGGTTGTTCAGAGCTTGCGCACACACACATCCACCTGAGCTGGAAACGACAGTTCCAGTGTAGACATCCCCTTAGATCGTAAGTCTTTCTAGGGCAGGACTGATCTCTTACCATGTGTTTGTACGTCACCTAGCACAGTGGAGCCTTGACTTCCTTAGCAGACCACCTTCTGGCCTGATGTGTAAGAAACAAAGTTGGTAAACACAGGAGCTCAAGGACCGGTAAATAAGGACGGCTGAGTAATGAGACTTGGAGTTTGTACAGCGCTCTGATCTTGAGGGAGCACTTTATGAGCCACCTGATTGTTTCTTACTCATCAAGCTAGAAGGTGGTCTGCGGGGGGTAGCAGATGTAACAGAAGTCTGCTCCAAGTGTTGCGTGCAGGCCTCGTTTGCATGCTGTGCATTTGTGGAGACTAGATTACAAGTACATGCAAAGTACTGCTGGCAGAAGGGTGTTCTCCTGAGTCAACTCAATTTGGTAATAAAATTCTAATTTGCATTTTGGATCCTATCAAGACTGAACAGATCCTGTAGTAAGGCTGGTTACAAAATTATGCCAGTCCAGAGTATGCAATGCATTGAAAAAAGTTACTTCCCTGGCACCGTCGTCTGCGGCTGTCACCACTTTAAATAATGCTCGCTGGTGCATTGTGGCTCTAGCTCTGTCTGGCAGTGTCCAGAGCAGAGTCCTACGCTGAAGACTGGTTTTATGTTTGACAGTGATGCGCCTTCCACCGCTGGACAGAATGTGTGGCTGCAGCAGCTGTGGAAAGGGTACTGTTGCTCTTCAGGGCTGAGTCATACAGGAGATAATAGATGCTGTGAAAATGGCTGCATGGGGCGATCTGAAATGCCCCTTGGAACAAGAGAGAGCTGAGAGAGAGAAGCCTTTGGCACCAGCTGATTGCAGGAGAGCTGAACAAGATAGGCCAGAAAAGTTTGCTTGGATTAGAGACAAGCCTGTATCAAGCTAATCATGTGTATAAAGAGGCTGGCATCAAAGGGTTGAAACAGTAACCTGAATTCCAGTCTGTAGATATTGGTGGTGTAATTATTTCTGTTTAATCTGAGTCAAGGGGGGCGAGGGGGGGGGTGGAGGCAGGGATAAAGCATTAAGCATTACAAGAGATATGGTATCTTTGCAGCTGTATTCCTCTTGTATCCCCAGAAGGGAATTTGCTGACACCATGATAAAACAATCACAATGTTCTTTTCTGTTCTGCAGTGGAATTGTTGTTGTAAACGTGCAGCCCCCAAGCGTAAAGTCTGCAGGGCGCAAAGTGAAGATGTCCGGTACCATGGTGGTAGGGGCCACCTAAGAACCCAGAGAGACGCAGTCCTTGACCCAAAGAACTTACAGTGTAAACGATTGGGACGGAAGGACGGGCCTTGCTGGGAAGCCCGGCAGGGTGAACAAGTTGGAGAGTTTTCATTGTGGGCAAGCTGTAAACTCCAAGGTGAACGTACAGAGTTGGAAGGGTTCTGGGGGATGCTGTTGATTAGCAAACTGCTCTGGACGCAGCCCCGTGCAGAGTGGGGCTGTGACTCTCAATGCTGCCATTCGGTGCTTAATCATTCAGGGGGCAGCAGGGCTTGTGGAAAAGAGTGCTCGCTGGCTCTGTCTTTCTGCCCTCCAGACCCCCAGGGGCCTCCCTCCGTGCAAGATATGGCTCGTGCCTGGCTTGGGAGCAGAAGGTGCTTTCTCTTGGATACCATCATTGCAGCTTCTGGGTGAGGTGCAGTAATTTTGCTCTTGACTGGCCATGTTCATTTAAAGAGCTTCTGGCATTTTTCCACCAGGGGAAGAGTCATGCTTGTAGTCTTTTGAGTTATTCTGTGATGTATTGCTTCTCAGCTGTAGCTGATAGCCTTGTACTATGTGGTGCACATTAGCTGTTATTTACTGTTAACTATTTACTGTTATTTACTAGTGTGGTAGACCCTGCATTGTCTTAAGCAGCAGAGCTAGCATGGGTAGGGAAACTGGAGAGAGATTTCCTGGGGGACAGGGGTTGGTCAGAGTTTTTTGACTTGCTGACCAGCACTAACCATAAACTTCTTTAAGCATGGTGCTTTCCTCCCCCTGCTAAATACACCAATATACTGTTTGTACCCCATAGGAGTATTTTAGATTATCTACATATAGGATTCTTCATATCTTGCATTAAAGAGTTAAGAATTCCTGTGAACAGTTTAAACAACTGCTATGTTCCCTCTCAGAGGGGGTTGACTTTCAGTGATGGGTAAAGACCATACCTGTGTATGTTTCTGAAGGTTGGTGAGCAATGAGCATAGTTATTGCCCTCAGGCCAGGCCCGCACTAAAATGTTAGGTTGACCCAGCTATGTCCCTGAGGGGTGTGAAAAATCCACTCCCCTGAGTGACATAGTTAAGCCGACCTAGCCCCTGGTTTAGACAGCCCTAGGTCGATGGAACCATTCTTCCGTCAACTTAGCTACTGCTTCTCAGGGGGGAGAGCCCCTCCTGTTGCTGTAGTGAGTGAACCACTAGCGGCGGTTTAAGTGTAGATGTAGCCCTGAGTCCAATGAGCATAGCCAGGGAGTAAACCGGCAGTGCTGGAAAAGGTAGGTTAATTGTGACTGATGAACCATTTGGATTTTCCCCCCATGAAAAGTAGCTTATTTGACCAAGTAGTACAGTGACCATTAGCACTTACAGGATGCTTTCCACATTCATAGTGTTGTACAGACCTCAGCTAATGAGGTCTTACACAGTATTATCCCCATTTTATAGATAGGTAAACTGTGGCAGAAGATGGGGCTATATCTCAGGAGCTTCAGATTCCTAATCTGATGCTGAAACTACTCAATCCACACTCTGCCCTTCCTCTCTCCCTTCTCTTGTAAATACCCTCCCACCTCTACAGAGGAAACAGTCTGCTAGTAAACTGAGATTCTGTGTAAAGCAACATCCTGAGGAGCCTTTGGGTGGTTCCAAAAGCTGCTTGGTGCCTGGGATAGGTAAGAGACAATGGTGTCAGGAGAGCTATAAAAAGCCATTGTTGCCTCCATTATCAAGGGCATTACAGAAACCCAGAGGCCCATTCACAGCTGTGGCATGCAAAGCCTCCAGAGCAAAACTCACACCTGGCATAGGCTGGAGCCCTGTGAGAAACTGATCTGTCCTGGGGCACTGGGGAGACCCTTGCCTACAAGGTGTGGAAAGATTAACAAGAATACCAGATGAGAGCGAGGGACTTGATGACTGAGGGAAGTTACGATAGGTTGTAGATAGGGTTACGGCGCTGGAAGGGGTAGGGTATCATGAGCTCCTTGTCAAAATTCTGCCACTAAACTGGAGTAGTTCCCCTATCGCTGGAGCTCACCCGTTCTTCTCTGCTTCTGTTAAGCGCTGTCAGAGATGACATGTCCCTGGGGCTCATAAAAATACTTCTGAAGAGCAGTTTTTATTTATTGTGCCTGTGGAACTGGTATGAGAGGAATCTTGGGGGGAGGTTCAGGGGGGGAGGGTGATTCCTGCCTCTGTAGCATACTCACCCTGGGAGGGCATGCGCCTGTCCGCAGTCTAATTGGGATATTTTTGTGGGAACCCCTTATTAAAAGGTGGGCAGGGCATGAATAGTTACACATCCCTTTTATCTTGAGGCTGAGGTTCAGATTCCAGCAACGGCTGACATTGTCCCTCTGATGGACACTTACAGTATATACAATGGTATAATGGTCTCAGTCCAGTTCCTAGGGAACAAATGTCCACAATTACTACTGCGACTGGCTAGATTGGTTGGTCGTCTTGGCAGAAAGGCCAAGGAATTTGAATAAGTCCAAACACAGCTGCTTGTACGTACTGGTCAGGGTTGAGACATGTTGGTTGATTCTGGCCATGTGGGTGCTATGGAACTGTAATTCCCTCAGGGCAGGGACCTGTCTTCGTACAGGGTTTCCTGTGGAGTCTAATTACCGACATAGTGAGAAGTTAGGATACTAGCAGGCTCCAGCTGACAAAGCTATAACAGAAGCCAGTAGCGTAAGCTGAAGTCAGCAAAATTCAGAATGGAAATAAGATGCCAATTAACAGGGAGGGTAATTAACCATTGTAGCAGGAACAATGGGAATAAGAGCTAGTACCAGGGATTGTGGTGACTTTCCATCTCTGACCAGCTTTCTAAATGAGATGCTCGAATTCAGCCACAGGCTGCTAGACTGGATGCAGGAACCACTGGGTGAAGTCCTCTGGCCTGAATTATGGAGAAGGTCAGAGTGGATGATCACAGTGGTCCCTTTTGCCCTTCAGATCTGTGAATGAGGAGAAAACAAGAAGTGGGTGGTAGTTATTATGGTAGCATCTAGGAGCCCAGATCAAGGATTGAGGACCCATTGTGGTAGGTGCTGTACAAGCAAGTAACAAGGAAGATCATCTTGTCATAGAGAAACAGAGACAACATTAGCTAGACAACATAGTGCACGGATTAACTGGGCGACAAGCTTAACAAAAGGTGGGAGGAATTACAAAGCATATTCTTGCTCTCACCAGGTAATTAGCCTCCTTATTTTATTGGGGTGGTGTGGGGAGGGGGAGACGAGGGCTAAATTTGTTTTCTTTCTTAGATGCCCTTTGAAAGTACGAAAACTCTGGGGTGGGGGAGACTAGCTGATTATGTGGGGACACAGAGAATACGGAGCTATCTTCTGGAGCGGAGTGGTTGGGAGTAAGAAGAGAGTAATAGGGAGGGAACCTAGGGACTGCCAGACTGGTTCAGACCTGAGTCCACCTAGCCTCGTGTCCTGTCTCTGATAGTGGCCAGCATCAGGTGCTTCAGAGGAAGGTGCAAGAAGGTATAGGATAATCTGCCCCCCACATTAGGTCTCCTCCTGGTCAGATTAGCTTTAACCCTGAAGCACAAGGTTTAACATCCCTTCCATGGTTTATATCATTGGGGAGCAGGGAATGGGTGCGGGGTGAGGAGAAAGAACAGCAGTGGCCTGAAAACTCCAGTGTGCGCTGAAATTTTTCTGCCCTGGATTGGTTTTGCTGCAGAACTCCCTACGGAACAATCTCCCCTTGGAGGTCAGGGACTGTGCAAACCAGTTACTTATTCACTCCTACTATGAAATAGTTTATTTCGCTACCTGTTTGTGTTTTACTGTCCAGCAAACATCCCTCCACTTCTGCCACCTCCACATGTTGCTGTCATTGTGGTTTCTTTGTTCGTGCATTAGCCATTGGTAGCACCTGGCACCCAGTGCTAGAGATGGTGGGTACCAGATTCAGGTTGCTAAGCAGGAGGAAGCTCTTAAAATAGAAACGTTCCCTCCAATCTCCTTGTTGTTGTTGCTCCTCTCTGAACTCCTCTCCAGTGTCTGGCGTTAACCTGGCTTGTAATGATCCCAGCATTCCAGATATGGCAGTAATCCAGAAAGACGTTGAAGCGACTGGAGGAAGATGGGAAATAGGTCATATGAGCTCCGATTATAGGGCCAACAGGAAGTGCTGATGTCTCCAGCTTCGATTGGAGCCACCAGCTTCTCCCAGTGCCAGGAAATAGGCCCTGTGGAATGTCTGCTCCTCATCGCTTGTTCCCCTTCCAGGTCCACCTGGAACAAGAGAGCACCCATCTCGGCCATTAGCTTCCCATCAGTCGGTAGATTGTGGCAGGCTATAGTCTTACAGGAAGGATCATGGCTCCAGTCCCCAAAGTATTTATTTTTCATTCTGCCTTGTAGCCAGTGGGAAAGTTTTCCAGGTCCTGATAATCCTTTGTGCTTCGTATAGCACCTTCCTTCAGATGATCTTGGAGAACGTTACAGAATTGAATGAAGGGATGAACCTTCCCTGCAGCCCTGTGCGATGGGCAAGTATCGTGATCCCCAGTTTAGAAACACAAAAGCTTAACCTTTATGTGCTTCAGTGATGCAGCCAAGATGGTGCAGGGAGCCTGTGGCAGGGCAGCGACCTGAGCCCAGATCTCCGAGGGCCAGTCCCGCACCTCAGCTACCAAACCTGCCTTCCTTTGGGTTTGACACCGCAAACTGGGGGAATGGCTCGCTTCCTGACAAAGGGGAGAGAAAATGGAGTTATCCTGGGTGCCCCCTACAACGTTCCAGAGGGGATTAATTGGGGTGGGCTAAGGGGAATGGGAAACCATCTCAGATTCTCCCTCTTCCTCTTCTCCTGCTGAAAGCCTGATGTGTAATCTGCTTGTTTGATCTGGATCAGCTTCCTGCAGGGCTGGTACCTACGATGAAATCCAAGCCACACTAGCGAGCTTTCCAGTCAGGCCTCTTTTCGCAGTGCCTCAGGCTTTGGCGCCACGCCAGGGCAGAACTGGAGCTCTGCGATTTGCAAGGCAGCCAGCTTAAATGATTATATTACGATTCCCTGTGGAGTTGGCCTCTCTTCCCTCCCCCACCGCCCCTCCTGCTCCGAACTGGCATTTGAGATCACTAATTGAACCCAGACATCGCAGCGCTCAGCAGCAGGGAGCACGCTGATTCATCCTCTTCTTCCCCGAGCCCTGGGTTTGCTTTCTTTCTCGTTCATTGAAACAGGGGCAAGGGGCTGCCGTGGTTGTCTGGAGGCTGACGGTGGGTCTGGAAGTAGCTTGGGCTACAGACCGAAGGGGTAACTAACCACTGCCAGCGAGCGCGGCTGGTGTTTCTAGCTCAGCGTGTGCATTAGCTTTCTCAGAGCTGCCTTTTTCTCTGTGGGTTTCCCCCCAACCCCCTCTTCCGTAAGATTTATCAGCTGTGCTTGGAATCCAAGTCAGGGAAACCTCGGATGTTGGCACAGCCTTTGAGTGCTCCAAGCTGCTGGTGGAGGATATCGCAGAAAGTCGACCCCGGCTCTCACTCTGAGCGAGGCCGGGGGGTAATTCATTCTGGCCTCCCCCACCCTGTGCGCACATAGGAGGAGTCACAGCCTCCAGTGCAAGTGAGTT
Source organism: Dermochelys coriacea (assembly GCF_009764565.3). Lineage (NCBI taxonomy): Eukaryota > Metazoa > Chordata > Testudines > Dermochelyidae > Dermochelys > Dermochelys coriacea. Next base: position 9,380,306 of record NC_050069.1, read on the forward strand.
ATCTGCCGCTGATTGTTAGCTTGTACTCACTGTCATGTCTCTTTGCATTCAAAGGCTGAAATATTGAAAGCTTTGTGGCTCCTTGCGCTGCCGTATGGGGCTAATTCTTTCAAGCTGGAGTCGTTTAGTGCCACGTGGGAGAGGCTGATGTGATGCATGCGGTAGTTGTGAAAAGTAAATAAATCTTTAGATAATTCTCTCAAGTATCCAGATGTACAGCAATGCAGGGAAAGGGGACTGCTAGCCATACATGCTGGCTGTCCTTGGGGTAACCTTTTTTTCCTGACGATGTCTTGAGAAGTCAAGTAGTTCAACCTTGTCTTACCAACCTTTCTAGGAGAAGTAGAGCGTTTCTGTTGCATTCTCACCTGACAGTTGACTGATCTATGTCTTCCTGACAAGTGTATTTTAAATACCAATCCAGAAATGCCATGCTTTTTTTAAAGCATAGCTGTGTCTGTGTAAAGGTTTCCTTTATTAAGCCTCCCAGATAGCGTTTGGTGCAAACTCAGATGGTTGGTACTGGGAGTACAGTCTTCATAAAACTAAATTAGTCAGGGTCATGAGAGCTTCTTATGTTGGTTGTTTTGTATGGATTTCATGCATGATGCTGGATTTCTGTTTTTTTTTGTTTGAAGAGTCATGCTCTCAACATCTGTGGAGGGGAATATTCTCAGCCTCCTTTGTTAATAAGGAAGCTGTGTGCAGACAAGAGCTCTGCTTTCATGCCAAGAGATGCAGGGTTACCTCTCCCCCTAGAGGAGATGGATAATCCGACCCAGTTGCCTTGTAGGTTGAGCATTTGTTAGTTTTTGGGCTGTTCCCAGGAATCCAGCCAGGATACAATAAAGGATGTGGACAGGCAAGCAGTGACTGTGATTGGATTACTGCTAGACATCCAGAAGTCTGGCATTACACATGGCCAGCCGTGGGCTTAGCAGCTGAGGCTGCTCAGAGTGGCTTTGGGCAGAGGCGTCGCTGAGGTTTAGTAGATGATATTGCAGAAGGACTGGGGGTCTGGAGCTAATTGTTCATTGTGAGGCTGTCGTTCGTTGCGTTCTGGGAACCGGGACGCTCTCTTGCTGGCTCTCGGCGAACTCTGTTGATCTCTCTCAGAGGAGTATGAATGATCGCCTTTCCTGCTGGGGGTATTGTGAGAGTTAATGTTAGTAAGATCCTCTGATGAAAAGCAATGGATAAATGCAAAAATGAACACATGGACGACCCAGTGAGGGTATATGTGTGCAGCCCGCTGCAATGAGCCTCCAAGCCTGGATCCACAAACTTGGGCTCACGGAGCACGTGCCGCAGTACTAAATAAGGCTCTGCAGACATTGTGGCTCGGGCTCTGAAGCCTAGAGAGAGGCCTAGCACCACGTCTGTCAACCCAGACGTGGAGGCTGGCTGTGCAGACATTCCCTTAGAGGGAGCCCACATTCTCCAGTTTCAGACGGACGTGATGGGCTTGGTGCAGGATCTGTACGTGAAATTCTCTGGCCTGGGTTATGCAGGTCAGTCTAGGCGATCGCAGTGGTCCTGTCTGACCTTAGAATCTACGAAAGCTCAGCAGAGTATTTAAATGTGAGCCTAACCAGCATCCCAGCATTCACCCTGAAGCTAGGTATGTGTTTAGGTACCTTGCTGAATCACGGCCTTGGACTCTCTCGGTTTTTAATCACCATTTGCAGGTTGACATTTCTCCTGCTCCTTCCTACCAAGAAACTCCTTCCCCTCGGCGGTTCTGTGTAATGGCGAATATTTTAATTCAGTGGTGTGGAGTTTTCAAAATGCATGGAAGAGGCCTGTCGGGAAGCACAGCTCTCTGGTGCTTTGCCCTTAGTTTGCTTTGTAGCTGAGCTCCTTTCATGCGCCCTGCGTGCCGTGTTCCATGCCTGCTGATTTTCTCCGCCTCCACTTCTAGGGTGCTAGAGGCCCCGGAGCAGAAGTAATGTGCTGATCCTCACAGGATGTCCAACCCAGTGATGGGAAGTGGTGCCAGGGGTTCTGGGGTGCATAGGAGGACCAGGGGTGAGTAGCAAGGAGGAAAGGCGAATGTGTCCTGCTCTGGAGTTGGGGGCATAAAACTCCCCTGTGTTCCTTAATGCCAACAGACCGTCCTTTGGAACAGTGTCGCTCAACATGCCGTGCGCATGGTTTAACAGTCAGACAAGTGCTGTGAAGCCGGCATGTGCCTCGCAACCGTGGAACTCTCAGTGCAAGTTTGTAGACACCATTCTAATCTAGATTCACAGGCTCCTTGCTGAACTCCAAGAAAATAAAGGATTTAATCTGTTGGCCACCCAGTTCTTAAGGAAGGAAGTATGGTCTAATGGGTAGGCACTGGACAGAGAGTTAGGAGACCAGGGATCTGTTCCCAGCTCTGCAATTGATCTGCTGGGTGACATTAAGCAAGTTACTTCCTCTCTCCCATACCCCTTCTACCTGTCTTGTCTATGTAGATGATACGCTCTTTGGGACAGGGACTGACTCTCAGGTTTGTACAGCACCTAGCATAATGGGTCATTGCTCTTCCTTGGGGCCTGTTAGGTACACAATAGGTAATAAAACGGATGTTAATGATGTGTGTTCTTCAGAGCAGATAGGCAAGTCTGGATTTTTTCATTTTCCCGTGTCTCTGGGCTGTGGCAAGCCATGTGCTAGAATTCCGTGTACTGTCAAGGCCATTTTTATTAGCTGTCCTTGCGTGGTTAGACAAACTGTTGCTAGAGAGCAGCACTTGGAGTGGTCATCTGCGTCAGCACAGTCAAGGGTGGCTTGTTCTGTGTGTTCATTCTTGATTCACACAACAGTAATGTCAGGGCTTCTGGACTGTGTAGCTTTCATCATCGCTTTGTTGCAATAGCTAGAGTGTGCAGAGACAGACTGGCTAGATGATGCCATAGATCAGCGGTTCTCAAACTTTTGTACTGGTGACCCCTTTCACATAGCAAGCCTCTGAGTGCAACCCCCTTTATAAATTAAAAACACTTTTAAATATATTTGACACCGTTATAAATGCTGGAGGCAAAGCAGGGTTTAGGGTGGAGGCTGACAGCTTGCAACCCCCCATGTAATAACCTTGCAGCCCCCTGAGGGGTCCCGACCCCCAGTTTGAGAACCCCTGCCATAGACTAAGGGCTTGTGTAACTTTGGTAATTTACCAAAATAATCTCTCCCAATACAGATATTTGGGTGTTTCCAGGTGGATGTGTTCTTATTCTGGGATAAGAGTGTCCACACAAGAGTAGCTACTTCAGTAGATTTCCAAATGTAGCCAAGCCCTGAGGCTGTGTACGTAAACTCTCTGCTTTCCGCTAAGGGCAGAAACTCTTGTAGTTCAATAAGAAGTAAAAAACTAAATGGCAGTTGACAGAATTTTCAACTTCTCTGGGCTTCAGATGCATTCCATAGTAACTACACTGAGGTGCCTTGAGCAATGCTCTTCTGTTCTCCTCCTCTGCTCCTCCTTGCACACCTTACCTAATAGCCGCCTCATTCCCGTCGATTCAAAGACCTCCGCACTAGCACCAGACCTAAACGCTGCATTAAGTCCATCTTTACATCTGATAGTTGTTTTTTAATGCTTCCTCTGCCCTGCAGAGCATAGGAGTTAATTGCAAGATTCTCCTGTTACACCCCGTGCAATGTGTGAGGAAGGAAGGGTTAAATGAAAGGGGTGCGCATGGAAGCAAGTCTTCACATCATTGCAAGTCAAGCTGGGCCGTAAGTTTAGATCGAAACCATTGGTTAACAACTTGCACGAACAACAGTGTCTGCATCTCCTTACATACTAAGTGGAGTTGAGTTTATAGTGCAAAATGTATTGCTTTGTCCATTGGAGGAAAACTGGCGGTCAGTGGGATGTGATGCGTATGGCTGTTGGGAAAATGTGGTCAAGGTAGCTGGCTAAAACAGGATCACGTGACCGTATCCAGCCTGGGGTCTGCAGTTTTTAACAAATAACAGGTCAGTTGGTAAGTGTGGTACTGTGGAAACTCTGTGAAACAGATGTCTGTCTTAAGTACTCATATGCCCCCACCCCAATCACTGTGCTGTCCAAATCCCTAAATCCTCACAACACCAGGTGAGATTTGCAAGTATCGTTAGCCCCATTTTACAGATAGGCAAACTGACATGCAGACAGAGTCAGTGAGTTGCCCAACTTCAACTGTGACCGAGCAGGGACTTGAGCCCAGGTCTCTTAAGGCTGGTGTCCTAACCACTGGGCCATCCTTTCTCTCATTTGGAAAACTGTTTGGTTTCATGACTCCCCTACCATCCCTGCAGGATCACAGGCCTTCAATAGCACTCTTCTTCAAAGGACACACCTCCCATTCTTCTTGTCTATTGGGACTGGTCATCTTGATCAAAACTCTCAACCAGGAATAGGCTTTGCGTTTACCCTGGGAGGTCCATCCACTACCACCTTGTACTTTCTGCCACCATCCCTTCCTGCATCTCAGGCTGGTGACAAAGATGTGGCCATGTCTTGCAAAGGGAGACCTTCTGTGGTGAATTCTTCATATGCACGCTAGATCTGTGTATGTGTTCCTGAATGACACTCCCTAGCCCTACTCCTCTTCCTCCAGCAACATGGCTGGGTTTTCCACTCTTTTGCATGCTTATTGGTAGAGCTGGTCAATGTCTTTCTAACAGTTTCAGTGAAAAATGGCCTCTTGTATTATAAGTAGAAATTTTCATTTATCTTAAAAATGTCCAGTTTTCTTTGCTATCCACCCCCCGCCACCCCTCCAAAAAATTCTCCAGTTTCCAAAAACTCTCTAGGAAACCCCACAAATTTACATTTCTTTCAAAAATGTTCATGGCAAGTAACAACAGCATTTTCCACCCAGCTCTACTTATTTCTCAAGCAGCTTCTTGGAGGCAGACGTACCTACACCGTGTGCCTCTTCCTTCCCTCTACTGACTGATGCATTTGTCCCGCCTGACTGTCCGATTGCATGGTGGCTCATGGCTTTTGTTAAAAGAGAGCGAGGCCCGAATTGGTGACACTGATCTGCTTTTTCCGGCTGCTTGGCAGCACTGCACCTGGGCCTGTCTCCTCCCAGTCATCACTTAGAGATCTGTGTGCAGATGTTGGGTTGTTTTTTTCCTTCAGACCTTTCATCTTTAGTTCCTGCTTCCTTCCACACCCTTACTCCCACTGGGAATTTCTGAACTTTTCTTTCCTTTGGCAAGCCCCTTCCTGTGGTTATTGGTTGTAACCAATACCATCTCTCTCCCGTTGTCAGATTCACTTTTTCTTAGTGGCGTTGGAGTCCTGGCTGGGCAGGACTGTGATGTCTTCCGTAAGGTCTTTACACTGGAACTTTTTCTGTATACCAGGTCTATCACAAACTTGTGTATATACATCCCCACACCTTCTGTTCTAGTTACAGTGGTTTGTCATGTGCTTCTGTTGCTTTAAGGTCTACTGTAGCTGACCTTTTGCCATTCCTTTAATCTGCTGCCTTGCATAATAGGTAAGAATGCATGGTCAGGATTTTCAAAAGGGATTAGCGATTATGGATGCCTCAGTCTTTTGGCTGCCCAGTTTGAGACATGGGTGCTGGATGCTTTGGGCACAGCAGGCCCCATTCAAGGTGTCTCCAGCTGAATACCAAAAATCACTAAGCGTTCTTTAAAATCTTGACCACACTCCAAGTTTCAACAATGTCCTCCCCCACCTTTGCAACTCAGGGCATGTCTACGCTGCAAATAAATCCTGCGGCAGAGGGAATCAGATTCCAGGTCACCTGAGTCGGGCTTGTGCAACAGGGCTAAAAATAGCAGTGTAGACATTCCCGCTCAGGCTGGAGCCTGGCTTCTGAGACCCACCACCATCACTAGGTTTGAACCTGGGCTCCATCCAGAGCGAGAATGTCTACACTGTTGTTTTTAGCTCTGTAACGCGAGCCCGAGCCAGTTGACCCGTGCTCTGAAACTCACTGCCACGGGAGATTTTTGTTGTTGTTGCAGTTTAGGTGAACCCTCAGTCACAACCAAGGAAAGAATCCTGTCCCTTCCCCCATCCCTTTGATCCTCTACCACTGATTGTTTTATTTCTAGTAAGATTTTTTTTAAGGATAAAATGTAAATTTTGTTTAAAGGACAAGCATTTTATAGAACTCCATAGGAATAGGAAAGTTTTTTTTTGTGACACGCCTCAGCTAAATTTTGAGAGTTTGGAAATCAAAATGTTCTTGTGAGGGCGGGGGGACAGAAGGAATACATAATGCTAGTGTCTGTGAATCAGCAAGCGAAATGGACTGGAAACAAAGTGAAACTGACCAGTCTTGTTCTGCTACATAAACTGAACCAGGAGTGGAAAACAAGCAAATGGCATAGTGAAAATTCATTTAAAAACTTTGGCTTTTTAAAGGGAATAATTAAAAAAAAGTAAAGAGTTTAAAAGTCTTGATGATGTAATTAATTTTTGTGTAATTAGCACGTGTAGAAATTCCCTCCAAAGAGCCATTTAAAAATAAATCTGGCTTATAAAGTGCACTTTTCTTCTTTTTCATGACTCTCTTTTTTTGGTTATAAACCAAAACTTGAATAGGCTTTATCAATTCTCCACCTTCTGTTATGCTGGGTAGTGTTCAACTTCAGCCATCTTCAGTGAGATGGCTGAAAAGAAAAAACAAAACCCCCACCTATTCTCTCCTGTACTATAACGTGCCCAAAGGAGAAGTGTGAGAATTTTGTGCCATACATAAAGTGGAGGGGGCGTGAGGGAATGATCTCTCCCCTTTTTAGGAGTTGTAGCTTAATACAGATTCATTTATCAAAGGAAATCTGTGTAGATTTCTTTCCAGTCTCGCCTCTGTCCTGTTTTACATACCCATTTTTGAAGAGAAGAGGCTGTGCATGGTGGTATGTCGTGTGTTAGTGTTGCAAAGCTCTGTGGAAGTAGACTAGACCTCTTGTCACACCAAGATAGTGGTGGCATTTCAGGGCTGTTGGCATGAAAGAGAACTGCTCTCCATTCAGTTTGTTTAGAGATGACAGAAAAGTAGCAGATCCTTCAGCTACTGAAAAACCTCTGGTAACTAAGGGCAACTTGGCAACTTAGAGAAATGGGAGCTTTAAGATGTAAATTAGACCCTTCAGATGTTTCCCCAGATGGGGCGAGAACCTGTCTCACATAATTCTTTATTCATTTTATAAAAGAAAACACAGAAATTCAGGTCCCCATCCAAGTTGAGGAGAGCTTCCTATTCAGAGAGTTCAGTACAGCAGTTCTGTTATCAAAAGACACTGCATTTGCATCTACGGCATCGAACAAAACCTCACCTACTCTATACAGAGCTGTGGCAGGCTTTTCTGGGATTGTTCTCCAGACTGTCAGTAAGTAACGCGAGCCAGACTACACAAGAGTTTTGGATTAAATGACTATTGATACTTTGCTAGAAGCATGTATCGAACGATGGTCGTACCAGGGGGAGTGTGCGAACTCATTAGTAATAAGTTTTAGATAGCTGTGGGTATATCTCTCCCTCTTCCCTGTTTATCTGGGGAATCCATAGAGATCAGATCAGAGACCGAGGTTTGACTGGTATGGACTAGTAGTGGCTGGAAGCTGTTGCAGGCTGATGGCTATTTGGTGGCTTGTGTATACTAATACCTCTATTTTATATAGCTCTTTTCATCAGTAGATCTCAAAGCGACTTACAGAGGTGGTCAGTATCTTTATCCCCATTCTACAGGTGGGGAAACTGAGGCACGGGGCAGGATGTGGCTTGCCCAAGGCCACCCAACAGGTCAGTGACAGAGCCGGGAATTGAACCCAGGTCTCAGTGCAGTGCTGTACCCATTACCTGGCTATCTCTGTGTCTCTCCTGTGTGTAGGTGTGCACAATTCCAGCAGGGTAACCGAAGCTCAAATGCCCCAGCCCAGCAAAGCCTAACTGCCCTTTCGTGCTGGCATGGCTGGGGTAGCAGCAGGTGTGAGGAAGCATGCCTGGATCTGCTCCATGCTGTACGTGTCCTCTGGGCCGTCTTCCATGAATGGGTCCTCCTGAGCTGTGCGAAAGGCCAGGACCTGGAACGAGAGTCGCAGTATCTCTCTTGCCCTGGGATTAGATTAGAGAGATTGCTGATTTCCTGAGCGTGTGTGTGCACGCGGGGGGAGGCAGGATGGTGATCAGGTCCAGCCCCCGCACCGGGGTCAGCGGGCATTGCCCCACTAGCAGAAATGGGAAAACACCGTCCAGACTCTGTGCCATTCATGGCTGTTGGAAGAACGAGGGTTCCATGTGAGGAATCTCCTCCGGTGCTCGTTCCAGAAGTGGGGCCATAGCAGCATGCTCCAGCAAATTAGCCTGGCATTCATCATGCCAGGCCCAGGAGCGCTGCCACGAGGGCCCTCGGTGGATGAGCCAGCATGCTGCCGAAGTGAATTCAGGCCACCCCTGAAACTTTGATTTAGAGCCTCCCCTGATGGCCGGTGTTGGGATTCAGCTGCTGGAGTGACAACTGGGCCTTGCACCTGGAGCAGGATTGGGGCAGCCCTAGAGTGCTGGGGACCGGTGAGAGTGGAGCTGTTGGCTTGCCAGCATGGGGGTGGACCAGGGGGGAATGACTCTGGTTAAGGTTCAGATTTAATTTCATGCTATTGAGCAATAATGCAGGGCCAAATGATGCCAGCTTAAACCAGGGCTGAATATGACTCCCAGCTGATCGCTTTGCATGGCGCTAACTAGGGGTCAGCAGCACCTTGTGAGTTGACCTCTGCATATCATGGCACAGACCCACAATAAGCAAGGAGGCTCTGACCCTGGGGATAGGGAACCTCACTGCTGCTTGTCCCCGGTCCCATCCATTCCTCCTTTCTCTGTGTGAATAACGCTGCTCCCACACCCGCTCTTCTCTTTCGGATTGACATCGCCGACCCCGGCAGCACATGGGCAGAGCAGGAAGTGGAGCGCTGACTGTAAGGAGAGCTGGCAGCGTGGGAATGGCATGATTGGCGTTCCCGCGCCCTCGGGCAGACGGGAGGCAGCTTGCAGTGCGGCTCAGGAGGACAGAGAATACACAGAGCACTGAGCAAGTTATAATGATTTGACATGCATTCCTCAGCGGTGAACAACCTATAATGGCAGGCATTCCCGAAAATACCGACTGGGCAAGGCTAGGTGTGGTGTGTAATGGGTTTGTTTGTGGGCTGGCCTCTCCCCTCTCTACACCTGGGCTGCAGTGTCGGTTCATTTTACAAGTGAAAGTGAGTCTTGAGGTCTCATCCTGCTTGGCTGCTTGGAACTCACGTAACTGGGCTTGACTGGCAGCCTCTGTCCAGGAGGAACAGGACACCATGGGAGCCAGGGTCCCAAGAGACCAGCGGTGAGAATGCAGAGGACCTGTCCAAGTTGTGCCTTTCTCCAGTCGGTGCTGCGGGGAACTTAAATTTGCCTTTCGGTTCATACAGTGCAGATGTCTGTCTAGCCCAGAGGCTCCCATCCCCCTCTCTGGGCACTCTTGCCATCCGATCTTATAACAAAGCACTCGCCTCTTCCCGCCATTGGTGCTGAGCCCCCCAGTTATCCAGTGCCAACCTCTCCATGTGTGACAGCCTGTTTCCTAAATACTGGGGCGCCAAGGTGGGTCTTGCAGGCTGTTCGGAAGGCTTATGAATCCAAGCTCTGCCAGACCACAGGGTCGGAAGAAGCACATTCCCCAGTCGAGGTCTGAAGGGTGGTCTCGTGGATGGGGCCCTGGGGTGAGGTTTGGGCTGGGAATTCAGCTCTTGGCTGCCACACAGCCTGCCATTGTGACCTTGGGCGAGTGATGTGGAAGCAAGGACAGGCAGTGTCGTTACTCTGGCCTGGTCTCTTAAGTCACTTTTCAAAATGGGACCAAGGCACTTCTTTAACACTTAACCTTGAGCCTTGGATCTGAAGCTGTAAAATGGCGGTAATACTTCCTTTGGCAGTTCCACAGCCAGTCTTATTAACGTATTGCCACGTCAGTGGGGAACGGCAGCTTCCGGGGGGATGAGGGTTGCTCCGCTGTGAGCTAGCTGCATGTGTGCAGAGGGTTTAAAACGGTAAGTCAGAGATGCAGGAAAATCTCTGGCTATGTGCTTTCTTCAAGGCTTCTCATTTTGCAAAAGCCATATAGTAACTATTGTATCTTTGATAAATGAGTTGGCTCACCTGTAATGAGTGACTTGGGTGGCAGATAGCTGTCAGAGGCATGCAGATTAGGAGTTCTTAATGAGCAGGACGACCCTACCAGGATTCCCAGGTAAGGGCAGGAGCCAGGCGCATCTTCTCAGTTTCCCTTTGGCAGTCTCCCAACCTGCCCGCCCCTCTTATGGTGATTCATGGTTTGATTACTGCAATGGGCTTTTTCCAGCATTACTGCTCCAAATCTTTACCTAGTGCCCACAGCAAAATCCTGCCTCGTTAGTGGTGCAGGGGATCTTGAGTACATTTCTAGCGCTCTGAATGTAGCTTCAATGTATTTGACTAAATCTGCAAGCCCTTATATCGTATGGATCCTGGTTCCTTAGCAAGCTGCTCCCCCATCCTGGGCTTTCCTGGTAACTTCAGATATGAACACTCAGGGTCTAGAACTAAGGAATCTTTTTATTGGCCAAGAGTCCTTTATTTCCCCTTGTCTGTCTGCCAGAATCTGTTGACATCCAAGGGTACAATCCAATCCCATCTGTTTACAGAAGCATTCACTATAGGTGGTCTTTTCCTCACCACCCTGAGTCTGGGTGGGAATATGGTTAGTCTCCATCAGTCAGAAGCAGCCTGCCCCACTGATTCGCTTTGTGTTTTCAGTCTCTGTCCTGTGTGTGCCCCCAGGTTTCACAATGGGGGTGTGTCTACAAACGCACAAAGGTTACTGAGTTTCTGTCGAAACAGCTCTGCGTCTGTGTTGCTACAGCCTCCTGCTATGTTCCTTCAGGGAACTGGGCTGGGCTATCGGTTTCTCTCTTGCTCCATAACAAGAGGCAGATCTGAGTTTGTGTAGGCTCTGGTTTTAGTATAGTAATAAAAATGTTCAGTAATAAGGCCTTGAAACCAAGGGTCTTAAAGTGTTTCACTCAAACTGAGCCTCGTAGCTAGATCTGGGCAAAGAGTGCAGAGGAGTATTTGCTAACTCTTTTCAGAAACTTTACTCGGAGTTAGCTTTGTTGCATCCACCTTTTTCGCGGACATTTGAGGGAGCTCTTGTTCTTACACAAGCGTGTTTGAAGGTCAAATTTCAGGCCCGGGTTTAATCAGAAAAGAAAGTTATTTAACCAAAATTCATTTGGGGCAGAAACAAAATTAGTACATAAAGGTTAGGTCATCCCATTGGGGAACAGATGCCATGTAAGGTTGTCAACAGTCCTATATTATAAGGGATGTCCTCTACTTAAATAAAAAAAAATCAGGTTTCCGGCAGCACTACACCTCTGGTTAAAATACAGAATAAAAGGAGTCTCGTATTGCTTTAGAAGGCCGACAGAGGAGAAAGTGGGCCAAATTTGAGTGGTGGTGTGACCCAGTGCACAGGGTCGCAACACCACTCAGATATGGCCTGGCCACACCACTGTCATGCATGTCTTGTATTTTTGAAAGACCATGTTGGTAACCTTAATGCCATGTGACTTAGGTGACCAGTCACACAACTTGCCTATCCATGCAAACAGCTTGTGAACAATCTATAGGCTGATATTTCTTTGAATAACCCATTGATCAGTTTTGAATGGAGAATAAATTAGTAAATCATGCTCTGTTTGTAGGTGAATTACCAGCACAAAAATAAGGGTAAACTTGATGGCTAAATTGTCATAAAAATCTATTAGCTCTACCTGCACCATCCCTCTTGGAAAAATAGCATTTTTACCCCTTTTACAGATAGGTCAATTGAGATATAGAGCAGTTAATTGGCTTCTTCAAGGTCAAGCTGCAAGTAGCAGAACTGGGATGAAGCAGCTCTTTGTTTTAAGTAATGCAGTCCTTAAACAAAAATAACGAGGAGTCCTTCTGGCACCTTAGAGATTAACAAATTTATTTGGGCATAAGCTTTCGTGGGTTAGAACCCACTTCATCAGAAGCATGGAGTGAAAATACAGGAGCAGGTCCAAATACATGAAAGGATGGGGGTTGGTTTACAAAGTGCGAGTTCAGCTTATGCCCAAATAAATGTGTTAGTCTCTAAGGTGCCACAAGGACTCCTCTTTATTTTTGCTGATACAGACTAACATGGCTACCACTCTGAGTCCTTAAACCGAAAAGGAGTACTAGTGGCGTTCTGTTATTTTCTTTGTTGGGCCTGGTCACTTGATTACAGACCTAAGAGTGGCTATTCTTCAACAAAAAAAACTTCAAAAACAGACTCCAAGGAGAGACTGCTGAATTGGAATTAATTTGCAAACTGGATACAATTAACTTAGGCTTGAATAGAGACTGGGAGTGGATGGGTCATTACACAAAGTAAAACTATTTCCCTATATTTATTCTTCCCCCTCTTTGCCCCCCCCCCCCCCCCCACGGTTCCTCAGATGTTCTTGTCAACTGCTGGAAATGGCCCACCTTGATTATCACTACAAAAGGTTTTCTCCCCTCCCCCACCAGCTCTCCTGCTGGTAATAGCTCATCTTAAGTGATCACTCTCCTTACAATAAAAGGAGTACTTGTGGCACCTTAGAGACTAACAAATTTATTAGAGCATAAGCTTTCGTGAGCTACTGCTCACTTCATCGGATGCATTTGCAGCTCACGAAAGCTTATGCTCTAATAAATTTTTTAGTCTCTAAGGTGCCACAAGTACTCCTTTTCTTTTTGCGAATACAGACTAACACGGCTGCTACTCTGAAACCTCTCCTTACAATGTGTATGATAACACCCATTGTTTCATGTTCTCTGTGTATCTGTGTATATAAATCTCCCCACTGTATTTTCCACCCAATGCATCCGATGAAGTGAGCTGTAGCTCATGAAAGCTTATGCTCAAATAAATTTGTTAGTCTCTAAGGTGCCACAAGTACTCCTTTTTCTTTTTGCAAATACAGACGAACACGGCTGCTACTCTGAAACCAGTCCTTAAACAGCCTCCTTCAGGAGACAAGCAAAGGGTTAATGAGCCTTACTCATAAACGCGCTTGAAACGCCCACTTATCACTCACTCATGTATCCTACAGTTACTGACAGTTGAGGTTTCAGCAAAAGATGCTTGTGGCAAAATGTAAATTGCAATTTGCTTGATACGTGTTTCTTTCGGGGGTCTTTTGAACAACGCCGTTTGTGTTCTGGAGCTTCAGACAGTACAGACCTGAAAATTAATGCTTCTGCCTATGTAAATTAAAAGCAAAACCCAGTGTTGAAACCAGATCGCAGCAGGCTTAAGCCATCGCTCTGTGCAGAATATTAAATACCCAGTGAGCTGGAAGCAGCCTGACAGACCGGGGTTTTTGTGGCTGCCTGCCTTGCTTGAGACTCCAAAACTGCTAGCTGGATTTCTGAAAGGTACAGACGCAGCCGAGGTGAGTCTTGTGCTGATTATTCCTGGCCAGTTGTTCAAAGTGATATTGGGCTTGAACTTGTCTTTGGTTTGACACCCCCCACCGCACCCCCTTTTCCCTCTGCTGTTGCTCACTGGTTTTGCACCTGAACCCTTTTACCCCGCTCTGAAACAGTGTTATGGATTAAAGGCTGAGTCTAATGTAAGAGGGAATTAATGTGATTCATATAAATTGAGTGGATCAGAAGAGCGCTCTAGCTGGTCAGCTAGTCCATCCTCCAGACTCTTGGCAGTATCGTCCCTGAACCCTCGCTGCTAGATGGATGTCAGTCGTATATCTACTGATGTCTGTGGTCCAATCATGGAATAGCTCACTGGTGGAGGAGTCCACAGTGTCCCACGGCATAAGGTATTGGATTGCTCCTCTATTCTTAGCTGTCCATCTCTCCTCTATGCTGCAGGTTGAAGCTCTTTAGCATAACGCTGCTGGGACAGCCCAGGAATGTTGCTCGTTACAACTGCTGGGGGCTTTCTCCAATGGTTCTCAAACTTCATTGCACCATGACCCCATCCTGACAACAAAAATTACTACACAACCCCAGGAAGGGAGACTGAAGCCTGAGCCCTGCCGCCATAGGCTGGAGGGGCAGGAAAGGGCTGTAACCGGAGCCCCACTGCCCTGGCTGTGGCTTCAACCCCAAGCTCCAGCAAGTCTAATGCCAGCCCTGGCGACCCCATTAAAACAGGGTTGCAACCCAGTTTGAGAACCGGAGGCAGCCTAATAGAACTGCCTCAGTGTGCTCTAAGCTGAGGGTTGTGAGCATACAAGCCAAGGCAAGGGCGGGAGGGATAGCTCAGTGTTTGAGCATTGGCCTGCTAAACCCAGAGTTGTGAGTTCAATCCTTGAAGGGGCCATTTAGGAATCTGGGCAAAAATTGGGGGATTGGTCCTGCTTTGAGCAGGGGGTTGGACTAGAGGACCTCCTGAGGTCCTTTCCAGCTCTGAGATTCTATGATTCTAAGGTAGGAAGGTTGCAACTACCCGTGAGCTAATTCATATGCTGCATGCATCCGCAGTATGTGCGGGGTGGTATTTATAACACATACCCAGGATATATTTGGAGGGGTATTATGGCAGGCAGTTCTTTGCGATTAAAACCACATTTGAGTCTCTGTACTCACGTTGAGATCGGGCTGAATTCAGTGCTCTGTACGGACCTCTTGGCCCTAACTATGTGACTAAAAGGACAAGAGCCATCTGCTTCTGATACACACACGCTGCCTTGGCACTGGTCTGCCAGTGTCCTTTGCTAGGTGTTTCTGCCTAAGCCAGGCAGCAAAGCATGCCTTATTGTGTCATCTGGGGATGTGGTAGGTCCAGAAACACCAGCCCAAGTGTATTTCATGTCCGGCCTAGCTAAATGCAACACCGCTGCACACTTACAACTGTACTTCCCATTCCCATTTACACAGCACTGTGCTGTGACTCCACTCTTCCTCTTCGGAACCCAGGAGATGAAAGGCTAGTATGTTGAAGCATTACTTGTGGACATATACTAGGTCTGGTAGTGTGTACGCTGCCCTCTGTTGGATTAAATCAGAATTGCTCAGCAGCGTCCAAGATCCTGTACAGCTTGCAGCTAAAAGAGATTCTCCTTTATCTCAGCCGTTAAAGAGCTACAGCTGTGGACCAGGAAGGCCCAGTTTTCTATCACCTCTGCTGCTGTGAAGTTCCAAAAGGTTACATCATTGCATAATATTGATAGTTATAAAATCTTGGATTGTGTTTTCACGAGGAAAAAGGTGTATATTTCAACCTGTAATCAGTTAATCTGTGGTACATTCTTTTTGGATCCCATTGTAGTGTCTCTTTCTGGAGCAATTACTCTCCACTGGCACTTGAGTTGACACTAGCCTAGAAGGCTGGTTAAATCAGGATTATTATTATTACTAATAGTGCTTTGCACGTGGCATTTTGTATCTTTAAAATCTCCAACCGTGTTAGAAAGGTGGGATAAGCATTATCCTGATTTGACTAATGAGGAAACTGAAGCACCAAGGTGTGAAGTGGCTTAAGAACATAGTCATGGCTCTCCGCCTCAGACCATAGCTCGCTCCACAGTGATTCCTGCTCCCCTGCCCCCGTGCTCAGGACAGTCACCTGGCACTGATCTCTACCTGTTGCTCTTTTGTCTTTATTATGGATAATGGTGAATCATGAAGGTTGTTACAAGGAGGAGGGAGAAAAATGGTTCTTGTTAACCTCTGAGGATAGGACAAGAAGCAATGGGCTTAAATTGCAACAAGGGCAGTTTAGGTTGGACATTAGGAAAAACTTCCTAACTGTCAGAGTGGTTAAGCACTGGAATAAATTGCCGAGGGAGGTTGTGGAATCTCCATCATCGGGGGATTTTTAAGAGCAGGTTGGATAAACACCTGTCAGGGATGGTCTAGATAATACTTAGTCCTGCCATGAGTGCAGGGGACTGGCCTAGGTGACCTCTCGAGGACCCTTCCAGTTCTATGATTCTGTGAAACTGAGGCGGTAGGAAGGGTTACTTATGCCATAAAGCAATTGCTCTCCTTTTGTAGTTTGTTAGAGCAGTGTTTAGAGGTGGCACCTGAAGCCCAGGCCCTATTATGCTAGAGACTATGCATGTGTATATAGTGAGTGACTGTCCCTTCCTCCAACATCTTATTATCTAAATAGACAAGGTAGAGCTGGGACTAGAACCAGGTCTCCTGACTCCCTGTCTGGTTCTCTATCTGCTAAGCCACACAAAGCTCCCTGTAGAGCCCTCCCTTCAGATTTCCACGTTTGGGCCTTGTCAGATTGAGTAATTGGTTGGGTCTCTGCAGTGCAAGAGTCTGAAAGCCAAGGGACACCTAGGGCTGTGTACTGGGGATAAGCTATCCTCTTCCAAAAGGTTATTTACTGCATGTTCCTTTGCAGCATCCAGATCCCCTGTAGCTCTTGAGAGGGAAGGATATGTATTCACTTGACAGGTTATTAATATTGCTTGAAAAATCCTCTTTACATTGTTCTGTCATGCTGAATATGGTAATCGGTATTGCAGCTTGTGTTGCCGGGATGAATTGTGATTGAAAACCCATTAAGAATTTATGGACTAGAGCTGAATTGCCAGAACATGGATTTGCCAAAATAGTTTAAATGCTTACACAGAAAATTAGACCTTGTGGGAAATTAGTATGTTTTTCTCGTATGCAATCCGTTCCCACTGAATCCAGATTACTGGCAGGAGTGGATCAAAGCCAATAAAAAATATTGAATGCGTATAGAATAGGGATCACATGTCTGACATTTGCTACCCGATGACGGTGGTAAAAGATTCCTAGTGAACCTCCGCTCCCGAAACACATTGCAGAGTATTCGTTCTCAGCAGTTTGCGAGACCTTGTTCGTTCCTTTAACAGAATTTTGATGCAACTGATGTGATGCAACTCCTGTAAATGCTGCACTGTAGATTTTTCAAAAGGCTGTGCAGAGCTGTATTTGAGCCTTTCGTGTGCACTTGGAGCGTGTTGTTGTACCTCCCTGCTGCTTTGGCTGCAGTTCAGTTGGAACCAGCTAAACCATGGGCAGAGACTTCAGGTTTTATTGGAGAGAAGTCCTTTTGCATCACTCCTGTTTTAGTGTCCCCAACATTATACTGCTCCAGTTCTGCCTTCTAATAACAACATGTTGGCTGGACATTCCTTTTTGGGGGGGGGTGGCAGTGTGGTAGGGGTTAGAACACAGGACAGGAATTCAGGATGTGACTGGTGACTTTCAAGTGCCCCGTTAGAAATGCCTTGAAAGGGACCTGATTTTCAGCAATTGCTGAGCACTTTACCCTCTGAAAATTGGACCCCTTTGAAGTGCCTCTAATCGAGCATCCAAAAACTGATACCCAAAATCACTAGTCTCTCTTGAAAACCTCTGCCATGGTATTAGATACCTGGCACCTCTTGCGCATGCAGGATCCCATGTCTAACCTTCCAGGCTGGAAGGAAAGCTGTGCCCATTCAACTCTGCATGGCATCTCACGCCCGTGGTGGGTAAAACCTTTCTCCACATGTAGAAGTTGTGCAGTGTACTTCAAAACAATGTTTTTAATTAAAAGCGACATTTCTTAGAACTCCTGCTAGCAGCAGCTGTTATGGCTGAAGCGTCGTTTGACACTGTCAATCTTTGCAGCTCAGGGTTGGTGACTTGCAAATAATTATTCAGACAGTATTTAAAGTGGGACAAGGCAATCGGCCGGTCTCAACATTAACAGTATAAAGTTCATGCTTAAGCATATCTGCTTGTTGAATCCATGCTGTTTTAGCCTCTTGCATACAATCAACTGCGTGTGGACATGAATTCTGACTCAGCTGATCATCAATATTCCTCCCTCAAAAACCCCATTCTCTGTTCTAAATTTTCTTTTCCCTCTTTATATTTTTGCTTTCTTTTAAAATCTGATACTTTTAGACACACAGCGCACTGTTGGCTCCTAATGACCGCCCTGGGTGTGTGACGGGATGTATCATTTTTAGTTCCTGCTGTGTTGTTGTTTTTTTTATTTTTCCTGTGGGATAACAAGAATGTCACATAATGATGGGGCCAGGTGCTGCTATGTGGCAAGCTAAAGATAACAGCAAATGGCATGGGACCAGGCAGCAGGATGGATGGATGTACAGACACGGCTCTGAGCAGATGGGTGGCTGTAGGCTGTTGTTTCTTTGCCGAGCATGCTGGGTGGACAGGATTTCTTTTTTGCGCAGATTAGAGCTGCTTTATCACAAATGACGAGGGCTCATGAGCTTTGTCACCTTATTGTTCAACAGCTAGAGATGGGCTTAGTGAGACAAGAATTACTTCCAGTTCCTTCAGTTGCAAAATGGACATGTGTGTTATCCTCTTCCTTTTCCCTGGTACTGCAAGGTGCAGTCTGTTGCGTGGTGGAGGTAGTCAAGCTGGCCCCCTGGCTTTCTTTTAGTAAGCACAGTGTGGAGCCCACTGGAGGTGTCCCTCCACCTCTTGCATGAGAGCCCGGAGGGTTTTTGAGTCACAGTGGCCTTTGGGGAAGCGCATGAGTTTGGTGCTGCCTCGTGCTCCCGTACAAGGGTATAAAGGCAGGGAGGAGGTGGCTGCCACCCTCCCTCAGTTCCCTCTTGTCATCCCTGGCAGTGACATGGAGCCTGGAAAATGTCCAGTCAGCTAGCTCTTAGCTCAGGCTAAACTTCTTCAAACCCTGCCGAAATGCGCAGGATGGAGTCTTAACATCTCCAGTATTTGACCACTGTGAACTAATCTGACCCGCCTGGACTGAGCTCTACTTGTCAGACCCCACCCTCCAGACAGGCACGCAGTACAGGGCTCCTTAACGTGGCAGACTTTAAACCTGCAGGCTGCAAGCTTTGGCCCCCCTGCAATGGACTAAGTCCCCTGAAGGCTGGACACAACAGATATTTCTTCTCCCTGGGGGAATCACACGTTCTGAGCAGAGACTTGGAATGCTTCTCCTTCTCCGCCAGACCTTGCACCTCACGAGACAGGAAGCTGAAATTCTGTCTTCCGGAACAGTCCATGAAAGTCTCATCAGACCTCAAGGAGTCAAATTCCTGAATCCTACCAGTGGACAAGCCAGCGTCATCGAGCAGACAGGCAACACCTGAGACTGGCACAAAGAAGACAGCGCAAAGGAGATCCAGCACCAGCATCAGCCCAGATTCTCACGGCACTAAAGCTGATCTCAACATCAGCATTGCATCTGGGATCAACCCTCCCAGTATCTGCGAGAAACCCAGAGGAACTGCAGCAAACACTGAAGCAGAATCCCAAGAAGGAGCACCCATAAGAACAAATACCACAAAGCCTCCCGTGAGAAATCCACCAAGTCCCACACAGGCTGGGGAGAAGGAGTAGCCTGAAACAGAGCAGACTCCACCGGCACTGGTCCCAGCTCCAACAATGCACCCCTTGGTGTCGCCTTACACGACAGCACTGCCCCGAAAGAGGTTTACACCTTCTCGCTGTTCCCAAAGAATGCTCTCCCCAGAGGTCCATCATCAATGTATTTTGTCAAGCAGCCTGCGATCCTTCAGGATGCAAGGCAGTGTATTAATATAACTTATCGGTATTGTGCCACTTTTCCCCTCCAGCACTGTGGGAAAGGTGGGAGCAACCTGCTGCCATCTGTTTATGCTGCACCTGCTCTCTCTGCTTAGGTTCCATATTCCAGTTCAGATGCCTGTGACTAACGTCAAGGTTGCTGGGCCCTATATCGCACATGGTTTTTTAAAAACTTCCTGTTAGGGACTGTGCAGGAGGGTGAACTGCAGAAAAGGAAACCTTAATAAAATACCTAAAGCCACTTCTGTTGTGTGCCGAGTGCTGAATAACGTGTGTGCCTTAGGATGAACTTTTGCCTCCCTGCTTCTCCTCCTTGCTTTTAATAAATCTCCTTTTCTCATTAAAACCAAAGGTCATAGGAACAATGAAAGGGAACAGTGTGTCCCTGCTCTGCCCATAGAAACATCATTCTTTTAATCTGAATGGGATTGACTTGTCTCAAAGTGGAAATGTACCAAGATCTGCCCGAGCAAATGTGTCCAGGATTTATGTTGCAAAACATGGGGTCGCTGTTCACTCTACCCTTCCCCTCTCAATCTCCGGCCGCAAGGTGCTGCGAGTGCTACAGGGAACAGACGTAATAATGCTCCTAGCACGTGGAGATAGTCGTGAGAAGCCACACTGGCAAATCAAATGCCTTGAGCGCAGGGCCGGGTGCCAGGCCCACCTGGTTCTGAGGCTGGCTCTGCCACTGGTTCAGTGTGTGTGGCCTTCCATGAGGCCCAGGTTTGTAAAAGCTGACTGCAAGCATCTAAGGCAGTGGTGCGCAAACTTTTCCAGTCCTGTCCTCCCCCCCCATACCAGTAATGGAATCTGTCAACGCCCCCTCCGCCCCCGTTACTGCACAGCCTGGGCTGGGGATGGGAGAGGAGCTGGGGCGAGAGGCAGAGCTGGTCTGGAGGCGGAGAGGGAATGAGGACAGAGTGGGGCTGGCGGTGAAGCAGGGGGCGCAATGGAGCTGGGGCGAGAGGCAGAGCTGGCCTGGAGGCGGAGCTGGGCCGGAAAGTGGAGCAGGACTGGGGGCTGAACAGGGTTGGGGGAAGAGCTGGTCTGGGGGCAGAGAAGGGCTGGATGCGTGGCGCTCCCTCCCCACCCACTGTGGGGGTGGCCCGGTCCCTGCTGCACGCTCCCCAAACGTTTCTCCATGGCCCCCTAGGCGGGCATGCCCCACAGTTTGGGGACCACTGATCTTAAGGCCTGACATTCAGAGGGGTTAGGCAACTCCAGCTTCCATGGACTCCAGTGGGAGTGGTAGGTGCCAGCGTGTCTGAAAGCCAGCCCCATGGTTTCTCAAGTCGAATACCCAGAATGAGTGGTTCCTTCTGGAAATGTGGGCATGAACGTCTTCCTGACTGTAAAATGGGGCTAAACCTTCTCCCTGGGTCTGAGATATTCATACAGCCCCTTGATAATGTGTGCGGTGCGGGCGCTGTTGACAGTTAAAGCAAAAGGCTGCAGTGCCCTTTGAGAGTGAGTTAGGTGACTCAGGGAAGCCAGCACCAGGCTGAGGGGCTCAGGAAAAGGGCAACTCACTGATCCAAGCTGCGACCTTCCGCCCGCTCTGGACTGGCAGAGGGAACACTGCCGGGACACCAACAAGTCTGCAAAGCATTGAGAACGGGAGGTGGCTGCAGTGTGGAAAGCTCTACTGGGAGCCATTGCTAAGTTGTGTCTGGAGCAAGGCTCCCAAAAGCAGCTGTTAGTGCTCCAGCAGAGCTAAGCCTCTGTGTTGTGTCTAACCAGACACAACGGGGCAGCCAAACAGGGTGCTAGCCCTCTGTGTCGCTACTAACCCCTTCTTAAAAAGAAAAGGAGGACTTGTGGCACCTTAGAGATGAACAAATTTATTTGAGCATAAGCTTTCGTGAGCTACAGCTCACTTCATCGGATGCATTCAGTGGAAAAGCATCCACTGAATGCATCCGAAGAAGTGAGCTGTAGCTCACGAAAGCTTATGCTCAAATAAATTTGTTCATCTCTAAGATGCCACAAGTCTTCCTTTCCTTTTTGCAGATACAGACTAACATGGCTGCTACTCTGTAACCTGTTCTTGTGATTTAAAGGGGTTGGTAAGAATCTCTTCCTCCTTAAGGTGTGGGGAGGGGAGGTGGCTGCTCTTTCCTTGCTCAGCAGACAGCTCTCCAGCTGATCATTGGGGCACTGCTCAGAGGCTGGGTAAGCTGTTCTGTTCGGGTCCTTGGCCAGGAAGATGCAGCATCTTCCAAGGGAAGGATGGGATTGGGGGGAATAAACAATTCCCAATGCTCTCATAGGAGTGTAGGTGCCCTGCTCTATTGTGGTTTTTGCTTCCTCCGTCCGGCTCTACCTGTCAATCTCAAAACTAATGAGAAGACACTTCTGAGCAGAGCGGGGGATTCAAAATCCAAGTCTTAGGAATGTGGATGTGCTCCTGGAGTTATACAACTGACCTCAAGATCGGGAAAGAGGATAGGGAGTATGCACTGTTGAGGAGATCAGAACAACTCCATCTCCTAAAGCAGTAATGAGTGAGCGTTAGTTGCCAACATATAAGCTGGTTGTAGGTCATACTAGGCCATGGTTGAGAGAAGCAATTTCTCATTGGTACCTTAAATGACTGCATCTTGGAAGAGTGCAGTATACAAGTGTTCTGTTCGGTACTGCAGCAGCCAAAGGCCCCCAGTTGAGATCAGAGCCTATTGTGTGGCAACTGGTGCATATGCATAGTAAGAGACAGACCCTGCCCCAAAGAGCTTGCATTGTAAATAGACAAGACAGAGGCGGGGGAGTGGGGGTTTAGGGGGAAGAAAGGAAAGATCATTGCATTGTACAGTTGGGAGCTGAGGCAGAGAGAGTGAGTGATTTGCCCAGAGGCAGTCAGGGAGCATGTGGCAGAGCCAGGAATAAACCCAGATCTCGAGTCTTTGTGTGGTGCCTTAAATACAAAACCATCCAGTTCTCAACTGGGTCCTAAGTCACAAACACACCTCACTTGGCTCAAGAAGTTCCTGAAGCACCAAGTAACTAATGTGGACCACAACCAATGAAGTCTGCATCCTCTGAGGAAGGATTGTCCTAGAAACTGGTCCCTGAACATGACACTTTTAAAAGGAGGATTTTAAAACGGGAAGCTAGTCATAAAGAACCCCAAAATCCACACTTGAGGAAATTTAAAATCCTTGGGTTTAGTATACCCACACTGATAGTCTTAACCACACTGATAGTCACACAGGGCAAGCGTGCCCCTAGCAGAAAAGGAAGCAAAATAAAGAGGGGAAAAATAGAGTAGGGTTAGAGGACAAGATTTCAGAGGTGGTTTGAGCCAGACGGCTATCCTTCAGAAGAGGAAATCCAACCCATGTGAAGTCAATAGAAAGGAACGTAAGCTGTGATAGATGCCGTGTAAGATCAAAATTAAGGAGTGTGAAGAGCAAATAGCCTAAGGCATTACAAATAAAGAACCAGAAATCCTCTAAGTGTATCAGAAGCTGGAAGCCTGCAAAATAATCAGCGGGCACAGCGGCATGGCGTTAAAGGAGAAATTAAAAGTCATGAGAAACTAAATATTTCTTTGCATCAGAAGGTGCTGAGGAGTGAGCTGCTCTTTTCAGGCAATAAAGATGGGCTGTGTCAGAAGGAGGTGCTGGAACAGACTGGTTCCATTTTCAAATCAATTATGAGTTAATCGGTGGAAATAGTAATTATGGCAGCTCCTCTGTTTTGAATGGGGCTCTTACTGCTATCTTACTGCTGGGTAGGGTTTGTTTTCCTGTCTCTTTAAAGGACCTCAGCTTTAGCCTCCTTTCTTTAAGCAAACAAAACAAAGAAAACAGTTTGCCGGAGAGAATGCCAGTGAGTTTCTCTTGGGAAACATTTGCTCTTCGTGTTCTTGGCTCTCTTCTTTTTGACCACGCGTATCTGGAGCCCTGTGTTCTTGGCATGAACCAAAAACTGAGCGACATCTGGTCACCCTAAAATCTGTTTCTGCGGAAAAAAATAAATAACACAAAAATCTCTTATGCGGCTTCTCTGGCTGCCGGCAGGCCAGTGGGGGCTCATAGTGGGCAGGGGAGGAGGGGATGGAGCAGAGACGCTGTCCAATATCTGAAATATTAGCTGTCAGAAATGCCGCTCGGCTGAGAAGTGGCGAGCATGGCACCACCAGGCTTAACTGTGTGTGCTGACTGTCCGCTCATGCAGGAATGAGATGGGAATAAATGAGATGGTCTACGTATCAAATTCTTGGCTACCCCTTGGAACGGGACTGCTGAAACTGGGAAGTCTGAGATCCACCAGCTTAAATGTCAATAACGCACTGGAACGCCCTTTTCTGAGCTCTCCAGTTGGTCGTGTTGTACCTCTCTCCAGCAGGGCTATTTTAAGGGAATAGGTCATGAGTAGGTTGCCAGGCTTTTTGGGCAAGCTTATAGAAATACCTCCATAAGTAGTGAATGTTCCCATGCAGGTGTGAGATTCTGGGAATGGATCCGATCTGATTGACAAGAAATTGTATTTCCTTCACAATCTTGCTGCCAGTGACTGGGAAGAGAAGATTCTCTTTTCCCTGGAGAAAATCTTCTGGGGGACTCTATTTTCAGGATGGAAGGGGGTTGGTGTGCCAGTTTTGGCATTTGGCAGTCATTGCACTCGGAAGCTCAGCTTTTCCCAGGACTCTTGTACTGCCTGAGATGGTCTATGGATCTCTTTGCAAGCCTGTAAGAATTCTTACCCCTGGCACCCACTTTGGAGTGAAACACCCTGAATTAGCTTCCAACTCGGTCAGCCATTTGCTGCTTCTCTCCCTGTTTTAACTAATGCCCAGGACAGAAGAGCAGGGGTGGATGTGGGCTTCTCTGCCATGGCTTGTATGGCTATTTAGCTCTGATGGAGAAGGTAATAGGTGGGTGTCTTGTCATTATTGAAGTGCCTGTGTAAGGAGTGCAAAAGGGCCACGGGTTAACTACTTGGGAGTCCAAGAAATCTCTTGACCCGGTGGGTGAGTGAGAAGCCTCTGTGTCAGGGCAGGGTAATCCGCTGGTGGGCCGCAAGGCAGTTGGTTTACATTGACCATCCGCAGGGACATGCTGGCTGCTGCTGCCCACAGCTCCCACTGGCCGGGAATATTGAACCGCGGCCACTGGGAGCTGCAGGCAGCCGTGCTTGCGGACGGTCAGCGTGAACAAACTATCTCGCGGCCCGCCAGCGGATTACCCTGACGGGCCGCAGGTTGCCTGCCACTGCTCTATGTCCTGCGCATGCTCCTGTTGGCCAACCCTGAATTTGTCTGCTTAGACGAAAGAAAAAATAAAAGTTGCCAGGAGTTATAGTTGGCACAAGAAACTGCACTCTTAGCATGGCTAGAACATGAAGAACTCCTACCTTCTATCCCTGGCCATTCCCACTGACGAAATGTAACTTCAGGCATGGCCTTGGGCCAAATATATCAGACTGGGGTTGTTGAAGTTGGTGTCTGAACTACTGGCTCAATTTTTAAAGTTAGAGCACCCACAGTGGTCCCAGAGCTCAAAGGCAGCTGCAGGTGCTCAGCACTTCAAACAGCGAGGCCTTAACCTCCCCCCTCCATGCAAAATGTGTTTGTGCAAGGCAAAACATCTGCCTCTCAGAGATGCTGTCCTAATGCTTGCACAGTACTTAACGGGATGGTGCTCTGCAATTGCCAAGTGTTCCTTCAGATACAGGTCAAGATGCATCTATAGCATAGCAATGCTGAGTTTCTATGGTGACTGGCGAACCTGGAAGTAGAACTAATAATAATACTTAGCTCTGTATATAGGATGTCTCATCAGTAGATCTCAGAGTGTGCTACAAAGGAAATCAGTATCATATCCCCATTTTATGGATGGAGAAACTGAGGCACAGGAGTAACACGAACCAAGGTCATCCAGCAGGCCAGCGGCAGAGCTGGGAATAGAACCCACATCTCTTGAGTCCCAGGTCAGTACTCTATCCACCAGGTCACACTGCTCTGAAGAGACGCGCCCCCCCCCCCCCCGAGTCGCCTTGGTTTTATATACAGTAGCTCTTGTGGATCATATGTAAAAGCTTGTCAAAGCACTTTGTGAAGCCCAAGGATAAACACCAGTAGTGTGGTGACACTGCAGGGGAATGCAGCAGCTGCTAAGTGCTCGGCAATAGTTGATGAATGTGCATGCAGCCTTGATAATAAATAGGGAGATTTATGTGAAGTGTGCTACTTAACACATTGTCAACGGATCATCTTTTTGCAGCAAAGCACTCTTTGGAGGGAGTAAATAAAGACTGTGAACTGGCAGCTCTGTTGGAGCAAGGGCTGGACCCTGTGGATACTTAAAAAGAAGAAATTGTTTCATCTGTGGAATGCAGGTTTCTGTTCTCTCAATCTGTGTGCTGGTCTTAATGCCTGGGATAAAAATCCAAAATAGCTTCTGATTATTTAGGTGTTCAAGTTATGTTTTGGCCGTATTGAGCTGGGAGTGGAATGCTTGAAGAGAGCTGCCAAGGATTTCTGCCTTTTCTTACTGATTGCTCATTTATGACCTTTCTTTAGAAGACACTAGTGGTCCTGAAAGCATTGAGATTGATGTGCCAAAGTGCTTTGACCATGGATAGGTCAGGATGTATCAGATGATATAACTCGTGTCATTCTTTTTCGGCTTACTTTCTTCTTCCCCTGTTATAATTCTGGTGTAACTTTAGAAGCTGAAATCTCTTGAGGCACTAGTGTTATAATACTGCTTGCCATTTGAGAGCTGGGTACTGAGCATTTCAAAGGTGAAACATTTAACACTGTTTCTAACTCGAGAAGTTGTTGTGGTAGTAGCCTCTGAAACAATCAGAAATGAGATTGGGGTGTTTTGATTGTGAGCTTCTCTTTGTCTTTCATGTGTCTTTAAAGTGCTGAATAAACCTGTGGCCTTCAGTGAATAAATTGTTGTGGGTTGTAAGGAAGGTAATTGAGTGACGTGATTTTTATGGTGTGTTTGTGTGCATCCTGCCAAAGTTGGGAAGAATTGCTAGTGTAAATACTGGTGGGAATCCTAGTAGTTCATGACTGAATATTTTTAAATTTTTTGAAGCATTTCCGTTTCTGGGTGCATATGCAAAAATTAAATACACGTTCAAAATGGGTGAACATCATTTTAAACATCAGTAGAGTCAACCCTGACCGTACCAAATCTCAAATTTCAAGCCAATATAAATCTCATTACCTGAGATTGTATAGCATGAAGAAAAATTCAGCTACATTTGTAAATGTCTGTTTCCCATCCCAGTTATGAAACCATGACATAGACCAGTGGAGACTGGGAGAAATATTCTCGTCTCATTTTAGTTCGTGCTAGCGGTAATGGCTTTCATTCTTGTCAGGTGTATGTATTCATTTACACTTTACTAGTGTAACTCAGAATCTTTTTATAACCTTGGTCAGACACAAGTCCTGGCTTCTATGTTAGAGAGGCTCCATTTATAGTGAAGTAAAATCCCCAGTGGAAAGTCCTACATAGTTTTTAATGCTGCAGTATCCTGTGAAGTGAACCTTTCCAATCACAGACTGTCACTATGCGGGTATCTCTTATAATTCTATCGCTTTCTGACTTCGGATTTTGCAATGGATAGACTGCAGAGTTTTAGAAATTGATTATCACAATGTGAAGAAATGTGGAGTGGAAACCGTGAAGGACTCATAGAATACCATTATGTCTGTGCTTCCGCGGGGTGTTGATGCTAGATAGGTGTGGCACGTAACCAGTTTGTAACCGTAAATATTGGTGAATCATAGAAGTCAGCACTTATTGGTAATTTACTACACATTTGCCTGCCAGCCTATGTATTTTAAGAATCCAGAGTTCTTGTATTCCATGGCCGCAAAGTGCATTCCAGACGTGAATTTATCCTTGACACCTCCCTGTGAAGTAGGACCATGTTATCCCCATTTTACAGATGAGAAAACTCAGAAGTGAAGTGACTTGACCAGAAAGTTTGTGGCAGAAGCCTGAATGGAGAATTGGTGGTGTAAAGGACAGAGGGTAAGGAAAAGCTCTCATATGAAAAGAGATGGGAAAGATTGGTATTGCTTACCTTAGAAAGAAGATGAGTAAGAAGAAGCATAATTATACAGAGTGAGCAGTATAGGGAAGGTAAATTGGGAACTTTCATTCTCGGTCTTGGAACACAAGGACAAGAGGTGATCAGTGAAATTAATATGTGGGAGACTGAAAACCAATAAAAAGAAATACACAGTGGAACTCACTGCCACTGAATGTTGTTCATTCCAAAAGCTTAGTAAGATTAAAAAAGGGCCTGGATATTGACATGGATACCAGAAGCCAGAGTTGTTATAGTTGATGCTAACATCCATTTTGGAAGAGATATTAAACCTCATGCTTCAGGGTTTAAACCAATCTCTATCTAATAGAGATTAGGAGACCACCTAATGTAAAGGTCAGATTATCCCACATCTGCCTTAATGTGAGGTTACTTGCATCTTTCTCTGCAGCATCTGATGCTGGCCACGGTCCGAGACAGATACTGGACTAGCTGGACCGTGGATCCGGTCTGGCAGTTCCCAGGTAGAACTGAGTCCCAATCCTGTGCTTTAGCTATGAGACCATCCTTCACCTATTTTGAAACATAGTTACATTCTAGTTGTGCACTAGAGCTGTTCCAGCACAGAGAGAATGTGTGCCAAGCATGTGCTGTCCTTAGCTCCTAGTTTTAAAAAAAAAAAAAAAAAAAAAAAGAGCAGCTGGACCTGGTTGTAGTGAGCTCAGATATCGAGAAACTATTTATAGTCAAACAGGGTAAAAGCACCAAATGCTCCCATTGTACAACGAGCAGTTCTATAGTGAACCTGTGTGGCATGGGGGAAATGGTTCTGCTCACGCTGTCACTGTCGCTTTCAATGTGACTGAAATCTGGGTTTGACTCAGTTAATAGTTTGATTACTCACTGATCCTCCTTCAAATCCCTCCTTAAGACTCATTTCTACAGTGCTGCCTACAGAATCCTGCCAGCTGATCATAGATAGGCAGGTGGTCAGCTGCAGTTACGGCTTCTGCTAACACCTGCGTACACGCACACTCCCTACAACTTTGCAAATGCACCTAAGCTCTGCAAAAGCGTGCCTCGATTTCTGCCGGCCTGTCCTCTTTTCCTGCTCGTTTCACGCGCTTGTTTTGTCATACATAAAATACGAGGCTGGGTTTTCAGCAGGGCCTGAGGGAGTCAGGATCCAAATCCTCTTGGATTTCCTGGGAATTTCGCCATTTAACTCCCTTGTGGCTTCTTTTGAAAAATCCGAGCTGGAAACTCTCTGGTGCAGGGGCCCAACTCTGACTATGTATATGTACAGCACCTGGCACGATGTGGCCCTGACAAAGTTGTGGTGTCTGGGCACCAGTATGATGCAAATAATCATCGATCTATTAATAGGAAGAAGACTCATGATTTTAACAGTCATTAATAACAGTTGCTTGCCCGTTAATAGTCAATATTCTTTTCCATGGTGACCAACTGCTAGCTTTTTGTTTTCCCCTGATGCAGAGACTACTAAAAGGGCCTATATGTTTCTCTCCTTGTCCTAGGAGCAGGGAGCTAGTGGAAATGTCCAGCTTTGTCTCACTATGTGGAACCCCCCCCAAAAAAACCACCCCCCTTGTACCCTTTTACAGCTTTGTTTTCGGCCAAGTCGAACATATTCAACAGATGCAGGGTTTTAAATATAGAAAGCAGGTGTCTGCAGTGAAAGAGAAGTTCCTCAGTGCTTATCTGAAGTGCAGAGGGGCTTTTACCGGATACTCCTTTCAAAACAACCCCGTCAGAGCTGCTGCATCCTGACTGGGGCGATTTGGGCAAGCCTGTGTGATGTGACGGGTTATTAATAGCCCTTAGAAACGTGATACTCAGCTACTTCGCTTCCCAGGAGGACAGTGGGGATCTGCTCCTCATCAGGTCACTTCCTCCGGGAAGGTTTTAAAAGGAGGAGAATTGAATAACTTAGCACTTTGGCTGCAGGGCACTGTGTCCATCTACTCACTTCCAGCACACAAGGAAGGAGTTTGTCATCCTGACACGTCCTCGCTGGCATGCTCACGTCCTCGCTTTGGGTAAGATTTCAGAAGCATTTCCAGGCGCTGAGCTCGCTGCAGCAAGACTGGGAAAAGACGTCTCCCGAAGCTCAGGGCTTCAGGCAGTGGGGGGACCCCCTCCTTAGAAATTCAACTTGGCTGAGCCCCGCAGATGCTGTAGGGAACCACACCGTGCAATAGTGGCTGTTCTTTGGGGAAAACGTGAGGTGAGCTGCTTCTCTTCCTGACTCAGGCCGTAACATGGGAAGCAGTAGCTATCTGCGAATTTCTTAGAGGTCTACTGGAAAACTCTGCTGATTTACTTAGGGTGAGGACTTTCAGACAGACAAGCTGACTGACTTGAGTCATCTTCATTTATTGAGGGGTTCTCGGTGTTTCTGCAGCAGCTGGTATCTGTTGGAGGTGCCTGGGATAGATTGTCATTCTCAAACCTGTCGGGGGCCTAAACGTTTTAGAGGGAAGATTGCCAAGACTGTAACTTGAAGGCATAGCATCTATTTCCAGTTTATCCTTTGTAGTAAGAGGGGATAGAGTTCTCGTTAAGATGCATGGAGCACTGATTTGTTATGGGTTTGGTTTTTTTTAATGTAAGTCACTGGGTGCCCTTTCAGGGGTGACCAAATGGAGTATGTTCTTAGCTCCCCTTTTACATTGCTCTCTCACAGATTCTCGTTCCTCTCCATCCCAGATTGTCATAGGCATCAGCAATGAAAGAGGAATGCAGTTCCTCTGCAGACATGCAGTTCCTCTGTGCCAGTTTAGGAGCCTTCCCTCTTAGCATTTGGAAAACTAGCAGGACAAAGGAGAGACCACCTCCTGCTCCTCCCAGGCTGGTATCTCCAGGGAGCAAGAGGATAGCTTGCATATATAGTCTAACTTTACGCTGTACAGTGATAAGTTCAGACATGGGATCACTGATTGTGCTGGAATGCTTCAGGCTGCTGACAGTTCTCACAGAGCATGGTATCCATTGGCCTTGTCCAGTTTCCACATGTTGCCCTCGGAGGGTAAAACCCCAACAGCCTTACATTAGCGCAAAGGAATTCACACAAGCTAAGTTTCCCAGGCAGGGAACCAAATTTCCACTGAGGTTCTGTGGAGAGTGGGGGGTGAGAAGAAATGTGGCCCTTTGGACTGGGGCAGGAGTTGAGGATGCGGGGTTCTAATCTCTGCACTGCCTATGACTCGCTGTGTGGAAATTGGCTAATCAGTTAACCTCAGCCTGTTATCCCCATTTCACAGATAGGTAAATCCTTTCCCCATCTCATAGGAGCAGTGCCCTGAGTAATCAGTTGTTATTTGTGCAGTGACTTGAATATGCCAAGTGCTGTGTAAACATGACATTGTTTCATAGGTCCACGTTGCCCCACATCAAGATGTAAAGCCTGTCAGAAGGTTTTCAGGGCAGTGCAAGAATCTCCTTGTGGGGCACAAGCTGTGGGGCACACCCACAAACCCCAGAGGTCGCTTGCCCTGAGGTTCCCCTCCTTGGGAGGGGATCTGTCCAATTACTATTCATCAACAAAGATGCTTTGCCATTATGTCTCCATCTGTGAGAACTCCAACTCAGGTAGGGACCACCTCTCGCAATGAGTGAAAAGCCATTGCCGTTTGGTTTCCTGCCCCCCCTCTCATTTATACTTGCTGCCCATTTCAGTGTTGCTGCCATGTGACAAGTGGATGGTTTGACTCTCCTGCTGAAGGTGACTATGTAAATGTCGCAGGAGGGCTCACAGGTGGTGGCATTCTTAGGAAAATCTGCTCTCTCTCCATGTCGGTGTATTTTTCTGTCCACTTGAGACTGGCTGGGCCAGTGCGTGGGTGGGGTGTTGGGGAGCACCGCTAGGATACTTCCTGCCGTGGAGAGCCATAGCAATTTCCAAAGGGCTGTTGCTGAAACTAGGGGCCTACATGTGGATTTGGGGGTCTGGGGTCAGGCCCATTAATGGGAAAACTTGGCCTTGACTGAGTCGCCACAGAGCCTAAGTAGGAGAGGAGGGACAGGCTTGTGCTTCAGGCACGGGATTAGGACTTGAGAGATCCAACTGTCCGGTTTTTTTCAAGAGAGCGCAGATTTCCAGTACTGGTCATCGCCCAAAGTGTGGAGCTGTCTTGACTGTCTGGCCCTTCATCTTTGTGTGCTTGGGTTCCCTCTCTGTAAAATGGGGGGGATTATACTTCTTTTGTCCCCCCCCCTTCATCTTGTCTCTCTCTGTGGGCAGAGATGGGCTGTTAATGTGTGTTTACGCTGTGCTGAGTGCAGTGGGGCCCTGGTCTGGCTTGGGGTCTTCAGGTGCTGCATAATTCTAATAATAATGGGTACGTAGCTCCCAGTGACAGCAGGAATTGCTTTTATCTCTTTTCCTAAAGTGTCATGTCACGGTTGGATAGCCCATCACCCTCTCCCTCCATCTTTAACCCCTTCCTGGATGTTTGTCAGTAGTCTTCAGAGGCATCCGCTAAATTGAAAGAACAAGGAGGGACGCTGGATAATGCAGCATTAGCATGGTCCCTCGTGTAGTGTAAAAGGTAGAGGATGGCACATAGTGGGTTAAGCTTCTGCTAGCAGCCTCCTCCCTCAGGTGTGCTGTGAAGCGCTGTGACAGTTCCAGTTGCTTTTTTGTGCTGCGTCTACAACACGAAAGAACCAACCAAAGATGTTGCTCTGCTCAGCCACCTCCCGTTTCAGGTTTCTTATGTGCTTATGTTCTATTTTGAGTCCCTGGCCACGCAGGGCTAAGCAGCCTGTGATCTGGAGAAGATGTGAGGTTTTTCAAAACAAGAGTCTGCGAGTGGCTGAATGGGGTGATCAGATGGGGAGGCTGCCTCCAGCCGGGATGATGGGGCGCATCTCCTTCAGCCAGGCAGGTTGCAGACCACATGCTGGATATCCTTGAGTCATAGAAATTAGGGAGCTCCTCCATTTCTCCCACATTCACAATCTCCTGACTGGCCACAGTTGTTCCATGTGGAATATACACAAGGGCTCTGTCTAGTTTCAGGGCTGCTGAGCAGCAGAGGCTTAAATGAGGAGCCATTGAATCTGGCTGTTCTTTAACAATGTGTTTCACTGTGAAATGCACAAGAAAATCCTCCCTCACAGGAGTGAGCTGCTCTAACGGTTGCCTGAAAAATGCTCCGGGTTCTCTCCCTCTGAAATGAATCAGATTCAAGAGGTCACTGGAGCACTGGGGCTTTTACCAATTCTCTTGGGAGACTGTTCCACAGCCAGACATTTCCCCGTGGGAAGGGATTTTAATTCCATTTTTCTTTTCCTTAAACTTCTCCCATTACTGTTTGATATAGCCCCATGGACTGCCCTCCCATTGATTTACAGCTTTCAATGGGAAGCTGTTGTGTGCTGCCTCTTATCATGTACCCCAAGACCTGGGTGTTTGGAGCTTCTATATACATCAGCAGTGATTACGGAGTTTTCGTTAGCCCCTGTTCCCTAAACCGCCTGCATCCATCACGAATGTTTGTGCGTGCACCAAAGCCAGCTAAATTTCAATAGGAAAAGGCTTGTTATAATTGCTTTGCACTCTCCCTTCCCCAGGATGGCTGTTGCTGACGTTTGTCTCTGGCATATTCCTCACGCCCCTTCTTACAGCCTGGATGTTTCACGTTGCTGTTGTCAGTTACTTATGTGCACACACAGGGACACTCTCTCTGCTCTCCATCTACCCTCATGTACTAAGAGCTTTATTAATAGGTTTTCAGCTCCTCAGGAGGCTTCTAAGTGGAATGCGCCTCTGATTTCATGCTTCAGGAACAGGCACTGACTGAAGAACCAAAAAAACAGAGAGAGGAAAAGCTTAGTTGACCTAAGAGTATTAGAAGTGCATTAGCTTGACATTAACCATTGAGCAGTGTCGGTGTCGTGGCTGCTTAGGGCAGGCTGACTGGTTACAAGCAGAGTGAGTTATTCAGGTCAGAAATCGTGTGTGGTTTCTCCTACCCTACTGTGTTGTGTTTGCTTGGATACTAGCAACTTAAAGGTAAGATACAGATAGACATTTCAGATTCTCTCTTGTTCCGTGTGTGTGTGTGTGTGTGTGTGTGAGTGTGTAATTTGCATGCTGTTGCTTGGAAACATAGACAGACATGGCTATAAAGTCCCTAATCTCAGATGTTTCGTTACAGAGCGTTAACAGCAAAATATCTTGATGCTGAAGGGTTTTTCTCAGCGACTGCTGGCTCAGATCAGCTTTAATTGTGGCAGATGGTACTTGCATTCGGAGGAACAAGTACCACATTTGTATTCCTAAGGTGGCACTTAAGGCAGCTTCTCTGTCTTGGCAGTGTGTCAGTGTGTTGTTGTATTTGCCCAACAGAAGGGGGAAGATAAGCACAGAGTTCTCCTTATAACGTGGGTAAAATGGCTTTTAACCATTTTCCTTCTGTCTCGGGCAGTAGATGACTGCACTGAGCAGTGATTAGTTTTCTAGCCTGTGAGCCATGCAGGGACACGTCGCTGCACCAGCTGTTGACTGCACTTTTTGAAAGTGATCACTTCCAGCTTTCCAAGCCATAAATAAGGGGTGAGTGTGAGCTGCTTTCCTACCAGGCCTCGCATTGCTAGCACTGCTGATGCTTCATAATGACATCTCTCTTTAAATCGCATGTTGGTTGTTTGTAATCTCCTGCCTATCCTGTAAATCCAGACGGAGATTACTCTCGCCTTCCTTCCTCCCCAGCTTTTTGTTAGCAGACCAGCTTCCCAGCAAACTTGCCCTACTAAATCAGCTGCCAACTGAAACAAATCCTCCTCCTTGGTTACGTTTATTTTCTTTCCCCCACTGCTTTCCCTCCCTCCGCTGCTGAGCTGTCCAATTGCAAACTGCCCCCTGAACCACAGGCTAAACGTGCCCAGATGATCTTGAAGCAGAAATACATGGCACTTGGCAGGCACATTGTGCAATTTTGATCTTCTGTGCTTTATAGTATCCCCTGGAAATGCACACAAGTGGCTCTTTACAGCCCAAAGTGCTCTATCTAGCTGGTAAAAAGAAAAGGAGTACTTGTGGCACCTTAGAGACTAACAAATTTATTAGAGCATAAGCTTTCGTGAGCTACAGCTCACTTCATCGGATGCATTTGGTGGAAAAAAACAGAGGAGAGATTTATATACACACACACAGAGAACATGAAACAATGGGTTTATCATACACACTGTAAGGAGAGTGATCACTTAAGATAAAAAGAAAAGGAGTACTTGTGGCACCTTAGAGACTAACAAATTTATTAGAGCATAAGCTTTCGTGAGCTACAGCTCACTTCATCGGATGCATTTGAAGTGAGCTGTAGCTCACGAAAGCTTATGCTCTAATAAATTTGTTAGTCTCTAAGGTGCCACAAGTACTCCTTTTCTTTTTGCGAATACAGACTAACACGGCTGCTACTCTGAAACCTGTCACTTAAGATAAGCCATCACCAACAGCAGGGGGGGGAAAGGAGGAAAACCTTTCATGGTGACAAGCAGGTAGGCTAATTCCAGCAGTTAACAAGAATATCAGAGGAACAGTGGGGGGTGGGGTGGGAGGGAGAAATACCATGGGGAAATAGTTTTACTTTGTGTAATGACTCATCCATTCCCAGTCTCTATTCAAGCCTAAGTTAATTGTATCCAGTTTGCAAATTAATTCCAATTCAGCAGTCTCTCGTTGGAGTCTGTTTTTGAAGCTTTTTTGTTGAAGTATAGCCACTCTTAGGTCTGTGATCGAGTGACCAGAGAGATTGAAGTATTCTCCAACTGGTTTTTGAATGTTATAATTCTTGACGTCTGATTTGTGTCCATTCATTCTTTTACGTAGAGACTGTCCAGTTTGGCCAATGTACATGGCAGAGGGGCATTGCTGGCACATGATGGCATATATCACATTGGTAGATGCGCAGGTGAACGAGCCTCTGATAGTGTGGCTGATGTGATTAGGCTCTATGATGGTATCCCCTGAATAGATATGTGGACAGAGTTGGCAACGGGCTTGCCCCTCCACCCCCACGAACATGATACAGTTCTGTGGTGACCTAGAATCCTATTTTCGACGTCTCAGACTCAAGGAATATTTCCAACACACCTCTGACCAACATATTAACCCACAGAGACCTTCCTGCCAACACTACAAAAAGAAGGATTCTGGGTGGACTCCTCCTGAAGGTCGAAACAGCAGCCTGGATTTCTACATAGACTGCTTCCGCCGACGTGCACGAGCTGAAATTGTGGAAAATCAGCATCGCTTACCCCATAACCTCAGCCATGCAGAACACAGTGCCATCCACAGCCTTTTCATACCCGGGAGTCCCGGCTGACTGCTTGTAATTGATGAGGCTTTGGGGCAGTGAAAGGAGACATTTCACCTGGACCAACTAGCCCATTTATCATTCTATTTCGGTTACTCATATTAGTGCCTCACAGTTGCTAACGTGTTTTTCTAATGGCCCAGTGCTGATATCCTCAGTGTACAGATGGGGAAGTGAGTTTAAGAGACTGACTTACCTAAAGTCACACTAGGAACGTGGCTGAGGCAGGAGTTGAACCCAGGGTCCCCCAGGCGCCTTCTCTTTCTATGATGGTCACCTTGGTATCTTGCTTGCTAGAATGGATGCTTCCGCTTTTCAGGATATCTAGGGTTCTTGTAACTTTCACTCCATGCATCTGATGAAGTGGTGTTTTACCCACGAAAGCTTATGCCCAAATAAATCTGTTAGTCTTTAAAGTGCCACCGGACTCCTTGTTGTTTTTGGGGTCATCGTGGCTTCCAGTGGAGTTGTAGAAGCTGCAATTGTGAAAATACTGTCGAGCTGCCTAAAAACAGGGCTAGGGCGCAGGCAGAACCTGCTGCGAATTGCCCCCAGCCCCCTCATTCACGCAGAGCATGTTGGTTGTTAGTTTGAATTACTCAAAGGGCGGGGAATCCCCGATTGCGGGGACAAGGGCAGTAACGAAGAGCTTGAGGGGGACTCGGTGTGCAAGCTGGGTTCAGTTCCCAGCCCTGCACAGATATTTCCTGTGTGACCTAGGGTAAGTCCATCACTCAGTCTCTCTCTGGGTATGAGAAAACCCCCAAACCTCACAGCAGTGAGTCTCAGAACCCCATCAGCTGACTCGGGCTCAGGGGGCTGTAGCTACTGGGCTAAAAATAGCAACGTAGATGTTCCCACTCAGTCTGGAGACCAGGCTCTGAGACCCAGCCCCTCACGGGATTTCAGAGCCCAGCTGCTGGTTTTTAGCCCCATTGCACGAGCCTGTGAGCTGACCTGGGCTCTGAGACTTGCTGCCGTGAGGTGGGGTTTTTTTGGTGTGTTTGTTTTGCTGTGTAGACATACCCTCTCTGCCTTCCTTCTCCCTGTAAAGTTGAGCTACTTCCTCCCTCCTAGGCATGTTGTGAAGATAAAATCCCTCAGTGATTGAGGCCTCAGATACTAGGGTGTTAGGGCCATATATGTACCTAGTTAGAAGAAAACTTCAGGCTTGAAATGCCCATCGGTAGGCAGGTATAATTTAGGAGTGAATGAGTCTCCTTCTCTTGTAGTGGGGAGCGTTGGCCTTTTGTGATGCATCTGGAATCTGCTGGGCTAAAGTATCTGATCTTTTCTTGGGACTTAAAATGATCCGCCCTGTGAGATCTCTCCCTCCCTCCCCCCCCCCGCCCCCAACTCAAAACCTTCCCTGTGCTGTAACCATTGACATCTTTCCTAGCTAGGTTGGTTTTCTCCCCTGGACACACAGGCTGCCTCAACATTAGAACTTGCAGTGGTGGATCAGACTGGAGGATGCAGAGCTTTCACCATGATCTGTGGCGTAAGCCTCAGGAGGCAATACACCCGTAATGGCCTTGGCCAATTGTGCAGCCCCGTATCTGTGGGGAGGTGGCGGCAGCAGAGCCTAGATACCATGGTGGCGGGGCACAAAACGTGTCTTCAGAGGGAGTGGGGTAAGTTCTTCTGCTGTCCTTCACTATGACCAAGGGACCCGTGAATCCTGAGACTGGATTTTTCCTGTGGCTGTCTGGGCTAGGAGGGAAGGGTGTGCTGTTAGCACATACTGGTTAACACATGCTAGCTAATATGTTTGAAGTGTCTCGTGTACTTAGCGCAGGTTAGATAATGTGT
This sequence comes from Dermochelys coriacea, assembly GCF_009764565.3. NCBI lineage: Eukaryota > Metazoa > Chordata > Testudines > Dermochelyidae > Dermochelys > Dermochelys coriacea. The sequence continues at coordinate 9,418,062 of NC_050069.1, forward strand.
GTGAACATCACACCTTTTGCATCCTTCTCTAGGCGAGGCTAATCACAGCATGCTGCAGGGGGCCCTGGACTGGTACCCAGGAGACCTAAATTTCATTCCCAGCCCGACATATTGGGCCCTGGGACAACTCTTTCCACAGCTTGGTGTGTTTGTCAGATAGTCCTTACGCCGCTTCGTAAAGTACTTTGGGATCTATGAAGAGAACTAAGCAGCTGTTGCTTCTAAATGCCTTTTTAAAAGGACCTGTGTGATACTGTCCTGGCATGCCCAAGCCCGTGTTTAAATCCTGCTCCAGTATTGCCTCTGTAAAGGATGGACTGTTACGGTGTGGATCAGAAGTATGTGGCTCCTGGCATAGCATGTGGGGACAGAGATCTGCTGGAGCATGGAAGTGTTCAAATGTGGCAGGGGGATTTAATGGGGAACTAGCAGCGCAAATGAAATGTATAATCCTTGTTGCTGTCCCTTTAAATTAGAGGTGGGCAAACTAAGGCCCGCGGGCCACATCCGGCCCACGGGACCATCCTGTCCGGCCCCTGACCTCCCGGCCGGAGAGGCTAGTCCCCAGCCCCTCCCCTGCTGTTCCCCCTCCCGCGCAGCCACGCTGCCAGCGCTCTGGCCCAAGGGTGCGGGGTTCCAGGGGGTCAGTCAGGGAGCAGGGGAAGGTTGGATGGGGTGGAGGTTCGGGGGGGGCAGTCAGGGGACGGGGAACAGGGAGGGTTGGGAGTGGAGTCCCGGGGAGGGGCTGTCAGGGTGCGGCTAGGGGGCGGGGCGCTCAGGGGACAAGGAGCAGGGGGGTTGGATGGGTTGGAGGTTTTCTGAGGGGGGCAGTCAGGGAGTGGAAAGTGGAGGGGGGCAGATAAGGGGAAGGGGCCAGGCTGTTTGGGGAGGCAAAGCCTTCCCCACTCAGCCCTCCGTACAATTTCACAACCCCGATGTGGCCCTCTTTAAATCATACAAATGAGAAATTGTATTGTCCCAGGGCGGGGGACACATTTCCTAACGGCTGCCGTCCTGCGTGGCTGCTCCTGCAGGGGGAAGCTACACAGCAGCGCAGACTCTTTCCTTCTCAGGGACTGTTCTGGTGAGCAAAGCTGCTAAAGAAATCCTGAGTCCATGCTCTGATGGCTTCAAACCCCCAACCCTTCCTGAAGGCCCCAGTGCCGCCTCTGCCCTCCCAGCCCCAAGGATGCAGTAAATATTTCTCGGCTGTAGCTAGTCTTTCTTGCACGTTTTGCAAGGCTCGTGGGATGGATCCATTCTGTCTTTCCTGTCGCAGAGCAGACAGCTGGGTTTCTCTGCAGCTGTCTCAGGTTTTTTTTAATAGAAACGGCTTGCATTAGAGTGCAGACGCCGGTGCATCTCATAAGGGACCCAGCTAGAAGTGCCTTGCTTTAAGTTTCTCAGAGCTAAGCCGAGCAGTTTAACTTCCACCTGTGACCTGCTGACCACTCTTCCCATCCTAGGCTAAGCTGATGAACGCAAGCCCCCTTTCCCATGAGCTGCTCCGCCCCTCAGTGGACATGCCCCCACATTGCCCTGCAAATCCAACCAGGGTAAGGATTTGCTGTGATCGTCATCAGACCAGATCCCAGCTTGTTAGGAGAGCTTGCTGCTAGATTCACATGTGCCGTTGGCAGCAGTGTACAGTGTGGTTCCAGCTGCATCTGTTAAAGGCAATTGTAGTGTGTAGTTGCAAGGAGCTGTCTGCTGGTCATAGGGAAGCCCCAGGTGGTGTAGAGGCAGTTGTCCACCTGTGTGGGCCTGTGAACCCTGGGGAGAATGTCCCCAGAGCACGGTCAGGCTTCTAGCACCGTTCAAAGAGCTGAGCTCTGGCTTCCCAGATCCATGTGTTGGGTGCTGAGCATGTGTCTCTGTATAGCAGCGCTGGGCAGGAGGGGGAGAGCATCTCCAGTGTCAGGCCTTGGACTCTGAGCCCCCGCCATCAGGCACGCTCCGTCAGGCTTCGGGAGGGGACGGAGCCTTTGTTTGAAGGGATGGGCATCTTCATTGTCGAGCTGCTCCCTATGCTCAGGGGTCAAGTAGCAGGTGAATGTTTTCCAAGCAGATAATTACTTGGCTGAGTGCTGTGGATGCTCCATCGGTGCTTGTCTGTCCCGCGGGGTATCCCAACGAGCCACGCTAGAGCTCAGCCACCCATGACCCGGGGTGGGCAGCTGGAGGCTCACGCTGAGTTGTAGTACAGACTGGGAGCTGGTCAGCAAGATTTGAAAATGGGCCTTCCCAGAAGATGAGTCATTCATGAGTTTCTCTGTGTGGCACAATCGCGAGAGAGTGGGGTTTGCAGAGGACGTACAGGGTGACTAGTGCATATTATGTGTTCCTCTCTCACCTTTCACCTGACAAATACATGTCGCAGTCGCTCAGCCTCAAAGCACCGCCTGACCTGGGCAGATGGCAAGCCTGTTGCTAACCAGAGGCAGAGAATAGACAGAGTGGTTTCCCCAAGGTTACCTGCTTAGCTAAGGGCAGACCTGGGAATAGAGCCCTGGCGACGAGCCCTCTGCCCGGCCACTTGCCTGCCTGGTTTCTGTTGAGAGCGTTTGCTGTTAGGTGATCTGATCTCATTACGTCCACCTTAGCTGGCCCCTAGTGTGACAGTTCCTCAAGTGTTTTGCTCAGGGCTAGGGTGGAAAAAGGGCTTCGGCTTCAGACGCAGCAGCTGCGTCCCCTACTAATTTTGGCACTACGTGGCCCGGAGTAGCTTTCTCTTTACTTGATCCCAACCCCAAAGTGATTTCATCCTGTCTGTTTCTCCCTTCCAGGCTCTCTCTGCCGGTGACTGGCTGTGGATTTATGGAGGTGCCAGGGAGCAGCTTTGAGTATTGCCACGCACAACATTGTGCCCACTGAGGAAGGGTCTCTGCCGGCTCTCCTGCCCCTGGGTCCGTGCCCTCGGGTTTAACCATTCAAATCTCCCGTGTATGGCTCTCGCAGCCAAGGGACTTCTGCTGGCTGCTGCCACAGCCTGATCTGCTTCGGGCCCCCATCGCTGCTCCCAAGTACTCCACCTATCCAGATGGGGTAACGTGACAGAGCGCAACGGCACGCAAGGAGGTTCCCTGATGCAAAGGCCTTTCTAGAGAGGAGAGCAAGGAAACCGGACAGCGCAGAAGGCAGGGAGGGTGGCGGCTCTGGATTGCACGCCCAAAGGAAACTGACACTACAAAGGGAGATTATTATTTTTTATTATTATTATTATTATTTGGCTTCAAGCACATGGCTTTTTGTGTGTGTTGGGGGATCTAACACACTCCCAAGAGCTGGGAATATTTGCACAACATTTGTGTTGGGTTTTTTTTAAATTACTTCCTCTTCTCCCCCCCCCCCCAAAACTACTGGTGTTTTTTTTGTTTTTTGTTTTTTTTACCTCTCGTCCTTCTTTCTTTATTTCCCCCTGCCACCCTCACTTCACCATGGCCCGTATGAATCGGCCTGCACCTGTGGAGGTCTGCTACAAAAACATGCGGTTCCTGATTACCCACAACCCCACCAATGCCACGCTCAGCACCTTCATAGAGGTAAGGAGGAAATGCAGGAAAGGTGAGGGGGTGGCTTAGGGAGTTGGTAGTAGGATATAGAGGTTTGAACTCACGGGGACACCAGTTCAAATCTTGCCCGTCAGCTGACTGTGACTCAGGAGATCTCGGTTCAGTTCATGGCCCCGCAACAAACTACATAAGTGCCCCATGGCAAGTCATTTAATCTCTCTGTCCCTTAACTCCCTATTTGTAAAATGGGGCCAGTAATACTGTCCCTCCTCCTCTCACCCTTGGTCTGCCTTATCTGCTAGGATTGTAGTGTCTTTGGGGCAGGGACTCCTTATATTACAGCTCAGATCTATGACTGAGATTTAAAATGAAAGGAAATTGGACATTTAGCCCTCTAAGCAGCTTTGCCAGCCTCACCCTATGTGTATGTGCAGTTCCCAGCACAAATGGTCCCTGGTCATTTGCGGCCTAGAGGTGGTGCTGTAATACAGGCCATAACACTCCTCCTTTGCAGGCCTGTCAGTCCAGAGCCTCTCACCACCAGTACCTGGGGACTCATTTGGAGTGACGAACAGTTCTGAGCGCAAGGCACCCTGTCACCCAGCTCCTTGTTCACACAGCACAAGAAGGAAAATATCTCGTAATACCTGGATCTGAAAATGGATGCTGCTTTCCCCGTTGCGAGTACTCACCACTAGGCTGCTCAGCGTTGATAATACACAGCAGTTCGGAGAGTCTCTGATCCTCTGAGGCCCATTTGCCAGACAAAGGCACTTAGCCATAAATCGGTACAGTGGGTTGCCTTTGACCAGATTCATAGATTATAAAGCCAGAAGGGGTCAGTGTGGTCATCTGCTTGGACCGCATGGATAACACAGGCCATAGGACCTCCCTGCAATACTTACTGCATAAACTAGAGCTGATCCTTTAGAACAGGGGTGGACAAACTACAACCCGGGGGCCACATCCAGCCCTCCAGACTTTTTAATCTGGCCCTCGAGCTCTCATCGGGGAGAGGGGTTTGGGGCTTGCCCTGCTCTAGCGCTCCAGCCACGGAGTGGGGTCAGGGGCTTGCCCCACTCCGCACGGCTCCAGAAAGCAGCGGCCTGTCCCCACTCTGGCTCCTACATGTAGGGCAGCCGGGGGCTCCACACCCAGGAACCGCCGCCAATGGGAACTGTGGGGCGGTGCCTGCGGACACGGCAGTGCACAGAGCCGCTTGCCTGCGCCTCCACATAGGAGCTGGAGAGAGGACATGCTGCTGCTTCTGGGAGCTGCTTGAGGTAAGCACTGCCCAGGGCCTGCACCCCTGACCCTCTCCCATGACCCAATACCCTGCCCCAGCCCTGATCCCCCTCCCGCCCTCCAAATCCCTCAGTCCCAGCCTGGAGCACCCTCCTTCACCCACAACCCCTCATCCCCAGCCCCACCCCAGAGCCCTCATCCCCTCCCGCACCCAAATCCCCAATTTCGTGAGCATTCATGGCCTGCCCTACAATTTCCATACCCAGGTGTGGCCCTTGGGCCAAAAACTTTGCCCACCCCTGCTTTAGAAAGGCATTCAACCTTGATTTTAAAATTGCCAGTAATGGAGAATCCATCACCATCCCGAATCTTGTTCCAATAGTTAATTACCCTCATTGTTTTAAAAAAAACAAAAGTGTGCCTTATTTCTAGTCTGACTTTATCTTCAGTTTCCAGCCACGGGATGTTATCACTTTGTCTACTAGATTGAAGAGCTCTCTTATCAAATATACGTTCCCCATGTAGATACTTACAGACTCTGATCAAGTCACCCCTTATCCTTCTCTCCATTAAGGTAAATAGATTGAGCTCCTTGACTCTGTCCTATAAGACAGATTTTCTGTCCTTTAATCATTCTTGTGGCTCTTCTTTGAAACCTCTTCAATTTATCCACATCATTGTTGAATTGTAGGCACCAGAACTGGACAAAGTATTCCCACAGCAGTCGCATCAGTACAGCTCCTTTTTATACATCCAAGGATCACATTAGAGAAAGCCTGTCTCAGTTTAGTGTACCCGGGCTCCCACTTTCAAGCTTCTCTTTGTATTCTCTGTGACTGCAGTTAAATGACTACGTTGTTATATAAATATTTCTGTGGCTGTGTCTGCAGGAGGACAAAGGGGAGGCTTTGGGAGATAGTCGGTTACCTGATTGTAATCACCCTGGTCATACCAAAATCTCAGAGTTGTGGCAGGATATCCATGATTATCATCTCCAGATCACTGAGAGCCACTCTGTTCATGCTTAGCTTCCTGGCCTCTCAGAAGAATTGAAGATACATCTCAACTGCCGTGTTCTTCCTTTGTTCATTGGTCTTGTACCTCACCTTCTATCGGAGGCAGAACTGAAACGTTCGGGAGCTCAAGCTGTATCGCTGTTTGAGTCAGAGTGCAAAACTGCTTCCTTATAGCACTTGATCACCCCGGCATTCAAAGTAAACTCTCATCTCTGTCCTCACATGCACACCCTCCCCTCTCATCTTCCCCCACCAGTTGTGGAATTTTATAAATTACTTTCTCACAGCCACAGCCCAGCAGCTCCTGTTCCTCATTAGGCTTAGCAGACTAAAGGCGACAGAGCTGCTTTGATGATGATGCACAGATAACAATCTTCATGAGCTCACTGTCTGGGCTCCGGATCCCACTGGCAAAGCAAGTAATTGCAGGGTGGTAAAATTAGAAGCAATGTGTCTGACATTATCCGCCGCTCCCCACGTGTGTGGGGAAAGAAGGGTGCGGCTTTGACTCCGTTCTTCCATCAAGGAGAGAGTTTTAGTTCTGTGGTCATCAAAATGGAAAAGGCTAAGTTCTCCTAAGGAGACTTGAGCCTACTTTAGTTTACTTCACTCACATACACATGTTCTTCTGTTGATTGAACACATGATATCCCCCCTTAAATGTATACAGCATCTTCCATTCCAGAAGGTGTTTAAAATGCAAACTGACTTCATCTGCTATTCGAAACCAGCCCATCTGTGGAGCATTCATGTACAGCAGATGAAACGTTGTCAGATCCAGCTTACTGTTCTTTCTTTTGCACTGTCCATGGAGCATTTTATTTTCTGGTTCAGTGTGAGTTAGTGTCGACGGTCCATGAGCTCTCAATGTTAAGTCACTGCTAGCTGGGACGCAGCACAAATAGAATCTTGAGAATTCAGCACAGCGGGAAGGGACGTGTACGCAGAACTCTTCACGTGCAGAGCTGACTTGAAGCAGGGGGTGTTGAACAACTGGTTTGCAACAAGTTGGAAGTAAGGAGGCTAATCACAAGCCATGTTTGTGGCATAAAATAAAACCTGGTTAGATGCACTCTTCTCACCATCATCTCAGGCTTCCTGGCACCATCCGGGTAAAGGCATGAGTTAGAGCTGGCTTGCTCAGCTGTAATGGCTTGCCGTTCAGTATGCCAAGCACTCTGAAACAGTCAAACATATTCTGAGGATGCTCTGCCCAGGAGATGGCTGGTGCGCCCTTCTGAGCCAAAGAAGAAACTGTCCCAGATAGGAAAAATAATCCCTTCAGAGCCTGAGAAGCAAAAAACCTGCTGACACCAGACACTTCCTTTTCACACGTGCAAAGGACCCACCAAAGCAGGTGTGAGCCATACAGATTTTGAAGGGAGGCAGGTGCGTATGCTGTGTGTGGGAGGGAGAAGGAAGGGGAACATTTTAGACATGGTGGGAAGAGGGAGAGCACAATAAACATTTCCCTAGGGTTTGCTGTTTGCTCATAACTTTGTGAAGCATCTGGTATGAAAGTAGATTTGCCACATTCAGGCAAGAAGCAATTCAGATGATTTTCCATAAAGTGTAAGTTAGCTGATTTTGTCAGATCAAAGTTCAAGGCCAGTCCATGATCCAGGTGATAAGCCATGCTGGAAGTGGACCAACTCTCTGACTGCCTGGAGCATCCAGCTAAATTGCTTGAGGGATGTAGCAACAAGACTCTCCGGTTGGTCAAGAAGGTGACCTATGTAACTTGCAAAATCCTTACTGCATTGGTGAGTGAAACTGAAACAAGTGGTGGACCCGGAACCTAAAAATACTAATCTCTCACATCAGAAGTGGGGGGTTTTGGACAGCGTTGTAAAAGCAAATCTATATTCTTTCTTTTGAAGACTTGCACCTGCATAAGTGAGAAGGGTACTGGTGGTTAGACACAGTTTATTTTAAGCGTAGAGCAACAAACTGAAATGCAGTTGGACTTTGGGTTCAATTGGATTGTATGCAGTTTAGCCTCCACTTCATGTTGCATGCAGTCTGGCTCCCAACTTTCATAGATTTGCAGAGTCTGAGGCCAGAAGGGACCATTCTGAACATCTAGTCTGATGTCCTATATAGCACAGGCCCTAGAACATCTCCAAAATAGTTCCTAGAGCAGGTCTTTTAGAAAAAACATCCAACTTTGATGCAAAAATTATCAGTGAGGGGGAGAATCCACCATGACACTTGTTATTCCAGTGGCTAATTATCCTCATACTTAAAAAAAAACAAAAAAACAAAAAAAAAAAACAGTACGTCTTGTTTCCAGTCTGAATGCGTTTGGCTTCAACTTCCAGCCATTGGATCGTGTTATCCCTTTGCCTGCTAGATTGAAGAGCCCATTGTCAAATATTTGTTCCCCATGTAGATGCTTAGACAGTGATCAAGTCACTTTTCTTCTTTATTACTGTGTTAGGCATAGACTCTGGTACCTGTAGTTGAGTATTAATAGCCTCTTTTACAATACTGTGTTTCTTAAAGGGACACGGTCAACTTTTAACGTCTGGTCCATTTCAAAAAGAGTTTAAAATAGCTTCAAATTTTACTTGCACGCAGAGTCCCCCTACCAGATTTTGCAGTTTTACAATTACCTTTCTCTATTTTATTAAAAGGGTTTTCTCTCCTCTCTTGCTGTGTGAAAGACAAGCATCAAACAGCACAGGAAACAGATCAGCTGACTGGAAATATAAGGAAAGCAGTAAAACTAACCACACAAAATGCTGTCAGATGCACAAAAGGATAAAGAAATCATTATTTATAGTCCTCTTCAGTGTTACTTGCACCAATAGTAGGTTAAAAAAATTAATTTCAAGCTGGCAGTGGTTTAAAAAGTGTATTCCACTAAAGTTCATAAGAATCAGTGGTTCCACATCTGGCTCCATGGGATTGTGTGTGTCACTAAAGTGAGTGAGCACGTACTGGCTAACTGCTTATTGCACTGAAATCTGAAGCAGCTGTCATCACTCCAGCACTCTGACTATCTTTGTTTGTCAGGTTTATTTTTTTTAATGAGCTGCTCAGGATGTGCAATAAAACATGACGGGAGATGTCACCTGTGCTTGTTAGAAAACATAGCGATGGTGTGAAAATGTTCACAATAATCGTAAGGAATCTGCAAAGCATTAATGGCTAAAGTCAGCCCTGACGTAAACAGGAACGATACCTTTGACTTTGGTCCCATCTGGGGAAGAAAATTGCTCAGTCCTCTGAGCACCTAACATTGGGGAATTACATGTTCACAGTAAGAAAAGGAGTATTTGTGGCACCTTAGAGACTAACAAATTTATTAGAGCATAAGCTTTCGTGAGCTACAGCTCACATCACATCCGATGAAGTGAGCTGTAGCTCACGAAAGCTTATGCTCTAATAAATTTGTTAGTCTCTAAGGTGCCACAAGTACTCCTTTTCTTTTTGCGAATACAGACTAACACGGCTGCTACTCTGAAACCTGTCATGTTCACAGTGTGGTCACACACTTTTACACTGCCACAGACATCCTCTGTAACCATGGGAAAGTCACTTAGTCACTCTGTTCCTCAGTTGTAAAATGGGAGATAATAGCACTGCCCTATGTCACAAGGACACTGTGAGGATAAATACTTTCACAGTTGAGATGCTCAGATCCTGGACTGATGGAGACCATAGAAGCATAATAGTAAGCCGAACACACTGAATGGTGCTTATTGGATGGTCATTTTTGTGTTCTGAGATGCTAGTGAGGCTCATTTACCCCCCCCCCCCGCCGCAATGATACATCTGTCTATACCAAAATATTTCTGCATGTTTCTCAGGGACGTAGTGGAAGCCCCACTGCTTGAGCAACTAAAAATTTGGACTGGACAGAGCACTGGAGGAATATACTACAAGCAATAACTGTACTGGCAGAAGACAAGATGGATCATCGAATCATAGAAATATAGGGCTAGAAGGGACCTCAAAGTCATCAAGTCCAGTCCCCTGCGCTGAGGCAGGACCAAATAAATCTAGACCATCGCTGACAGGCATTTGTCCAGCCTGTTCTTAGAAACCTCCAGTGATGGGAATTCTACAGTCTCCCCTGGAAGCCTCTTCCAGAGCTGAATTACCCGTATACTTAGAAAGTTTTTCCTACTATCTAACCTAAATCTCCCTTGTTGCAGATGAACCCCTTATTTCTCATGCTACCTTAAGTGAACGTGAAGAACAATTGATCACCATCCTCTTTGTAACAACCCTTAATGTATTTGAAGACTGTTATTGGGGCCCCACTCTGTTGACTTTTCGCTAGACTAATCATGCCCAATTTTTGTAACCTTTTCTCATAGGTCAGGTTTCTAAACCTTTTATCATTTTTGTTGTTATCCTCTGGACTCCAGTTTGTTCACATCTTTCCTCAAGTGTGGTGCCCAGAACTGGACGCAGCACTCCAGCTGAGGCCACACTGGAACCAAGTACAGCGGGACAGTTACCTCCCTTGTCTGATATACATCACTCCAGTTAATACTATAGATGTTCTCTTCCATCTCTTCCTTCTACTGTGTGTCTGGATCACTGTTCTTGTGCACCACAAGCGTTTTATTGGGAAGGAGGAAACTCGCAGGATTTTATACATCACTGTGTTATTGTTAACTAGGCGCTGCTGTAAAACACACAGTGCCCCACCCTGAGATTAGGGCCCTACTGTACAAACTTAGAACAAGAGACATTCCTTGCTTCAGGGAGTTTGTCATCTAAATAGACAAGACAGAGAGTGCGAGAGGAAACGGACTTGCCCATGGTCACTCAGCAGATCAGTGGCAGAGCCAAGAATAGATTCCGGGTCCAACTTCCTATCAGGGCCCTGTTAATTGGACCAGTTGTCTCCTGTCTGCTGCAAACATTCCTGGGGGGGAAACTGGTGAAGTGTTTGCAGTGCGCAGTCTTACTGGAATTCTTGGGGCCAATGCGTGTGTGATGCAGAGCCAGACGGAAACACACTGTAGCCGAGGACAGATGAGAGAGCGCTCACTTTATCTGTGCGTGGAGCTAAAAATTCTCTCTGGTATTGCTCTGTTGAGCACTTGGGACCATAGCCAATGTGCTGTTTTGAGCCGTTCATTTTCCTAGAATTGGTTATGTTGTCCATGGATGTTGATTGGTTTCGTGGGCAACAAGATGAGCTTTTGCATACCTCCTTGGATTCAAAATAAATGTCCTTGCTTGTGTTTACGACTTGAAGGAGCAGTGAAGGTGTCCAGCCTTTTTTGCTGTAGCTTAAAAATATCCCACTCTTGCCTACACCAGATTTTCTGTCTTCATGCCCTGTGATTTAACATTTGTCTGCCTCTTAAACCTTGTTTACATGAAGGTTTTTGTCCAAATCTCTCTAGGCAGGACCCAGGCCCTTTAACCACAGTGTCATGTAGCTGAGCTCTGAGCAGGGTTAGATGCCAGTAACTATTATAAGATCAGGGCCCCATTGTGCTAGGTGCTGTATAAACACAGAGTGAAGGACACTCTCTGCCCAGAAGAGCTGAAATGGGCACAGAGCAGTGACGTGACTTGCCCAGGGTCATGAGACAGGTCAGTAGAAGAGCTGGAAATAGAATCCAGGTTTCCTGAACCCCAGTCCACTGCTCTAACCAACTAACTACACTGCTACTCATTACAGTCACCCCAAGTATGCCAAAGCCCCACTCTAAGGACTGTCAGAACAAAACAACCCACTCTGCCCCAAAAGCTTAATCAGCTGAGCTGCATCAGTGCTAGACTCGGCAGATCTGACAAACGTTTTTAATGCTGACACGTACCTTTATGTGGGAAAAAGTAGCTTGTAGTGAAGTTGCGGGAAGATCGCGCATTGCAGTCCCTGCTGGAGCGATGTCCAGAAAGATGTCCAAAGACCCTGCGTTGCATAAGAGAAACTGAAGATTTACTGGACAGACGTCAGGATGTGCTTCTACAGACACAACATTCTGAAGATTCAGAGCAGGCTGCGCAGCGGGGTGAAGAAATTTCACAGCGTGTGACCTCCAGAAGAAGAAAGGGGAACATCCATGTATCATCAACGCAGATACAGGTAAGTAGCCATTTTCATGTTCTCTCCATAGGTACTAATGTGGAGAGGGGACTAGATGATACATCTGAGGGAAGGGAACAGAAGGAGACTCCGCCGATTGGAAGGCATGAGATTCACTGTCCTAGGGATGGGGGTTCCGTGACCACCACTCCCAAGAGAAGGAGGCGGATGGTGGTGGTCGGGGACTCTCTCCTCAGGGGGACTGAGTCATCTATCTGCCGCCCTGACTGGGAAAACCAAGAAGTCTGCTGCTTGCCAGGAGCTAGGATTCACGGAGAGACTGCCAAGACTCATCAAGCCCTCGGATTGCTACCCCTTCCTGCTTCTCGACGTGGGCACCAGTGATACCACCAAGAATGACCTTGAGCAGATCACTGCAGACTACATGGCTCTGAGAAAAAGGATAAAGGAGTTTGAGGCGCAAGTGGTGTTCTCGTCCATCCTCCCCGTGGAAGGAAAAGGCCTGGGTAGAGACCGTCGAATCATGGAAGTCAACAAATGGCTACGCAGGTGGTGTCGGGGAGAAGGCTTTGGATTCTTTGACCATGGGATGGTGCTCCAAGAAGGAGGAGTGCTAGGCAGAGACGGGCTCCACCTAACAAAGAGAGGGAAGAGCATCTTCGCAAGCAGGTTGGCTAACCTAGTGAGGAGCGCTTTAAAAACTAGGTTCACTGGGGGAGGAGACCAAAGCCCTGAGGTAAATGGGGACGTGGGATAACGGGAGGAAGCACGAGCAGGAGAGCATGAAAGGGGAGGGCTCCTGCCTCATACTGAGAAAGAGGGACGATCAGCGAGTTCTCAAGTGCCTATACACAAATGCAAGAAGTCTGGGAAACCAGCAGGCAGAACTGGAAGTCCTGGCACAGTCAAGGAATTATGATGTGATTGGAATAACAGAGACTTGGTGGGATAACTCATGACTGGAGTACTGTCATGGATGGATATAAACTGTTCAGGAAGGACAGGCAGGGCAGAAAAGGTGGGGGAGTTGCATTGTATGTAAGAGAGCAGTATGACTGCTCAGAGCTCCGGTATGAAACTGCAGAAAATCTCTGGATTAAGTTTAAAAGCGTGAAGAACAAGGGTGATGTCGTGGTTGGGGTCTGCTATAGACCACCGGACCAAAGGGATGAGGTGGACGAGGCTTTCTCCAGCAACTCACGGAAGTTACTAGATCGCAGGCCCTCGTTCTCATGGGAGACTTCAATCCCCCTGATATCTGCTGGGAGAGCAATACAGCGGTGCACAGACAATCCAGGAAGTGTAAGGAAAGTGTAGGGGACAATTTCCTGGTGCAAGTGCTGGAGGAACCAATTAGGGGCAGAGCTCTTCTTGACCTGCTGCTCACAAACCGGGAAGAATTAGTAGGGGGAAGCAAAAGTGGATGGGAAGCTGGGAGGCAGCGACCATGAGATGGTCGAGTTCAGGATCCTGACACAAGGAAGAAAGGAGAGCAGCAGAATACGGACCCTGGATTTCAGTAAAGCAGACTTTGACTCCCTCGGGGAGCTGATGGGCAGGATGCCCTGGGAGAATAACATGAGGAGGAAAGGAGTCCAGGAGAGCTGGCTGTATTTTAAAGAATCCTTATTGAGGTTACAGGGACAAACCATCCCGATGTGTAGAAAGAATAGTAAATATGGCAGGCGACCAACTTATCTTAACAGTGAAATCCTAGCCCATCTTAAACACAAAAAAGAAGCTTAAAGTGGAAGATTGGACAAATGACCAGGGAAGAACATAAAAATATTGCTTGGACACGCAGGAGTGAAATCAGGAAGGCCAAATCACACTTGGAGTTGCAGCTAGCAAGAGATGTTAAGAGTAACAAGAAGGGTTTCTTTAGGTATGTTAGCAACAAGAAGAAAGTCAAGGAAAGTGTAGGGACCTTACTGAATGAGGGAGGTAACCTAGTGACAGAGGATGTGGAAAAAGCTAATGTACTCGATGCTTTTTTTGCCTCTGTCTTCACGAACAAGATCAGCTCCCAGACTACTGCACTGGGCAGCACAGCACGGGGAGGAGGTGACCAGCCCCCTATGGAGAAAGAAGTGGTTCAGGACTATTTAGAAAAGCTGGACGAGCACAAGTCCATGGGGCCGGATGCGCTGCATCCGAGAGTGCTAAAGGAGTTGGCGGATGTGATTGCAGAGCCATTGGCCATTATCTTTGAAAACTCATGGCGATCGGGGGAGGTCCCAGACAACTGGAAAAAGGCTAATGTAGTGCCCATCTTTTAAAAAGGGAAGAAGGAGGATCCAGGGAACTACAGGCCAGTCACCTGAGTCTCACCTTAGTCCCTGGAAAAATCATGGAGCAGGTCCTCAAGGAATCAATTCTGAAGCACTTAGAGGAGAGGAAAGTGATCAGGAACAGTCAGCATGGATTCCCCAAGGGCAAGTCATGCCCGACTAATCTAATTGCCTTCTATGACGAGATAACTGGCTCTGTGGATGAGAGGAAAGCAGTGGACGTGTTATTCCTTGACTTTAGCAAAGCTTTTGACACAGTCTCCCACAGTATTCTTGCCAGCAAGTTAAAGAAGTATGGGCTGGATGAATAGACTATATGGTGGATAGAAAGATGGCTAGATTGTCGGGCTCAACAGGTAGGCTCCATGTCTAGTTGGCAGCCGGTATCAAGTGGAGTGCCCCAAAGTTCGGTCCTAGGGCCGGTTTTGTTCAATATCTTCATTAATGATCTGGAGGATGGCGTGGATTGCATCCTCAGCAAGTTTGCAGACGACACTAAACTGGGAGGAGTGGTAGATATGCTGGAGGGTAGGGATAGGATACAGAGGGTCCTAGACAAATTAGAGGATTGGGCCAAAAGAAATCTGATGAGGTTCAACAAGGAAAAGTGCAGAGTCCTGCACTTAGGACAGAAGAATTCCATGCACTACTACAGGCTGGGGACCAAATGGCTAGGCAGCTGTTCTGCAGAAAAGGACCTGGGGATTACAGTGAATGAGAAGCTGGATACGAGTCTGGGAAGATTTAGTTGGGGATTGGTCCTGCTTTGAGCACGGGGTTGGACTAGAGGACCTCCTGAGGTCCCTTCCAACCCTGATATTCTGTGATTCTACGAAAGATATTTTCCTGCGTAGGGAAAAGGAGGCTTCTCCATCCCAGTACATAGCCCCTTCGGTGCTCTTCTGCCTTATTGTACAAATACAAATTAATCCTCATAACGCCTGTGCCAGACATGTGGCACAATCCCCATTTCATAGCAGGGGAGGGTGGATCCTGGCTGGAACAGCCAATCATGCTGGAGAATGCTAACAGCGTGGTGTGAGGAAGAAGCTATATTGGGCGAGAGTTAAGGATTAGACACTAGAACGCGTGCTGGTTTGGTTTAGTTTGTCACCCTTTCGAATCTCTTCCATGCTAGCTTGAAATCACTTGAATCTGTGTTCTTTGTTAATAAACTTAAGTTTTACCACAGACCAGCTCAGTGCTGGGTACTAAAGGGCCGTGTCTAACCCAAGCTGTTGTATGGACTGGCTCTTTGGAGGCATTGAAGTTGGTGTTACCTCTGACAGCGTTCAGCAAGAGGGACCAGATACTTCAGGGGAGACAGTTTTGGGGAGACTGCAAATTGGAAGGGCTTTTGGGGTCACCCTGCAAAGGAGTAACTGGAGGATGAAAGTGCAGGGGGAGACCTTTATGCTGTGGACATGGTGCTGTTGTCGGGGCTCGGCCAAAGCTGCACAGCTTATGGGCACCTGAGGCTACCGGGCAGGTGTTAACAGACCCCCTTACTGGTCTGGGTGGACCCCCAAAGCATCACACCGGTGCTGACTTGCCCAAGGTCCCAGTGAGTTGGTTTCTGCCAGAATTGTTGGGACGTTTTGGTTTATGGGCTTGTGTTCTGACCACATACAGGCTATGCCATAACGGGTGAATTGTGTGTGTTGGAGGATTTTGTTTTCAGGGCCAACACCGGAAAGGAGTCAGGGGGAGCCATGTTGGAGGGGCTGGTGGGAGGATTAAGGGGATCATGAATGTAAATGTGGTGAATGCAGAGGGTAAAAACTTCTTGCAGCCCTAAACCTCTCCCTGAGCACCTCACCATACCCATCCTGGTCCTGACTCAGCCTGGCACTTACACGTGTGCCCAGCTCACTCAGCATGTGATTTGTGCTTGCACTTGTTTCAGTGCCAGGCTGAGTCTATATCTGGAAGGAGAGCCACACAAATAGCACAGGTGAGAAGAGAGGCCACGTGCCTTTCTTCCCTCTGGTAGGATTGCTATAGAGAAGGTGTGTCTGTAAGTAAGGAGTCTCCCCTTCCCTTTCCAGGATCTGAAGAAGTACGGCGCGACAACAGTCGTGCGGGTCTGCGAAGTGACCTACGACAAGACTCCCCTGGAGAAGGATGGCATCACAGTAATGGTACGTAGCCTCTTCAGGGCTGTTGATCCTGACCAGAGTGTCCCCTCTCTAGTAGCCCCTTTCGGTCTCTCTCCCAGGGTTCGGGGATGAGCAACCAGCTATTGCGGGAGGCTTTTGAATCTGGGTACAGCCAGCCTTATGGAAGCCAGCCTGTTACAGTGCAGGGGAGATGGACTAGATCAGTTCTCCTTATTTCTCTGGAGTACACCCTCTCTCCTCGAGCGTGACCTCCACTTTACTAGACAGTGCCCGCATCCTCCCTTTCCGACATGCAGAGCCAAGGCCATGCCAAACCCTGCTGGAGTTCAGAGCAGCCCAGCTTCCACTTGGGGCCGAAGGAGGCAGGGCACACCCAGGCATTGGGCCTAGACTGCTAGTCACGGCCTGAAGTAATTGTGCTGACGTATGTACCCTGTGCTGGGAATGATTGGATCAGATCCCTTCGCTGGAAGCCCCTTCTCTACCCAAGGCATTGATGCCCAAGCTTAGGCAGTACCTGTTGGTCCCCATCTCTCCCATATGTTTCAGTTTTGTAAATATTTGCTTTGTTGCCGTCACAGACCCTTCCATTAACTTCTCAGCTAGCAGCTGCCTTTGGAGCTCATGCTTCTGTTCAGCAGCTATTATAGCTTCCTTGAAGTGGTAAAGTGATAGGAGAGTTCAGTTGCTTTGTGACTAAAGGCTATAAAGATGCTGATCACTTTAAAGGGGAAAGGAATAAACCAGGGGTAACCAATTATTTTTTGTTAAGGTCCAAATTTCTTGGTCAAGGTATAGTCGAGGTCCAGACTCCAGAGAAAATAATACAAAAATAACAACAATCATGATGATGATAAGTAAATAAAAAGATCAGTCAGTTCAGATGCATCTGGTGGTCCATATTTGGCTCACGGCCCGTCTATTGAGTATCCCTGAAATAAACCCAGTGTCTCATCATCAGCTGCTGCCTTGTATCTCCTATGTATGCGTGTGTCTCCGGGAGAACATACCACTGTAATAGATACGTCATTACGACTTCTGAGAGAAGGATGCAGTGAGCACAGGACTGGAAACCAGGAACTCTGGAGCCGAAATCTCTACGTTGTTATGGTAGAATAGATTCAAAATGTGTACACACATGCATCCCTGCAAGAGTAAAAATAATGCAGGCGGAAGTCCAGCAGCAGAGTGGAGGCTATCCAATTGATTGCACTAATGCAGCATGTATGGTTACCTGCTTTCGGCACAGGTGGCATATGTGTGCATTCAGTGCAAGCAGCTCCTGGCCCTCAGAGATGGAGTACGGGCTCTTGAGACCAAAGTGGTTGAACTGGAGGAAGTAAGGGAGACAAGGAGGTACATAGAGGAGACTTTCCAAGAGGTCCTATCCTCAGTCTGACAGCCTCTGTGCTGTTGAGGAGGATGGAAGTCTCGAGGAAGAACATGAAGCTGGAGCGGAGGGAAATGAGCCCATAGTTGGGATTCTCCTTCCAGATGATGTCATGATATCCCCTTGCACTGAGGATACCTCTCTGAGGGGAGGGGTATTAAATACCTGGTATTAAATGAGGATAGTGGTATAATAGGCATCACAGAAACTTGGTGGATCAAGGATAATAAATGGTACACCGTAATACCAGTGTACAAAATACATAGAAATGACAAGGTAGGTTGTGCTGGAGGGAGGGGGAGCACTATATGTGAAAGAAAGCAAAGAGTCAAATATAATAAAAATTTTAAATGAATCAAACAGTACCATAGGGTATGTCTACACTACGAAGTTAGGTCGAATTTATAGAAGTCAGTTTTGTAGAAAGCCGTTTTTATACAGTTGATTGTGTGTGTCCCCACACAAATGCTCTAAGTGCATGTAGTCGGCGGAGTGTGTCCACAGTACCGAGGCAACCGTCAACTTCCCGAGCGTTGCACTGTGGGTGGCTATCCCACAGTTCCTGCAGTCTCTGCCACCCATTTGAATTCTGGGTGGAAATCCCAGTGCCCGATGGGGCTAAAACATTGTCGCAGGTGGTTCTGGGTACATAGCGTCAGGCCCCCGTTCCCTCCCTCCCTCCCTCCATGAAAGCAAGGGCAGACAATCGTTTTGCGCCTTTTTCTTAAGTTACCTGTACAGACGCCATACCATGGCAAGCATGGAGCCCGCTCAGCTAACCGTCACCGTATGTCTCCTGGGTGCTGGCAGACGTAGTACTGCATTGCTACACAGCAGCAGTTTATTGCCTTTTGGCAGCAGACAGTGCAGTATGACTGGTAGCCGTCGTCGACGTAGTCCTGGGTGCTCTTTTAACCGGGTGCCTGGGCAAACATGGGAGTGACCCAGCCAGGTCGTTTCCCTTGTTTCATCTCATGGTGATTGAGTCCTACCGGCAGTGCACTGTCTTTTAATCTGCAGCTAGCAGAAGATGATGGCCAGCAGTCATACTGCACCGTCTTCTGCCGAGCACCCAGGAGATGACGATGGCTAGCAGTCGTACTGCACAGTCTGCTGCTAGCAAGATGTATAAAGATAGATGAAGTGGCTCAAAACAAGAAATAGACCAGATTTGTTTTGTATTCATTTTCTCCTCCCTCTGTGAAATCAACGGTCTGCTAAACCCAGTTTTGAGTTCTATCCTTGAGGGGGCCATTGAGTTTCTCTCAAAGCCACCCCCCTTTATTGATTTTAATTCCCTGTAATCAACCCTGTAAGCCATGTCGTCACTTGCCCCTCCCTCCGTCAGGGCAATGGCAGACAATCGTTCCGAGCCTTTTTTCTGTGCAGACGCCATACCACGGCAAGCATGGAGCCCGCTCAGATCACTTTGGCAATTAGGAACACATTAAACACCACACGCATTATCCAGCAGTATATGCAGCACCAGAACCTGGCAAAGCGATACCGGGCGAGTAGACGATGTCAGCACAGTGATGAGGACATGGACACAGACTTCTCTCAAAGCACGTGCCCTGGCAATGTGGGCATCATGGTGCTAATGGGGCAGGCTCATGTGGTGGAATGCTGATTCTGGGCCCGAGAAACAAGCACAGACTGGTGGGACCGCATAGTGTTGCAGGTCTGGGATGATTCCCAGTGGCTGTGAAACTTTTGCATGCATAAGGGCACTTTCATGGAACTTTGTGATTTGCTTTCCCCTTCCCTGAGGCGCAAGAATACCAAGATGAGAGCAATCCTCACAGTTGAGAAGCAAGGGGCTATAGCCCTGTGGAAGCTTGCAACGCCAGACAGCTACCGGTCAGTCGGGAATCAATTTGGAGTGGGCAAATCTACTGTGGGGGCTGCTGTGATGCAAGTAGCCAACGCAATCAAAGATCTGCTGATACCAAGGGTACCCTGGGAAATGTGCAGGTCATAGTGGATGCTGCAATGGGATTCCCTAACTGTGATGGGGCCATAGACGGAACCCATATCCCTATCTTGGCACCGGAGCACCAAGCCAGCGAGTACATAAACCGCAAGGGGTACTTTTCAGTAGTGCTGCAAGCACTGGTGGATCACAAGGGAAGTTTCACTAACATCAACGTGGGATGGCCGGGAAAGGTGCATGACGCTCACATCTTCAGGAACTCTGGTCTGTTTCAAAAGCTGCAGGAAGGGACTTTCTTCCCAGACCAGAAAATAAGCGTGGGGGATGTTGAAATGCCTATAAAAAGAAAAGGAGTACTGTGGCACCTTAGAGACTAACAAATTTATTTGAGCATAAGCTTTCGTGAGCTACAGCTCACTTCATCGGATGCATTTGGTGCATTTGATTTTCCACCAAATGCATCCAATGAAGTGAGCTGTAGCTCACGAAAGCTTATGCTCAAATAAATTTTAGTCTCTAAGGTGCCACAAGTACTCCTTTTCTTTTTGCGAATACAGACTAACACGGCTGCTACTCTGAAACCTGGCGAAATGCCTATAGTTATCCTTGGAGACCCAGCCTACCTCATGAAGCCATACACAAGCAGCCTGGACAGTAGTCAGGAGCTGTTCAACTACAGGCTGAGCAAGTGCAGAATGGTGGTAGAATGTGCATTTGGATGTTTAAAAGAACGCTGGCGCAGTTTACTGACTCGGTTAGACCTCAGCAAATAATATTCCCACTGTTATTACTGCTTGCTGTGCGCTCCACAATATCTGTGAGAGTAAGGGGGAGACGTTTATGGCAGGATGGGAGGTTGAGACAAATCGCCTGGCTGCTGGTTACGCACAGCCAGATACCAAGGCGGTTAGAAGAGCACAAAAGGGCACGGTGCGCATCAGAGAAGCTTTGAAAACCAGTTTCATGACTGGTCAGGCTATGGTGTGAAAATTCTGTTTTTCTCCTTGATGAAACCCCTGCCCTTTGGTTCACTCTACTTCCCTGCAAGCTAACCACCTTCCCCTCCTCCCTTCGATCACTGCTTGCCGAGGCAATAAAGTCATTGTTGCTTCACATTCATGCATTCTTTATTAATTCATCACACAAAGAGGGGGATAACTACCAAGGTAGCCCAGGAGGGGTGGTGGAGGAGAGAAGTACCAGGAGGGGTGGTGGAGGAGGGAAGGACAAGGCCACACAGCACTTTAAAAGTTTAAAACTTTAAAACTTATTGAATGCCAGCCTTCTGTTACTTGGGCAATCCTCTGGGGTGGAGTGGCTGGGTGGCCGGAGGTCCCCCCACCGCGTTCTTGGGCGTCTGGGTGAGGAGGCTATGGAACTTGGGGAAGAGGGCGGTTGGTTACACAGGAGCTGTAGCAGCGGTCTGTGCTCCTGCTGCCTTTCCTGCAGCTCAACCATACGCTGGAGCATATTAGTTTGATCCTCCAGCAGCCTCAGCATTGAATCCTGCCTCCTCTCATCACGCTGCCACGACCTTTCAGCTTCAGCCCTCTCTTCAGCCGGCCACCTCTCCTCCCGGTCATTTTGTGTTTTCCTGCACTCTGACATTGTCTGCCTCCACGCATTCATCTGTGGTCTGTCAGTGTGGGAGGACAGCATGAGCTCAGAGAACATTTCATCGTGAGTGCGTTTTTTCCTCCTCCTAATCTTTGCTAGCTTCTGGGAAGGAGAAGATCCTGTGATCCTTGAAACACATGCAGCTGGTGGAGGAAAAAAAAAAAAGGGACAGTGGTATTTAAAAAGACACATTTTATAGAACAATGGGTACACTCTTTCACGGTAAACCTTGCTGTTAACATTACATACATAGCACACGTGCTTTCGTTCCAAGGTCGCATTTTGCCTCCCCGCAGTGCATGGCTAGTCCCTCCCCCCCGTCCCATGGCTAGCAGCGGGGAACATTTCTGTTCAGCCACAGGCAAACAGCCCAGCAGGAACGGGCACCTCTGAATGTCCCCTTAAGAAACGCACCCTATTTCAACCAGGTGACCATGAATGATATCACTGTCTTGAGGATAACACAGAGAGATAAAGAACGGATGTTGTTTGAACACCAGCAAACATACACTGCAATGCTTTGTTCTACAGTGATTCCCGAGAATGTGTTACTGGCCTGGAGTGATAGTGTCCTACATGGTGGATGGAATAAGGCTGCCCTCCCCAGAAACCTTTTGCAAAGGCTTTGGGAGTATATCCAGGAGAGCCGCGAATGCCAGGACAAATTAATAATTAAACATGCTTGCTTTTAAAACATGTATAGTATTTTAAAAGGTACATTCACCAAAGGTCCTTTCTTCACCTGGCGGGTCCGGGAGGCAGCCTTGGGTGGGTTGGGGGGGTATTGGCTTCAGGTCCAGGGTGAGAAACAGTTCCTGGCTGTCGGGAAAACCGGTTTCTCCGCTTGCTTGCTGTGAGCTATCTATAACCTCATCATCATCTTCCTCGTCCCCAAAACCTGCTTCCATGTTGCCTCCATCTCCATTGAAGGAGTCAAACAACACGGCTGGGGTAGTGGTGGCTGAACCCCCTAAAATGGCATGCAGCTCATCATAGAAGCGGCATGTTTTGGGCTGTGACCCGGAGCAGCCGTTTGCCTCTCTGGTTTTGTGGTAGGCTTGCCTCAGCTCCTTAAGTTTCACGTGGCACTGCTTCGGGTCCCTGTTATGGCCTCTGTCCTTCATCCCCTGGGAGATTTTTGACAAATGTTTTGACATTTTGAAAACTGGAACGTAGTTCTGATAGAACAGATTCCTCTCCCCATACAGCGATCAGATCCCATACCTCCCGTTCGGTCCATGCTGGAGCTCTCTTGCAATTCTGGGACTCCATCATGGTCACCTCTGCTGATGAGCTCTGCATGGTCACCTGCAGCTTGCCACGCTGGCCAAACAGGAAATTGAAATTCAAAAATTCACGGGCCTTTTCCTGTCTATCTGGCCAGTGCATCTGAGTTGAGAGTGCTGTCCAGAGTGGTCACAATGGAGCACTCTGGGATAGCTCCCGGAGGCCAATACCGTCTAATTGTGTCCACAGTACCCCAAATTAGACCCAGCAAGGCCGATTTCAGCGCTAATCCCCTTGTCAGCGGTGGAGTAATGAAATCGATTTTAAGAGCCCTTTAAGTCGGGGGGAAAAAAGGGCTTCGTCGTGTGGACGGGTGCAGGGTTAAATCGATTTAACGCTGCTAAATTCGACCTCAACTCCTAGTGTAGACCAGGGCATAGAGTCTCTCCGGATAGAAATTCAATGCTTGAATAATAAGAATATAGCAGTAGGAATACACTAATGACCACTTCACCAGGATGGTGACTATAATTGTGAAATACTAAGGGAAATTAGAGGAGCTACAAAAACAGAAAACTCTGTAATAATGGGTGATTTCAACTATCCCATATCCCACTTCAGGACGGGATGCAGAAAAAATTTTGAGAGACCATTAATGACTGCTTCTTGAGGCTGGTAGTCCTAAAATCCACAAGCAGAGAGGCAATTCTTGATTTAGTCCTAAGTGGCTAACGGAATCTGGCCCAGAGGTTATCATAGCTGAACTGCTCGGTAATAGTGACCATAATGTAATTAAATTTAACATCCTTGTGTGGGGGAAAATAGCAAAGAAACCTACCACAGTAGCACTTAACTTCAAAAAGGGGAACCACTCAAAACAGTCTAGTTAAACAGAAATTAAAAGGAACAGTCCCAAGAGTGAAATGCCTGCAAGCTGCATAGGAACTTCTGAAAAACACAATAATAGAGGCTCAAGCTCCATGTATACTCCAAACTGGGGGGGGGGGGAAACAGTAAGAGGACCAAAAAATGCCACCATAGCTAAACAACGTTGCCAGAAGCTCAGAATGGGCAATAGGAGATTGATCACTTGATGATTACCTGTTCTGTTCATTCACTCTGAAGCACCTGGCATTGGCCGCTGTTGGAAGACAGCGTACTGGGCTAGAGGGACCATTGATATGACCCAGTATGGCTGTTCTTATGTTTTTAATGTAGCGAAAGAGGCAGCTGGAGACAAAAAGACATCTTTTAAAAATTGGAAGCCATATCCTACTGAGGAAAATAGAAAGGCGCATAGACTCTGGCCAGTCAAATGGAAAGTATAATTAGGCAGGCCAAAAAAGAATTTGAAGAGTAACTAGCAAAAGACACAAAACTAACAGCAAATTTTTTTAAGCACATCAGAAGGCAGAAACCTGCCAATCAATCAGTGGGGCCACTGGACAATCGAAGTGCTAAAGGAGCACTCTGCAGAGAAGCTCAATGAATTCTCTGCATCTGTCTTTGTTGCAGAGGATGTGAGTTTGAGTCTCACAGCTAAGCCGTTCTTTTTAGGTGACAAATCTGAGGAACTGTCCCAGATTGAGGTGTCAATAGAGGTGGTTTTGGAACAAATTGATAAATAAGTCACCAGGGCCAGATGGTATTTACCCAAGAGTTCTGAAGGAACTCAGATATGAAATTGCAGAACCACTAACTGTGGTACGTAACATATCACTTGAAACAGACTCTGTACCAGATGATTGGTGGATAGCAAATGTAATGCAGATTTTTTTTAAAAGGGTCCAGTTACAGGCTGGGAAGCCTAACTTCATTTCCAGGCAAGTTGGTTGAAACTATAGTAAAGAACAGAATTATCATACATAGATGAACACGATATGTTGGGGAAAGTCAACATGGCTTTTGTAAAGGGAAATCATGTCTAACTAATCTATTAGAATTCACTGAGGGGGTCAGCAAATATGTGGACAAAGTGGTCCAGTGAATACACTGTACTTGGACCTTCAGAAAGCCTTTGACAAAATCCCTCACCAAAGGCTCTTAAGCAAAGTAAGTCCTCATTGGATAAGAGAGAAGGTTCTCTCCTGGATCAGTAATGGATTAAAAGATAGGAAATAATGGGTAGGAGTAAATGGTCTGTTTTCAGAATGGAGAGTGATAAATAGCAGGATCCCCCAAGGATCTATAGTGGGACCAGTGCTCTTCGCTGATTACCCCTTTTTCCAGATCATTTATAAATATGTTGAAGTGGCAAAGTTTGCAGATGATACAAAACTACTCAAGATAGTTAAGTCCAAAGCAGACAGTGAAGAGTTACGAAGGGATCTCACAACACTAGGTGACTGGACAAAAAACAGTCAAAAAAGCTAACAGAATTTTAGGAACCATTCGGAAAGGGATAGATAATAAAAGACAGAAAATATCAGAACAAGGAGCAATGGTCTCAAGTTGCAGTGGGGGAGGTCTAGGTTGGATATTAGAAAAAAACTATTTCACTAGAAGGGTGGTGAAACACTGGAATCGGTTACCTAGGGAGGTGGTGAAATCTCCATCCTTGGAGGTTTTTAAGGCCCGGCCTGACAAAGCCCTGGCTGGGATGATTTAGTTGGGGTTGGTCCTGCTTTGAGCAGGGGATTGAATGAGATGACCTCCTGAGGTCTCTTCCAACCCTAATATTCTATGATTCTGTGATCATCATGCCACTATTTAAATTCATGGTAAACCCACACTCTGAATACTGTGTGCAATTTTGATCTCCCCATCTCAAAAAAGATATAATTGGAATTACAGAGAAAATTACAGAGAAGGGCAAAAAAAATTATTAGGAGTATGGTACAGCTTCCATATGAGAGATTAAAAAAGAGTGGCACTATTCATCTTAAAAAAGAGACAACTAATCCGGGGGGCATACCATAGAGGTCTATAAAACCATGAATGGTGAAGAAGTGTTGTTTATCACATAACACGAGAACCAGGGGTAGACTAATTAAATTAATGGGAATCAGGTTTAAAACAAGCATAAGGAAGTACTTCTTCACATAAAGCACAATTAACCTGTGGGACTCATTGCCAGGGGACGTTGTGCAGGCCAAAAGTATAACTAGGTTCAAAAGAGAATTAGTTAAATTCATGGAGGATAGATCCATCAATTAATATTACTCAAGATGGTCAGGGACGCAATCCCATGCTCTGGGTGTCCCTAAACCTATGAGTGTCGGAAGCTGGCACTGGACAACAGGGGATGGATCACTCGTTAAATTGCCCTGTTCTCTTCATTCCTTCTGAAGCATCTGGCACTGGCCACTGTCAGAAGACAGGATACTGGGCTAGATGGACCACTGGTCTGACCCGGTATGGATGTTCTTATAGACTCTGATGGTGTTAGTCCACATTCACGCAGGTTTGTTTGTGCAGAATTGGCCCTCTGAGTTCTAACTCAGACTCTTGATGTTTTCTGTGGCTTCAGGCAAGACACTTCGCCTCTGTGTGTGTTCCCATCTGTAAGGCAGGATACTTATCTACTTCCCAGGGAGACTGCCCAAGTCTTTACCAGCTTTAGGTTACAGGATTTTATACACTTGGCATGCCTAGTACATTCCTATGTAATAGTTGAATCCCTGCTGCTATGAACCTCCAGAGTCCACTTTCCTTGAGACCACGAAATGTACAATTCTAAAATCTTTGTAACGGGGAGAAGTTAGTGCAGGCCTTTTCTCTCGGCTGTCTAATGCTAGGTGCGAAGGGAAGGAAACTGAAGTTCTGGAAGCCTTCAGGGGCTGTTTGTGCATTTTTACATTTGTAAAGTCCCTGGCTTTAACGCTCGGAGAGGGGGACTTGTGCAGACAGGCTGCAGAGATGGCACATGCTAGTGTCGGGAGGCGCAGCCAGAGCTGTGCTTTCACATGCCAGCCTGGATTTCCCTGTGAGCTCTAACTTGCTTCACATCAACCTCAGGGTCAAATAACCACCTTGAGATCCTGACGCATGTTGCATCTTTCTAAAGCTGGGGGCTTTGCTCCCTCTCTCCCTGGAACCTGCTAGAAGGAGCGAATGTGAATGTGCTAGCAGGAAGTGGAGAGAGAGACCTTTAATCTCCCAGTCTCCAGCCGCACAGAAGCGAGGTGAGATTCTTGAGCAGCTGAGCACTGCTGCTTTGTATCCAGACCTCACCAGGCACTGATCAGAGACAGCTTTAAGGATCAGCAATCTCCCCCTTTAAAAGACATCCTTGAGGATGTGTGCATTCTGTATGCGCAAAGGGAGCAAGGTAACAGTGAGGACAGTTTATTTAGGCTTTGTGTATTTAGCTCTTTTTTTAGGGCATCATGGAACCATTTAAAGCCGGCCCGGATTTTAATTTAGCTGTAATGTCCTGGCTGTGTGGCTTTGGCAGCTGTCTGAGCTGTTGGAATGGCAGCTGAGCCTTTCTCACCCAATAAACCTAAAATTCCATCTCCTTAGTCAGAGCATTGTAAGGAAAGCTTCCAAACCAGCATGAGAAGAAAGGGGTGTTTCTAACAAGAGGACAATTCCAGAAAAAGCAAAGCCCTGAATTTTTCTTGGAAGCAAATCTAACTGCTCTTAATTACAGAGAAAAGAAAAACCCTCTAAAAGGGGAGGCTACAGGACCTATTGACTTTCTGGGGTTTGTGTCAGATGCAGCATTCGGAGGCTGCCATATGAAATAGTGGCTTATTTATTTATTTTCCCATCCAGATATGGACTTGAGATGCAAAGTTTGCATGCCCTTTTTAATCCCCAAACATTGCGGGTGTTCAGATCTGGGATTTTGGGAAACAGCCTTGTTATGCAAGATGGCGGGAGCTTGGATCAACCCCATCTGCGGTTCCTATTACAAGCCTGTTTTTCTAGTTGAGGTCAATATGGTTCAAGCTATTCAGTTTGGTACCTGCTTAGATCCAGGGGCCTTCAAGGCAGGCCCAATGTCCACAGACAACGTGCGAGGATTCCCAAAGGTATTGAGAGTTGGCCACTCTCAGTCCTGGTAGTTTTGGAATCTAGCTGGAAACACTGGCAAGTAGGTTTGGTTAAAGGTGCTGAGCACCCACTACTTCAATTGGCTTCATTTGGCCTTAGCAATCAATAGCCACTCTGAGAATCCAAGCCACAGTCTCACGTTGAGCACTCAGAAACTGGAGTATCCCGTTTTAGAGGCCACTTCTTAAAATGCGGACGTTCACCTCTGTACTGCAGATCTGGCCTCTCCTGTAGCTCACCATTGGTAACGCCCAATGTCCTACTGAAATAAACACAATTCAGACTGCAGATTGCTGCCAGGGATCCCCATACTCAAAATGGAAAGAGAAGAAGGCAGAATCAAGTTGAGTGGGGATGGTATTAATATGACCCCCACTGGGTCATAAAACATCCAGGGTTTTAAAGGTTCCATTCCTCAGGGCATGACACAAGCGAAGCTGCTTATGTTACCCACTAGTATTATCTCATCCAGAGGGTATGAAAATTATGCTTTTATTTTTTTGCTCTCTCAGCAGTTGCATGATGCAGCTAGAGAGTACTCAAGACAGTCAGTCAGCAAAAAACAGGCATAGATCTTCTAACTGCCTGGGCTGTGTCTTTAATCATAAATAATTGCAGATAAGGTCAGGCATGAGAGTAACACGCTAGAGTTCTAACAGGTCTCTTTGCCAGGTAATCTATTAAATTCTCTGTCTCAGTAGTGTGCTTGAAACAATAAGAGCCATAGGACGTCCTCTCTCTCCAGAACAAACAGTAGCTCTCACTGAGTTATGTACGCACATTGGGTGCGGGGGGGGGGGGGGTGCGTGCGTGCGCTCTAAGCTGTGTGGCTGCCCAACAGTCTATCAAGTGCTGCGCACTTCAGGTGCCTCTCCCTGCCATTGCCATGCCACTCCTGCCCTCTGCCTTGGAGCCCCTGGCCAGCTGCTCCCAGGAGCCTCCCGCTTGCTGTGCAGAGTGGGGAAGAGGGGCGCTGGTGTCAGGGTGTCCCCCTCCCCCCTGTACTCCATCTCCACAGAGCAGGGTGCAGGGGTCATGACAGGGCTCAGGACAGAGATGAGCTTGCTGGCGGGTGCTGCTGTGTCTGAACAAGCAGGCTTCAGACTGGTGAGTGCTGATCTACTTAAAGAGGCAGCACGTCTCTCTCTCTCTCTCTCTCTCTGTGTCTGTCTTTCACACTTACCTCCCAACACATACTTGTGTTGTTGTTGTTACTTCTTTTTGGTACTTCCTGCAGTGCATTGTAATTTTTCTATAATTCTATTCTCTGTAATTTTATTCTTTCAGAGTGCTGTTATTTGAGGAGTTTGACTGGTCTATGCATTTCATCATTTTTATTTCTCTCCTACGCTTAAATTTAATTCTTGGAATAGTGAGTTCTAAAATTCCTAACCTGTCCTGGCAGGAGTAATCATCCCTATGGTAATTTTTAAAAAATATATACGATATCTAGGGTTTTTGTTTCTACTGGTGATGCACATCCCGCACATACCTTGATATGGCGCACATAACAAAATTCATTCCACACGTGGATGGAAAAAATTAGAGGGAATGTTGTTCCCCACCTGTGACACTGATATCCAAAAGCCGTATTAGCAGCTAGCTTGAAGGCTGCAAACCTGGCTTACTTAAAACAAAGCAGATGGCAAGGAACCCTTATTGATAGCACACAGATGTGACTGGAGAGATGACAGGTCCTGGTGTGTCCTACTCCATCTTCATCCAAGGTGACTGGAGCGTCTCATGCCAAGACTCCTGATCCTCACAGATTGCACTTGGATGTCTGAGGCGATCACGGCTGCATGAGAACTCCGTGGGTGACCCGTTGGCAGGCCTGTGGAGACCAGGACAGGGGTAGTGTGCGTCTCAGGACTACGGTGTGTTGTCCAGAGGCGATAAGCAGTGAGCTGTATGACTCGGAGTTTGGAAGCAGCCATTCAGTCCGCTTCTAAACCAGAATTGAGGGCTGGCAAAAGAGGGGTTTGGAAGTAAAACCAGGAGGAGCTGGGGGAGACTGAGAAAGGGGTATCTAAATGCATCCGATGAAGTGAGCTGTAGCTCACGAAAGCTTATGCTCTGATAAATTTGTTAGTCTCTAAGGTGCCACAAGTACTCCTTTTCTTTTCACTTTATATATAGTTTCCCCAAATCATAAATCTTGAATTAGAAAAGGCAGATCCGTACCCTGGGCTTCCTTGGGTCCCGTTGGTATAACAGACAAAGTTCACAACAGCAGCAGCTTTTTTAATTGTGCATTTTACACATTAACCTATGTAAAATAGGCCAGCTGAATGCAGGTGCCCCTGCTCTGCTTGGGGAGCATTCCTACAACGGAGCTGGGAGCAGAACCAGCTGGTTAGGATTGGAAGCTGATGTCCCCATCAGCGGCCCATAAAAAGGCAGAATAAATAACAAGGGGGCTGGAGTGGGAGGTCCCAAACCCTTTTGGTTTCAGTACCCCACCATGCTTAAAGCCTCCAGCAGTTTTCCCTTTTAAACACTGGAGCAGCTATCACAGAGCTGACAGCTCTCCCAACCTGCCTGGCTTAGGGAAAGAGGCAGCTGCCCACTTTCATTGGAGCTGGCAGGGATCTTTTCCCCCATCCAAACTGTGTTAAGTGAGGATGTTGTACAACATTCGGTCCCTGCTCCCCACCGTATACGCTCCAACTCAATCCATTTCTGCTTCATTATAGGCGAGAAAGCCTGTCTGATACTGGTCTGCACCACAGAGAGTTTCCACTGGTGTGGAAGGCACCCTATATATATTTTAGGGTGCATAATCTGCATGCTTCTGAGTTATAGGCACATAATGACCCCGGGGAACCCATGTCTGGGTTCTGCTACTGCAGTGCTCTCCCAGTGCCTGCGGGTGGGGGTGCTCAAGGGATGGGGCTTGTTGAGTGCACACGCACATATCACAGTGCACATAGCCCTTGTGCGCACACACTGTTAAGTGAACCTCTTCTCTTTTGAGCACCTCCATATGCACACAATGTGCAAATGTTAACGTCCCTGGACATGGGTGTCCGGGTTGTGGCTTGGCTGAGGGTTTCATTGACACTGGCCATTCAAATGGAGATGGAATGCCCCATGTTTGAATCTGTAGAGCCTGAGGGCATCCCATGGTCTTAGCAGTCTCAGAAAACTGACAAAAGCGATGCGTCTGCAGTAAGCACAAATGGGCTTGATCTGTAGCTGCTTAATTGCAGTGTGCTTTGGTTCTGGGTAGGATGCAGATGCCGTGATTACCAGGCCCTGCAATCAGGGTATTGCGCCGGTCAGACCCGGGCCCTGCGCTGCACAATGCAAACCTGTTTGTGTGTTGAGATTACTGGGTATGTCTCTGAAGGAGCAGAAATCTTTGTTCTGCAAGCTCGCCCACGTGTGACGCTCTGCACGACATGCACGCAGGAGTTTAAGAGGCTTTTGATTCTCTTTTGGAGGAGAGATGTGGCTGGGAATGTTGGGAACCTTTCCCCAGTGAGATAGAAGGTGCCAGTACAGCTCAGGCCTTTCAGGGCCCCCTGTGAGCTCTATACACACCGTTCTAATCACATCACACTCATTCCCAGGGGGTCAGGGACATTCGGAGTTGTACGTGTACAGATCAAAGACGTACAGAATTTCTGCAAGAGGAAAAGTGCTTTTCAGTCCACTATTCCCAATTTTCTAAAGCCTAATGAGTATGATTGACACTTACTAGTTCTAACCCCAAATCACTCTAGGCTTAACAGCCTTATGTTATGCACCTGTGGTCACTATCTGTCCCTGAACTTCAGCTTTCTCGGCATGGTGAGGAGGCAAAGTGCTTTCAGAGTGCACAGCAACCCTCCACAAAAGATGGGATGACTCAGGCAGCAGGATTCCCTAATGCGCAGAGCACCGATTCTCCAGCAATGGCCAGTGGGTAGTTGAAATTGCATCATTGATTTAAACAAAAAAAAAGCCTCAAGGGTTATTTTTATCACCTTATACCAGTGAGGACTTCAGTACAAGGCGTTAATGCCCACATACATTCTTTCTGCGCTGCACCGTATGTCGTTTGCATTGGCAATGTTGCGTTGGCAGAGAGTAATGTTTCTGTACTCTGCTCCTCGGGGGAGGCGCTCTTCATACATTACAGCCCTTAGTGTGCCATACCGCCAGAAGTAGATATATTACATTCTGTTTGTATTGCACTCGCGCCTAGAGGTGCCACCCAAGATCAAGGCCCCATTGTGCAAGATACATCGCCTTCCCCAGAGAGCTGTCAGTCTCAGTAGACAAGGGCTGGAGGGGAAAGAGGTGAAGTGACTTGCCCAGGGTCATGCAGCAGGTCACTGGCAGAGCTGGAAATAGACTCCAAATCTCCTGACTCCAGCCCCTTTTACTGACCACTGGACTGCGTTGCCTCTCTAGACTGGTCACTAATCCCCCTCCATATAGACCAGTCCACCAGGATGAAGTTATTACACTATACATAGACCCTCTGAGGCATGTGTATTTCATTTCATATAGGTCAACACATCCTCTTCCCGTAGGCTTTGACTTTATACTGGAGCTCTCTAGTGGCAGATCTGGTTAGAACATATTGAAACTTGTCCTGTTGTTGAAAACAAAACTTATCATGAAAAATTGTTGGCGTGTGTGTGGGTTCCCCCAGTCTCCAAAAAAACAAAACAAAAAACAACAGTTTAGTAAAAGTTTATTTGGAAACTTTTAGTAAAGGGGGAAAAACCCCATCAGATTGAAGGAATACAACTGAATATGAAGAAAAAGGCTAAAGGGAAAAATAAGCAGTGGTATGAAAGCAAAATAGAATGAACAAATGAAAAGAGAAATGTCAAGCTGTGGATAGTGTGTAAAATAATTTAGGACGAGTAAAACTATAGTAGGTAAAAGTGTGAAGGAAATAAATACCTCAGCAAGAGGGGAGAAAATGACAAAGGGGATGTGGCAAATAGCAGAGTGAACAAAGCTGAGCTAAACTCCATCAGTGCACATGCTTTTGAGTTGAACATGTGTGCAGCTGCATTGAGTTCAAAGTTATATGCATGATTGTAAGTCTTTTCAGGGTCAGGGCTTATGTGAGTCAAGTTCGCTGCAGAACAGACTTCTGCCAGTGTTTTGTCTGCAGTCAAAGCTGTTATGAAGTCTGTCTGAACATTTGTGGGCAAGTTTTTGTTTGGAAGCACCGCCTGGGTTTTTAACTGTTGGAGGCCCATTAAATTAAAAGAGATGCTCCTTTTAAGAGTCAAAATGCTTTAAGAAAATCTGCCACACATTGTTTTATTTGAATACACAATGCTGTGTTCATAAAATGCCCCAACCTGTTGTTCTTTTGGCCTGATGGATTCAGTGCCGCTCCGTTTTGAAATACGGCTCGGCGAAATAGCGTTCTGGAGTTTCCCCATGTATTGTGTGGGAATAAAAAAGCAGAACACCCAGCAGCCTTGCAGACATATTCAGGACTCTGAGGGCTTGTCTATAACCAGGGTTTCATTAGTTCACCTAAAGGTATGACCCCTTTTAAGCCTATTTAACTTAAATCAATGCAAAAGATTGTGTGGACTCTCTGACTTTGAGATAAGCTAGGTTTATTTCAGTTTAGCTTGTCAGTAAGAAACAGATTTCAGCTAGACCAAAATAAGCTGCTCTGAACCAAAAAGAAGCATCCACATGGGTTTGCACTCGTACAACTAAACCAATGCAAACTCACGTTCAGACAACTGCTGAATCAAATTGGATTCTCTTTTCTTTACATATCAAGGAGGCGTAGTTCTACAGGCCAACTTGGGGTCTCAGTCATGTCTCTGCACCCCCACTGTCCTCCTTCTCTTTCGTCCTTGTTGAAACTTGTGCATCTTCCTTTTCAAAAGGCTGCTTGTTTTGGGTGCGTGACTTGAGATGCTTCTTTGGGGCCTGATCGCCAGAGGGTTGGCACTTTTTGAACCCTTTAAGTTGCCTGAAGTTGGGTGCTCCAAAATCACTAGTCATTTCTGCAATTCTCAGCCACCCTGTCTCTTTGGAGAGTCAGACTGCACTGTAAATCTCTTGGGAAGTGTGCTTCTAAACCTTCCTGCTGATGGTGGGGTTTAGAGTCACCTAAAGCTTTAATTCAGTTACACTTGGGTGTGTGGTGAAAGCAGTCTGCCCCAGTGGGGGGAAGGGAGAATTGTAAATGATGTGGTGAGCAGTTTACACACACACAACCTAGCACAGCCCACTTTGCTAGGGGCGTCAACCCTGCTTATGTGACTCAGACCAATCAGAGCCTTTATTCTATCCAAATGAATATAGGAGGACTTGCCATGCCCTGAAATTGAGGCAGAATGAGGAGCAGAAAGCTGGAAATGACACAGGAGTTGTGTATTTTACATACAGCGTTGCCTGCAGCCTTGGATCCATGGTCCAGTGTGTGGGAAGCACATAGCAGTGGGGTGAGGGGTATTTTGGGTCAGTGCGAAGGAGCTGACGGGCTTTAACGGGGAGGCATACATACCAGTGTCTAGCTCTGTGTTTCGCCACCGCCCACGCAACAGATCAGAAGGGCCTATGCCGTGGAGGGGGGGGCCGTCTGAAGCATCTGGGATTAGCCCCCTAATCTTCCTTGAGATGAAATAGTCATCACTGAGCATGGTAGATAATTCTGTACTGTGGGCGCCTGGCTCATAAGCGGATAGTGTTTCTCTCTCCGTCCATCTGCAATGCAGTAACCTTTCAACTCGTCAATTCCAAAATGTCAGGGAAGGTTGTAGGCACCAGTGGGTAGAATCTTATTGATCTGGGTGAAAGCAGAAGAAATGAAAGGAGGCCCTGATGTGGGGAGAATTGGGAGAGGCACTCGGAGTCCTGGTATGGGAAGTAGGGGTTGGAGGGAGGCCCTGAAATAGAGGGGAACAGGAGGGAGGCACACAGGGAGCTCGTGGGGGAGGATGGAGGGAGGCAAGGAGCCCCGTGCACAGTGATCTTTTCCGATAGCAGCAACAAGGTATGTGATTACCTAGTGTAAAGACAGATGGGAAGAGTCTGGGTTGAGACTGCTGTGCAGATGGGGATAGTTAGAGGGGTGTGGATGTGGTGGAGAGGTAAGGGCAGCACATTGTGGTTTGATCTGTTAATGCTTAGAAGGCACTGAGTCATGTCAATCATCAGACCCTTCCCACCCACCCCCAAGGAGGGAGGCCTTTCTCAGTCACTGGAAGAGCCCACTCTTAAAGCTCCACAACTCCCTTCCCCAAAGAACAGCCCTGTGGCCTCTGATCCCTCCTCCCCCTGCACTGCTCATTCTGAGCGATTGGACCCTGCCCGGGCCAGCTAGACTCTAGCAGCTCATGTCAGGATTCTTGGGGGTGCCCCAACAGGGGTGAGGTGGGAAAAGTGGGTCTCACATTTTGACAACTGGGAGCTCCCCCTATTTCCTGGCACAGCAGCTCCCTGTCCGCGGTGCCCATTCAGAGTGGGAATTAGCCCGTTCCAATGGCACGCATATATAATAAGGAGCTGTTTGTCTAAGCACTCTCCCCAGAACCCGTTGGATACAGATCCTGGGGTATTGCATGGTAAGCTTACCTTGCTGCCCGACATGCTGCTCCGCCAGTCTCGGCTCCATGCTTAACGGCCCGTATCCTGAGTGGCTAAAGCTGGAGAAATAATCGTAATGCTAATTCTCACCTCTGTAGCTTGCTAATGATTATGCATTAAACCCAGTAATGAAAGGGAAAACCTGGGCCATACTTTGCCTTATTGCTGATATTGGCGATAGAGGCTTCAGCCAGGCCTGGGCACTGCCCAAAGAGCTTTGTGGTCCCGGGCTCTGACCTTGTGCTGCTGTGTCCATGCAGAGCACCGCCGACTCTAACAGTCCACCCATGCAATGTCAGTTGTGTGACTGGAGCCTGCAAGATAACAGGTGGCTGAGGCAAAGAAGCAGTGGGGTGGGGATGGGTGAGGAAGGATGGGAGGATGTTGTAGCATAGACTGCTTGTAGCCAATCAGAAGCAGTTATCCCAGCTCACGGCCCCTGCCTACTCGTTTCTCTGTGGGTGATACAAACGCTTGGGAGGGTAATCTGTGTGTCTAGCCCTTATGGGGGTTGAGGTCAGCATGGGGAAGGGAGCGGGTTAGCTTGAGTGTAACACAAGGGTTACTTCACGTGCAGCCCTGCAGGGATGCAGCACACCTACCTTCCTGACACATGGGTCAGGGTCACTCTCATATGGGTCAGGATCATCCCTGGCACATGTCTGCCCTGTCACCCTCGCCAGCTCTTCACCTGACTCTCTGTCACCCTGAACTGAGCGGTGTGAAAAGCCCTTGGTCTTGGCTCTCACCAGATCCTGCCTGTTGCAGGCATGTGCCCAGGGCCAGAGTCTGTTTCTGGACTCCTAGAGGTTAAAGCTAGAAAGCGAGCAGTTCTGCTGACCGAGTCTGACATCTGCCATAAGAAAGGCCAGAGCGCTCCACCCACTGCCTCCTGCACCACACCCACAACTTGTGATTGAGCCAGAGCAGATCTTTTAGGCCGTGTCTACACTAGAGCACTTACAGCGGGACCGCTGTACTGAGGCAGCTGCACCACTGTAAGATCGCTCGTGTCGCTGCTCTGTGCCGAAGGGAGAGAGCTCTCCTGCTGACATAGCACTGTGCACACACCGGTGCCTCTGTCAGTATAACTTATGTCACATGGGTGTTTGTTTCACACCCTTGAGCAACCTAAGTTATACCTGCAAAAGTGGTAGTGTAGACATGGCCTTAGAAAGACTTCAAGCGACTGAGATCACGTCCCTAGGTAAGCTGTCCCTATGGTCGATGGTCTCACTGTTAGCAGTGTACACCTTATGTCTAGTCTGATGCCTTATTGGGCAATGTAGACAGCGCAGTCCATGTCTCGTGAATGAGATTTCCAAAAGGGAGTCGTGATTTTGGCTGGCCTCAATGTTCGTTGCCAAACTTTAGGCATTTTAGAGGGCCCTGTCTTCCAGGGAGGGTTGAGCTCCCTCAGCCCTTAAAAAGCAAGCCTCTTTCAGGTGTGTCAAGCTGGGTGTCTGAAATCAGTAGCCATTTGGCCCCTGGCTGTAACCTGATCTCCTGAAGTCCACAGACTATTGACATGTCGATAAATGACTTGTCAGCTACACTCAGTGGCTGCTTGGGCCGTGGTAGGATGGGGAGGCCGTGGGTTCGTTGCTTCCTCTGCTTCGTGGCATGTGTGTTGTCTGCTGGGCTTCTTTATTTCAGCGTCCAAGCCGTGGAGTGTTGCAAAGCAGATTGAATCTGCCAACTCCTTTGTTTAGGCAGTGGAGGGTAGGGACAGGGAGTGCTTGTTTCAAGTTAAACAAGGCAATATTGTAGTTTCACTATCTGTATCTATCTCCCTTGTGGTTAGAAGCCTCTTAGTTTTACTGTCCTTTTTACCTTACACGCCCTTTTCCCAAAGAGGGCAGGGTTGGCCTTTCACTGGTGGCTTAATTGCACTTTGATGGGTGTCAGTCTCCGGGACACAGGCCAGCTCATAGGCTCTCTTTCGGTGGTCGGGTTGGCGGGGACCTTTCGGAAGTTGTAACTTTTTGGCTCAGGAAGGAAGTCTGTTTTCCTCCGAGTTCCCACTCCCTGAGGCTGTAGCTGGCAGCGTCTAAGCCAGCAGTTACTGTTCCCACCCACACTCAGCTCAAACATGTGAACTGCAACATCTGCCAAACCCCGCATGTGTTTCGAGTTTATGGAGGCAGGAGCTTGGCCACTCTCGCTAGCTGAAGCAATAAGACTTGGAGATGGAGCCATACCCTAGAAATGAACCTTTGAAAGCCACGTCTGTTACCTTCTTCGGTCAGCACTGTAAAGTTACCCCTGCAGGAAAAGCTCCCTTACAGTTTAACTTGCTAAGAAACTCGGGATACCCCTTGTTAGCTGTGTATGGCTTTTACTGCTAAACATTTACAGCAGCTCACCCAAGGATCTCAGAGCATATAAATACAAGCCTCACAGCCCCACCCCTGCGAGGCTAGAAATAATCATATCTAGCTCTGACCCAGTCCTTCTCTTGAGTAGATCTCCATGTGCTTTACAAAGGAGCTCAGTATCATTATCCCTGTTTTACAGATGGGGAAACTGAGTCACAGAGGTGACTCTCCCAAGGTCACCAAGCAGGTCGGGGCAGAGCTAGGAATAGAACCCATTTCGTCTGAGTCCCAGTCCAGTTCTCTGTCCACGAGGTCACAGTGTCTGGTAGTAATTCATAGCAATGTGTCTGTCGTACAGCTGAGTAAACCGAGTCACAGAGAGAGGTAAAGCATCTCAGACGGGAACAGCCCAGTTCTCCTTCTGTTGTAGGGAGGATGCTGTGCTTTAGAAATACAGTCCTGTGGAAATGGGAGATTGGCAGAAGCTTCCAGTGCCTTCCTCTCCTCTGTGTTGGTTTGTAAGATTCTGACTTTATGTATCTATCGCTAACTGCTCTCCCTCCCCTTCCCCCCCTGCCCTTCCATTAGGACTGGCCCTTTGATGACGGCGCTCCTCCCCCCAGCAAAATAGTGGAAGACTGGCTCAACTTGCTGAAAACCAAGTTCTGCGAAGACCCTGGCTGCTGCGTGGCAGTTCATTGTGTGGCTGGCCTGGGCCGGTAAGTGAGGGCTCGAAAGGAGCTAGGAGCTGCTCTTGAAGAAGGACAGCTAGATTTAAATATCTTGTTAAAGGGAGATGTCTCCTGTTACAACTAACTGCTAAGTCCCTTGGAGCTTACTGAGCTGCAGAGAAGGTAAATTCTCCCTCTTTTTCCCAGCTCTTCCTTTGTGCAGTTGTCAGGGCTGTTCGTATCATCAGGCCATGCTTGATGGGACTCATCTTGGCCTCTGTATTGTCAGGGCCCCTTCTTGTTTGGGGAGGATCTTCCATGCAGCCACACAGGATGGGGACAAAAATCTTTTAACAAGAAAATGGGATTGTAAAAGTTCTGATGCTGGCAGGAGAAGCCAGGCCAGGTTAGAGAGACAAGATGGGGGAGGTCAAATCTTTTATTGGACCAACTTCTGTTGGGGAAAGACAAACCTTCGAACGACTCAAGCTTGAAAGTTTGTCTCTTTCCCCAACAGAAGTTGGTCCTATAAAAGATCTGACCTCCCCCATCCTGTCTCACTAATATCCTGGGACCGACACAGCTACAACAGCGGAAGAGAGCTTAACTCCTTAGGGGGGTTTTTTAAACACCCTGGATTTCAGCTCGACAGCCTCTCTCTTTAAGGGGGGAGGTGTGATCTAGAGAGCGTCCCTGGGGAGCAGCTGGGCCTCACACTTGTCCTCAGTGCAAGTTACCTAAAGCAGCTGTGGCCAGGCCAAGCGGGATGTGTGTGTGTGTGTGTGTGTGTGTGTGTGTGTGTGTGTTAATGAGCAGTCTCCAGTCCTCAGCTGAAGCAGATTAGGATAGAATCATAGAAGGATCCTGATTCAGCAAACCACTGAAGTACATCCCATTGAAGTCCCTAGACTTGTGCTGAAGCACGGAGGGTGGGGAGGGGCCAGACTGGATAGTGGGGAAGGGGGTGGGACTCTTCTGAGCTCTGCCTACGAGTCACCAGGAGAGATCGCTCACTGCAGGTGTGCAAAATAGGAACTATGCTGGGCTCTTTGAGCTTGGCTTCCCCTCCGCGGGACTTGACCGTACCCATGGGCTCTGCCTGGCTTCTCAGTTTGGGTGGCTAAATAAATACAATGGTGGCAGCTCCCAGATGGAGCTTTAATGGGAATTGGGCATTTGAATCCATGAGGTGGCTTTGAAGATCACAGCCCAACACCACATGGTCTGGCTGGGTGGAGTGCATAACAGCTGTTCATTTTGCTCACTCCATTGCTTATTAAATCCCTTTAAGGTACCTGGGGAAGGAAAGGCAGGTACTACATAAATCAGCGACCTGGCCAAAACTGGGCAGGCTAAAGAGAGTGGTGACTTTATACCTCTTCCTTGTATTTAGAGGTATGATCTGTTGTTCCCTTGCAGGGCTTCTCGATCCTGGTCCCTGCCTGGGAACGAATCTCTTTTGGTTTAAAACCCACCCCAGAAACAAAGCAGGATTCCAAGTGCAGGTTGTCACACAGTCATCTGCAACAGCTTTTAATGTGCTCTTGGAATCCTGTATCGTTCACATACTGGAGTGTCACAACGACGTAGGTTGTATTAAGGTCTGTCATGTAAATGTGGCTTGTGAAATCTCCCCCCGTTAAAACTAGAAGTCACTTTTCAGACACTTCGTATCGAGTCCACTTTGGTCTGATTTGGTTTTTGTTTGTTTTATGGTTGGTTTGGATTTTTCCTTTATTAATCTACTTGCAAATCATTTGCCAAATTCCTCTGAAATCAAATTTGTGTTTTATAGGGAGAGCAGTAGATAGCTGTAAGCTCTGTCCTCTCTTTATTTTATCCTCCTTGCTTTAAAAGGAGCATCGTTTCTCTAGGCATGGATACGCTGCGCCTCAGAGCTCCAACCTCAAGTTAATTTTTGTGGCCAAATGACAAAGCCTGAAACCCAGAATTTATGTGGTGGGAAATGGCAGTGAATACGCCATTATAACTGTGCTGCTGGGGTTTGCTCTGGGAACCTGTTGTAGGAGAAGCTGGATGCAAGTTTGTCTGTTTCTGTGTGATCTCTGCATGCTGTATAACCTGTTGATTTTGTGTGTGCATTCATGGTGCTGTGGGTTTAGCGTGGAGGGATTGTTGATGTGATGACAGTAGGTTTGGAAAGAGTCCATGAGTTTTTCAGTGTTTTTTTTGTTCAAGGCTCTTATCACGGCTGGCATTTCTTTAATTAAAGCAGGAAGTGACTCCTCTTGTAATTACTTTCCAGAGCTCCTGTTCTCGTAGCCCTGGCTCTGATTGAGAGCGGGATGAAGTATGAAGACGCCATTCAGTTCATCAGACAGTAAGTGGCCTGTAATAAACCCCTCCACTGTGTGCCAAGCAGCAAACTGACAGTGTAAAATATCCAGAGTGACATGGCTCTCTTGCTGCTCCATGCTGGCAGTGCCCCAGGGAATAAATCGCCGGTGCTCACGAGAGGGGCAAGTCCTGTTTCAGAGCCGCACTGGGGGGCCGGGAGAGCATGAACTTGTGAACTCCTCTGAGCGGCTGGGTGGAAGCAGGGTGAAATAACCTTCAGATACTTGCCTTATCCTCCCCTGAACTGGCAGGAGATGGAGAAAATGAGTTTCATGCGCCTGTTGGCTGCACAGAGGGGGAACGAAGCCTGGCATCGTCCTAGCTCTAAATTAGACACCATCTTCATATAAAAACAAACCTGGTGCTATATTTTTGGTTGCTTCCCCCCCCCCCCCTCGCAGCTGGCCTGTGCTCCATGGGTCTAGCTGGCTGTCGGGAGTCCCTGTGTGTGTAAATCGGTACCCGGCAGCCAGAGCTGAGCGGACCCAGCTCACTTTTTTTGCTGCTCATCCTCAATTGCTGTTTCCCCAGCTACGTGGGTGGTTGTGGGCCAGAGGGATCAGGGAATAATTAATCTGCTAAACTCCTAGTAACCTGTTAATACAGACTTCATTGTGGAGTCCTGAGCAGTTCATTAGCAGAGCTAGGATCCCCCAGGCAAAGGGCTGAGCCTTCAGCTCTGCTGCATTGACAGCTACTCGGTAAACGTAACACAGATTGCAGAGGTCCTGGGCAGTGAAATAACCAAACGCAGGAAGGAAGGAAGGAAGGAAGGAAGGAAGGAAGGAGACGAGTGGATAAGTTGATTTCTAGACCAGCAATCATCTTAATCAGAAGGCAGGCGCGGAAAGCAGCGAGGGTCATGCACTGTGCGTGTGTGTGTAAGAAGTTGACCAAACTCGCGCGTGTGGTTGGTTGGTTGGGTTTTTTTTTCATGACAGACGTTTCTATTTAGCCGGTCTGCAGTTCCGGGGCAGGGGCAGTGGGGAGGGGTGTACGGATCTGGCGTTCTTCACTCCTGGGAACTCCGCTCTTGACCATTCTGTTGGTCATAAGTCAGCCTAGGCTATAATAGACGACCTTTCTCATAGCTGATACTTGGTGTTAGCCACTGGTTCTATATTCATCTACAATCCCACTCTAGTCTTCATAATACATTCTGGTCCATGCCCTGCAGCTCCCATTTAGGACTGCAAATATGGGGATTATTCTCTTTCCCCTTTCTCTGACGCCAGCTATGACTGCAGGAGGGAGAGAGGTTTTCCATGAACACCAAGTATGTCAATCTCTGTCTATGGTCTGATCCCCAATTCCTGCCCCAGATGATGAGTCTCACTCAGCTATTTCTGCTCAGGCTCCTCCTTCAGGCGCACTCCATTTTCATTGGAAAGGTTTCGTTGTGTATGTAGAACAGAGCAATTCAAAATGGAGGGGTAAATCGCGGACTAGCAATAGAAGAGCCAGTTAGCAGAGCTAGCCCCATGTTCTCCATATTCTGTTATCGATATTAGCCCAGTTTTAAATGCCCCAGAGCCAAGAGGTTCCCACCATTTCCTTGGGAGAGGCTAATCCACAGCCTATTAGATCTCTCTGCTAGCGTACTGCTCAGCCTAAATTTCCCTCTGCTTAACTTCAGCCTGTGGGAGTTTGCTCCATCCCATATTTCTTGACTCCCCAGGTAACAGGGTTAGTGCGGGTGCAGACACGCAGGCCTCCTGCAGTCAAAGTTGGATTTGCTGCACAGCTGAGTGCAAGAGGGAGGACGGGAGAAATGCAGCTTTTAGGAACGAGCCCTCTGGCTTCACTAATTGAGCAGCGACCTCTCTGGCTTTGAACTCCAAGCCCGGGAGGTGCGTGATTTGTCCCTCAGAGCCTCTACAGCCACTTGCTGGCCATTGGGCCTGTTTGTCTTCCAGGGTTCTGCTGCTTGGACACTGAGAGATGAGCGGGAGGCAGAGAGTGCCGGGGTGCAGGGCTGGTTCTCGGACGCTCCCCGGCCTTGGAGCACTAATGGCTTTCTCTTTGTGTTCCAGGAAGCGCAGAGGAGCCATCAACAGCAAGCAGCTAATGTACTTGGAAAAATACCGGCCAAAGCAAAGACTCCGATTCAAGGACCCTCACAACCACAAGAACAAATGCTGCATCATGTAACCTCAGCAACCTCTTGCCAAAACACTCGCACAGACACACACATGTGGGCACGCAGGGTCGGACGGTGGAGTTGCGGGGAGCTTGGACAAAGTGGCACTGACCTTTCTTTGTAAATGGGGCGCTCTCTCTTTAAAAAATCGCTGCACGCCTGGCCAGCTAAGGTCGAGGAGGGAAGATGGTTAGGCATCTCACTCCTGGTTTTAATGGACAGAGAATTAGCCCATCATTCCTCCCACCCCAAAAAATCTCCCTTCCCCCTCCTCCCCCCTTCCCCACCTGCAGGCGGAGCTTGAGTTGATCTAAATTCTTTGCACTGAGAGTGAAAACCATCATCCTACTGAACCCACCTGCAGGAAGAGATCTGCCTATGCTGTGCTGCCCTGGGGATGGGTTGTGGGAGGGAAAGATGCAGAGAATTTGCCTGCTGCCTGGCGTGTGACAGCCACAGTCTGGCGCTGTGTCAAATACGTGTCGGGCCAGCCCCTTCCACTGGTTTGCTGGATCGGGGGTTAGGACATGATCTGAGGTTGGGTTTCCTCTCTGGTGACAGACATTCTTCTCTCTGTGCTGCTCTTCATTAGGGCAGCAGTGTTACACGTCCCAGTGGGGCACATAGGATCAAGAGCAAGTGGCTTGTTTTATTTCCCTAAAGGGCTTCAGTAGAGTTGGCTCCAGTCAGTCACCTGG
This sequence comes from Dermochelys coriacea, assembly GCF_009764565.3. Classification (NCBI taxonomy): domain Eukaryota; kingdom Metazoa; phylum Chordata; order Testudines; family Dermochelyidae; genus Dermochelys; species Dermochelys coriacea. The sequence continues at coordinate 9,461,187 of NC_050069.1, forward strand.
GGCAGGGTGTTGTTGAGGGAGGAGGCGGCACTGGACATACGCTGCTCCCTGACTGAATTCCAGCCCTGCGCTGAACATCCCCTGTGTGTCTCGCGGGATCGTGACTCTCCAGCAGAGAACTCGGTTCATTCAGATCTCAAGGGCTCTCTTCCCCCTCCCAGCTACCTCCCTCATTTGCCTGAAAAGAACCTGGCCCAAGAGTTCCTTTTCTTCTTCTGAAATCAAATGTCGTCTTTTGGGGGTGTGGGTTGTACACTAGGGTGAGGGGGGGTGGGAATGGAAGGAGAGCGCATTGCTGGGGCTAGTAAAGGGTCTTCTAGCTGGGAGGAGAGGGGCTTAAGTGTGGATGCTAGCCCGCTGTTGGACAGGTGCATCCCAGAGCATATTCACACCCTCCAAATAGAGACTCCGGGACTGGGTTGGTGCCGGGGCTGACAGGGAGGGAGAAGGGGCAGCCAGACAATTTGATGTCACAGAGGCGAAGCATGCAAGGGAATTGGAAGTATGTGAAGTTTCAGTCTCTTTCTTGGATCATAGGAGTTTCCCGTCTGGCTCAGCGTTAGTGTAACTAGCCAGGATCTGCTTGTTTCACCTTGAAAGCCACCATCTGGCTGGAAGACTGAGCAGCTTCCTACATCAAGTGAACCCCAGGAGAGCACAAGGAGGCGGGTGGTGATATTGCTCTTGAAATTTGTTGTCTTTTCCCCTTCTGTCTGGGTCTGATCTTCCCCTTGGCACGGCGTCGTTGCAGCAGCTTCCCATTTGGGTAGCCAGCCCTCCGCGGTGACATGCCCCTTTGGCCATGACCCGTGGCTGGGGTTAGCTACCACTGCCCTCGGGGAAACATCATGAAAGGGGCTAAGAGATGTTGGGTTCTCTCCAGATTGCTGCAGCTGTAACCCCAGGCGGCTTGGGGAAATGAGCTGAGATCCTCTCCCTTGACACACATGGCCTGCATAAGTGCATTACCCAGGAAAGGGGAGCACCTCTGTTACAGAAGGCCAGTCCGGCGAAGCAGTGACTCCAGAACTCTGCTTCGGCAGAGATGCCCAGATTTGTAGGGGGATGGGGCCTCTGCAGAAAGGCATTACTATCCTGTCTTACCCCTTGCTCCCCTCTAAGGAATCCAGGGGAGAGCAAGTGGCAGGTCTTTTCCTGGAATGCAGGTGTCAGCTTCCCTAGAGCACTGCCCACGTGTGTCCTGTCACTTCTGACCTCTTTATTAAATGCACAAGCTTTACAAAATGGGAAGAAGATGTTTAATATGCTGCTTGCATGATGATGGGAATGGGTGCTGCCGCGGGCAGCGTTTGGCTCGGATGCTGCCGTTGAGGGCTAGCGGGCAGAGCACAGCAAGTGCCCACAATCCCAGCTCCATCATACACTTCCCCTGTGGCTTGTGCACATCACGTCGTGTGTGTGTGTGTGTCCCGAAAGAGGAGATGAGCGGGGCTGGGAGGATGGATGCAAACGCCAAGCAGCCGTTGAGTGTTAGGGGAGTGCTACGTGGTGGTGTCCTCCAGGAAGCTGCCCCTGCTAATCTGCATGAAAGTCGCTGGGGTTCTAGGTTTGGGGAGGGGCTAGGAAAGGCCAGTCTCTTGCATGCAGGTCCTGTTGGGGGGAAGGATTAAGGAATTCTTCCTCCAAATCCTGCATCCATTTCTAAGGGCTCTCTGTTACATCGTGTGCGGAGGGGAGCCTGTGCCTGAAGAAAGGGGAGATTCCATGTGGGCAGCCTGCTCTGTTTGGAAGGGGCAGGCGAGATGGGAACATCCAAACAGGTGCCACTTGCTTCTGACCCTGGGCTTGGGGAGTGCAGTGCTCCCCTGTGGGTATGGGGAGGGAGAACAGCTTGGAAACCCCCAGAGTCTTCCCTTCTCTATATGGCTCCCTTCTGTGTCGGGAAGAATAGGGCCCCGTGTTTCTTCACGGGTGGTGAGGACTGGCATGGCCCATGCCATTGTTTTTCCCTGTGGCTGTGCATTTCTCCGAGCCCAGAACAAGGCTCCTTTAAAGGAGCCAGGCTCAGAAATCACCCACTGCCGGCTTGCTCTTCCCTAACCACCAGCCAGTTGGGGAAGAGGGTCTCTAAAGGGATTTCAGTGACACTTCTCAGAGATGCAGCCCCAGGGAAGGGTTTTTTCCTGCTTCCCAGCCCCCTGGCTGTTCCAGGTTCTGCCATGAGCTGGCCAGCCCCACAATATCTCTCCTGCCCCCAATATCCAGGAACTAGCGATTGTTTAAAACTGGGGGCGGGAAGCAGTCACCTTCTCTTGTGGCAGATGAATCTGCAGTGCAAGGAGTGTTTGTGAGGGAGGGAGATGCAGGAACACCATCCACGGGATATCTGGCTCACCACTGCAGATGCTTGTGGGGCTCCGGTGAACCTAGCGATAGGGAGTTCTCCACCCAGCAGCTGTCCTGAGTCGCTCTCTGAGCATGCCCAGATGCTGCCAAGGACGCTTTGTACGGCCCGCGGATGCTCCTTGCTGTTTAAGGCCATGTGACATGGAAGATGGCCGATTTCCGCCCTCCCCACTGTGCAGTGGAGAATGGAACGTGCTGGCCCGGTGTGAGCACGGCTTCAGCGGTGCTGCGCCAGCTCAACCCCTGTGCATGGGTCAGTCCGAGAGGAGAGGTCATGCCTCTTCCACTGTCCCCTCTAACTTTGGGGACAAGCTTGGGGGTAAGGGGGCAAATTGCCCTCCCTCCGCTTTGTACACTGCTGTATGCTTCCCAGTTTGTCAGCGCTATCGGATTTGACCTCGCCTGGGTCCCAGCTCAGGATCTCTGTAAGCAGGCGCCTCCTTGTCAGGCATTCGAAGCGTGGATGGGCTCAGCAATTCATCTTCCCCAGCCCACAACCTCTACTGCTGCCCTGCAGCCAGCAGTAAAGATGGCGCCCTCCAGTCTAGAAAGAGACGCTGATGTCTCCAAGCAAAACAACCTGCAAGGTCACGCGTGCCCTGGACGTGCTTCAAACTCCTCCTTGGAGTCAGTGCCTGGCTTTGGCTTTGGGATCTGCCTTGACGTGGTCTATGCCAGCGCAACCCATTGACCCTGCACACACCCTCCCCCAAGTGAAATCCTTAACGCAGGCATGCTGGAGCATGGGTGTGTGTAAACACATGGCGACAATTACATCATAAACACCGCTGAGTGTGCTTATGGGGCAGCTGTCCAGTGGCCGAACTGACGTATTTAAACACCCATCACAACAAGCTTTTTTAAAATGTGTTTTCTTCTTGCAAGGGCAGGAATTAACGGATAAAAAATGGAACATATTTGGTTTCCACAAATCCTCTGGCCTTTCTTCTCTCATCAGCTCCATTTCCAAGCTCTGCAGGGCACTGCAGCTCATCAGGAACAGGGGCTGGAAGTCCCACCAAGGGAAAGAAGAATATAAACTCCCCCCCGCCCCGTGCAGAACACAAAGAAATTATGAGAAAAGATCCACAGCCCATTGCAAAACCTTCCGGGGAAGCCAACCCAAGTTGTTCATGCTTATTGCATCCCGAATTGGAAATGTAGCCCATGCGTGCGGACCCACTCACCTGCCATGAATGGAAAGGACTCGGCCCCTCTGTGTAATTTGTGATTGTAACTCATCATTGTAGAATCTTCCATGACTATCACATGGGGATCATAAATGGGTATTACAAATGCTGATTTCATCTGCGCCTTGTCAGTAATAGAAACATCGGACAGAACCTATTCACGTGGATGGGCCTAGATGATCAACAATGATCTTGAGTGCTTCTGTTTTTGAGGTGCCCAACCTGAGCTGCCTTAGAGGGGCCTTGACTTCCAAAAAGTGCTGAGGAAAGTGACACCATTGAAAGTCTCAAATTCTGGGCCCCTAAAACTAGACAGTCATCAGCCACTCCTGCAAATCTGTGCCCTGCAGCTTCATGTCTGATCTTGTAAAGAAGGCTTTATAGATTCTTCCGGCATCTGCAAAGGAACCAGGGTAGGTTTAATGACTCCGTGCTGCATAACTTATTCAGAAACCGTCTCTGGTGCTGCCTCTCCTCTACCCCAAACGCCACCTCCTGAGTCACTGCCGGCACTTCACAGGATGCTCATGCTGAAGCCAAGCCCAAGGGGTTGGTTAGTAGCGTCATTCCTCCAGCTGGAACTTTGTGCTGCTGGGAGACTGTGGTGACCTCAGGTGTGCACCACACTGAGCAATCAGTCGCTTTCACAGTGCCCCGAGCAGTGCTGTGTTTCTGTGCCAGCAGCTCGTCTCTCATCCGCCTCCGGATCTTGGCAGGAATCTCCCACAAGGTCACTGCCTTCAGATGTAAGTGAGATGACACTGAGGTACTGTCTGTCTAGATAGCATAGAGTAAGAGCACTCTCACCAGCCCTCTCTTGGATTTGCTACCAGTATCCTCCATGCTAGGGGATACACTTCTCCACACAAAGGAGCTCCTTAAATTCGCATGGCGACATCCATGGTGGTTCTCCACTGTCCCAAGATTTCAGAATCCAGGACACACAAATCCCCATCTTGGTTTAACCTGACATTAGCAGGTGCTCTACAAATCCGCGCAGGGTAGGAGAGAGTAGTGTGTTGCTGAGTATCAGAGAGGTTAGAGATGGGACAGTCCTGCTGCAGCAGTAGCCCGGAGGGGATTAAATTTGGTGTTTAACTGATCCAAATTGGATGCTCCGTTTCTCTCTGGTTTACTCCTGTAGCATTTCTTTGCAGGCATTCAGAGAAGATGCTGTCGCCACTGGGTATTTTTACTGTGATTGTAGGTTCTCCTAACTTCTGCACCATGTCCTAGGAGTACATACATCTCCACTCTGTCCCCTGCTCTCTTTGGGACACCCACCCAGCTCCCATGAACTCCCTTTGCGTTTCTCCTCCAGTCCACCTCATTAGCACATTTCACCTGGGCAAGAAGCCAGCACGATAGGGGACTGGGCGGGGATGGGGGGGAGGCATGGAGGAGAAGCGTGTCAATCATGAACTGCTGTTGCAGTCCGTGGCAGCAGGATTGTGCCCTACATGTGGAGCCCTTGGCAGGTTGGGGCAGGAACAGGGATCTTTGTGGATGTATCATGAGTTCCTTTAGAGGGCTGCAAAGTTCAGCTGCTGTAACCCCCATCAATGCTGCTTTGGTTCAACAGTGGTGGGAGGGTGCTCTTGGGCCTCTTGGTCAAAGTGCCTGGAGTGTCTCCATACACCCCCAGATCACAGCAGGCTGCAGCCATGTTGCTGCTGTAGTACAATCCATGTACCCTGCTGATAAATCCTCTTTTCCATCACATGATGGGCCTTTTGCTCAGTGTGTAGTTCTGTGTACGAGACACTGATGGTTTTGGTCAGGGAGCGGGGAGGGTTCTCATGTCTCGGGCTCACAACTGGTTAAGAAGTGTCAGTCCAGCAGAAGTTCTCTGAAGAAATCTTTGTGCCTGCACAGTCATTACTTGCAAGTAAAAGCGATTGAGTGGAGCAGAGCTGGGGGTGGGAGGGAGGGTGGAGAATACCTGTACAGAAAAGGGATGGAGTCTTAAAGATTCAGTTTTAAAGCCTGTGGTTAGGATTGTCTAGATGGGGCTAACAAAATCAAGCAGAAAAAGTGCTCAGTTTTTCCTCAAAAAGAACAGGAGGACTTGTGGCACCTTGAGACTAACAAATTTATTTGAGCATAAGCTTTCGTGAGATTCATTTCCACTGAATGCATCCGATGAAGTGAGCTGTAGCTCACGAAAGCTTATGCTCAAATAAATTTGTTAGTCTCTAAGGTGCCACAAGGACTCCTTTTCTTTTTGCAGATACAGACTAATAAGGCTGCTACTCTGCAACCGGATTTTCCTGTTTATCTCTAACATTTGCCACCATTTCTGGCTAGTAGCGACAGTTTATGATGGCCAACCAGAGCAATATCTCCCTCCCCCCGCCACACACACACAGAATGGATGAGAGGATCTGCCGTTTCTCCTTCTCACCCCTGACATTGCTTTATCATTTCTGTGGCTTGATTCAAAGCTGGACTGTCTTTGCCTTGCCTCTCGCGCGTGTGGCATTTCAGCAGTCGCACGGGTCTGGATAGAGGATGTTTGCTTGTGACTTCCCCCCACCAGCTCCTTGGCTGAGTCATTCCTCATGAGGACCTGCAAAGAAGGGGGAAAGAATAGCTTTGTGCCTTTTTGTGCTTTGTGGTCCAAGATTTCCAAATGTGGGTGTCGAAAGGGAGGCTCCTAAACCCATTTTTAGGCAACTAAAATGAAAGGGGCCTGATTTTTCAGAAGGGCTGAGCAGCCATCCTCTTGCTGTGTTCAGTGGGAGCTGCTGGGTGCTAAGCACTTTCCCTCTGGATGGAGGAGCCTGACTTGAGGTACCAGTTTCTGAACAGCTTGACCGCAAAGTGTTTTCAAAGGCAATAGAAAAGGCCTGAGGTGTTGGGATTTTTCCTGCTGTATCCCCCCTTTCTTCCTGGGAGAAGACAATTGGAAAGCAAGCAGGTTTCAGGTACTGGAGGCATCGTAACCATGAAATGAGGCTTGCTGGATGGTGAAAGTGATTTATATTCGTGTTTGGTTTTGCTAACCCTCGTTTCTATCAAACGCCCAACAAACTCTTGGAAGAAGAGAACTTGTAGTTCAAGAATTGTCCTTAATTGAAGTGGCCAGGGCATCAAGACCACTTCTCTGGATCATCCCAGCAAAACTAGCGCAAAACCTGATTGACATTCCTGATGTTTCAAATAAAAAACAAACAGCAGGAGAAATAAATATTTCATGTCTCCTTTGTCTATCACAAGGAAGCAAAAAAAAAGGCACAAATTGAGCTGTAGGCACCATAGACCATATCCTTCTTCCTTCCCTGTAAAATGAATTCTCTTAAATATTTAAATTCCTAGCACTTTGACACTGCGCCAAACCCTAGCATGTATTTCAGACATTCAGTGTGATCGCTATAAACAGACACACTCTGGCCAGCATCTGAAGAACCTTTGTGCTATTCATGAAGGAGAGGAATTGTCTCACTGAGCTTGAGTGGGAGTGGGAAATATTAACCGGGGGGGGGGGCATTTCCTGCGTGTGTGTTACAATGTTTTGGCTTAAAATGATCATGTTTTCCCTTCTGTTCTCAATGCTTTGTGATTTTAAAAAAAAAAATACTGAAAGGTGACAGTGGTGAGGAGGGTGAAATACCCATGTAAATGGCCACCTTTTCAACTGAGGTTTGTTTCTACCTATTTAAATATTGTGTTATTGGTAAATTATATTATGGGTTTTGAGATAAAGCCACCACCACCATGCTTGGGCTGAAGGAGCTTTCAGCAACAGGGTTATTACCGTTAGCCAATTTGGGAAGAGGCAGGGTCTCGTCTGTCGAAACAAAATAAGGGTTAAGTTGCTTTATTTTTCAAAACTGACACAGGGAAGCAAAAGGAAGATCCTTTTTTAAACTGCAGTTTACAAGTTCTTCTATCCCATTTGCGTCTAACCACTTGGCTACATAGGCAGCTTTAGCTTTTGGTCTTGTTATGGATACTGTCTGGTGAGGTAAGAATTCGCCTGGTGTCTTTGCTCAGTGTGGGGCCATGGGACACTGGGCATCACATTTTCAAGCATATAACCAACATTCTTAGGGTTTTTTTTTTTAAGTGTTCTGCTTCACTTTAGATAATATTCTCCCGAAAGAGCTCTTGATTTCCCAGCTGTTTCTTTCTCGGCAACAAAACTGCATATAGTTTTCCTTTTAATCTCCATGGGCAATCTTAGTAGTATGTAGATTAAGCCCAATGACTTTTTTGGTCTGAGCCATAGCTAAATTATTATATCCAGTGCTTTTATACCAGACAGCATCACTTGGGTTATGCAGATGAGGTATAGGATCTTGACACTTTATAACCTTTTTTAAAAGAAAAGTCTGTTTACTTATGTCTTGTGTAAAATTGTATGCCTTTTAGTAATCACTTTTTTGAGTTTTATGAAATTCCTAAAGTGGATTAAGGGGGTTTTGCCTCCAGCAACAGCAGCAAAATAAAAATAAAAGGGTTCACTGTTTTGTACATTGTGTTGTGGACTTTTCTTCAGTGTTCACCTTTGTGCTTTTGCAGATCACGTGCTCTGCGTTCAAGCTTATGTTAGGCACGGCTTGTGTTGGGGGGTGCTTAGGGGATGTCTACGCGGCAGCAAGTCTCAGAATGCGGCTCGACAGACTCAGGCTCACAGGGCTCAGGCTACTGCATTGAAAATCGCTCTGTAGCCCTGGCTTGGGCTGGAGCTTTGGCTCTGAAGCCTCGGGAGAGGGTGAGCTTCAGACCCTGTAGTCTACAGCAGTGTTCCCTCTAATTTTTCCCATGCATCTGCGGAATGAATTTTTGTTATGTGCACCAATATGGAGGTGATATGTGACGCATCACCTCCATATTGGGGTGCAAAACAAAATTCATGTGGTTGGGGTGGAGCCGAGGGGTTTGGAGCATGGGGGGGGCTCAGGGCTGGGGCAGGGAGTTGGGGTGTGGGGGTGCAGGCTCGGGTGGGGCTGGGGATGAGGGGCTCAGGGCTGGGGTGCAGGGGGGGTTAGGGCTTTGGCTGGGGGTGCAGGCTCTGGGGTGGGGCCAGCGATCTGGGGTTTAGGGTGCAGGCTGCCCCAGGGCTATGGCAGGGAGAGAGAACTCCTCCCAGCACACTCTCCCCACAGCAGTACCTGGCCTAGTTGGGGGGAGAGGCGCCTCTCCCTACTGCAGCAGCTCTGGGGTTGGGGCAACAGGAGAGCCGCCTCTCTCCCAGCTGCGGCAGGTCCGGGACTGGGTTGGGGCCGTGGAAGGGGCGCCTCTTCTACGGCTGAGGCAGGTCTGGGGCTGGGGGAGAGGCATCTCCCCGCCGCAGTCCTGAGTGCCTGTGTGGCGCTTAGAGAGAACATAGGTCTACATGGCAGTTTTTAGCACAGTAACCCACGTCCATTGACTTGGGCTCTGAGACTCGCTACTTCTCATTGTGCAGACATACCCTTAGAAACCCCAGGTGAGATCAGGGCTGCATCCTACTAAGCACTGGAGAGACACTTATTAAAAATTAGTCCCTACCCCAAATGGAGAAGGGAGGAGGGACAAAGAGGCCCAGAGAGGAGAAGCGACTTGCCTGGATCACACTGCAGGTCAGTGGCAGAAGCAGGAATTGAATCCAGGTCTCCCAGTTCAGTGCTTTTTGGCCTGTCCTACAAGGCCCCACTCCACCCCACCTCCTCTCTCATTTCTTACCACTGACCCCTCCTTTATGGCGATTGAGCCTGGCTTACTATGTCCTTTGGCAGACAGCAAAGAACTGGTAAGTTATTGTCTGCGTGTTGGAATCTTCCTGAAACTTGCTGTAAGGCCCAATGAGAAGAAACCAAGGGATATCCCTATAGGCAGTCTTGCCCCCCCCCCCCCCAAAAAAAAAAAAACGGTGGATGAGAAGGAAGGAGTACAGACATGCCTCCAGAACTGTGGATTGGAGAAAGTACACCTGGAGACCCATTGCAGGGCACATGTTGATCTATCTTGATTTTTAGTAAGGTCTTTGACACAGCCGCACATGTCTCATTGTTCTCATAAGCAAACAAAAGGAAGTTTGGTCTAGAGGAAATTGCTGTAAGATGGGTGCACAATTAGCTGAAAAAAAATGGTACTACACTTGGGAAGGAAAATCAAATAACATAAGAATGGCCATGCTGGGTCAGACACTGGTCCATCTAGTCCAACATCCTCTCTCTGACAGTGGCCAGTTCATAGAATAGAAAATCAGGGCTGGAAGGGACCTCAGGAGGTCATCTAGTCCAACCCCCTGCTCAAAGAAGGACCAATCCCCAATTAAATCCTCCCAGCCAGGGCTTTGTCAAGCCTGGCCTTAAAAACTTCAAACGAAGGAGATTCCACCACCTTCCTAGGCAACACATTCCAGTGCTTCACCACCCTCCTAGTGAAAAAGTTTTTCCTAATGTCCAACCTAAACCTCCTCTACTGCAACTTGAGACCATTGCTCCTTGTTCTGTCATCTGGTACCACTGAGAACAGTCTAGATGCATCCTTTTTGGAACCCCTGTTCAGGTAGTTGAAAGCAGCCATCAAATCCCCCCTCATTCTTCCGCAGACTAAACAATCCCAGTTCCCTCAGCCTCTCCTCATAAGTCATGTGTTCCATTCCCCTAATCATTTTTGTTGCCCTCCGCTAGACATTTTCCAATTTTTCCACGTCCTTCTTGTAGTGTGGGGCCCAAAACTGGACACAGTACTCCAGATGAGGCCTTACCAATGTTGAATAGAGGGGAACGATCATGTCCCTCGATCTGCTGACAATGCCCCTACTTATACATCCCAAAATACCATTGGCCTTCTTGGCAACAAGGGCACACTGTTGACTCCTATCCAGCTTCTCGTCCACAGTAACCCCTAGATCCTTTTCTGCAGAACTGCTGCCTAGCCATTCGGTCCCTAGTCCGTAGCAGCGCATGGGATTCTTCCGTCCTAAGTGCAAGACTCTGCACTTGTCCTTGTTGAACCTCATCAGATTTCTTTTCCAGATACTTCAGAAGGAATGAACAGAACAGGGCAATTATCAAATGATTCATCCTCTGTCATCCAGTCCCAGCTCCCAGTAGTCAGTTTCAGGGACACCTAGAGCATGTGGTTGCATCCGTGACCATCTTGGTTAATACCTATTGATGGACCTGTCCTCCATGAATGTATCTAATTCTTCCATGTAAGACATGGGAGGTAATTGTCCCACCCAGCATTGGTGATACCTCAGCTGTGTCCAATTCTGGGTGCCACATTTTAAGAAAGATGTGGGGAAAATGGAGAGTCCAGAGGAGAACCTGTAGTCTAGGCTGGCCCTCTGGAAAATAAATAAGATCCTTGTGATAGATGAAGCCATCCTGCAACCTGAATTTGGAGCTGGATGGAGCATCTGTGTTATCCAGGGTCTGTCAGATCTGGGTTTTTATGTTTAAATTAAACTGAACCATGCCAGTCTGCCAGTGGATACATGGATCATTGGCGACAAGCTATGGGATGACGAGAATGACTGGAGACTGCAGTGCACAGATCAACCTGAACTGGAGAACTTCACGGTGACCTTGAACTGTGATGACTTCTATGGGGGCCATTTGGTGGGTGACTGGGCCCAAATAGCAGAGCAATCTGTCAATGGCCTCCACTCCTTGCACTGAGTCGGGATATTATACACTCGGGACAACTCCAAATCCATTAAATTGTTTGAAGTGCCAGAGTCCACTCTAGGGTCTAGGTTAACCTCCAACACAGCGGGGTGCCGAAGAAGGAGTGGGAGTTGGAGGGGTGTCGGACTGGCAATTTATGGTTGCTAATGTTCCAGCAAAACCATGTTGTCATTAGGCACTGGCATGAGGGAGAAGACACCAACCCAGCCCGGATCCCCATATCAGGGTTGGAGTTTGCCATTTCCCAACCTGAAACACAGACCAGCTTTCACAGGGCAGCTTGACATGAAGTGTCCTAATTTACCGCAGTATAGGCATAAGCCTGATGCTTGACGCTGGTTTTTCTCTGCATCGGAAAGACAGGGCTGGCCTTGGCCAAACTACTTGGGTTTGGCTGGGATGAGGGCACCGGGAGTTGGCAAACTGGATCTGGTGAGGTTGGCACGGGTCACGAGGTTGACCTTCTTTCTAGGCGGCGTTCCATCAGGCAGTCACCAATGTTAATACGGAACTCGATCAAGGCGTGCAGACTGGCCGCTGGCTCTATTGGCACAAGCTCATCTTTGATCTCATCTTCAAGGCCAAAACGAAAGTGGCAGCACTGTGCAGCCTCATTCTATGCGGTGTCGGCCACGAGATGCCAAAACTCCGAGGCGTCATTAGCAACTGGCCGGCGTCCCTGCGGCAGGGTCTGGAGCGCAGCCTCAGCTATGCGTACGCAGCTCAGGTCATCAAGCGATAGCTTGCATCAAGGCTGCAGACTGGTTCAGGACGTTGCGTTCAGGTGGGGAGGCCCAAGCCAATGCAGCCCCAGTCAGCCGGCTAATGACAAGTCCAACCTGAGACTGGTCCGTGTGGACGGACTGCAGGCACAGCAGGATTAGGAGCTGGGACTGGTTCATAAAACCACAGAACTGGCCGTGGTCACCACCACACTTGTCCAGCAGGGGAATCTTAGGTTCCCCATGGCAAGGAATCCTGGGTAACCTGCAGCGTAGCGTTCTGTGCCTGCAGGGCATCGGCAGGTTCTGTGGGGTTCCTGCTATCTCTGACAGAGACACGGAGCTTAGGGGGACCCTTTCAGCAACTGACCTGTTCCCTCGCCCCTTCTATACCTCCTCCTTTTTGGTGGGGACTGCTCAAACGGTCATGGGCCAGGGTCTAGTGGTCAGAGCAGTGGTGGTCAGAGTCAGGACCCAGGGCTCAGAGCTGGAGTCAGCAACTCAGCAGGGCCCCAGGTCTGGAGCAGTCCAGAGCAGAGCGGGAGCGAGGCAGGCACTGGAAAGATCGCAGCTGCCGGGGTCAGCATTGAGCAGCTGCTGACCAAGTGCTACTGTAACCCACACACCTTCTGGGTGTGATGTTCTGTCCCATCTAATGGCACCAAGACCACTTAGAGAGAGAGATCGAGTCTGCTGTACAGCCCTTAGCTAACAGTCAAATGGCTTTTAGCTCATGCAATAGAGGCTCATGCACTAAGCTCCAGAGGTCCAGGTTCGATCCTGCCTGCCAACGACTGGGTCTATCAGCATCACACTACTGCTGGGCTTAAGAGCAGGCCTGGCAATGCCGCTCAGCCAGTCAGGCCATCTGGCTGCTTAGGGGGTTTTAGCTGCGTTTGTCTAGTGGCTCCTGGGCCTAGCTGCAGGCCCCCATTCCTGACAGAGATTCTGTGGGTTCCTGTTTTAATCCAATTCCTGCCATTGCACAGTCCTTGGGAGGCTAATGGCATCACTGACGCCACATGACTGTTCACGTCTCAGATCCGATCTTGTGAATTAAACAGGGAAATGATTTTATCCAACACCTGTCGGCTGGGGCGGAAGGGCAAAGACTGGTGGCTGTGCGCTGTTCCCCTGGGAAGGACAGCGGGGGGCTCCGATGCAATGAAATGAAAAGGCTGAAATGGAAACCCAGCCAAGATGGTGAGCTCCCCGGTAATTGCAGTGAGGGCCGCGTAGGGTAAGCAGGGCAGGGAAAGGGAAGCGGGAATTGGCCAGCAGTAGGCTTAGGAAAGCTTTTAAGGTGCGATGATGAAGCAAAGTGACTCACTGGCTTGGAGGAAGGGAGAGTTCCAGATAGCAGAGCCCGGGGGCAGCACAAGTGAAGGAACCCTTCTTGGCTTGCCCGTACCACCCCTAAATGTTCTGCAGTTAAGATTGTTATTTAGCCACTGGCTTTGATACGTGCATTTTATGTTACTTCTGCACAGTACGCTGCCTACAGGTTTGGGCAATAACAAGCTGTTCCTTCAATCAGCCTAATTACTGACGTCAGAGATGAGCTTCCAACCAGAAGGCCTAGGGCTGCTTCTGAAGGAGCGTTTCAATTCTGTAGCAGCCGCCCTCCACCATAGATTTTAGGCTATAAAGATGCACCTCTGCTTTTACCACCTTGCAGAACAGCCCCACTCCCATGTTATACGACTGTATATAGCCCCAAAACACTATTTTAGGTAGCTGTTCCTTTATAGCGCTGCCTAGAAAAAGTTGATGCTTGATAACTTCCACCTGTTTTCAGTGTGGTCCAGCACTGGGAATCAGGAGATCTCAGTTCTGTTCCCATCTTGGCCACTGCTTTGCTGGGTGACCTCTGGGAAATCCCATTCCTTGTCTGTGCCTTGGTTTCCCCATCTGTGAAAGAAGTTATTTGTTTGTATTCTGGTAGCTCCTAGGAGCCCCAGTCATGGGCCAGGATCCCATTGTGCTGGGCAGTGTACAAACACAGAACAAAAAGTCAGGCCCTGGACCAAAGAGCTTCCAATGTGTTATTAACCCATCCTTCGCAAGGCACTTGGACATCTAGGGATAAGCACTAAGCTTCATCATCAGCATCATTTGGCTCTGACTTGGTTGCTATTCAACATGGTTCCCTTTTTCTCCTGGGTGTTTTCCCCATATAAGCTGAGACACTGGGTTTCGCTCTGGATCCAAAACAAACGTAATCTCCACGCTGTTCACAGCTGCCCTCCTGCAATCACACCGGAAGGCATTGCATTGGTTCACATTGGCAGGGCAACATAGCCCCGGTCTCTGGCAATGCGCGCGTCCAGGCACTGCACGTTTTGCACACATGGAACAGCAATGTTAAAAGAGTCAAGAACTTCTGTCCGGAGCCTCCTCATGATCTACGGGGAGGGGACTGCTGGTGCTGTTTCCCCGTCCCTTCCTTTGGAATTCCACCCTTAGAGGTAAGTGAAACCCCCACAATCTGTTGACCTTCTTGGCATGCTGCACAGCCCATCTGTTTGAGCAGGCATTGGGCCAGCTCAGCATGAGCTTCCCCTTTCAGAAAGCGCAATGGGTCACATGACTGGCGATTAGCTGGTGCTTGATAGGGTGGGAAGAAGAGCAGTGCTGTGGCTTTGGTTGACTTACGTTTGGTAACTCGTCTTTTCAATATATGCCAGTGGCAGCCAGAGCCCAAGACAGGCATCTTGGGGCATGAAGGTCTACTTAGAATGAAAATGTCATATGTACTTTTATACCATAGATAAAATGTCAAAGCAGTGGTGGGGTGTATTGCTGTTAGCAGCAAGGTAGCATCTGGAGGCCCCAGTTGAAAGTCCCCCCGTATGTAAGAAATTAGCCCTTGCCTCAAAGAGTTTGCAGTCTAACCAGGCAAAGGACGGGTGGAGAAATAGAGGCCTAGAGAAATGACTCGCCCAAGGTCACACCACCATGTCAGTGGTTGCAACACCGTTCTCCTGACTCCTTGACCAGAGCTTGCCCACACAAACCATAAATATAGCATGCAGAGCTTGTGCTGGTGCCAACTGAAGTGGATTTGTATAGTGACTCTCGGCCTATATCCCAGGGCACTTGAAAGTTGGTGATGGCAATTAACCTTTTTTAATTGCTGAAGGAGAGGAAAATCTTTCAGCGGTAAGGGTGGAAAACGCTTCAGTGGAGACCTGAAGAGATGAGTCATTATTCTGGCTAACGTGCGCTCCAAGGGAGAAGGTGCTCACACTGAACTGCTCCTTCTGAATTGTCTTCCTGGCATTCCTAAAAAACTAAGTGCACATGTCAAAGAGAATATTCTTCTTTCTCCAGGACAGTTTCCTGCTGCCACACTGGCTCCTCTCTCTACCAGAACTGGGTGAGGTGCCAGTGTCAAACCCTGGCCATCCAACTATTGGCGAAAAGTTCTGTGATTGCTCTGTAATGAAGCTGACAAAGTACTAGTGCCAGGTTCTGCCACAAACTGCATGGTGCTGTCAGTGACATCCCATCGCTGAGAGTTACAGGTGGCTCTCAGAGTGAGGGAGTTCCCTGCAAATGGTTGCAGCCGTTAAACGCTTCCTCTCGTCCCTCCCTGACTGCAGATGTCTTCTGTTGCAACATCTCCCTGTGGGATTGCTGGGCATGGGGGCCTGTGTAACACCTCCACAGAGAGCATGCAGCCTTCAGCCTTGTGTCAGGGTCAAGTCATGGCTTAGTCGCTGTCATAAATATAAAGGGGAGGGTAACCACCTTTCTGTATACAGTGCTATAAAATCCCTCCTGACCAGAGGCAAAACCCTTTCACCTGTAAAGGGTTAAGAAGCTAAGGTAACCTCATTGGCACCTGACCCAAAATGACCAATGAGGGGACAAGATACTTTCAAATCTGGAGGCGGGGGGGAACAAAGGATCTGTCTGTGGGATGCTTTTGCCAGGAACAGATCAGGAATGCAAGCCTTACAACTCCTGTTAAGTTAGTAAGTAATCTAGCTAGAAATGTGTTAGATTTCCTTTTGTTTAATGGCTGGGAAAATAAGCTGAGCTGGAGGGAATGTATATTCCTGCTTTTGTGTCTTTTTGTAACTTAAGGTTTTGCCTAGAGGGATTCTCTATGTTTTGAATCTGATTACCCTGTAATGTATTTACCATCCTGATTTTACAGAGGTGATTCTTTTACCTTTTCTTTAATTAAAATTCTTCTTTTAAGAACCTGATTGAGTTTTCATTGTTCTTAAGGTCCAAGGGTTTGGGTCTCTGTTTACCTGTATAAATTGGTGAGGATTCTTATCAAGCCTTCCCCAGGAAAGGGGGTGTAGGGCTTGGGGGGATATTTTGAGGGAAGATGTCTCCAAGTGGTCTCTTTCCCTGTTCTTTGTTTAAAATGCTTGGTGGTAGCAGCATACGGTTCAAGGACAAGGCAAAGTTTGTACCTTGGGGAACTTTTTAACCTTAGCTGGTAAGAATAAGCTTAGGGGGCCTTTCATGCAGATCCCCACCTCTGTACCCTAGAGTTCAGAGTGGGGAAGGAACCTTGACAGTGGCCCAGCTAGAGCTTGGTGAAATGATTGGGGGTGGAAGATGCTTGGGGACCTGGCATCTCTATCCTTTGATGAGCCGAATGTAAGTGCTGCCTCCAACCTACAACGATAATCCCATCGTTCTTGATGGGTTTGAGTCAATGGCACCATTGAGTCATCGGTGTGAATGAATCTCAAGTCCGTGGACGCTCTGGGCCTGGAATGAAGAGCAGTGAGTTTTATGTGGGCAGTGATCTGGAAAATGAATAGAGAGGTGGATCCTGCTTTTGAGTGAAAACTCTCTCTCTGCTTCTGAGATGTTGGTGGTAACAGGTTGGGACTGTGAGATTTTTCAGCAGTATCTAGTGACTTTTGGGTGCCCAAATAGAGACAATTGAAGGGGCCTGGCTCTCAGAAGGCAGCTTCTCAGCCCTTTTGTACATCAGGCCCCTTTAAGGTGTTTCAAGTAGGACACCAAAAATGGCAAGAACACTTTTTGGCAAATCATGGCCAAAGATCGCAGGTGCTGCATTTGAGCTGGGGTGCCGCTGGACAGCTGGCACGCGACACAATAGCTTAGAACAGGGAGGGATGTACATGGTATCCAAGTGAAACCACAGCAGGGAAAACTGATGAGGCAATGTGACTACCTTAGCTGGAGCTAGGCTAAGACACCAGGTTTGATGCCTGCCACTGAAGTGTTGTAGGTTGTTTAAGGGCCACGACTGCTTAGGGTGTCATTACAGCTCATCTGAAGATGACCCACCTGCCAGCATGGTGGATACAAAATGATAGGCTGCAACAATGGTTCACTACTGACTGGGCTGGAAGAAAGAAACCCATTGGATCACCCAACAGATCATCCCACTGAGCCTAGCTATTCTTGGACTTTGCCCTAGCAAGCTCAAATCTGCTTAGTTTGAGGGGCTGTGTCAGGACCACAGCTTGGAGCAGTTCATCTTCAGGCCAGAAGGGACCGTTCTTCTTGGAGCGCTTGCATATGTCCATTACACTGTAGGTGTGTGTACATGTGCACAGGTGCCAGAGAGTTTCCCCTAGTGGTACCTGGAAGGGTGGCCATTCCTGCTGCCGAGTTTGTGCTGGTATAAAGGGCAGAGACTGGCCCCTCCTCCTGTTCCTTCGTACTGTTTGTGGTTAGTGGTGGAAGCATTGGTGTTCCTGGTGAATAGCTACTCCAACTACCTAGTGGTACTCAAAAAGCTCTTCGGATATTTCTTTTACTGTTGTATAATTTTAAGTTTGTTTCTTTTGATTTAGCCCTTCTTCTAGGGCTTTTCCAGTCCAGCAGCTCTCGGGACCCCACCGGCACTGGCAGAATCTATGCCAGGGACCCTGGGCTTCAAACTGGTGCAGGCTGCAGGAAGCTGTTTCTGTCAGTGACCCTCCCCCCACCCTTGCGTGTTTGGTAGAAGGCCACATCAGAGCTCGGTGCTCTATCTGTTGTGGCATCAAGACTGGGACGAAGAAGCTGGGCAAGGAGCACCTCCGATATATCGTTGTGTAGGGATGCCATTTGACTGGTGTCGGAGCCCCCTCCATCATCTAAACAGAAGCTTTTCAAAGACTCCTTCTTGAAGCGCTCCCCTGGTTAAATCAGCTGATAAAGGCCTCAGAAGATCCCTGTCTCCAGGACCATCTTCTTTGAGGCCCAGGGAATCCGAGCCTCTAGCCTCAGAAGCACAAGCACAAAAGTCTGCATCTGGCTCCTCAAAGTTTAGGGTGCAGGCCTCTTCCACAGAGGGTCCTTCAGGTACCAAAATAGAGCACCTCCTTTGGCTCACTCCTCCCTGGTGACGACTTGCTCAGAGAGACCTGAGCTGTGGACTCCAGTTCCACCTCAGAGACTGTGGGGTCCAGCTACTTCTCCTATCCTGGCAGGCAGAACAGTCTACCCTGACCACTGCAGTCAGCAGCCCATGTTGGTACCTACCATGCAGGAGGCTTAGGCCATGGCTAGACACTTGTTATCCCCATTAGTATCACCACTGCCTTTGCTTTGGCTGAAGACCATTTCTCGGCACTGGTGCAGCCTTCTAGATTGTCAACATCTGCTCATCCATGGCACTACCTGACTTCGGCTAGATCCTACCACCTTCCATGGGGCCGGCTCAGGATCCCCCACACTGAGTATTTCCAGCAGCTAGGAAGGCATCCATGCTGCCCCCAGTAACACATTGAGACATAGGTCTTGACTGAGGTCCCTGAGGACTCCTCCTGGCACCACTTCTCCCTGGTCCTCCAGGGACTCCAGGTTGTTATTGGACTCTGAAGTCAACTCTCAGGTTTCCTGGTATCGATAGTCTAGAGCTCACTCTTGTTCTTGTTCTTGTTGCCATGGCTCAGAGAAGGGTCCATCCAGGGATTGGGCCACTTGGGCCAGGCAGACTTGGGGCCCAATATTGTGCCATTCCCCCCTTGTGAAATGCCTCTGGCTTCCAGATCTACAGCACCTTGTCTGAGTAAATCCCCCAGGAGGCACATTTCCCCAACAGCTCTGAGAGGCTGGTTGGTATGGGACAACCGCCCAACTCCCGTGCATTTGATTGACCATTGCCGGCTCCATAACAACCACCGGCACTGCAGCCCATACACGTACCGTTTCCTGATCTATTGATTACTTTAAAATTCCCAATTAATGATCGGACGCTTGGTAGGTTCTTGTCCCAAGATCAGGCTCAGGAGTGTTAGAATTCCTGTTTAATCGGGAATCCCGACATGCACAGTTGCAACACACGTGTCGGAAAAGCCTTCTATATTTGTAATAGTGTTGTCAACACAATTAATAAAGTTACAAACCCAGCCAGGCAGAGATAATACAGAATGAGCTGAGCATCCATATACTCCCACCATCTCTCGCAGAACAACCTGAAGTGTTAACATCTTCCCCCTCACCATCACCAGTGGTTGTCATCCTGGCAACTCCCAGGGCACGCAGGCCAGGACAGAACTTTTATAGTGTGTTATGCTGATGCCACTATGCCTAATGCATATTCAGTAGGGGATTCTCTCCTTTTCCTAATTTGTAGTTCTACTACTACAATATCTGTGTGCTCTACTGTGTCCTACTAATGTCTGTGTGCTCTTTTCCCATAGGTTTAGTCCTTTCTTTCAAGCTTATTAGCATATATGTCAATTAGTTATTGTAGCACTCTTGTGTTCAGACACCTGCTGATGTTCCTAACTTAAAATATTCCAAGCAGGTTTAAACGAGCATCTTGTGATTAACATTCTATCTTGTGATATCTTAAAATCTAGGGTTACTCCTGGCTGACTACTTATGCTAAGGTTTTGGGGCTTTATGCCTTGATGAGTTCAGCTAAGCTATTGTCTTACAGGCCTTGAGGCTTGTTGACTCATTGCATTACTGCCTTAACTTATGCCTGCGCCTTACCTAGCAAATACTTATAGGCTACAGTTCTGCAAGACCACCCAGGGAGCCATTTCCCTGGCCTCTGCTTCCAGCCTTTCCCTCTTCTCTGGATCAGGCCCTGGTATTGGAGGCATTCTCTCCAGGATTGGATGACTTTAAAGTAAATATCAGGAGCTACTCAGGAAAATGGCAGCCTCTCTAGGGATCCAACTGGAGCCTGAAGAAGAGACTACACACAAGTTCATCGCCATTCTCCATCCCACTGTGGCCGGGAAGGTGGCCCTGCCTAAGAATGAGACTATCGGTCAGAGAGTCAAAATCATCTGGCAGACCCTTCCTGCACTCCTCCAGTGGCCAAACAAATGGGCTGGAAACACCAAGTTCCATCACAGGGGTTTGCATGGTTTCATTTACATCCTACCCATGCTCATTAGCTGCGGCTGCAGTGAATGAGAGAAGTCATCAGGGTGGTGCTTAGACTACCCCCCAATAACAAAGACACTAAGAAGCTTGACTTTTTTTGGCAGGAAAATTTGTTCCATGGCAAATCTACAATTCCAGATTGCCAACCATCGCATCCTGTTATTGCAGTAGGACTTCTCCAGTGGGTAGGCCCTATCCCGCTTTGTCACCAGGTTGCCTGAAGATTCAAGGGGCGCAATTCCAGTTGCTGTGCAGGTTTCCCTGGATGTAGTGCACTCTGCAGCCAGGGACGTGGTGACAGCTGTAATGATGCACCATTCCTCCTGGGTTGCAATCCTTGGTCATTCCTACAGTAATGCAGCACACAGCTGAGGGCCTCTCTTTTGAAGGGTTCTCATCCAAAACAGATGAGGCTTTGCACATCCTAAAGGACTTGAGAGCAGTTCCGAAGTCCTTGTGCCTCTCCCCCACCATAACAAAGAGGGGGGAAATATGGTGCTCCGTACCAGCCTAGACAGTGATATTACCCTGTCTGCCAGGCTGACCAACATAAGGAGAGGCAACAATCACAGAGGAGAAGGCAGATGCATTCCACTTCCTCTTGTCTGAGCCATCCCCAGGCCTTAAAACAGCAGATCTGATTTCTGCGTTAAGGACAGCATGCCACCGGACCTGGAGCTATCTGGTCTTTCCCTGCCTTTCTGGGATAGATTGTCCCATTTCCTATATGCCCAGCAGTTCATCTCCTTAGACAAGTGGGTGCTAAGCATGATGGAACCAGGATATACCTTCCACTATCTCCTCTTCCTTATCCCACTCCCTCTCCACACACCTCTTCAGGGACCCCTCTCATGAGTCTGTGCTAAGCCTAGAAGTGTAGACTCTACGTTCCTTGGGAGGGATAGTAGAAGTGCCTCCTCTACATCAGGGCAGAAGGTTCTATTCTCGATACTATCTAATTCGCAAGGCCACAGGAGGTCTCAGACCCACCCTAGAACTTAAGAACCTGAGCAGATACATGAGGAGGACAAAGTTCCAGATGGCTTCTCTGGCCACGATTATCCCTTCCCTAGATCTGAGAGGCTGGTCTGCTGCCCTCGACTTAAAGGATGCCTACTTCTGCACGGTAATCCAACATGGCGCAGGAAGGTCATAGTAGGACCCAACCAAAATTCACAGTAATGCCATTCTGCCTGTCGTAAGCCCTGGGGGGGGGGGGTTTACCAGTGAAAATGAGGTAGGATTAGAGTCTAAAATAGGGAAAGAACAAGTCAAAAATTACTTAAACAAGTTAGATGTCTTCAAATCACCAGGGCCTGATGAAATGCATCCTAGAATATTCAAGGAGCTGGCTAAGGAGATATCTGAGCCATTAGCAATTATCTTTGAAAAGTCATGGAAGACGGGAGACATTCCAGAAAACTGGAAAAGGGCAAATATAGTGCCCATCTATAAAAAGGGAGATAAGGACAACCCAGGGAATTACAGACCAGTTAGCTTAACTTCTGTACTCGGAAAGATAATGGAGCAAATAATTAAGAAATCAATTTGCAAACACCTAGAAGATAATGAGGTGATAAGTAACAGTCAGCATGGATTTGTCAAGAACAAATGGTGTCAAACCAACCTGATAGCTTTCTTTGACAGGTTAAGAAGCCTTGTGGATAGGAGGGAAGCGGTAGATGTGGTATATCTTGACTTTAGTAAGGCTTTATATACTGTCTCGCATGACCTTCTCATAAACAAAGTAGGGAAATACAACCTAGATGGAGCTACTATAAGGTGGGTGCCTAACTGATTGGAAAATCATTCCCAGAGAGTAGTTATCAGTGGTTCACAGTTATACTGGAAGGGCATAACGAGTGGGGTCCCACAGGGATCGGTTCTGGGTCCGGTTCTGTTCAATATCTTCATCAATGATTTAGATAATGGTATAGAGAGTACACTTAAAAAGTTTGCCATCAATACCAAGTTGGGAGGGGTTGCAAATGCTTTGGAGGATAGGATTAAAATTCAAAATGATCTGCACAAACTGGAGAAATGGTCCGAAGTAAATAGGATGAAATTCAATAAGGACAAATGCAAAGTACTCCACTTGGGAAGGAACAGTCAGCTGCACAGATACAAAATGGGAAATGACTGCCTCAGAACGAGTACTATGGAAAGGGATTGGGGGGGGGGGTCATAGTGGATCACAAGATAAATATGAGTCAACAATGTAACACTGTTGCGTGCAAAAAAAAAAAAAGCAAACATCATTCTGGGCTGTATTAGCAGGAGTGTTGTAAACAAGATACAAGAAATAATGCTCTGCTCCATGCTGATTAGGCCTCAGCTGGAGTATTGTGTCCAGTTCTGGGCAGCACATTTCAGGAAAGATGTGGATGAATTGGAGAGAGTCCAGAGAAGAGCAACAAAAATGATTCAAGGTCTAGAAAACATGACCTATGAGGGAAGATTGAAAACATTGGGTTTGTTTGGTCTGGAGAAGAGAAAACTAAGAGGGGACATAGTAACAGTTTTCAAGTACATAAGAGATTGTTACAAGGAGGAGGGAGAAAAATTGTTGTTCTTAACCTCTGAGGATAGGACAAGAAGCAATGAGCTTAAATTGCAGCAAGGGAAGTTTAGTTTGGACATTAGGAAAAACTTCCTAACTGTCAGAGTGATTAAGCACTGGAATAAATTGCCTAGGGCGGTTGTGGAATCTCCATCATCGGGGATTTTTAAGAGCAGGTTGGACAAACACCTGTCAAGGATGGTCTAGATAATACTTAGTCCTGTCATGAGTGCAGGGGACTGGACTAGATGACCTCTCGAGGTCCGTTCCTGTTCTATGATTCTACCATGTTCATGGCAGTGCTAGCGACTTACCTCTGCAAGAGACATAGATGTGTATCGTTGCGTGGCTGGTTTGGGGCTGCTCCAGACACCAGGTTCAGGCCATTGTTCATTGTGTGTCTTCAGTGTACTGGGCCTGCAACTAAACGGAGAGAAGTCAGTCTCATCACCTGTCCAAAGGATAGAATTCATTGGGGCACTTCCGGATTTGACAGTCCAGGTTCTCACCAACAACACACCCGCAGCATTTCATGTGAACAAGCAAGGTGCTGCCATATCCAACCGTCTTTGCCAGAAGGTAGTCAAGTTATGGTCCCTCAAAAATCATTTTACCTGCCCTGAGTTCAAAATCGATTAACAGATCATCCGAGAAGATCCTTCAACTTAGGTCGCCAGTGGTGTCTCCACGTGAATGTTTTGACTTGAATGTTTTGCACAGGGAGTTTTGCGCCCATGGATCTACTTGCAACCTGGCAGAACAGGAAATGTCCCCATTTCTGCTCCAGAGCAAGTCACAACCTTGGATCAATAATGGATGCTTTTCTGTTTCCGTGGGGCAAGGACCTCATTTATGCTTTCCCACCAGTGTCCTTGATTCCCAGAATCACCGTCAAACTCCAGCAAAACTGTGGCAGAATGCTCCTGATTGCTCCCACCTGGCCGAGACAGACATGGTGTTCAGACCTCCACATTTCTGTCCTTTCAGGATCCCTTACCATTGACAGGGACCAAAGACTTCCTGCCACAGACCCATGGATGAGTGCTGCCCCGCAAATCTTCCAGTGCTGCACCTCACAGCCTAAGTGTGGAGGAAGAGCACAGCTGTCCAGAACATTCTGCTTAATAGTAGGAAACCTTGCACCAGAGTTACTTTTATATCTAGATCCTTTTCAGAGTCACGGTTTTCCAGGAAACAGCCCCCACCTGTAGGTACAGCCTGCAGACCTTGTTCCTAGTTGTATAATGTTGCATTTAGTTGTATTAAAATGCATTGTTTGAATGGTCCCAGCTTACCATGTGACCGAGATCATTTTAGATGACTGCCCTGCCCTCAGAGTTATTTACTCCCAGAAAAAGGTTGACTAAACGTTTTTATTGGAATTTGCTGATTCATCAAAATCTAAAGGTTGTGCAGAGGTGGTTTGATTTTGACAAAATTCTCCAGCAGAATGCGGCTTGCCAGGCATCTTTCGAACCCAGCCTGATTTCTTGCCAGCTCACCCACCCAGCTCCTTTGTTGCCTGGCAATAGAGCCCTGTGCGAACACAAAAATGTGGATCCGCATCCGTGCCTCTGAGGATGCCAAATTCAGGGCGAACTGCTGAGAGGTAGGGCAAACGCAACCCAAAACTGGTGGTTATTCCTTTATAAGATATACCAAACCAGCCACAAAAGTAAACTCCTGTTTCACCACACTGGGTAACAAGAAGTCATAAAAGTCATTTCCTTGGGCATTCCAGTTCTTATATCACCACCAAAAACACTGGATTCAGAGATGATTGGTTCTTTACAACCAGTCTCATCAAATGAAAGATTCTTCTGATCTGAAAGGACCAGCCACACACCCAAGTCAATATGTAACTTAGATCTTACCCAAAAATCATGCTGGTGCCAATCCTTTAGTATCTAAAATCTAAAGGTTTATTCATAAGAAAGAAAGAAAGAAAGAAAGAAAGAAAGAGGTGAGAGTTACAATTGGTTAAAGGAATCCAATACATACAGTAAATGCAAAGTTCTTGGTTCAGGCTTGTTGCAGTGATGGAATAAATTGCTGGTTTAAATCAAGTCTCTGGCTGCTTCCAAATCATTGGAAGGACCTCAGTCCATTGGTTAGAATGCTCTCATTAGTATAGTCCAGAGGTTTAGGCAGGAAAGAGGCAAAATGGAGGAGTTTCCAGAGCCTTTTTATAGCTTTTGCCATGTGGAGGGAATCCCATTGTTCTTACAGTGGAAAATTACAGTAACAAGATGGAGTTTGGAGTCAAATGTTCATGCCCAGTTTCGCTCAGTCATTGCAGGAAGCCATTACCTACACTCCAGACAGCACGTTTATATGTCAGTCCACTCAGTGTAGATGGGTGTCTCCCATGGTCCATTGTGAGTTAAGTGTCCTTAATCTGGAGCAAACATTTGAAATCCAGGTATAGAGTCCATACTCATAACTTCAAATACAACAATGATACACACATACAAATAGCAGACTTATATGCAGCGAGGCATAACTTTTCCACAGATCCCTCACTTGACAACCTTTGTACAAGATTTGTTGCAAATATATAACAGTGGTTGCAACAATGATCTAGATGGTCACATTTTAATCAGATAATATCACAGCATCTGATCCGCATCCGCCAGGATCAACCCGCAATCTGACCCATGATCCGCTAGCCATCTTTTACCTGCATCCGCACCCTCAGCAGCAAACCATCTCACAAGGGCTAGTGATAGGGGAAGAGGGGGAAGAAGCAAGAGGGGGGTGGCGTCTTGCAGAGAAGAGGCAGCACAAGGGTGGGGACTTGGGGTAAGGGGTAGCGCAGGGGTGGGATTTCAAGGAGAAGGGGTGGCATGGAGAGGGGGGCTGGGGGGAAGGGGCATCACATCGCGTGCTGCTCCCGGGGGCTCACAAGCGACGGCACACGGCAGCAGCAGTGGGGGTCGGGGCCCCACTCGCTCCAATCCCTGTGGCTGGGGGTGGGCCCTGCTGCTCAGGAGTCGGTGGGCCAGGCCCAGGACTGAGAGAGTGGCCAGTGCTACTGGGCTGGGCCATGGTGGGGACACTGGTGCGGCCCGAGGGGCCTGAGCTGCTGGACAGGAAGCAGCACAGCGAGCAGGTCCTGGACAGCCCCGACTCCAACCTGCCACCCAGCCCCAGCCCCCGGCTGGTAGGCGCCGGCCCCGAGCACGACGTGCCCCCTGGGTACTCGAGCCGGATGCTGTGGGCCGGGCACCGCCAGTGAGTAGAGCCCTGTGTGGTTGTATCTGCATCCGGTCCGTGGATTTGCAGGGCTCTAGCCATCAGCGAGCAGCAAGCCTGGGAGTCCCATTCCCAAGCTTCCAGGCTCACAGCTCCTAAGCAGTCCGGGCTTCCAGGGTCACCAGCTCTAGGGCAGCCCACCAGGCAGACTGCCCGGAGCCAGGGCTCCCAGAGGAACTGGTTGGGGAACAGTAGTTCTGGTTCACAGAGAACATCAACATTTGGAGTAGTTGTTCCAAATTGGAACAAAATCACATTTCAAAATCTCAAAGCCCAACACAAACCAGCATGACCGTTCTCCGCCCAGCTCCGCCCTGTACTGCCTTGTACCATTCTCCGCCCAGCTCCGCTCGGTACCGCCCTGTACCGTTCTCCGCCCAGCTCCGCCCTGTACCGTTCTCTGCCCAGCTCTGCCCTGTACCACCCTATACTGTTCTGTGCCCAGCTCTGTTATGTACTGCCCTGTACCATTCTCCGCCCTGTACCGTTCTCTGCCCAGCTCTGCCCTGTACCACCCTATACTGTTCTGTGCCCAGCTCTGTTATGTACTGCCCTGTACCATTCTCCGCCCTGTACCGTTCTCCGCCCAGCTCCGCTCGGTACCGCCCTGTACTGTTCTGTGCCCAACTCTGTTCTGTACCGTCCTGTACTGTTCTCCCCCCTGTACCGTTCTCCGCCCAGCTCCGTTCTGTACCACCCTATACTGTTCTGTATCCAACTCTGTTGTGTACTGCCCTGTACCATTCTCCGCCCTGTACCATTCTCCGCCCAGCTGCGCCCTGTGCCTTTCTCCGCTTAGCTCTGTTCTGTACTGTCCTGTACCATTCTCCACCCAGCTCCTCCCTGTGCCATTCTCTGCCCTGTGCCGCTATGCCAGTCTTTGTGTCAGCAGCCGGGATTATATATTCACTTCTGGATCCTCAATGAAAATGTTAAATGGCATCAGGCCTTGTATCAATCTCTACAGAGCCCCTCTAGGAAGCCTCCTCTCCATTCGGTGATGGGTCCCCACTGCCAACTACTTTTTCAGAACTGTTCATTAGCCAGTTCTTAAGCCATTTAACCCAAGCTCTGTTGATACTATGCAGTGCTAATTTTGTAACCAGAATGTTGTGCAGTGCTAAATCAAACACCTAACCCAAGTCTAACGTCTACATAGTTCCCTTTATCAGCCAAACTTTTAATCTCATCCAAGAATGCAATCTGGTTTGTTGGATCCCCTAGTTTCATAAAACCATGTTGACTGGCATTAATTGTATCTAGGCCTTTAATCTTTATCAGTTGAATCCCCTATCAGCTTTTTTCATTATTTTGCCTGTAGCGAGCCAGGAGCGAAGCGGGACCCCAAGGCAGAGCAGCACTTTGGCGAATGGGGGATCTGAGCCTTCAGCGGAAAGTGGAAATGGTGTCTTGGCCAGCCCTTCAAAGCCTTTTCCCTTTCCAACCAGCATCACTTCGGTCCTGCCTGGATTCAGCAGCTCTTCATCCAAAAGCTGATTTCCTGTAGGCATTCTGATGTTACAGTCATGACGGTGGTTGCATCCGCTGAGAAGGAGATGAATACCTGAGCGCCACCGCCCCACCGCATCTCTCTCTCTTTCTCTCGGTGAAAACAACAAGGAGACCAGTGGCACCTTAAAGACTAACTGATTGATTTATTTGGGCATAAGCTTTCATGGATAAAAACCCAATTCTTCAGATGCATCATTAGCCAGTTCTTAAGCCATTTAACACAAGCTCTGTTGATATTATGCAGTGCTAATTTTGTAACCAGAATGTTACAAATGCAGTAGCCCTTCAGATGCATCTGAAGAAGTGGTTTTTTACCCACGAAAGCTTATGTCCAAATAAATCGATTAATCTTTAATGTGTCACCGGACTCCTTATTGTTTTTGTGGATACAAACTAACATGGCTACCCCCTGATGCTCTCTCTTGATGGTCTCTTGTGGATACTGCAGAGAAGCGGGGATAGTATGGTCCCATGCAGCCGAGGGCCTTCAGAGAGGAGGGACAGTTACCCATCATCTGCTGGAGAAGAATGATGGGAGCTGTTGTAGTGTTGGACCATCTACTCCCAACATTGAATTAAGTGTCTTGTGGTCCACTGTGCCAAAGGCTGGAGAGATGCCCAGCAGCACCAGCGTGGGGATCTTACCTGTGTCCATGACTATAAGGACACTGTCTTTTAGTGCCACTAGAGCCATTTCTGTGTTGTGCCCTGGCCTGAATGGTGAGACATCCAGGCTGCTGGCTGACATCCCATGTGGCTAGAGCTTGGTAACCAAACGCCCTCTATTAAAGTTTCTAATTTTGAATTCCTCTGGTGGTAACATCCAGCCATTGGTTCTTGTTGTGCTTTTCTTTGCTAGATCCAAGAGCCCTTCAGTGCCTGGGATTCGCCCCACCTGGAAGTGCTGACACTGTGTGAAAGGGTTGTCTCAGGATCGTTTACAGCTGCCATGAAAGTGACCAGAGATGCTATGGTGGGAGCAGAGCATGTGGAAACAAGAGGAGGGGCCCCTCTGAGGAAGGAGAACCAGGAGACCAGACAGAGAGAGGGAGTAGTCACAGGTGGGTGGTCAGAGGCAAGGAAGGGGGAAGCTGCCATGCTGACTGATCGGGCAACCTCATCACCATTAGTGGCGTGGCCCAGGGGTTAAGTCGGGATACAATGTGTGTCCTGAAGCACAGACGTCGCTGTTCCCATCCTCAACCAGTGCTCCCTGGCTCCCCCTTCATCTTGACATCCAGTTCTCCAAGCTGCCCTCTCTGGGCTGGTCCGTAAACTTGTTCCAGCCTCTCCCCAGGCCCTTGTCTCTCTCCACTCCCCTTATGTAGCTCTGGGTTCCTTTCCATCCGTTCACACTCTCTCATCTACTGGTTGGCTCCTGCCACCTGGAGCAGCCTCTCTGTCCCTCCGCCACCCTGGCTTTCCATCTCCTTTCAGATCTCCTCTGTACATGTGCAGCCCTTTTGCCATTTAATATCCCTGCCTCCTTCACTTCATGTTTAGCTCTAGTTAACTCAGCAAAGCCCCGGGACGCTGTGCGTGCAACTCTGTGTGCGACGAGCATGGGGGATGATCAATTTTATGGCCGCTTTGGTTTCAGATTTACAAACTTTAAGGCTGGTCTCCCTCTGTGGTGAGGATCTTCCCCCAGCCTCCATTCCACTAACCACTGGCTGGCTTAGACAGCCATGCCAGGTGCTGCTTCTCTTATACACACAGCATTGCAGCTGGAAATGTAGACAGTAGCAGCTAGGACAGCAACCAAGACTGGGGCCCATTGTGTTAGGCCCGATACACAAACATAGGAAACTCTCCCTGCCCCTACCAGCTAAAATGACTGAGTTATTAACATATTAAATACCTCAAAAAACGTGATGATAGGCTGCCAGTGTGTGGAGGTCACTGCCTATCATGCTGATGAATATTGTCTCTGTGTCTCCTTGTATTCCCCCATCGGTCTGGCTATATCCACCAGCTGTCTTTTACGTTAGCTTGGAAGCCATTTGGGGCAGGGACTGTCTTTTTGTTCTGTGTTTGTACAGAGCCTCCCACAGTGAGGCCCTGGTCTGTGACTGGGGCATCTACAAACTACAACACTACAAATATAATAAATAATAAAACTATGACGCTCCAAAAGGGCATCACACACAGCACGAGAGCTGGGATCAGAGCTCTTCCATCTTTTGTCCGTTTCCACCCCGGGTCCATCCTGGATTCCCACCCCACCCCCCGCAGCTTGTGTTAAAGCGAAGTGATTTGCATGCTAAGTCCTGCTGTAACAAAGAGCTGCTTGCCCACCCATGCTGCTAGTTCTCCGCCGGGGTAGAGGATCTGTGTCCCCAAGGACACTGCCTTGAACAAAAGCCACGGAACAGACCAAAAAAAAAAAAAAGTTACACCGCAGTCTGACCTTTGATTGTCCAGAAAGAGCTGCCAAACTAAATTGCACTCTGGGCTCCGCTCCTTCCCACTCATTACATCAGGGGTAGCTCATCAGAGATTCTTTTCTGGCTTAGTCAGAGAGCTCCCGACCCTGGTGAATCTCATTCATTTACGGCTCCGCCTGTGTCATTAGCTCTCCCTGGCCATGAAAGGGGCAATGTGGTGACACTCAGCACTGCTCCTGGCAGCCAGAAACAATAGCAGAGGTGTGTTACTCCCATCCTGAGTGGGGTCCATCCACCCGATCAAACGGTGGGAATTGGCATCTCCGGGCATTCAAATGAGGAGCAATGCTTTAATACCAGCGCGCACGTGGGGGCTGCTGGCCGTGGAAAGGTCAGGAGGGCAAACGGCCGGTTCGTCATTCCTATCCCCAGGCCAGTTGGGCCACTTTAAAATGGAGAGTGTCTGGCGTGCCGTCGCCCGTTTCCACATGGAAAGCTCGGCTCCGCGCTGCGTTTATGGTTTTTGTTGTCTGCCTCACTCCTGTTGCTGTCATGTTTTCTCCTTCCCCCTTCTAACACCCAGCAGCAAAGGAGAATGGGAACTGTACTTGAATGCCCCAGAGCCCTTTTCCTGGATGGCTGTGCGCAGAACACGGGCTGTACCCTTCCTGTCTTCAAGGACACAGCCAGGAGATCTCCTCACCAGACGAAGCTGAGCTGGCTTTTGTTTGGCTCTGGATGCTCAACAGATGGATGGAGGTGATAAATAACTGAGCCCAAACCTGCTGCGATCATTCTTGCAGTAGGAGAGCTAACCGCGCTGTTTGTGTTTTCCCCCCGCTCCACCTCACCTTCTGCGCTTCCCCTTTCATTCTGCTCAGTCCCTTATGCCTGAGTTCAGGGTCACCCCATAACCCAACGTTTGCAAAGAGGCTTGACGTGCTCACCTGTGCTACATAAGCGCAAAGCATTACAATATGCGGCCGGTGTGCCTGAGTGCCGCTGTCCTCTGCTGGATGGAATCAGAACTGCTCAGCTGTGTATCAAAGGCCCTACATTGCTAACAGGGCTTCTCCTTTATTAGTCACTGTTTGTTCTACTGAATAGGGTGACCAGATGTCCTGATTTTACAGGGACAGTCCCAATATTCAGGGCTTTGTCTTATGCAGGCGCTGATTACCCCCCACCTCCTGTCCCAATTTTTTTACATTTGCTATCTGGTCACCCTACTACTGAAGCACCTGGGAGCTCCCGTCAGGAACCAGGCCCTCATCGCGCTAGGCATTGTACAAAGACAGAACAAAAAGCCAGCTCCTGCCCAAAGAGCTGACAATCTAGCTCCAGTGCTGGAGCTCTGTGCTCCCAGAGCAGGAGAATCAGTTCGGTCCCTGCCATCATCGTGATGGTGCAAGGAGCTGCGCAGTCCTCCTGGGGGTGCGTTACAACATTAGTAACAGAAGCAGAACAGCGTGAGACTTCTACTCTGCCCCCAAACCAGGATCTCTTTCTCTCTCTCTCTCTCTCTCATTCCCCCTCTGCTGAGTCTGATCGTTCCGAGCTGAACGGGCCCGGTTACTCTGGAAAGCTAGCATAACCGGGGCCAGGCTGAGCCACCCGACTGCCCATGCGAAGGAGAGGGGGTGGGCAGGTGAAGAATTCAGAGCGACAGCTGATAGTGCTGGGGTCGGCTCATGCAGGGATGCTCACCACTGCCGGTGGGGCTGTGGGCAGGATCACAGCTACGTGCCACCCTTCGACTGTGCCTACGAACCAGGCTTGTGCCAGCTGCCTGGCTTCACCTGAAATACCCTCCCTGTTGCATCACAGCATCAAGGCTCCCAGCCGCAGTCCTCAGGCTGGACCCAGTACTGTTCTCTCCTCCCTAGCCTGTGTGTCACATTCATGGTTCTGGTCCCACGGGAGGGGCAGCAGGCCCGCTGTTTGCTCTCCGGGGGTAGCCACAAACTGCCTGAACGCCCTTGCACCCCCCAGGGGAGGGGAGACGCCGAGTCACTGCAGGAGCAGACAGGGAGCGGCTGTGCTGTCAGATGGCCGCTGCTGCTTTCCTCCATCACCAAGCCATTGCCACCGGCTGGCACCCACGCTGCTCTCCCCAGCCCAGGCCAGGCCAAAGGGCGGCCCCGCGCTGCCGGTTCATTGCGGCTGGCGTTACAAGGCCGCTTTGGGCAGAGCGAGAGCGGGCAGCAGGGAAAGCTCTTGACTCAGCCAGCCAGGAGGAGCGCAGACCAGGCGGAGCTGGGAACGCTTGGCCTGCCGCTTCTTGCACTGCCGAGTTGGTAACGGAGGCAAGGCTCTGCCTCCAGCCATTGCAAACACCTTCATCTGGGCCCAAGTGCTGAGCTCATGCCTTCCAGGGGCATGTATGTGTTATACAACCCCTTTCATCTGCGCTGGGACACAGAGCAATTGCCCGGTAGATGCAGATGCACAGGGGAGAGCGTCACCTGCTGTATCAGCAGCACCGGGCTTTCCTGCGGGGTCTCCCATCCAAGTCCTTTTCTGCCTTAAGCCTGCTTATGTTACAGGTCCTGACAGTTCGGCTTTGAGCCATCGGCATACAGCTGTAAGGTTAAAGTCGTGTAGCGTTGCAAGTAAAGGCACAGTGAACTTTCCTTGCAGCACGGCTTCCATCCAGGAAAACTGCATGTGGCTATTTCCATCAGATGAGTTTTCTAAACCACTGCTTGCCCTGTTTCTGCTCAGTTATCAATTATCTGCTCAATAATTACTGCGAGTCTTCAATCCAGGCTGCAACCACAACCGCTTTGACCCATCAACCGCCCGGCTTCCCGAGACCCCTCTCCTGGGACGAGACTGTCACTACCGGGGCAGAATGCTGTTGGGGTTGCCCCACTAAGATGAGCCTGAAGGAAAATGGGGGGTCCCCTCAGTCTGCTTCTCTTTGGACTGAGCCTAAACACCCTGCCCCATTCCTGTCTAGTGCGTTAAACCCACGTTAACCAAATGGCGAACCTGAGATTTAACACCCAGAAAGGGGGCCCTGTTAAGTGCTCTCAGAGGAACCCCAGCTCTGCCCTCTTGTGTGCAGTGTCCAAATGACAACAGGGGTTCTGTTGTATTGTCGTTTGGCTAGTGAAGCTTACTGTTTGCTAATGGTGAATTTCATCCGAACATATACCAGTGAGTAATGGTGTGGCTTTGGCCACTTGCCATTTGCCCTGTGGGACAAGTGACTGGCGTGAGAGGTCTCTGATTTCAAGACAAGTGGAAGGAGTTTAGGGAAGGGAGAGGGACTCAGATGCATCCAGCAGGGAGCGGACAGGTACGTGCTTGAGTCTGGATGGGAAGGTGTGTGGGGAACTGAAAGTTTGTTTAAAAAAAAAAAAAAAGAAATGGAGTACTTGTGGCACCTTAGAGACTAACAAAGTTTGTTGTATACATGGCTAGCTCTACAAAGTGATCTTCTCTTCCAAAGCTGCAAGCTCCTTGCAGTGTTTCTGATGTTACAGTCCCATCACCTTGGTTGTATCGCTGCGCTCTAATTAAATAGTGAATGTAAAACCAAGTTAAGACAAAGTTCAAGGCCTCTCTCTCTCTCTCACACTCATTCACCCTACCTTCCCTCACTGTGATGCTGAGCATTATGGTGCATGGATGCCACCTTCAGGAGTTGCATGGGAATTACATGGATATTAAGGAGTACTTCGCAAAAAGAAAAGGAGTACCCGTGGCTGCTACTCTGAAAGGAGTACTTGTGGCACCTTAGAGACTAACAAATTTATTTGAGCGTAAGCTTTCGTGAGCTACAGCTCACTTCATTGGATGCTGTAGCTCACGAAAGCTTATGCTCAAATAAATTTGTTAGTCTCTAAGGTGCCACAAGTACTCCTTTTCTTTTTGCGAATACAGACTAACACGGCTGCTACTCTGAAACCTGTGGATATTAAAACACAGCTAGGTATCTGCAGTCACCACAAAGATACCCATGGCAGGAGTGGTAACTCAGTGGGTGAGTCCCTAAAGCCTGTACCCAAAATGGGAACCAGCACAAATTTTCTGGCAGTTTTCCTTGTGCTGAGCTAGGATGCTCTGAGCTCAGCCTGTGTTTCTCCAGCCATGAGAGCGTAAATGAGTGTCAACATCTGAGACAGAAGCCACATTTTAGAATATAAGAACAGCCACACTGGGTCAGACCAAGGGTCCCTCTAGCCCAGTGTCCTGTCTGCCGACAGTGGCCAATGCCAGGCGCCCGAGAGGCAATGAATAGAACAGGCGATCGTCAAGAGATCCACCCTGTCATCCATTCCCAGCTTCTGGCAAACACAGGCTAGGGATGCTCAGAGCATGGTGTTGTATCCCTGCCCATCCTGGCTAATAGCCATTGATGGACCTTCCCTCCATGAACTTATCTAGTTATTTTTTGAACCCTGTTATAGTCTTGGCCTTCACAACATCCTCTTCAAGGAGTTCCACAGGTTTTTTAAATCTTTGTTCTTTTCTCTCCCCCTTTTGTGTATATCCAACTTGTTTTGTCTTTTAAGGAACCGGATCAGACTATAACAACAGCAGCTCCATCCCATCTCCACTAACAGTCCCTGTCCCCTCCCTACACACACACACACACACACACACACACACACAAGGACAATTATTAACATCTAAAAGACTGGCAAACAAGGGAGTTGCTTTCTAAAAACTTCCTTCAGCTAAAAGGAAAGGGAGCAAGGGATGTTAAAATGAAAACATTTTGAATGCCTCAACAGTTTTTCCTCCTTTTCTGCATCTTTACAAAAAGGTGAAAAGGATTTTCAATGGTGGGTTTGCCATGGAGCTAAGCAGGCTGAGGTCTCTGTATGCCAAACCCCAAAGCCTGTTAACACTGTTTAATGTTGGACAGTAACTGGGTTATCTTAATCCTTTGATTCCATCTATTCTAAGTTGATACAACATCACACAGGAAGTCTGTGACACAGCAGGGAATTGAACCAGGGTGTGTCACATCCTAGACTAGTGCTCTAACCACTGGGCCATCCTTCCCCCTGAGACACATACATATTGGACAGTATAGACTAACAAATTTATTTGAGCATAAGCTTTCGTGAGCTACAGCTCACTTCATCGGATGCATTCGGTCGATTTTTCCACCGAATGCATCTGATGAAATGAGCTGTATCTCAGGAAAGCTTATGCTCAAATAAATTTTAGTCTCTAAGGTGCCACAAGTACTCCTTTTCTTTTTTTGCGAATACAGACTAACACGGAGGCTACTCTGAAACCTATTGGACAGTATGTGTCACTGCCTTTTAACGGATGACATCAGGAGTGCTCAACTATGTGACATGGGCCATATACTGCTAACAGCTAACAATGAGTCTCCCCATATATAACGTGTTAGGGGCCTCACTTTGGTAGCAGAAAACAATCTGAGTTCTACCCTGCGCTGTGAAGTTCCT
This sequence comes from Dermochelys coriacea, assembly GCF_009764565.3. Lineage (NCBI taxonomy): Eukaryota > Metazoa > Chordata > Testudines > Dermochelyidae > Dermochelys > Dermochelys coriacea. The sequence continues at coordinate 9,496,577 of NC_050069.1, forward strand.
AATGGCCATGGTGTGCAGCACGGGGATGGTCATGAAGTCCTCAGTGGCTGGGAATTTGTCCTGGTGCTGTGCCAATTTATACAGAAGAATCAACGGAAGTAGAAAGACGCTAACGGATTTGCCCAAGATCCTGCCACAAGTTGGTGGCAATTGGGAATAGAACCAAATAAATGCTTGTTTTAGCCCCATGCTCTCATAACTACAGCAATCCTTGCCTAGTCTTAGACTACAAAGCATCAGAAATGTGCAGAGTGTTTCTCAAATGAGCTTCCACTCCACTTCTCCTAAGCAAGAAAATTGCATGTGGAACTTATGAAAATCTCAGCTTTTCTCAGCTGCGATGGTGTCACAACTTGGCAGGCCACATGGACTGAAGGCACTGGGTTGGGGTCTAAAAAAAACACCAAAAAAGACATAATCAAGATTTTTCTATGCTTTTTCTCCAGTTTGTCCAGTGTACATGAGGTTCTTAAAGTTCAGCTCATGGCAATCTGCTTTGTTGACTGCAATTGAAAAAGCAATTCAGTTGGCACTTCTGACTGAACAGAGGGTTCTGTTTTGCCTCATGTTTTAAGTGTAGCGTGAGTGGGAAATAGAATCTGCTCTTTGAGTTTTCCTTCTGAAGACCCTAAGCATCTTCTGTAAACCTCCAATTAGGGATGCGAGGTGTCTGGTTTTTGACCCTAACACCTGGTTGCAAAGGGACCCTGGCATCTTCTGTCAGCACTGCTGACTGGGCTGTTAAAAGTCTGGTTGGTGGCGCAGCAGGGCTAAGGCAGGCTCCCTGCCTGCCCTGGCTTTGTGCCGCTCCCTAGAAGCAGCTGAAATGTCCGGCCCCTAGGTGCTGGGATGATCAGGGAAGCTCCGCGTGCTGCACCCGCCTCTAGTGCTGGCTCCGCAGCTCCCATTGGCCGGAAACCATGGCCAATGGGAGCTTCTGGGGCAGTGCCTGAGGGTGCGGGCACTGAGCAGAGCCACCTGGCTGCGCCTCCCCCTAGGGTCCAGACATGCCATCCACTTCCGGGAGCAGCGTGGAGCCAGAGCAGGCAAGGGGCCTGCCTTAGCCCCGCCGCGCCATTGACCGGGAGCCACCTGCGGTAAGCACCACCCATCCAGAGCCTGCGCCCAGAACTTCCTGTCCAAGGTCAGAACCCCCTCCCGCACCCAAACTCCCTCCCAGACTCCTGCCCCAGGTCAGAACCCCCTCCCACACCCAAACTCCCTCCCTGACCCCACACCCCCACCTGTTGGGTCTCCAAAGTTGCAGGGAAGCATTAAAATATTGATTAGAGCTGGGTGAAATATTTTGATGTTTGGATTGAAAAATGGGTGGGGAAATGTTGATAAAATTGTTTCCTGTTTGCTGACCAGCTCTAATAAGAGTCTTGCTGAATTTTTGCAATATCATCGTAACTTTGCTGTCCTATTGGGTTTTGCAATCTCTGTTGCTTTCATCCCTTTGGAAAACTCCGGAGCAGGAGTTGGGAGTGTGAAGGAAGGGATGGTCCTTATAATGGGTTCCATTGGTGCTAGTGCACGGATCACTGCCATGTGACCACGGAGTAAAGTCTGTTTCCTGCAAACACAGCTGTGTATCAGATGCTTATTCCAGTTCTCTGCTCAAGTTCTGCCCGCCATCTCATTATAGCTGGAGGTTTCTCCTAAAAGGCCCAGCACTGAAACAGTTAATATAGTTGCTATTTACATAGTCACAATTATGGGACAGTGACCTGTGATACCGTTAGTGCCCGTATTTTAAAAAGGGAAGAAAGAGAACCTGGGGAACTACAGACCTGTCAGTCTCACCTCAGTCCCTGGAAAAATCATGGAGCAGGTCCTCAAGGAATCCATTTTGAAGAATCTGGAGGAGAGGAAGGTGATCAGAAACAGTCAACATGGACTCACCAAGGGCAAGTCATGCCTGACCAACCTGATTGCCTTCTGTGATGAGATACCTGGCTCTGTGGATATGGGGAAAACGGTGGACATGATATACCTTGACTTTAGCAAAGCTTTTGATACTGTCGCCCCCCTATCATGTAAGATGCGCTGTGTGGCTGCTCTTTATCGCCGGGAGAGAGCTCTCCCAGTGACAAACTAAAACCACCTCCAATGAGGGACAGGAGCTTCGTCACCAAGAACACGACTCCTGCCGATGAAGCTCTGTCCACACCAGCACTTTTCGTCACTGAAACTTTTGTCGTTAAGCGGGCGGGGGGGAGGGTTCACGCCCCTGAGTGAAAAAAGTTTTAGCGACGAAAGTGCCTGTGTAGATGTAGGCTGTTTGTCATGGACCCAAAACAAGAAAAGGATCAACCTTAAAATCCTCCTCTATAATCACAGTCACCTGTTCTGAACATCCCTTCAAACAAAGAAACTAAATAGAACTTCCTCTTGGCCCCGTCTTCTGAGGGCCTGGCCAGCACAGTTCAGTAATCAATGGTATTGTCCATTAATTCCCAGGGATGCCACCAGAGGTCACTGGAACATTTTCTTTTTTAAGGCAACTATTGTAAATCGTTATTTTCAGTGGACGAGAACTGACTTGGGAAATCAGTGTGTGACTAAGCTCTCCTTGGGCCTGGTCAGGAAAGAAGATAGTAAAAATCCTTTGGATAGATGTGATGTATAGAAAATCAGCAATTTGGCTCACTGCTAGGAGAGAAGTAGGATCAGGATATAGATTGATGATGTAGAAATATGTGCACTAGACGTAAGACCCCACTAACCTAGTTCCTGCACTGGCTCTCTGTTTACAGGAAATTTAACCTGGTCTCCCCTGCAGGCATGGAGCGAGACACCTCCATATTCAGTGCGAGTGCCATTATTGGGGTGAATATACGTAAAGCTAGCGCTCCACTCCTGATCAGCCCCCTTCCCATCAGTCCCGCCTTTTGGGCCAGAGTAGCAGCCGTGTTAGTCTGTATTCGCAAAAAGAAAAGGAGTACCGGTGGCACCTTAGAGACTAACAAATTTATTTAAGCATAAGCTTTCATGAGCTACCACTCACTTCATCGGATGTGAATGCAAATACCCCCAATCTGAAGCAAATACTCACCAGCAACCACACACCACACAACAGAACCACTAACCCAGGAACCTATCCTTGCAACAAAGCCCGTTGCCAACTCTGTCCACATATCTATTCAGGGGATACCATCATAGGGCCTAATCACATCAGCCACACTATCAGAGGTTCGTTCACCTGCGCATCTACCAATGTGATATATGCCATCATGTGCCAGCAATGCCCCTCTGCCATGTACATTGGCCAAACTGGACAGTCTCTACGTAAAAGAATGAATGGACATAAATCAGACGTAAAGAATTATAACATTCAAAAACCAGTTGGAGAACACTTCAATCTCTCTGGTCACTCGATCACAGATCTTAGAGTGGCTATACTTCAACAAAAAAGCTTCAAAAACAGACTCCAACGAGAGACTGCTGAATTGGAATTAATTTGCAAACTGGATACAATTAACTTAGGCTTGAATAGAGACTGGGAATGGATGAGTCATTACACAAAGTAAAACTATTTCCCATGGTATTTCTCCCTCCCACCCCACCCCCCACTGTTCCTCTGATATTCTTGTTAACTGCTGGAATTAGCCTACCTTGCTTGTCACCAGGAAAGGTTTTCCTCCTTTCCCCCCCCTGCTGCTGGTGATGGCTTATTTTAAGTGATCACTCTCCTTACAGTGTGTATGATAAACCCATTGTTTCATGTTCTCTGTGTGTGTGTATATAAATCTCTCCTCTGTTTTTTCCACCAAATGCATCCGATGAAGTGAGCTGTAGCTCACGAAAGCTTATGCTCTAATAAATTTGTTAGTCTCTAAGGTGCCACCGGTACTCCTTTTCTTTTGGGCCAGTCTCTCTGATCTCTCCTGCTTAATCACTTGCCTTCAAACTGAACTCATGGTGTATCGGAAGCCGTCTCCTGGCTCCTGCCACTGTCTGTGACTAGAGCTGGCGGGGGAACTAAGTTTCACTTCTGCAAACTGTTTTGATGTTTTGGAAATATTTTCCTCCCCAGTCAGGATGCAAAGCCAATGCCCCAGCATCTTTCTTGGAAGTGAAATCCTGCCCCATTTCATTTCAGAAACACCAAAACTGTCCCCCAGCCATAGTTTGGTGTTTCCAAAATCAGACACTTTTCCTGGATGCCCTCTGATGGAAAAATGTTGCATCTGAAAATTTCTGACCAACTCTGTCTGTTACTATTGGCATCCTCCCTGCCACAGGCCGGATGCCATCTGCCTGCCTTGCCAAATGTTCTCGTGGGTTTAACCCATCCCTCCCCAAATCCCTTTCCCAGCACATGAAGGTCAGGTTGCTTACCCTCAATTTCAGACTGCCACAGTTCTGCTCTTCTCATGGTGCCCTCTTCCCATGATGCCAGCCTTGATCCCCAGTTTGCCCATTTCTTGCAGCTGTGTTCATCCTCCTCCTACATACAGCATCCTCCCTTAAGTGACCTGTAAGGCCACACCCCTCTGCTCCTCAAGCCCCGCCTTTGCTGTGACACCTACAAGAAGCCCAGCCAGCTCATTTGGTCTGGGTTCTATCTATCTGCCTTAGGTTCTTAGATAGCCCTCGTCACATTAGTGTCTGAGCCCCTCCCAGTCACTGCTGTATTTGTCCTCTCAATGGCCCTGTGAGGCAGGGCCGTGCCATTATCCTCATTTTATAGACCGGGAACTGAGGCACAAAGAAGCAAGTGGTTTGCCTCGGGTCACACAGGAAGTCTGTTGCAAAGCAGAAGCATGAACCCCAGTCTCCCGAGTCTCCAGCCTGTGCCCTAACCACTGGGCCAGCCTTCCTCTGGGTTGAGGCTCACTTGGGAATCCCTGATATTAATTTGTTATGTATCTATTTGGATTGGGTTTTTTCTCTCTCTCTCTCTCTCACCCTCCCACAGTTCAAGGTGGGTTGGTTCTAGGGTTTGGGGTTGAGCCCATCTCTAGTTTAAATTAAGGTGGGAGGTGGCTATGTCTCGTGAAGCTCAAGACTGATTTATTTTTTAAAGCCCACTGTGCTGCCATGCCTGGTTTATCTGTAATGCGGCCGGAGAGCTAGTGGTGCCTCTTGACTCGTACTGAAAATTCTTTTTGTTCTTCCCCTTCCCAGATCTCCACGTCCTTAGACCATAAGCTCCTCCAGGCAGGGACCATCCCTTGTATGTCTGGAAAGCACCTGGCACATTGTGGCCAGACAGATCACTACTAATAGATACATGCAGCGTGTGCTGGGCTAACTGCCCAGAACCCTGCCGCTCATCATGGCAGGTCAGACCGCAACTCCCGTCTCGCTCGGCAGTGCTCTCTGTCTGTCCCTTTGGAGGGAGGTGAAGTGGGTCTACTTGCCATAAGCAAAGAAGGGAGGTGTGAAAAAGATATTGATCGAATGCAAACTGCACTCGGCTCTTACTGCCCGCAATGGCTGTGAACATGGATACGCTTTTCTAACTCGTTTTACAATGGAGCTTGATACAGTGATTAACAAGTTTGTATGATAGGGTTGCCTGACACAGGATGTCCTTTCCAGTCCTATGGCCTGAATTCCTGCCTCCCACCCTCTTCTCCCCATTGAAATTATAAGCCCTGGGAGAATCTGCTGCTGTTAGATCACTTGGGATCATGGTGGCTTTTTCAACAAAAAATGCCCAAGAAAATGATTGGCGGGAAATGACTTAAAACTCTTGACTCTGAACCCAAGTGCATGTGGGCAAATTCAGCTCTTGGAGGGTGACATCTTGGGCCTGTCTTGAGCAAGAAAGGCCAAGCCGCAGCAGTAACTCTTCAAATCCAACTCACTGTAGGATGGTGATGTGATGCAATCCTCACGAGAATGAGTTGCATTTTTCCTACCCCAGGCCCGTGAACTTGACTGAATTAATTCCTGTAGGAAAATTGATAAAGGCAGCTTTTTAACGGGCAGAAAACCCAACCCCCCACCTCACCCCCCTGCAGGAGGCTGATGTCAAGGTAACCGGGACACAAAGGAGGAGTTAGAAAAGTTTAACTAGAGCCTGAGCTGAAAGGTCCCTCTGATTGGAAGAGTCTGAATCAATAGAGAATAGGGGGAAAAGAAGGGGGGGGAGGGCAATCTGCTGCCCTTACCTCCTACCAAGAGAGAACAAAAGAAAGACATCACAGCCGAGGAGAGCAGAAATATGATTCCCTACAAGGAGCCGTGCAAGGACTGACCTTGAAAAGAATCTGAGTTGGGGGAAGAGACGGAAAATGTCCGAGAACAGTTCGTCTCTCAGCCCCCCAGGATCGTTCGCCTCTGGCAGCAAGGTGCTGCAGCTGGCCACCAAAGGGGAGTGGATCACCCTGGAGCAGACCTTGAGAGGCATGGACAAGGGGGACCCGGCCATCTCCCAAACTGACCAAGTAAGTAGCCAACAGCCAAGAAGCTATTTCAGCGTCGGCTTGTGTTATGACAGATACAAAAGAATAAATGATGCTATGATGATTTTGGGGGGCAGTGGGAGGCAGTGACAAAGGGAAAGGGCTGGAGTCACTGGAGCTAATCATGGTTCTTTCCACTACATAAATGGCCAAGTGCCTTGGGAGCCAGGGGTTTGCCTCTGTCTGCCTCATCTAGTATTCACCCCTGCTGGAGGCAGAGTATTCCACTAGCTGGAATAGGCTGGTAAATCCTCTCTTACCTGCATGAATTGACGACTCTGCTCCCATTCTCCTTCCTAGTTGTGGTTCATGCTGAATGGCTTCTCCTTGTTAAGAACAGGGATATTTCAGCCAATGGTTTCACTCTTATTGTGTGCATGCAGGACCACCACTGAGATCCCGGCCCCATTGTGCTAGGCGCTGTGCAAACATATAGTGAGGCGGTCCCTGCCTTGAAGAGTTTCCCATCTCAATAGACATGGCAGATAAAGGAAGCATTACCAACCCTGTTTTAGAAATGGAGAACGCAGGTGAAGGGAGGTTAGGTGACTTGCCCAAAGTCGCACACAATGTCTGAGGGAGAGTCAGGGATTAACTCGGATTTACTGAGCCCTAACCCAGAGCCTCAGCCACAAAACCAGCCTTCAGTATGGACAGAGACGTAGGAATCATTTAATTGGATAGCGTTTGTGAACCATCCCATCCAAAGGGGGCTGTCTGTCGGAGTGCTCCACATGTGCTGAGCAGCACTGTCTGAGCCACCGAACATGGAACAGTCCTGGAGTCTTGAACCCATGCTGCTAACTGGTGCCACTAGCTGTAGAGGACATTTAGCCATTCAGGGTTGAGAGCTTTGGGCTTGGATTTAATCTTCATCAACCAAAGCAGGGCCTGATTTTTTGTGTGTCACTGCCTGCCCTGTAACCTTGGGTGCCCCACAATGCTTTGCTCTTGTAGCTCCCAACCTGGGCCACTCACAACCAGCCTACAAGTATGCAGGTCACACCCTGAGGGCCTTTGTGCTAGACAACCCTGGTAGAGCAGTTCTCACCCCAGCAGTCTGTCTGCAGCTTCCAGCAGCTTTGGATACTACTTGCAGGGTGACCCCAATGCAATCCCAGTCCTGAATTGTCCCCAAACTTTGTGCTCTGTAATTTCCACTCTTCTACAGGACAGTTCAGAGAAATAATTTGATTCATTTGCTCCTCTAACCAGACACAACGCCCCAGTTGGCCACATTAACTGGAGTTGACACCCACTGGAGTACAAACACAATGCTGTTGGTTTAGATGAACAGCAAAAACAAGTTTATGAACAAAAGAAGATAGGGTTTTAAGTGAATTTAAGTATGAGAGAGAAAGATAGAAATGGTCACCAGCAACTGAAAGTGAAAGCATGCCTCTAAAAGTCTCAAACTTAATCTAGCAAGTTTTGGTTCAAGGGTTTGGCAAGATGGCCTTCGACACCTGTCGTCTGCCAGCAAGATGGTGATTGACCCTCTTCCTCTTCCAGAGGCATAACAGCACAGGTGTCTTTGTCGTTTTAGGTGAAAGAGAAAACATGGGGCTCTCTGGCCCTTTCTTTGATAGTCTGGTGAACCTTGGATTCTTCTGAAGGTTATGCCTCAAAGTAAAGTTTATTCAAGCAGTGAGGAAAGCAACATGGAGTCTGGTGATGAAGGAGGCTCTGCGCCCTTTCTTCCCCCATTTATGTTTGCTGAAATGCAAATTATTCTGTTTCCTGCCATCTCCTTCCCCTGCTGCCTTGATGATCCCGTTTGCTACTTATATGTAAATTGGGGTAAACACGCATCTCTTTGTTTGTTCTAGACCTGCTTTAAAAAACTTTTGCCTAGGCAGGGCTGTCTGGTTTTGAACATGTGCTAATAACATCATACAGGGGGAATTCATAACTTTATGTATAATGTTGCTACCTACTTTTCACCATTATATTATTCACTAGCGCGTTGTTAGTTTTCAGCTGACATCTCACAAGGCATATTTTGTACAAAGATTATTACAGTAGTGTGCAGAGTGTGAATAGAGGGGTGCTTTGGGTCACACTGGATTGTACAGGGTTTACAGACCTGGCTTAAGAAAAGAAAAGCCCCCAGAGACACATGAGGAGGGGAGAGTGCTCCCTCAGGAGGGGACAGGATGGCCAAGCTGTTCCAGCCCTAAAACAGCTGCAATCTAATGAAACTCCAGGCCTGAGTAAGGACACACCCAGTTCTTACAGTCCTGATTGACTCAGCTCTAATCTCAAACTGGGCCGAATAGAATTGTGCTTGAGTAGTTCCATTTTCACCTCTTGGAAAGATCTCGGAAGGTGGGTTTTGAGGGTAATTGATCATGTTTAGACAGCACAGTGTGGGCTGGGACCCTTGCTACCTGAGATCTTAGCCTCCCTCCCCATACACCAGCATGGCAGCTGGGATCAGGTGCTGAAGTTGTGGTTGCCTGAAAGGTGATCTTTCTAAGGAAGAAATGAGCAGCAATAGCCCGTGATGACTCAGACATCTAGGTACTCAGTCAGCAATGCCTGTCTTGTCTCCTCCAGGAGTCAGGCCTGACCCCCTTCATGATCGCGGTGAGAGAGAACAGGCTGTCCATTGTCGAGAGGTTGCTGGAGCTGGGAGTGAATCTTTCAGAGCAAACTAAGGTAAGAGACCACTTACTATCTAGCTGTCCATAGCCCTGATGGCAATAAGTGGAGCAGGGAGAGAGACACTCATGTTAAAGGACTCCTTACAGTATGGAGTTATAGGCTACATGATCACTTGGAGGGGATCTGATAACTGTTTGCTGATAGTATTCTCATTCATTGTTTGTATTACGGTAGGACCAAAGTGAGGTCAAGGTTCCATTGTGCTGGGCACTGTACAAACACCTAGTGAGAGACAGTCCCTGCTCAGCGAGCTGAGTAGCTACATAGGCATGACAAAGGAAGAATTGCAATCCCCATTTTAGAGGTGAGGAACTCAGACATGGAGAGATGAAGTGACTTGCCCAAGGGCACACAGCAAGCTTATGGCAGAGTTGGGATTTGAACCCATGTTGTCTGAGAACCTCCCCAGTGCCTTAACAACAAGCCCAGCCTTTCATCTGACAGGATGTGAATGAAATAGACATGGAAGAGGGAGAGGAATTGTTTATTGCAAAGATCAAGGGACTGAACCTGAGCTTAGGAAAATGTATGAGGAATATCAGGAAATGTTTCCTAGAGTTATGGTCTATTAGACATTGGAAGAGCCTCCTAAGGAAAACTCCATGGTATGAATCATCTAGGACTGGACTGGATTGAGCAGGGAGGAGTGTTTATGATGGGAATAATCCTGTAGTAGCAGAGATGTGAGTAAGCAATAGGTCATTTTCATCTCTAAAGCCTATGGTTAAAGGAGTCTGGCAGCTTGTGCCAGCTGGAGGTCATCTGGCCCAAGGCAATGGCCTTTATTTGTTAGGTATTTGTGCACAGAAACAAACATCTGTGTACATCTATAGACATGCTGGGGAGGAGTGGAGGTAAGGGTCCATGATAAATATTGCGTGGCTCTGCAATTTGTTACTTGGGACTCCCCTCCACAGCGATGGGGTGTCTGTGTGTTTTTTAAGCCCAGATCATGTCTAGTAATGTTTTGGGTATTTAGTTTTTCAAATGTTTTTGCGAAAGAGCCTCAGTTCACCTGCTCAGAGGGAGAGGGCGCTATGGTCTGGAAGGCTGGTGGACAGAGAAACAAAGGGCCAGACTTTCAAAGGTATTTAGGCACCTAAAGATGCAGATGGGTGGTGTGATGCTTTGGGAGTTCACCCAGACCAGTAAGGGGTTGTGTCTCCGCCTGCCCTGTGACCCTGGGTGCTTCTGTGCTCAGGGCCCTGCCACCAGAAGCCTGCTACTAGCACAATGACCTCACCCTGGCTTCCACCAGTCTGGTGGCTCCTTGTAGGGTGAAGCCTACAGCCCTTCCAATCTGGAGTCTCTGTCAAGCCATCCCCTCTGCATTGTCCAGCCCCTCTCACTGGGCCCTCACAGAGGCTACCCAGTTCGCTGCCTCCAAAGAGCCAGAGCTCACACCAGCCTGATAGTTCAGCTGTGGATGTTACCCTTCACTTTCATACATAGCACTGAGATGGGCTTGTAAGAAAGTCACCCTACATTTATTAGCACAGAACATAGGTTGAAGGGCTCCCACAGAAGAGGGCAACAGAGAGGAAAGGTTACAAATAAAACCAACAAAATGTGCTTTCTCGTGACTCAAACTTAATTCTAGCAAGTTGCAACCATTGCATAAGCAGTTTCCTTATCGATCACAATCCCTAGTCCCCAAACTGGGGCACCCGACTGTCCCAGGCTCGAAGAGTGCTGTAGCCTATTGTCCCCTCAGTGATGGAGGCTGAAATGACTTTTTGCTTCTGCTGATGTTTCCCCAAACTCATTGTTTAGTCCCTAGAGTCAGGCTGATCTGCTGTACTTCCCTTACCATCCCCCTGCTGACTTGTATGTTAATTGGGCTTCCATTGTTTTGATTCCATAATGCTTAATTTCTATTGGGGGCCGGCAGATAGCTGCCTTCCCTCGTCTTTGGGTGAAAACCCGTTCCTTCCATCATTTGGTCCCAGACTTTAAAGCATAATATCAGTGAGTGTCCAGAGTTCCTCATATAACGTAAATACACTCACTTCCCAATTACATTAATCACCCCTGCATCACCGGCTTTCCTAAAAGACCTTACCCGATACACTTTCATAGTACAGGAATAGTGTGTATAGTCAGTTGATTCAATTGCATATTCTTTGGGGTTCAGCCCCCCTGTTCTCCCCCTGGCGTGTCTGGACCCTGACTGTCACAGCTGCTTAGAAGGATTTTCAAAAGTGCCTAGGCATCTCCCGCTAGGCATCTGTAGGCACCCAAATAGCTTTACCGCTCTGGCCCAGGCCCATTGTCATGGCAGATTTTGCCCTAGTATGTGTCCTGCTGGACGCGGGGTCTGATCCTCTGTCATCAGCCTTGTCAGCACACACTCCCAACAGCCACTGGCCAGGGGACCAGTCTGCATGTGAGGTAACTGCAAGGCCACCCTTTCCCATCCTTCCCCACCCCAGGCCAGGAGAGAGCTTTCCTGGAAGTGCTCTTGAAATGTCTTGAGGAGCTAATCTGGACCCATGCAGGGAATGTAAACCCAATGGCTCTCCTCAGCCCTGAAAGGGGCCCCAGAAGCGAGGCGGGCAGAGCTAGCCACCTGCATCAGCTGCTGACCTTCCAAGCCTCCCCACTGAGATGCCTCCTGCTGCTTGGCAAGGACTCCAAGGACTTCCGAACAGCAGCATCCTCCAGGGCATGGCTTTCAGTGCCAGTCTTTCTCTGCAGTGGCTGGGGGAGAGGGGAGCAGCCTCCAGCTGTGCACGTTCATACCTTGCACATGATGGAGCTACGCGCGTCTGCCCTGCCCTGCAGACACCAGACAAAGCCGGGAGCCTCTTCTGATTCAAATGGAGTCCTATTGACCTGCTTAGTGCTTCAGTGCCCCGTACAGTTAGCGGCTGTGGAAAGGACCCATGGGGAAGCTCAGAGACAGTGCAGCTGGAGCAGGGACTGCAGAAATTCCATGTGTTAAAAACAAGTCTCTGGTGGGCATCTCTGCTGCCCTCCAGGAGGTGATTTTCATGAAGATTACTGCTCCTCAGCTGTCCTTGGGAGGTGGAAAGAGCTAATTAATCCCTGGCGTAGGTTGTCTCATGTGCCTGTAGACCTGGCCAAAAACGAAGAGCCCTTTGAGGTGGGCTGGCTGCTGCAGTGGGAGCATTCTGAAGCTGCAACACGTACACAAGTCATCTGAGCTCTAAAGCAACGTTGGGAGCGGATGAAATGCCATTGCGGGAATGATCAGCCCTCTGGGTGTGCGAGGCTAATATTGCTAACCTTGATCTTCGTAGCAGAACTGAGATGCTAAGTGACTTATCCCAGGTCACAACAGGAGTTGGGGCTAGAGTCTGTTCTTGTGACGTTAACGTTACTCCTCTGGAGTTATGCTGGATTGACACCACCAGTCTAACTGAGATCAGAATCTGGCCCTCAGTTTCAGAATGAGAATTAGAAACAGGGCCTGGCTCCTAGTTCTAGTCTCTCACCCCTAGGTCGCCCCAGAGACACCCGCCAGAGAAGCCCCTGTAAGAACAGTGCAATTCCTCCACCTGCCAAGCCCCTCTCCTGTTTGGTGTGAAGATTCCTTTGGGGATCCATGTGAAGGCAGGGTTTTAAAGCATTTACTAGTGAGGAAGGATTTTCCCATGTAGGTTTCAATGAGAGGTTTAAAATCTCTTTTTTTAACCCTTCCTTTGTCACGGTTTAAGACAATCTCCTTCAACTCAGGCTCAACTGATGAGGAGCATGGTTTGGGGTAGATGTGAGTGGCTTTGGTGGTATCTCTCTTGTACGATTATACACACACCCTCCCCACCACCACCACCACCACCTTTGACTTTGTCCTGGGACTGGATCTGAGACTGAAGGGTTTGGTTTGCACCAGTAGCCCACGGAAGTGAGTCTGGGAGGAGAGACCTCAAAGAATATTCCAGCCGCAATGGCTTTGATTTTGCTCTTTCCTGGAGACAAACTTTTCTGAAAGTGGGTTTTCTAAGTGTTAGTCTCTTACATTAGGAATCTTGAGTCCTCACTTCAACTCTCTTTGCTGGGGGACCTGGGGAGATTTGAATGGGACTTTTGAGTGAATTTGCATCTGCTAAACTCTGCATTGTGTATGTCTGTGGATTTCACCTATGAGTGTTTCCAAGAAGGAGTCATTTAAGTTCATACGCCCTAATATTCACACTAAAAGCACTCTTGCATTCTTCCAGTCATGGAGCAGAAACAATATCATGTGACTTTATCTGACCAGTTTCAACTTGGCAACACAGAGTAACTTTTGAATACTTGTGGCAAACATAAATTATTATTTATCTTTTATAACATGGTGCTACCTAATGACCACAACCTCAACTAGGACCTCAGTGTGCTAGGGGCTGTACAAGCATATGTAGTCAGAGCCAGTTCCTGCCCCAAGAAGCTGAAGAGCTTGTCCACATACAGTTACACCAGATTAATTTAAGTGTGATTTTTAAAATGAGGTGCAAAAGGTTTCCTGGGCACTCCTATAGCAGTGCAACCAGGATCAGCTGAGTTCAATTAAAATCCATTAGGAACAGGTTTAAGCAAAACTGAAATACAGTGTTCTTAATCTGAAATTGCTGCAAGTTTATGTGTTGACAAGACAGACAAAGGGTGGGAAGGAGAAACCGAAGTGACTTGCACAGGAACGCCTATCAGGTCAGTAGCAGAGTGGGGACTAGAGAATCAGAACTCCTGACTCCCAGACCAGTACTCCATCCACTGGACTACACAGCCGCCAATAAACAAACTCAGAAATAAAACTGTCAGAGAAATGTGAGTGCGTAATAAATAGGAGGCTCCCTGCCCTGAGCTATTCCAGGGACAGAGAGATGAGGTGTATGTCAGGGAAATGACATGCTGTGCCTCACTCAGGCAGATCTAGCACCAGGTTTAAGAATAACGGCAAGCGTTTACCAAGCTTGATCTCTGTGTAATAACGTCACAGCCTGTTGAGCAGCTAGACAAATTCCCTCTCAGCTGACATTTGTCAGTATCAGCTTGAGTGATCATTCAAAGCTACTCTGGCGAGAGTCCTTCACGCCTAATGACAAGCTTCTTACTGCAGCAGCACGGAGCGGTCGTTGCTCAGGAAGATGCATTGGAGGCATTTCTTCTGCCATGAGGACCTTCAATCGGCACCACGGGCCTGGGGGTGACTGCTTTTGTAGCAACAGTAAATCTTGCAGTCCAGCCTTAAGTGCTGCCTTGGAAGGAGATTTCTCTTGAGGTTTGCACAGCCTTGGTGGGGAAGGGGGGCAGCGAGAGCCATTTCCTGTAGGATGCGGGGTCTAAGGGAGGGCTGGTGGTAATGGGCTACAGGAGCTGTCGTCTTGGTTACAGTCCAGGTCAGAAGCCTTTCTCGGTCTCTGCGAGAAACACCCCGTTCCTCGTCGTCATTCAGGCCTGTAACCTGGTTGTCCTTTTCAGCTCTTCTCTATCTGGGGGCTCACATCCAGGCCATGTCCAATTCCCGATGCTTCTTTCTGCATCACATCTCTAGGATCCAGCTTTTCCTCTCTGTCCACACAACGAGAGCCATTGTCTAGGCCCTCCTCATCTTACAACTCGCCTACGGCAACATCCTCCCCTCTGGCTGTCACAAAGCTCATGAGAGATGATAGGTCGGGTGGGGACAGGCCAGGCAGGGCCTTGACCCTGAGAACGCGCAAATGGCTGTCGCAAAGATCCTTTTCCCGGCTTGTTGCTTTAACCATATCACCCCTTAGCCATTGAGGTCGACAAAACACTTGACAGTTAGGCCACTGCTGTGCTGAGATCACTGCCCATCATGCCAGCCACTGTGGTCTCATTGTGTCCCTCATCTGTCCACCTGTCTCCACCTGTTCTCTATAGTTGTACATTTAGATTGTAAGCTCTCTTGGGTGGGGAATGACTATCTGTTCTATGTTTGTGCAGCCCCTAGCGCAAGGGGGCGCTGGTCCTTGGGTGCTATCATAATGTACATAATAAATAATAGCAGCCAACATGTTTTTACTGCCCAGAGATGTACTAGTCCTTGACCACTCGCCAGGAAACAACAAAATGCAGCCAGTCCTGTGGAGTAGGAAGCAGAGGCTCACTTCAGAGCCAAGGTTCCCCTGGGCCAGCCTGAGGATCTGGGCTCTCCCTACTGAGGGCCTCGTTACTGAGCTCAGGTCTGCCAGGTCCTTAGGCAACAACCTTAGCGGCTGTACTACAGTGGTGCACAGAAGCGCTACCCCCCACCAACAGCCTTAGTGCTAAAGGCCTACAGACCACAGAAGCCATGATTGGATGGACAGGCAGCACTCTCATTGGGTACCTGGACCATATAAAGGCTCCAACAGGAAGAGGAAGCTGTCTGAGCAACAGACCGTTGCCTGCTGACTAAACTGCCTCCCCTGGCCCTACTTTGTTGCCCTGCTGACTTGCCTGACCTCCCCTTCCCAACCCACTGATCCTGCCCCTCAGACTGGATCTTCCAGCTACTGACTGCTGCAAGGACTCTGACCATTGCCCCAGACTCCTTCTGATACCAATCAACAGCCCAACTACCCCAGCACCCACGCACACTTGACTATTGCTCTGGGCCCTTCCCCTAGTCGTCCTCGGCCACCAGGCATTACATGAGTAATTCTTGGAGTGTCTCCCTCAGTTTCTCCTTGCTTTCCCTGCTCTCCGTTTGCTCCCACTCTCTCTCTGTCACCACCTTACCTCCGTCCCATCCAGAACCACCCAACTTCACATTGTCCCATTCCTGACATAGAATCAGAGAAATGTCAGGCTGGAAGGGACCTCAAGAAGTCATCCAGTCCAGCCTCCTGCACTGAGGCGGGATCAAGGAAAACCTAGACCATTCCCAACTGGCGTCTATCCAACATGTTCTTAAAACCCTCCAATGATGGGGATTCCACAGCCTCCCTTGGAAGCCTCTTCCAGAGCTGAACTCCTTTTACAGGTAAAAAGTTTTTCCTCATATTTAACCTAAATCTCCCTTGCTGCAGCCTAAGCCCATCACTTCTTGTCCTACCTTCAGTGGAAAACAACTGATCCCCGTCCTCTTTAGAACAGCCCTTAACATATTTGAAGACTGTTATCAGGTCCCTCCTCAGTCTTCTTTTCTCAGAGGTCAGGTTTTATAAACTTTTTATCTTTTGTGTTGCTTTCCTCTGGGCTCTCCACTTTGTCCACATCTTTCCTAAAACGTGACACCCAGAACTGGGCACAGTAGTCCAGCTGAGGCCTTGTCAGCGCAGACTGGAGCGGGGCAGCTACGGCCCCTGTCTTACACAAGGGAAACTCCTGCTGATACATTCCCGGAGTGATAGTCACCTTTTCTGCAATTGCGTCACATTCTTGGCTCATGTTCAATTTGTGATCCACTGTAACCCCCGGAGCCTTTTCAACAGTACTACCGCCCAGCCAGATGTACCCTGTGCTGCAGTTCTGCAGTCGATGTTTCCTGTCTCATATAGTACTTTGCATTTGTCTAGATTGAATGTCCTGTCTCAGGGCCGGGTCCTAACCTTCCCCTGGGTCTGGGAGCAGCAACATGCAGGCAGGCCTAGCTCCTGAGGCTAGCCCAGAGTTGGCTGGCGGTGGGAGCAGGCAAAGGGGCTGGTGGCAGAGGAGGAGGCTAGAAGATATGTGAAGCTGCCTCAGCGAAGATGGGCTTTTTCCAGTGCATGCTGGCACTGGGGAAAAGCACAGGATGAGAGTTAATAGGCCATTTTTCTGCCATACTTTGTCTTTGAGTATATAGAAAATGCCTTCTCATGCCTGGGATATTGCTCAGAGCACTGAACTGGGAGCCAGACCTAGGTTCTAATCCCAGTTCTGCCACTGGTCTTCTGGGCTTCAGTTTCCCCATCTGTAAATGGGGGTAATGATACTGACCTCTTTAGTATAGCACTTTGAGATCTAGGGATGAAATGCCCTGTGTAAGAGCTAGATGATGATGTTGTTAGTCAGTGCAGATCATCCCAAGGGCCCTGCACTTGCCCTGCAAACCTAATGCAGCAAAGTTGTCCTTTCCATTGAGGAGACCTAACGGTTCCATGGCCCCTCAAGCTGAGAGAGATTCCGACGTCCCTGGCTCTCGTTTTGCAGCTGCAAAAACAAAACGTTACTATATTAAGGAGAGAAGAGTCAAGCTCCAGGCAGCCAGGTGGCCAGCGGAGGGACAAAAGGCTTAGTACTGAGGCTTTGTCTACACTAATCCTGTAAATCGGTGTCAGTTATGCTAGTTAAGGTACATAAATTACATAACTTAAGTTGATGTAGCTTACGTCGACTTAAAGCAGAACCTACACCGTGCTTTGTTGACGAGAGGCGCTTTCCCATTGACATAGCTTCTGCCTCTCATTGAGGTGGATTGATTAAGTCAATGGGAGAGACTCTCCCATCCACTTATTGCGTCTTCACCAGACTTGCTGAATCGATGCCGCTGTATGAATCACAGAGGCGCCAATTTATCCCATAGTGAAGATATGCCCTACGTTTGGCGCACACAGGGATTGGATGGCTCCCGTGGTCTGAGGATCTAGGAGATGCTCCGATTGGATGATGAGATCTGAAACCCTTGAGCTTATGTAGACAGTTGGCCCAGACCCTTTACTCTGTAAGTAATTTAACGATCTTAATAAGGTATTTTAATTTAGGGGTTGGCAACAGCAATACATAAAAAAGGCCATCATCTCAGGATGTTAGGTAGATTTGGGAAGAGGAGCATTGATTTATTAGATATTCATGTGATGATTGTCTGATGAATTTATTTTCTCTTTGATTGTTCTATTGTGCGTTAGACAGGGAATGTTGCGTTAGACAGGGAATGTTACAGTAAGTTTAGCAATAGTTATCTGATTATGTGTTTTGTGATCGTACTAGTTATTATCTATAACTAGGTAGGTAGTTATAGGAGGTAGTTAATAAAGCCCATACATTAGAAAAGTGGTTTCAAATCCATTTTCTTTAGCTAAACGACAAGGAGGGGCCATTGGACTACCTAGAAATTTGGGTAGGTTAGAACAGAACAAATCATCTTTTATACTTGCAATCTTTGTATTCATTGTTCTCATAGGCTTAAGTCAGTGAATGTTTGAGTGCATAGGCCCCAATTCCGCAAAGCACTCAAGCGTGTGCTTCAATCTCGCTGCCTTCAATGTGCCTTAATGTTAAGTGATTTGCTAAATTCAGGGGCCTTGGAGGTGCTTGGGTGATGAGTGCTATAAAAGGGTGACATGTTTTTATTATTTATTTATTGCAGTGTGGAGATTTGCCTGGATGATCTTTGTCTAGCAGCTCAGTTCTTGATATAGTTTTCCACCAGAGAGATTTTCCCCTCTGTTAGCTGGTTGGCCACCAGCTGATTATTTTTAGTAGCAATAGCTGTGATTGGTGATTTCTAAATCATGCCATGTGGAGAGATTGTGGATTGGATCGCCTACTTACTGGGTCTTTGCTGTTTTGTTGCGGGGGGAGGGCATTGAATTCAGGACATTGATTGGCATCAACTCTATTGGTAGAATTGCCAGTTATGGAACTAATATATCTGGGAGTCTGATATCACTGTTAACACCTGAGATGCTTGGCTGGCTAAACCACTGTAGAGAGTTCCCAGACCTGTAACTTAGGGTTTTAATGCGGTTCTAGTGATGGCTATGAAAACTGAAAGGCTCTCAGTAAGCATGCCTGGCAGGTTGCTGTTTTGTAAGCTGGGCTCAGGGCTTCAGCCTCTAGGTGGTTGAAATCTGTCCCAGGTCAGAACTGACCCAAAGTAGTTTCCATCTGCCAACAGTTTGAGCTTGGAGCTCTCTGTCTTATTCCCTGTTGACCTGTGTCCCCATCGCACAATTTGCGATCCTCAACTGGCCCCCTAATTGATAGAGACGTCAATACTTGAAGGGTGGAGACTAAACTACCCTTTCTTCCTTAGGTACAATGTCAGAGGCTCAGATAGCACAGTGATTACTATGGCATAAATGCCTAGAGAGACAGTCAAGGTGGGTGAGGGAATATCTATGATTGGACCAACTTCGGTTGGCGAGAGGGACCAGCTTTCAAGCTACACAGAGCTCTTCTTCAGGTCTGGGGAAGGTTTCACAGCTAAACGCAAGGTGGAACAGACTTAAGCATAAGGAGTTAACACATGTTGCAAGAGACCATTCACAGCCTAACAGATGGTCCCTCCGGCCAGTGTTGAGGCAGGTTAGCAGAGCTGGGTAGGAAAGATGTCTCTATCCTGGGCCTTCTCCGTGGCTAAATAGAGCCCTTCATGCTGGTGGGCTGCCCGTCTGGTTGAGAGAGGAAACCCATCCCTGCAGGACTGAGTAGTTGAAACTATGTTTGCGATAGCTGCTGCTGAGGTTTTGAAGGTGTGTTGCTAACTGCTCTTTCTCTGACCCCTTCCAGAATGGCCGAAATGCTTTACATGTGGCTGCTGCCCACTCGAAGGAGGAGATTATCCGGCTGCTGCTGGCTGGAAAGGCAGATCCCAACGTCCCCGGAGGGGTATGTGCACATATGGGGGCATGGTAGGGCGGAGCGTCATTGCCCTTGAAGTCTCCTCTTCCATTTCTTCAGCCGAATGGTAATTCCCAACAGGGCCATGCCTGCGACTGGCTCTTGCCCCACTGCCACCATTCGCTTAAAGCTGATATTGGCAAAACAAAGTACCCATGGGGCACATTAGACTTGGAGCCAGTCTGCTGCATTGCTACTGTGTTGCTCGCTGTTCATACACTGGAGCCACTTTGCCCTTCTATAGCATCTCCCCCTGTGGATCCCAGAGAAGCTGTGATCCACTCTGTGGAATACATCGGGAATTCCCGTTTTAGTCCACATTCCCTTCCGTCCAGGCTTCTTCCCTACAGGGTATTCTCCAGTCTGTTTCAACTGTCCCAAGCAATGGGGTTCCTGTCGCTTCCCTAGCAGGGACCATTTCACAGCCAAATAGACCTCAAGATTGAGAACTTCTTGCCCACCCCTTTCCCCCCCGGTATTCAATCCCCTCCCGTCCCCAAGCATTCAGCCGTTGCTCAGTTGGAGCCCGTTAGTGCTCTCCTTATGCTCAAGGCTGGCCTGGTGGACCAAACGTCTGTCCACCTGAATGCAGGGGAATTTTTTCCACTCCAACAAGGGGGAAACACATCTAAGAAAAGTGACTCTTGTGTGCAGGCAGCTGTTTGCATGGACGGGATTCCAGCTTCCAGATGACGTGTGCTTTCCTCCTCGATTGCGTCTGCTGTCAGCTGTGAAGGGAGGGAAACGCACTTCTGCTTGGTTACCTTCCCTCTGGCAGCGCGGTCAGAGGTGTTCCAGATGCAGCCCAGAGAGGTCTTTTCTACTATTTCTTTGTGCACTGTGCTGTTTCCAGGCAATCATTTTGTTGACCCCCGTAAAACTCTGGGGTACTATATACATAAAAAAAGAACCCTGTAAAATTGGCTCAGGTCTTAAACTGCCCAGGGATGTTCTGCTCAACCTCTGATTTACAATGTCTCTCTTGCCCTGTCTCTGGGTGAGCATGGGATGACTCAGAGAGAAATACACCTACTAGATAATAGCCAGGGCCTCTCCTAGCACTGATTGCTGTACTGGGAATTAATCTGATATCATGGCTCTTTAAACCCTGAGCGCAGAGGCAAGAGAACTGGCCAGCCCTCCTTCCCTCCTCTGAAGACTGCCTTTCTCTCCTCAGCACTCATTCACTCCTTCTCTCAGCCTGCTTATCTCACCCTTCTGTCTACTCTGGCCTCCCAGTGCTTCACTTGCTGCCCCTCCTCCTAGTTGCAGACTAGGCAAAAGACACAGGAGTACATTGCAGGTACTGGGCTGGGAGGCGGTTCCAGCTGTGGGGAATGGGATTTGCCTGGGGTCTGCATGCCAGGTGTTCTGGCAATGGAGAAACAGGAAGCATTGGGAGTACACAGAGAAAAAAATGCAAGTGGAAATCAAGAGGTGTACTGGGAAGACAGACTCCACGTCTCTTGGTAAGTGGCCTACAGACAAAATAAACTCAAGCACCAGTCCCGCACCTCCTGTCAGTCCTCCCTCTGGCCCGGTTTGTGTCTCTGTATTTTCCATGTATACCTGCAGCATGCTGAAGTGCTTTAGAATTCGTGCAACCAGGAGACTCATGGGAGTTTCCATAATACATGCATAAAGCCAGACCCAATGCATGCAGAAGGGTCCCAGAGGGAGTTCAGCCAGAAGTCCTTCTCTAGCACCTGTGCTTTCCTTAAAGAGACAGAAGTTCCCCCATTTCTTCAATGGATAACAAGTCCTAGCCCTGGAGCACTGAGCTATTTATCAGGCACTCTTGGCACATACTGGCCATTGGCTATAGCTATCTCGGTGAGTGTTTTCAGTGTCCAATAGATGGAAGAACATTGTGCCAACCCCACAGTTATCAGCTTCCTTCCTTCATGAAACTCCTTCAGGAACCGCCACCAGCTGCTATTCTACTCACTGAAATGATGGCTTCCCGCTGACGTTTACTCTTCCATCAGTCCTGATAATCCCAATCCTCATCCAGTGGTGAACATTGACTTCAGCCACTTCTTTTCCGCCCGCTGATTTCTGAGCCATCTGCCTTGTTTCCAAGTTTCCTTTCTCTGTCCCACCTAGTCTGTCCCGCCTCTTCTCTCCTCCGAGCTACAATCCACCTGCAGCGCTTTGGCTAGTTCAGTTTTCTCCAGGAGACTGGACACTTCTGTTGGGTCTGTTCAATGGTTCCTAGTGTTCTCCCTTTCATATTAGTCCTGTGCTTGGGGCTGTCCCTGCAGATACGTCCCAAGGTATGTCTACACGGCAAACTGAAGTGTGAGTGCAGCACAGGTAGATGCACTGGCGTTAGCTTCCCCTGGGCTAGTAATAGCAGTTAAAACACAGGCCCTGGGCTTCAGCACAGGTTAGCCACTTGAATCTGTATCTGATGTCTCCAAAGGGCTTGTACAGCCCACGCTGGATCCCGCGTCACCACGCTGCTAGAGTGGGTATGTCTATCCGGGGCTGGCCCTAGACCAAATGGCACCTGAGGCAAGGAGTGTCTCTGGCGCCCCTCCTCCATTTGTTAAATTTCTGAACATCTTACAGCACCCTGAGCCCAGGCCCCCCAAGTCTGGCACCCCAAGCGGTCACCTGGGTCGTCTGCCCCTAAATCCGGCCCTGTGTCTATCCACGCTGCTATCACACCTCAGACTGCAGAGTGGGCATATCTCCGAGTCGAGTGTAGCCTGGGATTCATGCACCGTGGAAAAAACTATTCTCTCTTTTGAGGACTCATAGGTGGGCTGGACATGAACAAAGAGAACTTCTGAAACCTCCAGAACCCCCGTCTAGAGCTGGTTGAAACATTTTTGATGGAAGAATTTTCTGTCAGAAAATGCAATTTTGTCAAAATCTCAACTTTTCCTGGGAAGGTATCAATTTCCACTATGACTGAAAAATTGGAAACGATTCATTTGAACTTTGTTTCATTTTGATAATGTCAAAACATTTTATGTAGACTTCTATATTACGTTATATTTCAATGTTTTGTGTATAATATTTTGTACTGTTTTGACATTGAGATGAAATGTTTTGATGTTTGTGAACTGAAATTTTTTTGGAATTTTTTTTTCTTCAAAATATTTGGTATTTTGACTTTTCATCCCCATTCCAGATGATTTTTTTTTTTAATGTTGGAATTTTTTGTGGGACAGAAATTCTGCTTCCCAGACAGCTCTTCCTTTCCCAGCCCTCCCTAGGGCTTCATATACAAACTAGGATGGATTTTGCTTTCTCTTTCTACCTTGTGGTATCCCAGCTCTGTGTAGATTATGACAGTGATTGGCTCTCTGTAAATATCTAATGCATAGATTGGATTGCTAGTGAGTCTACCACAAAGGGTAAGGACAAAGGCTGTCTCTTGGACACTGCAACATCAGATGAATAGGTTTCAAACCTCCCTCGAGCATGAGTCCTTAAAGGAATTCATAAAACAGCATAACCTGAGGGCTGAATTCTGCATCTTTCCCAGCCACACATGGATGCTTCTTTCTTATCACTCCCTTTAATTGTAAACATCAAGAGCTCTTCTCTTCCTTGGGCTCACTTGGAGGGGGAGAGTTGATACATAAGGGGAGAAGGGAGCCGTGCTTTTGGTTTGCTTAGGATGCTCAGCTGGGACTCTCTGGTTGAGGTAAAAAGGGCAAGAGCCACGTTTGTTGTTCTTCTTGAAGCCCTGTAACTCCCAGTGGAGCAGAGGACTTTCTTCCTGCTCTCCAGCCGACACATAGCCGACGCCCCCCTGCTCTTTTGCCTTTGCTGAACGGGAGTGAGTTCAAAGCCTACACATCCCAGCTGTCTGCGATTAGAACAGTGATTAGTTCAATAACACAGAGGGTCCCAGAATGCTTCTCTCAAGTGGGACGGGGGAGGAGGACCCAGTTCCTTACTCTGGAGAGAGAGTGAGAGATACCTAGTGCCTTTTCATGAGGGTTCCTCCCTTCTCTGTAATGCACAAAATGAGCTTCAGCCTGCTTTGTGCAGCCCGGATCCCAGAGCTGGCCACTTGCCTGCATTCCTGAGAGAGCGCCTCCTGTTTCCTACGTGAAGTCTGTTCTTACCCTGAACCTGCATTCCCCGGCTCGGTTTTGTGAGCTTAGCCTGCCAGCGAGGATGACAATAATGAAAAGGAAACAACTTTCCTGACCTTCAGCAGTGCAGCCCGAGAGACAGCAGGGATGGACCATTGCTGAGTTATTTATTCACAGCACAGAGAGATCTGTAGGCTGGATGGGTTACCTGGTACAGGCAGTTTGTATTAGTGCATTAATGTCTACAAGCTGCTAGGCATTCATGTGTCTTGGTGCTGGGTGCATAAAAAACGTCAATAAATACCTCAATATAATATGCTTTTATGTCCCCCGGGTGAGTAACAGTTAGCTTATTCCTGCCATCTCATGCTGAGCACTGTTAGCCCTGGTCAGTATGCAGATGGAAGACCTCCCAGGCACTGCAGGAAGTGGGGCTGGTGATCCAGAAGGAGGTACTTTTCCCTGAGCCGAGGATCCATTGCAGCATTGGGTTACTGCCGCTGGAGGTAGGAAGGGAGGAAATGTGACTGGGGTCTCTGCCTCTCCCTCCATTTATTTGTGACTCTTACTTTTACGGAAGGGAGTGGGAAAGAAGGAGGGGGAGATGAGCATCCAGCCCAGCCTTGAGCCGCGTCTCACTCTGCTGTGCTGGGCTACGTCCCTTACATTTATAAACCACAGCCTTGCAGAGCTCAGAGACCTGAATCCAGATCACTAAGCCATTGGGGACCAAAAGTTGTAACCAGCTGCTGTTTGTCCTCTCACTTGTGTTAATTGACCTGAGAGATCGGTCAATCTGTCTATTCATTCATGTGTCACAGTGTTTTATACTGCTGCCCATCACCACAGTATCCAAGCATCTTCCATGTAAAATCCATAGCAATAGCCATGTCTCTAAGGGACTTCATGGAGGCCTTAGTCCTCTTCCAAGCTACCACCACTGGTTCCCTTGTTGGTGCTCTTAGCAAAGACCATGGAGGCTGACCTACCCTGCCCTCCAGGCCAGGGCTGAGGTATCTTGGCTTAGAGAATCTGCACAGGATCAAACCCAGGTTGTACCTATTCTGAGGAGAGAGACCCCATCCAGGGTCACCTCCAACCTGGCGCCAGTGAGATGGGAGAAACTGAATTCCTCTTCCATTGAGTGCTGCTGTTCACTTCAGCCTAAGGTCCTAAGTTCGTACTCTGTGGGTGCTCGGGATGATATCAGCAGAGGAATGAATGGGGAAGATGAATCCCAGGCAGTCACGATGGTTGCGGTGCGGGACACAAACACATGCATGTGTTGTGGTCATGGGCAAGGAGGGATCTCAGTGGAACTCTCTGTGCCATTTTGTGTAGGGCCAGGTAATCCCTGGGACAACCCTGCTTCAACATGCTCTCTGAATAGCCCCCGGTGTGGATCTTTGTGAGTGAAGTAGGGACTGGGTTGGTAACCCTGCTGGCTGACATCATTTATCAGCAGGTCAGGGGCAGCAGCAAGGCCGGCTTCCCCCGGCTCTGTCCTGCCAGCCTGCCTTGATCCACGGGCAGCGTTCAAGAGCCATTCGGGCTCATTTCCTTTCAGTGCTTGGCTCCGGCTGCCCGCTGGCAGTGCCAGTTGGGACCAAGACCTTTCCCCCTCAGGGACTGAGACCAACTTTCATTTCTCATGGGCAACCGCACCGGTACCCCTCCCTCCATATCCAAATATGTCTTTAGGGAAACAAAACTCCTCTTTCTCTTATTAACAGCGCCTTTGTCCCCGAGCTGCCCATTCAGAGGGGTAGACAACTATGCATAACCGAGCCATTGTTTGGGCAGATTTCCCATCCTATCTCAGGAGAAAGAACTCCCCTGCTGCTTTCTCCCATGCCTAGTTAATCGGGCATTGCCACTGATGTTCGGCAGCGCGGTGGCCTGTGGCAGCCCTGTGAAAAGACAGCAGGCAGGTCTGGAGCCAGGGGCTGCTGTTTGGAACCTTCTGTCCTTCGTCCCAGGGCCAGCGTCTGAGGTTAACGCCGGGCGTAAGGGAAGAATGGGCTCCCGATGAACTGGGCAGTGAGTGGGAGCAGGAGTCGTGGCGGTAACAGGCGGGATTCTTCTCCCCACTCCCAGGGAGTTTTTGTGTCAATACCCTGGTTCTGGAAGGGTGCCAGCAGCAGGCCTTGCTCAGCCACTTCACACGGGCAGCCTGCCCTCGCTATGCTGAATTCAGTCGTGCTCTTTGTCCCCTGAAGGACTGAAAAGAAACGAGGGATGGATTTGGCAAGGGCTTTGTGAGGGGAAGGAGCTTAAATACCAGACAGGTGCCTTCGGGCTTGTCTACACTAGAAAGTCCTATTGCTTTAACTATAGCAGTACCATTAAAGATGCACAAACACCATACCCCAGTGTGGACACTTATATCAGTATAAAACTGCTTAGATGTATAGCTGTTCCAGTAGGAAGGGAAATCGCTGTCACCTTTATACTGGTATAACCAGGTCTATGCTACGGCTTTTACCTGCATAAATCTATCGGTAAGATATCACACCTCGAACCAACAGAACTATACTGGAAAAACTTGTGTGTGTAGACGAAGCCTTAGTAATCTAGCTTCACTCTTGTTAGATAAAGATAATGAACAGAGCACTCCCTAAGGGTGCGTTGTCTGACCCTTCCCAATCCCAGGTCTGAATCTAAGTGTGTTTACGGGGCACCAAACGCAACTTGGCTTAAAGAAATCATCGGGGCAAAGCATGATTGTACCTTAAACAACATCTCAGTGTGATGATGATCCTTGGCTGAGGTCTGGATTTTCCTTCCTTTTTCTAGCTTCTTTTCCAACAGCTGGGTGGGTGGGAGGATCTGGCCTAAAGGATGCTCATCAGTGGCTTTAGTACTGCCCTCCTTATGGGGGGCAGGAGTAATGGGCCCCACTGGTCCTGCCTCCCACACCTGTAGCCTCCTCGCTGAAGGCTCTGTGAAAACCAGGTGCCAGTGGTGTGGTGCAGCACTTCCAGGGGTATTTATTGTACACTGGGTCCCACTGGGTTAAATCCACTGAAAAGTTTTGGAGGGCATCAACTGCTCTTGTGCTGAGCCCAGGATGCTGTGTGAGAGTGAGGGGCTTGTTGGGAAAGAGGCCTCCATTCAGGACTCCAGCAGAGGTCCAGGCGGCTCTTCAGTGGGGACCTCTCCTCACACAGGGGTTAAATTCTGGACTCTTCCCATGGACAAGAGCCGGCGACGGAAGCAGGGAAAGCAGCCCAGCGTGATAAAGGGCTGTGCTGAGTGTTGGCACCTGCCAGCTGGCACATCTGAATGGTGGCTGTGAATGATAGGAGGAAGGCAGGCTACCCACATAGCGCTAATCCTGTTCTATGGAGGTCACCCCCCCCCCACTGCCTTTCTGAGCCATTGTTGTTGGGCCCTCTGCCCTTACCCCACACTTGGAGCAGCAACAAAGGGAAGTGGGGAAACAGCGTTCAAATTCCCAGGGAATGCAGGGGTGCCTTTAAGATTCAGTTTGAGTGTTCACCTTTGTTCCATTTAGGATATCTCCTTGGGAAATGCTAATGCATAAAGCAGGGCCCAGCAAGCCATGCCTGAGAGAGGGCTGTAGTGGTAACTGAATGAGTTAAGTGAAAAACCTTGGGCCAAGACATTTGCATGGGCATCTTCTGTCCTATGCGCTGTGAAAGCAAATGATATCACTGGCTTGCCCGCGTTCTAGCTGGCTGCATTATGTTAGAAATGAACATGATCTATTGCAAATGAATGGTGGCTTCATCAATGAAGTTTGCAATGATTATTTTGAAAGAATGATGGATGAGGAGAACTCAGTGGAGGAATTAAGAACCTGTCCACTAAACTCTGGGGCATGATAGATTGCATGCTAGAGGAAGAGATTGCAGAGGGAGAAGGTACATGGGCCAGACAAAGTACTGGGGAGATGCAGTGTCATCAGTGGGACGGTATCAGGTATCTTACAGGTTTGTTTAATGTTATTCTGAAGAAAGAGAAAATGCCGGATGAATGGCATAAAAGCTTTGTGGTGCCTAAAGTTAAAAGTTAAAGGCAATGTTACACTGAGTGCTAATTATGGCCCAATTAAGCTGAAGTCACGTGCTATGAAAGTAAGGGAGATGATTATGAAAAGTGTCTATGTTAAATGGTTGGAATTTGGCAGGGCCAGTATGGATTCATGCTGGGAAGGAGCACGACTGATGGCACGTTTGTGTGATGAATCCTCATGGAGAAGTTCCGTGAAAAAAAGATGGCAACTGGGCATGGTCTTTGTGGACCTGGAGAAGGCACAAGCTTATGTACCAAGGTGTCTGTGGCAGAGAGGTGTGCCAGAAGGATATGTCCATCTTCTCCAGGATATGGATGATGGAGTGACTACTGTAGTCAAAACTACCTGGAGCTGCAGTCGAGAATTTCCAGTCAATGTCGGCCTACATCCAGGTTCAGCATTGAGCCTCTTTTTGTTTGCAGTTGTCATGGCTGTGATAAGTGAGAGTGTACGGGGGGAGTTGCCTTGGAACACACAGTTGGCTGATAATTTAGTGATCTGTGCAGTAGATCATGAGACCCTGCAAGCTGATTTTAAACTGCAGCAACATCGTTTGGAGTGGACTGGGTTTAGAGGAACATAAATACCGAGGCTCAGTGGTTGCTGATGATGGTGCCATTTTGAGTGATGCCCAGTATTGTACTAACCCTGCCTGGTGCAAGTGGTGGGAGCATGACCCCGGTTGTCTGGGACAAAAAGATGCCAATAAAGGTAAAAGGTAGAGTGTCTAAAACTGTAATTCGACACATCTTAATGTATGGAACAGAATGATGGCCAGCCACAAGGAAGCAAATCAGTATGGTCGCCACCATTGAAATGAAGATGTTGAGGTGGTAAAGTAGTTGGACACTCCTTGGTAGGTTGTAAGGGACCTAATGTGGGTTGCTCCAGTTGCAGGCAAGTGGAGGGAGGCTAGGCTACACTGCTGTGGGCATATCTAGCAGAGACCTAAGAGCTGTATTGATAGGATGGCTCTTGCAATGATTGTGGAGAGAAGGTGACCAAGGGGGGAACCAAAGACTCGGTACATGGATCAGATATCAGCAGACCTCCATGAGATCAATCGACACAACAGCCTGGTGTATGATCATGAGTATTGGAAGAAGGCTATAAAAGTCACCGACCTCAAATAGGGAAGCGGCAAGGAAGAAGACGATGACGAACCGGGTGCTAGCTGGCAGGGTGGCAGCTGGGACGGCATGGGAAGTGGTTTTAGGAGGTTACTTGGCACCTGAATACAGCAGAGGACTTTGGCACTCTGGAGATGACACAGCTCTTCTTTCCCTCCCTCTTGTGTGGAGAGTTGGAGGTGACTCAGATTTTTGTGGACTAGGGCTTGAATTTCAAATTTCCAACCTCGACCTCAGCCGTCTGCCCCACTCCAGTATTCAACCCAGCCTTTGGTCCTGCATCCAATACCAGTGCATAAATACAACTAGTTTAATCATGTTGCTATTTGAATTGTCACTGGTAGGCTTCAGTGTCAATCATGTCAGATGAAGGGTAGCAACTCACACCCCTCCAAGTTATTGCTTCATGCACATTTTCAGGCTTGGGAGAGGGCACTGCATCAGTTGACACATGAGGAGTTAATTCAGAGCCCGAAGGGCTAGAAATGTGGTTGTGTTGTAACTGAAAGCTTAGATTTTGCAGCAGTGAGCCGACTTTGCGACTGCAGAACCACAGAAAGCCAGACGCCCTGCCTGCAGCTTGCAGAGCGGCTGTGCATGTTGGAAGCATGCTGGAGCGTGTGCTTCTTCATATAAAGCACATGCATCTTGTGGGTGAGACCTAACACAGAGGTCCTGCCCCCTGGCCATCAAGGGGTCCCCTTGTGTTTTGTGTATAGTTGTTAGCTCCAGTGTCCAGCTCAAGCATGATATTCATGCTGCCTACAACTCCCCTGTAGTTTCCACTCTGCACGTATCTTCTCTTCCCCTCCGCAGCTCCAGATTGGCAATGCTGGATGGTTCCAGCCCATAGGCAGCTGTCTAGCCCATATATACACATACGCAGGCTCCTATCAGTGTTTAGAGTGCTTTGAGACCCTTTGTCTGGAAGGCACTACTCCAAACCCCATTGAAATCAATGGTAAGATGTCTGGCTGTGGATCAGGCTCCATGTGAATCACCAATCATGTGAATCATGATCTCTGGCCTATCTCCCAAGGTTGTTGTGTGGCTTAAGCACTTTGACATCCAGAGATGCTATAGGAGGCAAAGGGTTTTCTTACATCCAGCTGCCCCTCACTACAATGCACTGTGCTACCTCGCTACCCTGAGCGGGGCATGTCCGTATAGTGGTTCTACACCTCAAACAACCCAAGAAAGCCAGAGCAGTAGGGGAGGGGGAACGACTCCATATCTAGCACTCCCCTCCCTCCATAGCCCAGTGCCACGCTAGGATCGTAACCGGCCAAACATCCTTTACAACAGTCGTTATGGATCTGAAGCCCCTTGCGAAAACACCTTAGCAGCTCCCCTGGAAAGTGGCTCTGGCTGTTCACTGTTACCCCGATGATTCATTCCCTGGTGCAGTCTCTTGCTCGGTGAGTGAATTGCTCAGCTGCACCCGAGGCAGACTGCGTAACTGGAGTGCTGTCCCTAGGGAGGGGCAGCTTTGTTCTGCAACAGGAGAGTTGCCCTTTGGCCCCTTTCAGCACCAGCATCCGTGGTTATTTCTGTGGCCCCAGAGGTGCATCAGGCTTTTCAGGTGAAGAAGAGATTAAAGGAGAAACCCGCAGCCTCTGCCCCCTAAGGATGTTAATCTAAATCTGCCCCTTGCCTTTCTTCCCCATTGCAGCCCAAGGAGCAGTTGCCTCTTCATTACGCAGCCCTCCGTCCCATTGGGGCTGTTGGTGTGATGCAGATGCTACTGAAGGCTTCTCACAAAGATGCTAGACTGAGCCAAGACCAGGTGAGCAAGGCCCTTTCCCTATATGTGATGGGGGTAGTGAATTCTTGTAACACGGGCCCAGCTTGGGGGCGAGACGTGGCACTAAGTGAACGCCATGGGCTACAGGGCTGGACTGGGGCAGCCTGAAACTTGTGTCTCCATCTCCATGCCTGAGGCCCACTTTCCCCGGGGGGGTTGGGGGGAGGGCGCTGCAGGAAAGGTGTCACCAGCCCCGCCGAGGCTTTGGTTTCCTTCTGCCCTCTCCGCAGGACGGCCGCTCTCCTCTCTTTCTTGCCGTGGAAGCTGGGAAGCTGGGAGTCTGTAAGGAACTGCTTTCCACGCACGCCGAGGCCCAGCTGGGCGCACGGGAAAAGGTACAGGACACTCGCTCGCTGACGCCGCAGCACATCCTCTGTTGGGTTTGGTGTCTTCCCCACTGCTGCATCACCCAGGGCTGGAGACATCAAACTCTATCTAAGAGCTAGCCCTAGTCCTACCAACTCACTCCCCATACGCCCTCCACCAGCCTTCCGATGTGGGGGGACACGCACACAGCGCCTCAGCTGGTGGAAATCGGCGTAGCTCCACTGACATCAATAGAGCTGCGCTGATTTACACCAGCTGGCGCTTACACTCCGTTGGGGGAGTTAAACCCCTCTGCAGATTTGGTGCCTGTTTGTTTCGTGCTCTCGGGCCTCCTCTGCTGGCTCTGAGGAATCCGTTAACATCTACGCTGCGGGCAGCCAGGCGAGCAGCCGGGGAAACCAGCCCAAGGAGTGTGTTCATTCCAGGCCCCGGGGGGAGGGGAGGAAATCGGCGTTTGCCGAATAGAAAATGTAGGGGGGCTAATGGGGGGGGGGGGAAAGTTCTTTTCTACTGTGCGTTAAAACCAATACAACGAAGAGCCGAAAGAAAACCGTTCGGGAAAAGTCCCCCAGTGCCGCGTACCCCTTGGTGTCAGAGTACCCCAGGTCTGGCATTGTAGGCCGGGGTTGATCCGCGTGGGTGGAGCTGTGATGGGGGGGGGGGGATGGAAATGGAAGAGTAGATGACTTGCCGTCAGGCAGGGCTGTGTGAGGGAGCCCGCTGGAGTAGCTGGAGGTGGGGGTGTTGCAAGCTAGGAATGAGATGGATTGGTAGAGCCGTGTGGACACGAAGCTTGCACAATGCCTGTCCTCTGAGTCAGAGCTGGGCCCTTCGAACGCCCAGAACAAGGTAACCCTTCAGTATTCTGCAACGGGTACTTAGCAATTCTCCAAAGGGAAACCCTGAACACCTGTGCAGTGGTGGCAGCAGTGGCAGATTAATAGGCATGTGGCCAGGGGCGCCAGCCAATTTGGGGGCCCCAGGAGTGCCAGAACGTGTGTACAAGGGGGGAGGGCCACCACCACTGGGACTGTGGCCCCACCCGTGGTGCTCCTCGTCCCCCCGAGGCCCCACTCTCTGGCCAGGCTGGAAGCCAGAGCTGGGCTGTAGTAAGAGCCACCCAGGGAGCTTGGGCTGCCGTTGGGATCCCCAGAACTTCCCTGGGTGGGGTGCCTGAGAGCAGGCCCCAGCCCATGTGCCCCCTCCAGGGCAGGTGGAGGGGGCTCCCCACAGTGGCCCAGGCTCTCTGGGCATCTCTTATCATGGCCCAGCTCTGGCTTCCAGCCTGGCCGGGGGGGGCAGGAGGGAGGTCCTTGGGGGGGAATTGGAGGAGCAGAGGCCAGGGCCCCAGGGGAGGTGTGGCAAGCCATATGTTCTTTGTGCCCAGGACCCCAATAAATCTTAATCTGTCCCTGAGTGGCGGGAGCAATGTTAGGCACAGATAATGGGTGACTAACAACAGAAAATACAAACGACAATGCCGGTATTCAATGAGCCAGAGTAATATGTTCTACAGCTCCCAAGGTATCAGTGGTGTTGGGGATAGTGACAGTACAGAAATCAGCCGCCATTTTCTGCATGATTGAAGATTGATTGATAGGTAAAGTGTTGCTTGTTCATTACAGAGATATGGCGACACTGTGCTGCATGCAAGCTGTAGGAAAAGAGATGTGGAAGTTGCCAAAATCCTAGTGGAGTATGGAGCTGGGGTGGATTGCCAGAATGTGAGTATAACATACGCAAAGCTTGGTATTGTGAGCTCAAGTTTGGCCTTTGCTATCATTAGAGCTGAGCAGACAGCTGGAAAAAGTCCCCTGATAGCTGATCAGTTGTAAAAACAAATGTTGCTTCTCTCTCTGTGACTCCTTCGTGTTTGCTTTGTATAAATACTGGAGTGATTAGGTTTCACTAGCATAAATCCTCACAAGAAGCAAGTTTTATGCTCAGTTCCTGAATATTTGCTAAAAATGAATTTCAAACTAGGACTGGTTTTGATTAGAGCTGTGACAATAACAGATTTTCAGTTCACAGGCCATTCCGAAAAATCGGGGGAGGAAATCATTTTGGGTCAACCCAAAAACTATTTTAATAAAATGTTTCAGCAAATGGAAAAGACAAAAAAAAAAGTTTGTTTCAGGTCAAACAAAATATTTCATTTGGACAAAATAGAAACATTTACTTTCCAGTTCAACCATTTTACATTTTTTTGATCCTTTAAGAATATTAAAGGAAATTTTTAAACACAAAGTAATTTCAAACCTCAAAATGGAAGTTTCATTTTGAAAATGTCTAAAAAAATATTTTTTTTAGAATATTCTTGACCGAAACAATTCAGTAAAATCAATACGAATTCACAAAATGTTTCAATGTTGCCAAATCCACATTTTTCACTGAACAGAGGTTTCAGGCAAAAAAAAATTTTGCCCAGCTCTAGTTGTAATATCCAAAATCTGTGTAGTATTTTTTGGTTACATAAGTCATCCAATCACAGAACAAAAAGAATGTCATGTGATTTATGTAACAAACCAACACTGTGTGAATTTCAAAGTTTAATATTGTGAATGATTCCTATGGGGGAAGTCAAAGGATAAATTCAAGGTTGTGATCTGCTAATGAAAGCTCAAGAAGTCAATCATTATTTATGAATTATTTGCTCAGTTCTATACCCTACAATCTTGGATAACCGAAGATTTTGGCGAAAGATTGGTAGTTATCTAATGAAAGGTCAAGATCAAAACTATACGCTGAGTATGATATACTGAGTAGTCAGTCCTCACCGTACCTCCTCCCACCACATGCTGTCCAAGTTGTAATATTACATTCAATTCAAAATTATGTTCTTTGATATTAAGGTAGAAATATGTTCCAAGGCAGGGCATTTCCAAGGCTTAGTGTGCTCTGGCAACATCATCTTGGTCACTGTGCACTTCCTTTCTATTGAACACAGTCAATAATACTTTAAAATTTACCTTCCAAAAAGAAAACTCAAATTGAAAATACTACATTTCGGCAGTGTGGTTGCTAGATATTTCAACCTTCATGTTGCACTAGCACTAGACGGCGGTGGTTTATATATAATTCTCTGAATCCAAAACAATCCAGAGCTATTGCGTTTGGTGGGAGGGTTTCACAAGCTCTATGTAGCTTCACCAGTGGAGTTTAAATTCCTGAATCCAAGGCATAAGCCAAAGGTTCTTCAGCTTTTTGGCCTTCTCTCCTGAGGAGCTTTTCAACAATGAAGGCTCCTGGACTTGCAGCTTAAACTTGAGGTTTCTTAAATCAAAAGTTCCTCCACATGGAAGTATTCAGCTAGCCGAGTTTACCAGCTCATTGATACACTACATTATCCCTTAAAAATCCACCCTTTAAACTGCATGCATGCTGAAAATGAATTTAATAACAATGATAGAGATCATGTGCCTACATGAAATTAGTGATGTTAAATGTTTGCAGCTTTAAATACTTAACTAATTTTCTTCACGCTTCTTTTCAAGTCTCCCTGGCCATGGCTGCACTAGGAACATTGGTACAAGTTAATTAGCAACAGAGCAGTTGCATCATTGCTTATCAACAGCGTAGGTGTGATGCCCGCCACGTTGGTTGAACCAGAGACCTCTGGAGTTAAAAGCCTGAGTAGCTGTAGCTTGAGCTGAAGAGGCAAGGCTCCCTAGTGGGGGCTGTAACAGACTCTTATCCTCTGGATTGGGCACAGGGGGGTAGGACATGGTTTTCTCAAGTTCAAAACTTGTCCTGTCTCAAATTGGGATGAAAAGTCAAAATCTCAAAAATGTTCATGAACCAAAAAGCTCGCTTTTTTTATTTCCATTTTGGGTTATTCGAAATACTTCATTTCAAAACATTTCAATTTCGACTTTTTTCACCTTTTTCTTCAGTCTAATTAGCTTAAACTAGAAATCAAAAAGCCATTTTCTCTCCAAAAGTCGTTTTGAAACAGAATTTTCCATTTAGAAAAATGTCAAAATGAAACATTTCAACAACTCGGAAACGTTTTTCTTGACATTTTTCCAAGTCAGGAAATTTGTTGAACCTGACCCTGTTTCACAAACAGTTTCGGTTTTTACAAATCAGCATTTTTAGATGAAAAATCCCTGACCAGCTCTCCTCACCAGAGGGTTACATCAGTACTAAGGTAGACAGGACTCTGGAGTTTTTGACCCTGGTTTCAAAGTTGTGGGACCCCTGTTTCATATGGCTTCTGGGGTCTGTAAGCAAATGGGGATGATTGAAGAGGTGGGGTGGTGGTTCTTCCGCTGTACAATCTTTGTGTGTGTGTCTCTCTCTAGCTACGCTATGGTTTGAATCCTTCTAGCACCACCATTGTGAAAAGGGTCTAACTATGGTTATTACCAGTGCAGTTTCTCATAGTGGGGCTTAGAGTCACTGAGCACAAATGAAAGAGGTCCATCACTCTAGTCAGGTTCACAAAAGTCAGGGATTGAGGCAGGCGCTGTGGGTAAAGGAAGCGTGTAACCAACTGGGAGCCAATAACCTTTCCCCAGATTCTTTGTTCTCTTCCTTGTCTTCTTCTCTAATAAACCCAAAGGTGCAAAAAATAAGGAAAACACCTGTTCCAAAGAGCTGTGCAATCCTTTGTGAGGTCCTTTCAGGTATCCCAGAAGAAAATGGTCTCTGACAAGAAGTTTATTTGCATTAAAACTTTCAGGACCAACTTAAACAGTCAAACAAACAAAGCAATTTTGTAGAACTGCAAGGCCAAAAGGTCCTGGGTTATTTATAAAGGTCCCTTAAGTGAATTAGGCAAAATGCCAAGATAAATCTAGTCTGCTAGCATTCCAGAACCAGGGCAGGCTTAGCACTAGCACTTGTCAGTTTTGTGCTGAAATATATTGAAAGGCCTATGCGGGTTCAAATCCACCTTCTCCTTCCAGCGTTTGGCAGAATAAGGAGGCTGATTTTAAAAGGAATATGTTGATTCAAAGGACAGGTTCCAATGTGCAATCACACGTTTACAAATGTACTAATCAGAAATGGTTCAAACGACCAGGCAAACAACTCCCATTGATCATGTTCTCTGGTTATGTTTCTCTTTAGCAGGAATGCAAGCACCATTTTCAGTTCTATATTTTCCCCAATAGTTGGCGCTAACAACTTTCACAAGAGTTACATGGCTCAGTGGTTCTCAACTGTTCCATCCCAGCACCCCAGGTTAGCTAAGACAGAGAGCGGACCAAATTTGGTGATGAGTCCTGGCCACGTGCCACCTGAGGCACATGCGCTAAGAAGACCCCAGGTTACAGCAGAATAGTTTTGGGGACCCCCTTTTATATAGCCATAGAGAAAGGGAGGATGGACAAGACCCACTGAGACTTGTTCACATACCTCCCCACCGAGCTGAGGACTTGTGACTTAATTAAACACACTGCACTGGGGTGGCTTCTGAATAGATGTAATGGAGCGGAGACGTCCACGGAAGTGTATGCTGGAAGCTCTAGCATGCCTACTGCCCAAGGAGAGTCTGCTTTAGCTGGAGTGGTGGGACCTGAGCTTTTGGAGCAGAAGACTCCAAGTTCTGTCTGTAATTATGACCTAGGAAGTCCTCAGCAGAGGGTCATAGATTTACATAATACAATAAAAGGAAATAGGAGCTGGTCTCTTGTCAGTGTCACAGTGTACTGGCTTACAGGGCATTGAGAACATAGGAAATTGCCCAAAGGAAACCATGGGAGTCGGGGTGCATGGTAGGTTGGGTTTATTCAGGGATCATCTTCTTGTTCTGTGTTTGTACAGTGTGTAGCATAGTGAGGTCCTGGTCCATGACTAGGGCTCCTAGGTGCTCCAGTAATACAAATGATGAGTAATAATTCAGAAAAAAGAAAAGGAGTACTTGTAACACCTTAGAGACTAACAAATTTATTTAAGCATAAGCTTTCATGAGCTGCCACTCACTTCATCGGATGTGAATGCAAATACATTTGTTAGTCTCTAAGGTGCCACAAGTACTTCTTTTCTTTTTGCAAATACAGACTAACATGGCTGCTACTCTGAAACCTAATAATTCAGAGTTGATCTGTCCCTCGTTGAAAGCTTGATCCAATGCTCATTGAAACCAATGAGTCTTTCTATAGGCTTCAGTAGGCCTTGGGTGAGAGACCCCCCAAGAGACTCATGTTGGGCTGAGAGATTGTCCTGCCTGAGCTGAAAATACCTCCCATTTGCTAGAAACCTGTTCTCTGTTTGCAAACTGCAGGAGCTGGGCCTACCCAGTTCTGGAACAGTGCTGCATCTCTGAAAGCTGATCTGGCTTTGTTTAGGCCAGACCCTGCTCTCCAGACAGCAGCAGCCCCAACGCTACAGGAAGCTGCACCCTCACTATTTCCAGCTATGGAACAGTGACATTGGTTAACCAGGTAATATCATTCCAGGAGGTGAAGCTTTCAGGGCAGAGGAGTGATGCTTTAGTGCAACACAAGGTGGCCATCTGAGGTACCCAAATTCTCCTGCCCAGTAGCTTGTTTGCTTGGACTAATGGCGGAGCTGCTGGGCAGCTCGGTTACACTACAACCAGGACGTTCTAACGCTCTTTGTTTTAGGATGAAGGTCAAACTCCTCTACATGTCGCTGCGTGGGAAGGCGATGAAGCCCTGTTGAAGTTCTTCCATCACTGCAAGGCCAATCCTAACATAGCAGACAAGGTGTGTAAAAGGGGGCGGGGAGTGGGAACTGGCTGACTTAGGGACTGCTTAATGGGATCTCGAGTCCTTTTCTTCTGCACTTCAATACCAAACAGAGAGATGTAATAGATGGGTGGATGGATGGGTCAATACCTTCAACCAACAGAGCATACAACGTGCAGCTCTGCACCATCAGAGTAAACTGCCATTGGCTCATCCTGAGATGGAGACATGGTTACTTAGACATGCTGATTAACTCTTTACAGAGCATCCCGAGAGTCTTGTTTGGG
Source organism: Dermochelys coriacea (assembly GCF_009764565.3). Lineage (NCBI taxonomy): Eukaryota > Metazoa > Chordata > Testudines > Dermochelyidae > Dermochelys > Dermochelys coriacea. Next base: position 9,534,461 of record NC_050069.1, read on the forward strand.
TCATTTTGGGGCAGCTAGTGGAGTCTTATACCTGTGAAACTGGCGGACACAATACAACTCCTTGAGGGGCGCCTTTGATTACAGGGCTTCTGGTGTTAATGGCCTGGAAGCCCTCAAACCTGCATCTGCCTCAGCAGGCAGACAGTCCAAACCAGGAACTTCCCTCCACTCATTAAACTTCATGGTGCTGGTGAAGCTGGTGAAAGTGGTTCGTCCTCCTCCCCTTCCCCATCCATCCAGGCAGGCAGCAGCCCTTGGCAAGGTAAGGGAGAAATGACTTTCAAGGGCTCATTCCAATCAGCCTGGGATAACAGCCTTTCCCCTCTTCAGTAAGGATGCGTCTTTTAACTGATTCAATTCAATGAAGACAAAGAGGCCCGATCTGTTGAATGAACTGGTTGATCATTCATGCAGTTGACGCTGCAAACGTTGCTTGGTTTAGCTGTGTTGTGATGGTTTAAACAAATGTTTGGGTGGGCGGTAGTGCTGGTAATAGGTTGACACCCTTGGCAGGTTGAAGTCGTCTAGCCAATGAGCAAGTACCCCAAGAACAGCAGCCATGCCAGCTTCCCCACAACTTCCACAGCTTCAGATCCAGGCTTACTCTGGCTATACAAAGTGTAGCAGAGGCAGGTGTTGATCTGTTCCAGCTGAGGGTATGTTCCGCTTAGGTTTGCACACAGGATCTCTCCCTCCGAAGCACACATTACACTTGCATATAAATGCTGGCAGCTCCAGTTGCTTCCCTGGAAACACTGCTCTCTTTGATTGCAGCTGGACAGGTCCCCCTTGCACATCGCTGCAGAAAGAGGCCACATCAATGTTGTGGAGTTGCTGACAGAGAAGTTCCACTCCAATGTGCTAGCTCGCACTAAGGTGAGTGTGTGTGGGTGTGTTTACGTTCCTCTGAGTAGCAGATTGGCGTACAGGCCAGAGAGGACCACGACTTGGGAGGGGGATCAGGGCTGGGGCAGGGAGTTGGGGTGCGGAGGTGGCTCAGGGGTGCAGGCTCGGGGCGGCGCTTACCTCAAGCAGCTCCCAGAAGCAGCAGCATATCCCTCTCCCCATGTGGAGGCATGGCCAGGCTGCTCTGCACACTGCCCTGTCCGCAGGTGCCACCCTGCAGCTCTCATTGGCCGTGGTTCTTGGGTGCCGAGCCCCACTGGCTGCCCCTACACATAGAAGCCAGAGGGAGGACATGCCGCTGCTTCTAGGAGCTGCACGGAATGGGGCAAGCCCCTGACCCCGCTCCCAGCAGGAGCTCAAGGGACTGATTAAAATGTCTAGAGATCCGGATGTGGTCCCCAGGCTGTAGTTAGGCACCCCTACCCTAGTGCTAGCTGATGAGGATTTGCTGTTGTCATGTGGGAGAGGCCAGTGTTTGGGCTCATTTTCTGTTCTATCCCCAACATTGCCTGTGTCCACTGTAGCTGTGATGAGCATGTTGCCTGTAAGCCCCCAGCCCTCATTTTAATGTCAGTCACAAGCAGCACAAGTGCCGGTGCATTGTGACAGCACCCCAGAAGGGCCCGCACACCAAAAAAGAGCCTATTTCTGGTGCACAGGTGAAAGCAGGAGACAGCTGTGGTACAGAAATACTATACTGATGAAATTGGAGGGACAGAGGGAGATGGGGCTGGGACATTAGGAGGGGAATGGGAGGCAGGGTCCTTATCTGACCCACTCCACCTGTGGAATGTTTGCCCAGCTTCTTGCCTAGCCCAGAGATTGTTGTCATCCTTACTTGCTGCCCGTCCTTGCTCCCTGCAGGACGGTAGCACCCTCATGCATGTTGCTTCTGAGCATGGGCACCCTGACACTGCTCTGGCTTTCCTGAAGAAAGGAGTCCTGCTGCACATGCCCGATAAGGTAACCCAGCACGGAGAGTCAGGCAGGGCCAATGTCGGCTGCTAGAGCTGCTCCAAAACATCCGGCCAACACTTGGGTTCAGGGGGACGGAAAACGACTTTTCAGCCAAAACAAAAATGTTCACGAAGAAGATGGAGTGGTGTTGTAGCCGTGTCGGTCCCAGGATATTAGAGAGACAAGGCGGGTGAGGTCATAGCTTTTACTGGAGCAACTTCTGCAGGGGAAAGAGACATGCTTTCAAGCCACACAGAGCTCTTCTTCGGGTCCTAGTCTCTCGAATATCCTCGGACCAACAGGTCCTGAAGAAGAGCTCTGTGTGGCTTGAAAGCGTGTCTCTCTCCCCAGCAGAAGCTGTCCAATAAAAGACATTACCTTGTGAAAAAATGTCACATTAGTTGAAATTTTTCAAAAGATTTTTTTAAAAGCTTACTTTCTCCCCTTCATTTTTTAACAGGAAAAGTAAAAATTGAGACGAGAGGTTTATTTCCCACCACCCTAGCAACTTATGATCTTATAAACCATCCCAGACAGTAGTATGCCTGGGACAGACACCATATATCAGATATGTGAATTGTGTGGTAGGGCTCCACTCAGCTGTCACTGATTTAATTATGTGGCATCACATAAGTCATTTTAATAACGTTCTGCCTCGGTTTCCCTATCTGTGAAATGGGGATAACAATTTCTACCTTTCTCCTAGTGAATGGTATAAGACTCACTGTTTCCAAAACACACCGAGATCCTGAGTGCCAAGATGCTATAGGAATGCAACTTGTTTATTAAACTGTTTCCATTAGCCATACTGCTGCCCTTTACTGCTGCATCTTTCCTTCCTAGCTGTCGTCTTAGCCTGGAGTTGCATCTGCTTTATTGAAACTGCATTTCCAGTTGGGAAAATATATTCACCTCTGGCTATCCACCTCCGCCTCACCCCCTAAACAAAGTGATATTTTTGGGAGGGGAGAAAATTTCACTGAACGTTTCAAACCCAATGAAAAATGTTCACTTCTTCGTACATTTTCCGTACGTTTTTCTGACGAGCTCTGGGAGCTGCCGGGTGTCTCACATGCGTAAGAAGGGTACCAGAAGCAATATTTCGGTATCACCAGGACTTGCTTTATGGAAATGGCAGAAGTTTTTCTCATTTCAACACAAATTTTCATCCAAATTTCGATGACGGCTATCCCCAAATTACTTTCATAATCCCCCCCACTTGTTTCCCTACCTAGCTTTCTATATTCCTGCTTTTCTTAGCCACAAAGGACCCCCGATCTCATGCCTGATGCATGGTGGATGTGAGTCTGCCACAGCCCCAGCTACACAGATTGGCCGTACCAGCTCCTCCGGCACAAGTGATGCCCCAACCCTCTGGCAAATTGATCTGCCCTGCACACGTTAAGGTGTCAGAGTGGATGTAGTGAGTGAGTGTTGAAAATCCAAGCGCCAGTGGAACCAATTGCCTCTCTTTCAGAATGGGGCGGTCTGCTTGCACGCAGCAGCCAAGCGCGGTCATGCTGCCGTGGTGAAGGCCCTGCTGCAAAGGGGGGCAGAGGTGGATGCTCGAACCAAAGAAAACTACACGGCCCTGCACATTGCTGCCCAGCACTGCAAGCCGCTGGTGGTACAGACTCTTCTGGGCTTTGGGGCCCGGGTCCAACCCAAGGGAGGCAAGGTAGGGGCAAAACTTGCGGTGTGACTCTTCCTTGCAGACTGTGTAACCTTAGTTCCTGCTTTCATAATCAGTGCTTCTTTCTTACTTCCTCTGCTGTAACAATACCAGGTTATTCCCAATCCCCCCCGGCACCCAAGTGGGTTGTGTTTTCGATGCCCTCCCTATATCAGAGGGGTACAGACTGCCAAGTGATCAGGATCTTTGTGGGCTCTGCTGGGATTTCATTCACTGACACACAGCTCTGCTGCGTCCAATTCTAATTCGAATTTTCCCCGATCGGTTTTAAAAAACCAGAAGGCTACTCCAGGCTCCCTCTAAACCCGGTTGTAGTGTTGTTGCAAACGTGTACATCAGGTGGCGCCACAGCACCACCTGCCAGCTCCGTTTTCTGCACCAGGGAAGAACAGCTAGAAATGTGCCTGAACTGCGGGGACTGCCTAACACCTTCTCTAGCCGGCTGGGTTGTGAGAGTCTTGAACACACAAAGGGAAACCCATTTGAAATGGGACACCCTGGGATGGATTGTTGCTGGCTGGGGTGGGGGAGTTATCAATGTGTACCCCCAATAAAGCTAATGGGACCTGTACAGACAGCTCCTCTGGGCTGGAAATATTCCTCTTTATTTGTATGATGCTGGAACAAATAGAAAGACGTTGTACAGATTGGTTAAGCACCACTTCCGTGGGACACGAGCCGCTAGCCATGGTGTAAATGCTTCTGAGGGATGGAGGTTGTTAGGGATTTACAACGAGCAGTGACGGCAAAGCCCCTAAGAGTGAGATCTAAAGGCTGTGGAATATTCTCCCAAGGGAAGTGGCAGAGGCTTTGTAGCCAAGAATAAAAACAGTAAGTATATTTGGGATATAGAGGTGAAATATATGTATTCATTAGTATTGTGACCCAGTATTACCCATTGTGACCTCTAAGCCTGTAAAATATTCAGCTGAGCCACACAAGGCTTAGGCCTGAAACAGGTAGGCATGACTATACTAAAAGATAACCTGGTGCCGATAAAGTGTAAGACCAGAGTAAAAGATGTGTTAAGTGCTGATGTTCGGGAAACCATGCAGCAATAGACTGGAAAATATGCCACAATGTTCCAGTTAATACCGCAGGATACCTGAAACTAACATTTTGGGGAATTGTGTAATAGCCTCTAGTTACTATGGTAACTCATTGATGTATATGTTACTGACAATAAGGGGGTAGCCACTGAGAAATGGGACACCCCTAAATCAGTGGGATGTGGATAAGGATAAATATGGAACTCTTATGCGTACGTATGAGCCTTAGCATGTGTAAAAGGATAAAAGGTGTTGTCAGGCCTGTGTGCTGGCAGGGCTGGGAATGGGGAAAGACACACGAGGAGATGCCAGGACACAGAGCCTGCACTAGGCATAAACAGACTGAGCAATTGCTCAGGGCCCCAAGCAGCCCCTATTAATTATTAGTATGTGTTGGGGGCAGAGCAAAATATTCCTGCTTAGGGCCCCCAAAGGGGTAGCACCGACACTGCCAGGACGACAGCCACAAATGATGACGACGACAACAATGATGATGATGGGAAAGATAATGACTGACGCTCCGGGGTTCTTCAGCAGGAGATGTGAGTGATCAGTCATAAGGCTAAAAACTTTATGCCCTCTATCTATCTGCTACTGGATTTCAGTGTTTTGTGCCACTGTTTATCTGCATAACAGAATTGTTAATAACGGCCGTGTAATTACGTGTGAAGTTTCTGGGTGTCACTGGGCTCCGTGTGCTCCCGGGGTGTCTCATTCTGACGATCCTGGGAATAATCCACATGGGAGACATTTAAAAGTAGCCTCTGCAAAGCATTGAAGCCTGGAACCCTACAAGTTTGAGATGGAAGGATCTCTTGGGCCATCTAGCCTACACGTGGTGTAGGCAGCAATCCTGCGATGGCCCAAACAGAGCTTTGCCATCTCTGTCAGAGCTGGGACTGATTTTTCGGTTCAGTGGCCAAACCGAAAAATCAAAAACAATTCCATCTGGTTTTGTTTTCCAGTTTTTTACCTTTTAAAATATGTCTTTACATTCAATTGAAGTCAAATTCAAAAGGGAAAGTTGTTCTGAATTGAAAAGTTAGAACGTTTCATTTAAAAAACAACCAAATGAAACATTTCAACTTTTTCAGAAAATGTTTGTTGTTGTTGTTTTTTGCGACCAAAATGATTAGGCAAATTCAACACAAATTTGCAAAATGTTTCAGTTGACCCGAATCTACATTATTTCACTCAAAAAAAATTTCTTTGAAAAATTTTGCCCAGCTCTAATCTCTATTTTGTTGTGATTTTCTATGGTTTAATCCCTGCAGCTCTCAGAAACCAAGCTATAATAAGCAGACTGAAACGAGCAGCTCGGTGTGCTAGCAAGGTAGCCATGGGGATCTTGTAGGTAGGGAGATGGAGCTAACCTACTTCAGTCTGATCCTCACAATGACAGAAATCCCTGGTGGTTTGAAAGCCTGTCCGATACAATAGAATTGCAATTTATTTAATAATTATGAGGTTTTATCTTGGAAAGAAAGTGCTAACTGGGTTGGGTTCCAGATGATGTAATAGCTTTATACATTCACCTTTGACTTCTGGATACATGAAATCATATAAATATGACCAAAGCCATCAGATCTGGGGTTTTAGAAGGGAAAAGGGAGAGCTCCTCCTCCTACCTTGATGATGACTCTCCCACTAGTCTTGAGGGGAGGGTAAGGAAGGGTTGACTGATTATTGTGGTTTGGTTTGGATTTCAACATGGCAGTCCCATGCCCTGCAATTGACTGTGGACTCTGCACCAAAACACCTCCCGAACTGATACAGTGTCATGATGTGAGATGTCCTACCATGGTGTGGTCATGATGCTTTAATTCTTCAGTGACATCATCACAACAAGAGCTGGATAAAAAATGAGGGGGGAGCGGAATGTGAACATTTTCTCAAAACAAAATCAAAATTCAGAAAATTTCAGTGATCTTGTGCCATGGGATGAGGTTTGAAGGTGGCAGCCCTAGATCAGGGGCAGGACTGGCTGTCAAGCAGAAGGCGTTCATGCCACTCATTCTGGACATTGGAGCTCAGGGAGGCTAAGAAGACTCCAGGTGTCCTGGGGAGACTAAGATTGACATCATGGGTTCTGAGAAGTGTATGAAATATACCAGGCCTGATTCCCTCCCTGCTTTGCACCTTGTGTGCTAGGTGGTTGTGAAACCTACCCAATCAGAAAGCCCCCATGCTGCTCCCCCTTGCACAGGGGCAAGTGATGACGCAGGGTGCCAGACACCAAGGAGGCTCAGGTTGAGTGGATGTAATAAGAAAAGCCAACACAGTTCCACAGGGCTCTGAGTCCTCTTCTGTTTCTCCCCCCAGGCCCAGGAGACGCCTCTGCACATCGCAGCCTGCATCCACGAGGGGGAGAAGGTGGCAGAGATGCTGCTGAAGAGCGGCGCTGACGTCAATGTGGAACAAGAGGTAAAGCACACAGCCACGTTCCTGGGGGCAAAGAGGGAGGGGCTGGATCCTGCCGGCATGTCACTCATTTTAGTGCTGCGCTTTGGCTGCAGAACGGTGAGACGGCCATGCACGTCGCAGCTCGCCACGGCAACCTGAGGATGATCAAGGCCCTGATTGAGGAAGGAGGGGAGCTCACCTCACAGTCCAAGGTAGGTGGCCCCAAGGCAGCCAAGACCCACTTGTCTCTGCCACATGTCCCAGGAACCTTCTGTGGGACAGACCAGGAACACGAGACTTGCCAGAGCGGATCAGACCATTGGCCCACCAAATCCCGTATGTTGCCCCGTTAGGAGTAGCCAGTACCTGCATATTTACTGAGCACTGGTTCCAGTGCACCCCCAGCAGCTGGGACCATCCAGCCCACGGTGGGCCAGGGATGATCATTTCTTCAACCTCAGTCTTATCCCATTGGGATTTATGTCAGAACTAAAATATGTCTTAACATTAACATGCACAAAGGGTTAGACCGATCTGTCAAACAAACCTGGATTGCTCATTAGTTAGCAGTTAGGAGGCCAAGTAAAATAACCAGGTGATGGAGTGAGCTGTGAATACATTGGCCTGTCTCTTCTGGACAGCTGGGCTCACACAGGAATTAGGTTTTAAGTGTTTCAATGAGCTCACTGGTCTCCCAGTCAGCTCTGTAGCTCCCCTCCGCGCAGCTGGGTCGGACTTGTTTCAAAGAGCAGTGTCTGATCTGGGGAGAACCCAGGGCTGGATGATGAAAATACAAAGCTGGGTGGGCAGGAAGCTTGGTGCTGCTTGCTCTGCTAGATTCAGCTTTTGCCAGTGTCCCCATTTGCAGGAGTATTAAAATTCACCCAAAACCAAATGCACACAACTGCCTTCTGGTTCGTGGAGAAAGCCAACCTAAAAAGGCTTGTAGCCCTTGAGTTTGTGCCCTTTTGGCTTCTCACTGGTTAGAAAGGCAGCCTGAAAGGGTTGGACTTTTTTGCTTTTTAGTATCGGTTTTTTACCTTAGAAATATGAGTGTCAGTGCTGCTGCTCCTTGATTTTGCTGGAAAATCTCTTCAGCGTTTCAGAGCATGTTCCCTGTGATGCAACTGAGTAGGTGGTGGGAGTTGGATATTTAACTAAGACTTCCTTTCTCCAGAATATTAATTCGCTATTGAATAGAAAGAGCTGCTGTCAAAAACAATCCAGAAAAGACTTTGAAATAGTCTCTTCCACTCTCGATTGCTCAACTTTACTCTCTTGACTCTTGTGACGCGATCATTTCTGTAGCTGTCCAGTCATCATAGAGTCTTGAGGGGCAGACAAAACCTGTGGAAAAAATAAATACGGAAACTTGGGGGACTATTCAGGATTCCTTTTTCCCTTGCAAAGTTTTGTGTGTGTTTTTTAAAGGGGGCATTGGCCCAATATTTTGAATTTGTTTGTTTTTACAGGTTGCTTTTACTGTTTCACAGCTAGAAAGGCTGATATAGCAGGGATTAATCCTGCTTAGCACTTGGGTGTGGAGCCAATAGGAAATCCCTTGTATAGATTCAGTAACCATGTTCATACTAATGATTGCTCAGCCCGGTGGGGGAAAGTCATAGACAATGATCCTGAAACTCAAAGGACCTTAAATTTCAGGCAGAGTCCTTGGCACTTCTGTAGCATGCAGGACACCATCCACAGAACAACCTCTATGATACACACTCGAGCCATGTGACTCTCTGCGCTGTCAGTGGATGTCTGAAGGGAACTGAAAGCCTAAAGGAATGGAGTGGTTTATCCCCCTTTAGCCTTATTCGGGTTACAGACCTAGAAGTGCGGAGGCTGAAGAGGGAGGAGTTTAGAGCCAGGCTTGAGGGATGGTTCTCCACATGGGGCTGGGTCAGCTGTCTCCATGCTTGGCAAGGTCATTCATTTCTGGGAGGAGAGAGGGAATGAGGATGAGATGGGAGGAGACTGTTTTATATCGTGGTGGGAGATGGCGTGTGCAGTACCAGAGACAGCCCTGTAAGCGAGGCAGCCACCCATCTGAATGCCCCTTTCCTGCCGGCAGGCTGGAGAGTGCCCCCTACACATCGCCGTGCAGCACTGCCACCTGCCCGTGGTGGAGGAGATCCTCAACTACCTGGCCACGGAGAAGAGCCACGCGGAGGTCTCTGCCTGCGTCAACCAGGAAAACAAGGTAACCGGGGGGAGAGGGAGGGGCCTGTACATGAGACAGGCCCAATGTCTGGGCATGTGAAACAGAGCATGCTATGTACATGTGGGGGGGGGACATGGTATGGGGGAATGAACCTCTCCTAGCCAAGTCACAGAAACACCTCTCAAACTTGTCACCCTCTCACGGGGACAGCCAGAGGTGCTCACAATCGATCAGTGACCCTCTCCTATGGCAAGGAGGACGGCTACATGGCCGAGTCCCTGTTTGTCTGATGGGCACCGGGTGAGAATGGCAACAAGCACCCTGGGCCCACACCCAGCGTGATAGATAAGGCCACAGGACTAGGCCGATAAACTGGGCATCAACTCAATTAGCAAGTGGCATTGTAAGATGGCTTTATTTGTAGGACCCTCCACTTCCTCTGAAGGCTCCCTTCCCACCGCTACCCTCTACTGGGATGTCCAGTTCCTTCCAAGGCTGGAAGGTGTGGCACAGAAAGCTGCTTTTCAGTGGTGGTACTAGAAACAACTTCTAGGGTCTGGGTCTGCCCAAACTGCCACTTTCTGCCCAGAAATCCTCCCACCCTTTCTTGTCCCCTCTCTCCACCTCACTCTGCTCTGGGTTCCTCTCTATGGTCCTGAGCCTAAGTCAATGGAAAGACTCTCACTGACATCCGTGGGCTTTGGATCAGACCCTACAACAGCGGATGGGCTGCTGTTCAATCTCCACATTCATACCGAGTTCATTGGAAGACTTGAGGCAGAAGGGCAAACTCCTGCTGAGCTGTAGCCCCTCTATGGCAAGATCAATGACCTAGCAAGGGAAAAGGCCGTTTTTGGCTACCACTCATGATCAGGGGAGAGCCTTGAATACAGGGTAAGATAAACTGAGAGTAGCCTCCATGCAGGGGAGCTGTGGAAGAATCGGAGGAAGTGGGCCAGATTCCCTTGTTTGCAGGGCGCGGTTCCCTGTGCTTGGCCAGGCTCTGTGCTAACCCCAAGTGGTTACAGACCAGCGCTGCAATCAGAGGTGCTGGGTGCATGTGCTGCTTTGCTGTTTGTGTTTTGGCTCGTACCCTTTCACAGGCAGGGGAGACACCCCTCCACCTGGCTGCCGCAGTGAAGAAGGACATGGTCCACTTTGAGGAGGAGGAGACCAAGATCATTGCCATGCTCATGGATTACGATGCCGACGTCTCCCGTGCCACGCAAGTGGTACGTACGAGCCCGGGACCCCTGGGGGAAAAAGGCTCAGTGGATATATGCCATCACTGCTTTTCTTATCAGCATGTGGGCCATCTGCCGAGCTCCTTCCAACAGACTGAACAGAACTTCAAAGTTAGCAAAGTTGGGGGCATGGTTTTTCCCAGACCTATGAAGCTGGAGTTTATTCTGTGTCCTGTTTGTCCTGAAGACTCCTGGCAGAAGGGTCGTTTACTCAGTGGGCCACATGGGGAGTTATTGGCAAAAGTGCCACTGTCCTTGTTAAAGCAGCTTATGTGCTTAGCTCTCTTGAAAACAAGCCCCCACGCAGTCACTTGGACACACAGTCACTTGGATACAGACTTTAGAAAATAATTACAAACCAAACTGTATGTTTATGACACACATTGATATTTTTATGCATCCTGATAGATCCCAAAGCACTTCCCCCATTCTAGATGCACCGCACCACCAAAGCGTAGCCCCCTCTGAAGTGGAGCTCGTCACCTGGAGAAACAACTGGTGCAAAGCATGTTGCACCATAGTGGAGAGGAAAGAGTTTTGGTTAAGGACCCCAGAGCAAACCCTTCCCTTCATGGTCTATGCATAACAGGCAGGACATTCATTTTTAAGGTGTCACCCACTCTTGCCCGGGTGAGTGGCAAAGTTGTTCAGGCTAACTGGGTGCACGGAAAGAGGTTTCTCAGAGTCCCTTTGGTTATTTCTGTGTTGCAGTCCCTTGAGACCCCTCTGCATTACTGCGCCCGTGTGGGCAATGCGGACGTCCTGCTGGAGATGCTTAAGCACATTAGCACCAGCCGAATGCAGCAGTCCATTAACAAGCAAGCCAAGGTATTTCTGTTCTGGGCTGGGACCTCACCCCTGCATCTTTGAGGGGAGCATTTCTCCAGCAGGAGCAATAACCAGAATAAAGTTTAGCTCAGGAGAGTTCCATTGCAATGTAAGCGAGGTGAGGGAGTTCTGCTCCGCACTGAGCAAACTGTGCAAAAATCTAGACCTTGTACCCTTCATCACCTTTGACTTTGAATGGCCAGGGAAATGGTAAATAGCCAGCATGCCTTGATGCTGCTAAACTGACATAGATGCTGAAGAAAAATCCTTCCCAACTAGGCAAGTGGCAGGCGATATTCAGTTGTCAGCAGAGAGAACAATACCCACTAACCATAGATAACCGCATGGTGCCTTGACTCAACTCTTTACGCTATAATTCCATGGGATGGTTCTTGGGGTACCCAGAGCATTGAGTCCCCTGCGTACCCCCTGTTTGCAGAATGCAGGAGTCTGGCTTGTAAGCTCCCTAACAACACCAGTCCGTCAGCCACCCAAGCACTCTCCTCCAGGCTATGCCAGTTCTGTTTTTGCCTGGCAGGTTAACAAGAGGTGAACCCCAGTCCCTGAGTCCCTTGGAGCATTCCCCTGTGAGACTTGGCTCCTAACACTGGCTACTCAGAAATCCCAGATCCTCTGCACGCAAAGGAGCCATGTGCCCCAGTTCACCAGTTTTACCTTTAACCACTGAAATAAAGCGGTCTCTGGTGGTGTATTGGCTTGGGAAGGTCTAGGGGGGCGGTTGTCCCAGGGGGATGGTGATGGGCCATTTGCCCCTAGGCTGGGTGGGTAGTGGTGAAGAGTCGTTGCCATCTGCCGGCTCTTTAGCCGACATGGAGTGAGCTGGTGGCCTCAGTCCCTTTCTGAGGAGATGGGTGGCCACGTCACAGAGCCACCGGCACAGCAGGTGTTAACTGACAACCACCCCAGAAGAGAGGGCGGGGACTTACTAGATGCCGAGACTGAGGTACCATATGACTGCCAGAGGTGAGTCCCTCCAGAACGGATTGGCAAGGAAGGTGCATGAGGAAACTGGTGCTGCCATCATCTTGTGGCTACACGGAGCTTCTGTCGCTGGGGCTGCTAGTCCAGCACCTTTCACCACCACTGAATTAACAGCATTTCTGAACCTCAGAGAGTGTTGGCTCTCGAGGGCTGTGACAACAGCAGGGAAGGGACAAAGAGCTAAGCAGACCCTGATTCTCCCTCCCTTCTCTAGAATGACTGGTCCCCGTTGTTGGTGGCGGCAGAGCGAGGGCACACCGCAATAGTGAAGATCCTGCTCCAGCACCACGCTCGTGTCGATGTCTTCGATGAGGTAGGGGACAGGCGCCTCCTTGGTGTCACCACAATCCTAGTTCTCAGAGGGGCTTGGTGGTCTGAGTGTGTGCAGGGGCTGTGGGAGAAGAAGGTATGGCTGAGGTGAGCTTAAATAAGGTATTTTACACAATTCCATTACATCTCCCCCTTTAAGTTGTACATTCCTACCCCTTACAATATTTACACTATCATGCTGTCTTTGAAGTTTGGGAAGTATCAGTCTGTTACGTTTCTCTGAAATGTACTGGCTTCCTAACTACACAACTCGAACCCTGTAGTTGCAATGACTGGCTGTGGTCAGTCTAGAATCCTTGAGTTGTTATCTTCTTGCTCTTCATCCTCCATGTGTAGAGTTTGCTCTGTTGATTGTTCTTTCTGAGAAACAAACTGTAGCTGTTCATGATTTCCATTGAGCTCTCCAGTGTTGGTCTCATGCACATATGTTCTGGGCGCTAAATTATTTTTCTTCACGGCAGCTGGAGTTGTCCATCCTTTTTCTCCATCCAATTTGATGTGAACACAGTCACCAGGCTCTAGACCAGCAGTTCTGTAAACTGAATTATGTCGGTTGTAAAAGTGTTCACAAGCTCTTAGAACATAAGAACATATGAATAGTCAGCCCAATGGTCCATCTAGCCCAGTATCCTGTCTTCCAAAAGTGGCCAATGTCTTGAGAGGAAATGAACAGAACAGGGCAATTATCGAGTGATCCATCCGCTGCCATCCAGTTCCAGCATCTGACAGTCAGAGACTTAGAGACACCCAGAGACGGGGGTTGCATCTTTGATCATCTTGGCTAAGAGCCATAGATGGACGTATCCTCCATGAACTTATCTAGTTCCTTTTTGAACCCAGTTATACTGTTGGCCTTCACAACATCCCCTAGCAACAAATTCCACAGGTTGGCTGTGCATTGTGTGAAGAAATACTTCCTTTTGTTTGAAACCTGCTACTTATTTTCAGCATGTGACCCCTGGTTCTTGTGTTATGTAAAGGGATAAATAACACGTCCTTATTCACTGTCTCCACACCCGTCCTGACTTTATAGACCTCAGTCATATCGGCCGTGGGTTGTTTCTTTTCCAAGTTGAACAGCCCCAGTCTTTTTAATTTCTACTCCTATGGAAGCCGTTTCATCCCCCTCATCATTTTTCTTGCCTTTCTCTGTACTTTTTAAAATTCTAATATATGTATTTTTGAGACAGGGTCACCAGAACTGCATGCAGTATTCAAGGTGGGGGCACATTATGGATTTATATAGTGGCATTATATTTTCTCTGTTGTTATCTATCCATTTCCTAATGGCACCTAACTTCATTAGCTTTTTTGACTGCTGCTGCAGCAAGCTGAGCAGAAGTTTTCAGATAACAATCCACAATGACCCCAAAGTCTCTTTCTTGAGTGGTCACAGCTAATTCAGACCCCATTATTGTGTTTGTATAATTGGGATTTTATGTTTTCCAACGTGCATTATTTTGCATTTACCAACATTGAATTTCATCTGCTCTTTTGTTGCCCAGTCACCCAGTTTTGTGAGATCCTTTTGTAAATCTTTGCAGTCAGCTTTGGACTTAACTATTTTGAGTAATTTTGTTGTCATCTGCAAATTTTGCCACCTCAATGTTTACCCCCTTTTTCCAGATTGTTTATGAATACATTGAACAGTACAGATCCCAGTACAGATCCTTGGGGAACACAGCTATTTATCTCTCTCCTTTTGTTTCCTGTCTTTTAACCACAGGTTTCAGAGTAGCAGCCGTGTTAGTCTGTATTCGCAAAAAGAAAAGGAGTACTTGTGGCACCTTAGAGACTAACAAATTTATTAGAGCATAAGCTTTCGTGAGCTACAGCTCACTTCATCGGATGCATCCGATGAAGTGAGCTGTAGCTCACGAAAGCTTATGCTCTAATAAATGTGTTAGTCTCTAAGGTGCCACAAGTACTCCTTGTCTTTTAACCAGTTACTGATCCACGACAGGACCTTCCTTCTTATCCCATGACTGTTTCCTTTTAGCCTTTTTATCTGATTTGGCTACTCTCTTCATGTCTTGCCACTTTGGAGACAGATTTTTTTCCAAAGTTGGAGCAGCAGTTCTGAATTGTCTTCCCACCAAGAGCTGTGCTGGACTATATCCAGTAGTTCCTATTGATGTTGATCTGTAAGTCAGAAGAGCAAGGAATGGATCTTCCTGCTGTAGGATTTCTTGGCTGTCTGTACTGCTCTCTCAGCCTCTTCTTCGCCTGTGAGTAATGTGGGCTGCCAGTAATAGGATCAAAATCATATTTCATTGGGAACGACTTATGTTCTGTGCAGTGAATAGTGGTTCGTTATCTGTCACTAGTTGTTCTGGAATATCGAAATGAGCAAAAATGAACCTCATTTTTTCAATAACTCCGCAACATGTTATGTCTTCCAACTACATTATTTCTACATACCAGGAAAAATTGTCCACAACTACTAGGTAATTCACATACATCTGCAGCTAGTCTCTTCCAAGGTCTCCCTGATAGGGGTGGTGGTGTTAAAAGTTCCATGTGTTGTGTTTGGTTGTTAGTTATGCAGTGTTCACATGCAGATACTTTATTCTTTGTCCTTGCTAATGTCCAGCCAGTCCTTTTACTGAGCATAAAGTGACTGGAGGAGCATGGGGGTATCTCTGAGTTCAAATACACGTAGCTTGTTGGCTTGTTCATAACCTCCACTGCCTTAGAACTCCTTTCTCCCAAGAAGCGTTTCCAAAGTAGCCCACCAAGGGGAGAAATGTAAATCCCAAACCAGTCATGAAATAAACTTTATTCAAACACAATGAACAAGAAATATGTGAAGCAAATGCCATAGATGATTTGCTCCATCTATGTGCCATCTTTCCCGGCCACTATCTCCTCTACCCCTTACCAGCTAGCTGTGCTTTCAGATTAGTTAGTTTGTAAGCTCCTTGGGGCAGGGACATGGTCTGTAACACATGGGATACCTATGATACTATGTACATATTGTGACAGGGTCAGGCCAGATGGCTACAAAAGAGTGGTCGAAGGTAGATACATTAGTCCCACGTTAAGCAGGTCCCTTTTCCCTGGGTAAAATAACAAGGACTATTCCAGAACACTCAAGAACTTTCTAGAACTAATTAAGGCAGGCAGGCTAATTAGGACACCTGTGGACAATTGGGAAGCTGCTAGAATTAATTAAGGCTAATCAGGACACCTGGTTTAAAAAGGCTCTCACTCCAATTAGTGAGGTGCGCGCAAGGAGCTGAGAGTGAGGGGGCATGCTGCTGGAGGACTGAGGAGTAAAATCGCTATCTGGCATCAGGAGGAAGGTCCTGTGGTGAGAATACAGGTGTTGGGAGGAGGCCATGGGGAAGTAGCCCAGGGAGTTGTAGCTGTCACACAGGTGTTACACAAAACACTATAGACAGCTGTGATCCACAGGGCCTTGGGCTGGACCCAGAGTAGGGGGCAGGCCCGGGTTCCCTCCCATCCCCCCAACTCCCTATTGGATACAGGAGGAGTTGACTTGGACTGTGAGTGCCACCAGAGGGGAAGGTCTCTGGCCTGTCCCCCGACCCACTTGGTGGACCAGCAGAGATGGTGGGAATTGTTCCCCTTCCTTTTCCCCATGCTGGCTAGTGATGAGGTTAGCTGAGTGAACGGCAGATCAGAGCCACGAAAGTGGCCAAACTGAGGGCTACTGTGAATCTCTGAGGCGAACAAAATCTGCCAATAAGCGCAGGACCCACCAAGGTAGAGGAGGAACTTTCTCACAATATATAGGGATTGTTACTCTGCAGGAAAATCTCTGTTACATATTTGGCTTCATGCTGTTCTGGCCAGAGAGAGTATTAAAACTTTCTTGGTGCAGTAAAGCTACTACAATAATTTCATGTGCTGCAGACACCACACAGTGACCATACAGGTTTCAATCCGATGAAGTGAGCTGTAGCTCACGAAAGCTTATGCTCTAATAAATTTGTTAGTCTCTAAGGTGCCACAAGTACTCCTTTTCTTTTAGTGACCATACAAACTCCCAGACCTGGGTAGCGGGGACTAGAACACATATCCTCAAGCTCCAGAAGCACAGGCCTCTAGCATTTGATCTAAAAGAAAGTTCCTTTGGCTGCTAGCGGTAGTAAGTTCTATGTGCTCTCTGGGGTCCAGCCATTGGAGGGCAGTATCTATCTAAGGGCTTGTCTACATTAGCCGCTGGATCGAACGGCAGCGATCGATCCAGCGGGGGTCAATTTATCGCATCTAGTCTAGACACGATAAATCGACTGCCGAGCACTCTCCCAT
The DNA here is from genome assembly GCF_009764565.3 of Dermochelys coriacea. NCBI lineage: Eukaryota > Metazoa > Chordata > Testudines > Dermochelyidae > Dermochelys > Dermochelys coriacea. Next base: position 9,551,318 of record NC_050069.1, read on the forward strand.
CGACTCTGGTACTCCACCAGGGCGAGAGGCACAGGTGGAGTCAACGGGAGAGCGTCAGCCGTCGACTTACTGCAGTGAAGACACCACGGTAAGTAGATCTAAGTACGTCAACTGAGATTGATTCCCCCACCCCCAGCGTAGACTAGGCCTTAGATACTTATGTGGTTCCCATCGCACTCGTATCTGAGCACATCACAACCCCCTCTGAAGTAGGGCACTGCTATTATCCCCATTTTACAGGTGGGGAACTGAGATGCAAAGGGTATGTCTACACTGCAAAACAAACCCATGGGAGCAAGACTCAGTCTGGATCAACTGGCTCACTCTCAGGCTAAAAATAGCAATGGAGATGTTCAGGCCCAGGCTTTGAGACCCTCCCCCCCAGGTGTCAGCCTGAGCTCAAACCTTTGCACTGCTATTTTTAGCTCCACAGCATGAGCCCAAATCCACTGACCCAGGCTCTGAGACTCATTGCTGTGTAGACATATCCAGAGAGGGTAAGCAATTTGCCTAATATCACACAGGAAGTTATTAATGGAGCAGGGTCTTGAACCAAGGTCTCCCGAGTACTAGTCTAGCACCTTAACCACTGGACTATTCTTCTTATCATTCATGCTTTTACACAGACACACACAACACTTGCTTGACTGCTTTGACTATGGCCAAAAATAGTCACGCAGCAATGGTTTCATGGCAGAGTATATAAAGTGTCTGGAGCACACAGGAAGGCCCTATGAATGGGAGGTTATTAAAATCCATGGTTTCAGTGGCCCATCTCTCTGATTTTCTGGTTCCCTGTGTAACCGCAGCAGCTAGCTTTGTGGCTTTGTTTGCAGCACGGGAAAGCAGCTTTGCACCTGGCCGCAGAGAACGGCCATGACCAGATTGCAGACATCCTGCTGTGGCACAAAGCCTTCGTCAATGCCAAGACCAAGCTGGGCCTGACACCTCTTCACCTCAGCGCTCAGAACGGCTACAACCATTTAGTCAAGCTCCTCGTGGAGACTCACCTGGCCAGCATTGATGCTATGACCCTGGTAAGGAGTGGCTTATAGGCGCAACCAACCTGCACATGGGTAGGAGTTTGGCTACTAAGGTGGCTTTCGGAGTGGAGGCGATTGCTGATTGAAATGTCGCACAATGAGCAGCCTTCAGAGTCAGAGGGATCGGACCAGTATGCAGACAGTTTTAGGCTGTATCAGATTAGGTTGTATTAGATTGTAGCTACTTATGATAACCGTTACTGACTTGCTGTTCACCCTGTTCTCTGCTCCTTTATTTGGTTTATTCCCTGTTGTGTCATGCCACGTGCATAGACTGTTAAGCTCTTGGAGCATGGAGCATCTCTTTGATATGTGCGTAGAGTGCCTAGCACAATGGGACACCGATCTTTGATGGAGGCCTCTAGGTGTCACCATACTATACTATTAATAAATAACAATAGTGGCAAAGAAAGTCATAAGGGACCAGCTTTCTAGGCCCAAACTCTGGCTGAACCCAGACAAAAAACTGCCAGATGTCAGGGCACTTTTAAAAGAAAAAGACAAATTCTTAAGCAGTAGAAACCCAAAGGGCTGCTAATGCTGATTCAGAAACAGACGTTCTCAGTCTGACCCAAACAGGTTTTGGGAACAGATGCATGGATGGACATGAAACCCTTCTGTAAGACTTAGGTTGTAAGGACAAAAATAAACCCACTTGTGAGCCTCTGAGGGATTCCAGTAAAAGCTATTCTCAGAGGGGTTCAGTTAGATACTAACGGCCCAAATTCTCTCCTTGTGCCCTTTGCTGACCCTACTTCAATCAGAGCTTACATCTCATTAAGAATATTTGTTCAAGTTTTCAGCTAGTAAATAAATGGCTCCGGTGCCCAGGCCCAGCGGTGAGGAGGCACAGAGCTACGTAAAAACGGCAAAAAGGGACTTGATCATACCACCAGCCAAGCCTGCTTCCTTCCAAAGGACAATCACTGGAGTGCTTGGGATAAGTTTAGAACTGCAATAATGTGAACCTCCATCAAGGCTCCTCGCAGCTACCAAAATTAAGTCTGCGAAGATGTGGTTTCTGACCCCATCCCACCCTTCACTTAACCTCCAACTGTGTCCTTTCTACCACAGCACTGTGCTGTTTATTCAGGGCTGATACATGGTGTGAAGTTCATGCATGGTAAAGTCCCTTATCGGCTGGGGGAGCAGTCCCCTGGTGCAGACATTGTGGAAGATAGTTGTAAGGCTGCCTTCCGAGGAGGACCCCCCTTTACAGACCCTGCTGTAGGAGGTGTGCAAGAGGCCGGTCTGGGAGCCAGAGGGATGTGTCAAGGATGGGCCCACAGTACACAGTGCCCCCACTGCTTCCCTGGGCTCTCCACCCAGCCTCCCAGGTCCCAATGCCCCCAGGTCCTGCTGCCTCTCCCACCTTTGCCCCAAGCTCCCTTCTGCAGCCTCGCACCCCAGACCTGCCCTGCTCCTTGCCTCTTGACCATTACACCCCCCTGACCCTGGAGCCCCAGGTAGTTGCCCATGTTACCCACCCATAAGGCCAGCCCTGGCTTGAATCTGACTGAGTTAGCACGTGTTAAAGGCAGGGGGCCTTGAATACACCAGGTTCTTCAAAAGTGTTTATTAGCACGTGCTAACAGCCCTCCGTGAAATCCTAGACCTCATCTTCACTGGGGAAAGAGGTATATTGTTAGGCAACACGAGGTAACGGACACAAGGTAAATCCTAGCGGAGACAAGGCAGTGTGTAGCTTTCACATGTTAGCTGGTTGAGGTACAAACCCTAGGCTCCTCCAGAGCCTTCACCTCAGTTTGCTAATGGGTGAAAGCTACAAACTGCCTTGCCTTCAGTAGGACCTTACCGCGTGTCAGTTAACACGTGGTACGAAAACACCTCTTTCCCTAGGGAAGACACACCTGTAGGCTTTAAAAGGCCAAAAGCAGTCTCTGCCCCAGAGCAGGCGTCCACGTGCACGCGGATACCTACAGGGCTGCCCTCTCTCCTGGTGTTGTGTTGCCTCCTTGGGGAAAGCCGGCGGGGCAGCGCCACGTGCTGAAGCGTGTTTGGCTTTTCTTCTGGGGCAGACCAAGCGAACCCCTCTGCACCTCGCTGCGCTGACCGGCCAACTGGACGTGTGCACCAGCCTGCTGAGCATGAGTGCGGACGTCAATGCCACCGACATGGTAAGTCTCTCGCGAGTGGATGCCAGCGCGCTGTCCTGGCCCCGCAGCGAGGCACTGCAGCCCGCACCGGGATTCGTGTTTCACGAGCTCCGTTGAAACAAGCACATATCTCGGGGCAAAACATCCTGCAGTTCAGAAGGTCCGCTGCTGCCACCAAAGACAAAATAGTTTCCTTTCTCCTTGAGCTCCTCAGGCCCTTTCTGTCTGGATAGGACCCAGTGTCTCATCGTTACCCACAAGCCTTCTCTCCCCATCCCTGTTTGATTGCTGTTTCCCTTTGCTGATGCCGTTAAGGTAGGGGGACCCCATGCCATGGTGGCTGGGTGCTTGATGCCCCTTCGCCAATTACTGTTATTCCGTCAGCAGAACACCAGCTCCAAAGCTCCTAGCCCCTGGGCCTAGAAATCTTTTCACTCCCCCAGATCATTACACTTTGCTCTCCTATAGCTTCTGCCTCCCAAGGATTTACAGGCATTGAGCTGAAGTGGTATTATCCCCATTTTGGAAGCAATGAAATGAAAGTTGTCTAAGGATTGGGATTATAGCCCATGTCTCCTGAATCTCCACTCTGTGCCATAGTCATTAGATTGTCCTTCCTCCCCAAAGGAAGCCTCACCACTGGGCACTGCATACTGCCATCCAGCTAGCTCTCCATAGGTGTATAAAGGGCAGCGCATCCCATGGGTTGTAACTTTCAGGAACCCTGCTCTGTTTCTAATCTATTGCTGAATTGAATTTGATCAGCCACTTGCAACTGGTCCCTGTCAGATGGCAGAAGTATCCCGTGAACCACTCTGCCACAAGAGCCACCTTCTGACTCCTCTGGGGGAGAGTGGAGTTGTGTCTGCCACTGACTCGCTTTGTGACCTTGGGCAAGTCACTTGACCACTCTGTGCCTCAGTTTTCGTAGACATTAAGGTCTGAAGGGACCATTATGATCATCTAGTCCGACCTCCTGCACAATGCAGGCCACAGAATGTCACCCACCCACTTCTACGAAAAACCTCTCACTTATGTCTGAGCTATTGAAGTCCTGAAATCATGATTTAAAGACTTCAAGGAGCAGAGAATCCTCCAGCAAGTGACCCATGCTACAGAGGAAGGTGAAAAACCTCCAGGGCCTCTTCCAATCTGCCCTGGAGGAAAATTCCTTCCCGACCCCAAATATGGCAATCAGCTGAACCCTGAGTATGTGGGCAAGATTCACCTGCCAGACACCCAGGAAAGAATTCTCTGTAGTAACTCAGATCTCACCCCATCTAACATCCCATCACAGGCCATTGGGCCTATTTACCATGAATATTTAAAGATCAATTAATTACCAAAATCATGTTATCCCATCATACCATCTCCTCCATAAACTGGGGTCAGGGATCATCTGTAAACTGGGGTCAGGGATCATTCAAAGGGCTCTTATGGAGCTTAATTCATTGGCGTGTGTGAGCTCCTTCAATGGAAGATGAGCTAGAGATGCCATGGCTTGTTATTGAATTGGAGGGAGTGCTTACTCCTCCCCACGCCAGACATCACTTTTCATCACTCGCTGCTCTGCTTTTTCCCCTGCATACAGATATTTTATTGCAAACATTCTGTGCTGGCTTTTACAACCGGATACTTTACTTGCTGGCCTCTTTCCATTGCTGATTCTTGTCATTCTCGCTATCAGTTCCTCCGTTAAAAATAACAATCAGGAGCATGCTGGAGGAGCTCTTTTACCTCTTGGGGAGCAGGAACGACCAGGGGGACTGTGTGGAAAACAAGAGGGAAAAATAAAATGTAAAAGACAAAGGCCACCAATCGGTATAAACTGCTGTTAATAGCGCTTTAGCTTAAGAGCATGTTCAATTGTTACTTTATCTTTTAAAAAGAGATTTTTTTTGTCCTTCACAGAGATCTTCTTGGCATAGGGAAATAGGGGGATTTTTTGGGAGCTGATTCCAGTTCTCTGATTCAATGGCCTGGTCTGTGCCTGCCCTGGCATGAATTAGAGCAGACTGCGGGCTGGACAGGCTCACACCAATGGCACAAAGCTCTTAAGGGATCACCTGCTAGCTGAGGATGGGGGAATGACATAGTGCTCTGCCCTGCCCTCACCTGACATGCCCACTTTTTTCCTCAGCATAACCTCTTAGCTGGGGGAGGCGGGTGATACTGGAGTGGAACTGGTTCTGCCAGCTAAGACCTCTCTCCTGCTGGCAGAATTCTGGCCAGAATTTGGAGACTGTTATTGAAAGAGGCTGGCTGGAGAGCCCTGGAGACTCAGCTCCTGGGTATTGATTCAGAACTGGTATAGCAGGGTCGGCCAGCATGCACACTGCCCCATACCACTGTGCCTTGACTGTAACCTGGAGGAACTTCCTCCATTGGGGAGAGGTTACATTGCTCTTCATGGCCCATTTAGTCCTTGAAGCCTCTGTGGAGACCCTCAAAAAAAGGCCAGTCAGCACTAATCATATAGGAATGGTAACTGCTGATCCACTGCTAGTGCTGAGATCCTGAGGGCCCCCACTGTGAAGTACCCTGGGAGTCTGTGTGTAAGAAATATAAGAGATTATCCAACAGCAGCGCAGCTTGCAGGACACTTAAAGAGGCCAGCACTGATACTGAGCTTCACAGTACAGCCTCGTGATGCGTTGATACTACATGCGTTGCCCCTTTGGCCCAAGCAGTTAGCCAGAATTCAGGGCCTTACCCAACTGCTGCTGTTAGGATGAGAAATAATCAGGTTCATGCACACGGAACGTCCACCAACATCCCGTTTCCCTGCAAGCAGTGGAAACAAACAGCAGGCAGTTTCCTTGCTCTGAAATCCCCCCAGCCTGCCTCTCCAGCAAGCTCTGTGCCCAAGAAACTCTACCTCCGCTTCCTCTCAGGGCCCCACTCAGAGCTGCTTCCCTTGGCTTTCTGCCTCCCATAAAAACAGCCTGCAGCTGTTACCCTCCCAGATCCAGGACCGTTTTAAAACTGGAGTTTTATTAAATTTAATATCAAAAAAACAAACACGCCCACTTCGACAAATCCCCAGTGCTGCTGAGTCCTCCTGGAGCACATCAAAAACGCTCCTGCTGTCATCTAGGCAGGCCCCTTTGACCTCTTCAGCGGACCTTCGGTCCTTAAAGGGACAGGGCGCAGATGCACCGAACCCTGACATGCCCTGATGAGTGCTTACACAACCAATATCCTAGCCCCAGTCCACTGAGCACCCCTCAGTCCACTGAGCACAGCACCACTGTGCACCATGACATTGCCGTGCTGAGCCCCGTCACTGTGTGTTGACGTGAAGTCAGAGGATGCAGACACCCCATTTTAAAGAAGCAGCAGCCCCCTTGCTTAAAGTCAGGGGGAGGGGAGGTCACAAGGGTCACAGAACCAGCAAACGATATATATTTAAGTTGACCTGGATCATGGAGGGGTGCACATTAGACACTGTTTTACCAAAGTTGCTGCTTCCAAATCTTGACAGACCCCCCCCCCCCCACACACACACACACACTTTCTTCAGACCTCTTTAAGCATTGGCCGACCCAGTTATTCTCATTGAAATCTAGATCTAAACTCACCCAATGTTCTGGGCGAGGCAGAACCTGGCCCATCTCCAGGAATGTCAGGTAGGATTCCATGCAAGGTTGGGAAGAGATGCCCTGGCAAGGCTCATTAGCACTCTGTTAGCCACTGTCCTGCTTGGTAATTAGCAAAGGCTGAAATGTAGCCTGCAGTCTGTCTAATGAAGATGCACTGATTGCAGAAACTCACACAGGCACTGCCACGGCCTGTGTTATACCTGTGGCAGTGCAGGCTTCCTTCTCCACCTTCATGCACACACAAGGCCACCCATGTCTCTCACTGAGCGGCCGGTGTTTTAGCTGCTTTCTAAGCCCCTGCCCCTAGTCCATCTTCACCAGCAAATCCTGCTGTTGGCTAGCAGCCGAGAGACGGCTCACAGGGGAGTCAGTCCAGGCAGCTTCTATGATACCGTGGTTCTATTCTGCAGGCAGTACCGGGTTTACCATAGTGCCAGTGGCTCCATGGCACCAGGCCCACACTCAGAAGGGGCCCAGGTGTCCGGACGGTGGCCCTGCCTCGCCTCCCTGCACTACCTGCGCTCTGCCCCAAGGCCCCACCCACTGCTCACTCTCTCCTCTTCTCTCCCTCCCTGCTGCCTGAACCCTGCCCCTGTGGCCAGGGGCTTGGCTGGGCGGGCTCTCAGGGGCCACCAGGGGTCTGCCCCACTCCCCAGCACAGCTCCAGCTCTGGGTGGTCTCTGATGCCTTCCACCTGGGCCGGCCCCCCCCCCACCTCCACCACAGGGGTCTGGCCAGTCTTGGACAGGTTGGGGGGGGAAAGTGCGGGGGGCTTGGCTGGGCCTCCAGGGAGGCAGGTGGGTCCTGCGGGAGCCTAGCACGCAGGCCCCGCTCCTGCTCTGGCCTGGCTATTTGCGCCGCTTCTGAGTAGGGCTGCCAACTTTTTAATCACACAAAACCAAACACCCTAGCCCTGCCCCTTCCCCAAGGCCATGCCTCTTCTCTGAGGCCCTGCTCCCCGCTCATTATGTTCCCCCTCCCTTGGTGGCTCGCTCTCCCCCACCCTCACTCACTTTCAGTGGGCTAGGGCAGGGGACTAAGGCAGGTTCCCTGCCTGTCCTGGCTCCACACTGCACACTCCTGGAAGCAGCCAGCGGGTCCGGCTCCTAGGCGGAGGGGCCAGGAGGCTCTATGCACTGCTCTCGCCTGCAGGCACTGCCTCTGCAGCTCCCGTTGGCCGTGGTTTAATATATTGTGCACAGAATTTTAAAATCTTTGTTGCACAATTCCCTCAGGAATATGGAGTGGTGTGCGATTGTGATGGTGGGACTGTGAGGAGGGTGCTGGGCAGTGAGGGGGTCTGTGGGGGGGGTGCTGGTCAGGCAGTGTGGTGTGCAGGGAGCTGTGTAGTTGTGGTGGGAGGTCAGTATGTGGGTGTCTGGGGGGGCACACTGGGGATAGCGAGTCCAGGGCAGCACTGAACATAGGGATCTGTAGGGGAGGTCTCTGGGCAAGGGGGCGCTGGGCATAAAAGGGAAGGCACTGTACAAAGGGGTGGTGTGCTGCAGGGTGGGCCTGCCCCTGAGGGGAAGGGGCACACTGACATCGCAGGGCTGGGTGGACCAGTGTGCGTCTGACAATTGCCGGTTTGTAAACAGTCCCCTCGTGCTGGGCGGAGCAGGGCCACCCCCGGCGCACCATGCCCCATTGCCCCAGCCGGTCCCTTGCTCCGGGGACCAACTCCCCCATCCCCCTGCACCATGCCCCACTGCCCCCATGGGGGCCCACAAACATGTTCGGCGCTGGGCCCACAAAAGTTTAATCTGGCCCTGGCTGCAGGTTGACAGGTACCTTAGGGAGCAGTGTCAGGAGCCAGAGAACACAGGTAAAATTCCCCTCATGTTTTTGATTTTGCTAATGCCAAAAGCAGAGAAGGGACTTTGTGCCCCACAACCCCATGCCCTGCTTTGGCCGCTGAATGAATGCTGCCATCAGATGATGCAGCAGGTACACAGGATCTTGGACAAGAGACTTGGCAGGTGAAAATGCTTTTCCATTCAACCCTCACAGCTGTGTGATTGATTTTGTTTTCAGTCTCCAACTGCCTGACCAAAAAATGGCAGCTCTACCCCCGAAAAAAATCATGACCCTTTAGGTACAGTCCAGGTGGCCCAGGGCTGAATTTCCAGTCTTTCTTAGAGAAGCCTTTAATTTGGGGAAATTTTTGCCCTTCAGATCTGAACTTGTGAATTTGAAAAATGTCCCCCCTTTCGCCCTGGCCTCTGACCTCTTACCAGGCACACCCCAGAGGAATCCGAGACACAACCAAGCCCCGAAGCGGTTCGCTGACAGGCTGGGGTCTCATGGTGCCTGGCTCTGTTTTCCCCTCAGCAAGGACAGACACCATTGCACCTGGCCGCTGAAAATGACCATTCGGAGGTGGTTCAGTTCTTTCTGAAGCACAAGCCGGAACTGGTGACCTCTGCCAACGTGGAAGGTTCGACCTGTGCCCACATAGCTGCCTCCAAAGGCAGTGTCGCTGTGATCAAGGAGCTGCTGAAGTTCAACAAGGTGGGGGCAACCACGGCACGCAACAAGGTGAGTCCCTGCGGTGGTGTCCCCTTGCTATGGTCCTGTCCAGCTGGGCAGTGTGACACACACGGAGCTGACCTGAGAGTCTAGATCTGTGCCTGTTCTGGTATCCCTGAGGGATTAGGAAGCTGGGAGTTAAATGTTAATGCAGGAGTGAGAGTGGAAAAGGGAGAACTCTCCACGGACAGACGGTCTGTGGGGTGATTCTGAAGCTGGTGCTGGACCTGTAGAGAGAGAGAGTATTGCACCTGCTCTCTCCTATGTGTATGAGAGCTCAAGCAGTGCCCAGCTGGGATCCAGAGGATCATTCTCAGTGCCTCAATTATGCATGCTTAAGGCTAAGATTGTATCACAGTTATTTTTACTAAAAGTCAGGAACAGGTCACAGGCAATAAACAAAAATTAACGGAGCCTGTGACGGGGGGAGGGGGCAGGGCTAGATGGGGGGAGGAAGGGAGTCCTATGGGGAGGGGGCCCAACAAGCCAAGCGCTCTGCCATGGTGGGGTGAACAGCCCCAGCTCCAGCGGCCACAGCGGAGAGGGCGGAAGAGGGCACAGCCATGGGGGGCACACAGCCCCCGTTCCAGAGCTGACCGCAGCTGCAGGTCAGGGGTGTGCAGCCCTGACTGCAGCCCCTGCCAAGCCCCGGAGGGGAGGCACACAGCCCTGAGAAGCCGCAAGGGGGGCACTCAGACCCGCCTGTAGCTCCCGCCGAGCCTGGGACACTGCGGAGCTAGGGCACGGAGCCCCCGCTGCAGCCTCTGGCGAGCCCGGGACACCGTGGGGCTGGGGTGTGCAGCCCTGGCTACAGCCCCTGGCAGAAGCCACAGGATTGGGGCTGGGGCTGCAGGGTCCTGGTTCCAGCCAGCCCCAGTTACAGGGCAGGGAAACACAGGGACACTCCTGAAGTCCTAGAAGTCACAGAGGTTTGTTAAAGTGACAGAATCCATGTCTGCCGTGACCTCCGTGACTAAATCCTAGCCTTACGCATGCTGCATGGCCAAGCTATCAGAGTCTTCGCTCCACGGACAGCGGGCATCCCAGAAATAGTCATCCCAAAATATGAGATGGCAGCAAAATATGAGAACACCATTACCTTACTAATTGTGCTGCCTCGGAAACGCAGAGAGCTTGTATCCGCCAAAGGAAATGGGGGACAGCTGACAGCTTCTGGAATCGGCTCTCCCCTAGGGTGGGTGCAAAGAGGCAGATGTTGCGTTAGTGGCCTCTTCCAACATCACCATCCAGACACGAAGGAGGTGAATAACCCCAGTCACTGCGCACAACGTGATACTTCACCACTTTGCTTTGATAACACGGGCCTGAACCATAAATTTTGGATCCAAATCTAACCTTTCCCCAAACTTCATGAGCATTGGGGCCTGGCTTTTTGGTTTGGCCCATTATGGAGATAGGAACCAGCTGGGAAGTTCAGATCCAGCATCCCCAAAAGCATAAATAGGGGAACCCCTCTGACTTCCTGCCAGCCTCCAGGAGACACGGGGGCCTAGACAAGATCCTAAAGGGAATGTGCCTGCAAGTTTTAGTAAGCACGGTTTCCCTTTCCCCTGTCTGCTGGCATTGCTACAACTGTCAGCTGGTTTTCAGTAATGCATTAGTTGCATCTGCCGCCTTTTGTTTATTTAGTATGTAGCTAATGTACATAGGACTTTGCTTGCATGGGAGGGTATTTGCAGTGTGTGACCTTTGCAGAGGTTGCCAGCAGATCTCTTTGAGCCCTGTTTGTCACGCCAAACAGGAGAGTGCTGAGATTTCAGTCACAGTTCCCAAGAACTCCCCCCCTCCCCACTCCCACAGTTTAAACGCAGCTGTTTGCCCCTCTACATTCTCTCTGTGGCCTGCATGAGGAATCGTAGGTTGCATCCTTAGGGCAAGTTAGCGCTGAGAAGACCCTGGCTTGAGGCATTTGGCGGAGAAGCCTGTGAGAGAGTCCCACGCCGTCCTGATGTTCTGTGCCATTGTGGTGTTATAGGCAGGGAGCTCTGGTATCTCTGTTGGCCCTTGCCTCACAATCTTACATGCTGTGATCCCTGCGAGGTGAGCCCCACTGCCAGCTTGCTCTGAAGCTCAGACACTGCACATGGTTAGTTACCCAACCGGTCTGTCTTTATGTTGCAGACAAACAACTCCACACCCCTGCACCTGGCAGCTGCTGGGGGGCACCATGAGGTGGTGAAGGTCTTGTTGCAGACGGGAGCCTCAGCAGGGGATGAGGATGGCGTACGTACCAAGGGCTCGGCTGGGCAGCTCCCAGTTCAAAATGCAGATGGAGTGAACGCAACGGGTGCCAGCTGCCCTCCTTGGCCGACAGCTTGGGCCCTCTAGAGTCAAAAGCATGAGCTGCTGGGGGCTGTAACAACCCATCCTCCGTAATCAGCACAGAGGGGACTGGTGACACCCACTTGCCCCTGAGTGCAAATGCCCCTCCTTCATTTCAGGCTGCATGCTCAGAAGGGCATCTCTCTTTGTCAGGGAAAGGCGCATGTACAAAACTTACATTCACATCCTTATGCCTCTCCTTGATGTGCACCTCTGTGAATGGGGGCAGGGGTCTGAGCCCTTTCCCCTTTGGGGAAGGCACTAACATTTCGCTGAGATGCTAAAGTAAAAGCATCCCTATTGTTCTTTCCATCTCCAGCCATGTCCCCCAGTTTGTCTCTTGTTGACTAGTCTCAAGATGGTGCCATGCTGTGATTGTAGTGTGGCGAGTTGTTTAATACAGGGATGAAGGATTAAATTTCTCTGCCCCTCGCAGCAAAAGGGCAGTGATGTTTCATTTATAAAGAACCAGCCTCCTCTTTCTTCATGACTCCTCGAACAGTTCCAGGCTAAGGTAGCTCTCCATTCGGTGGCCCGTTGTCCTGAATGCCCAGCCAGCCTGTGACACCTTGAATTATACCAGCGGTTCTCAAACTGTGGGTCGGGACCCCAAAGTGGGTCGGGACCCTCTTTGAATGGGGTCACCAGGGCTGGCTTATTCTTTCTTGGGCCCCGGGCTGAAGCCTGAGTCCCACTGCCCAGTGCTGAAGCCAAAGCCTGAGGGCTTCAGCCCTGGGTGGTAGGGATCAGGTTGGGGCAGTGAGGTGGTGGGCAGGCTCAGGCTTTGGTCCCCCTTCCTGGGGTCGTGAAGTAATTTTTGTTGTCAGAAGTGGGTTGTGAAGTTTGAGAATCCCTGAATTATACCATCATATCGTGGAGCTAGGCCGTGCTGGGAGTGTCAGAACCTCAAAGAACACGAATAAACCCCAGGAGGCCTTTCAAAGGCTCTGTCCCTCACCCAGACTTCCTCCATTGCTGTGACAACACTCTGGGATTTGCACCCGACCTTGCCTTCTGATGCTTTTCCTCTGCTTCTTATTAGGAAGGAATGACGGCAATTCACCTGGCGGCCAAACATGGGCACATCAGTGTCCTGGAGGCCTTAAAGGGCAGCATCTCCTTGAGAATCACCAGCACCAAGGTGAGTGCATGGCTGTTGGCTTTGCACAGCAGGGGCCTTGTTGCCTATGGCATGGGTGTGGCTATGTTGTGAAAACAGCCGCTGTTTGGACACAATTCAGGCATTGTTTGTTGTAACTGGGTCAGAGGTGAAGGTCAGGACCTAGTTGCATGTCCAGCAGAGGTGGGAGCACACAGCAAAGCAGGGAAGTGCATGGGACACACATTTATTGGTAATGGTTAGTCCCCACTGTGCTGGACACTGTGTGTACACCTAGTGAGAGACAGTCCCTGCCCCCCAACAATCTTGCAAAGAGCCCAGGCAGACAGAAGGTGGGAGAAAGGAAGAATTAATATCCCCATTGTACAGATGGGAAACTGAGGCCCAGAGAGTGCGAGACGAGGTTTCCAAAGGTGACTAGTGATTTTGAGGGCCTCCATTTTTGGATGCCCTACAGGGGCCTAATTTTCAGAGGGTGGGTGCTCAGCACTTCCACAAAATCAAGCTTGTTTTAGGGCTCTCAAGTTGAGCACCCACTAATAGAGTGACCCAAAATTTAGTCCTTTTTGAAACCTCGGCCAATGGGAGAGAAGGGACTAGAACCCCATGCTCCTGGCACCCAGTCACATCCCTTAATACAGGCTCTGCCTTCTATTGCTTTGTCAGGGATCGTCTTTTCCTGATGCTGCCCAGAGCCTTGCGGCATCAACTGTGGATGCCAAATGCAGAGAATGCTTCCTGAAACACGTATCCCCAAAAGCTCCTTCTCCTCTTCCAACTCTGTCATTCTTTCACCCCTTTCTTTGTTTTCGTTCCTGTCATTCTCATGTCTTCTGTGACCTCTCCCTTTTAACCTTCTTCCTTCCAGCTGTCAGGCATGTACTGTGCTTTGATCGGATGCTAAATGAGAGTACTCTGGTTCATTTAAAAGAGCAAATCTCGTTTGTTTTCCCTGAACTGTGGATGTGTTTTTCTTTCCCTTCCAAGACAGGATTTACTGCCCTTCATGTGGCAGCTCATTACGGCCAGCTGGACTTCGTCCGAGACATGCTCGCCAGGGGATTGGCCACCATGCGCAGCGAGCCTCCCAAATTCACCTCCGAAGGACAGCAGGTCAAGGAGCAAGGCAGTGAGGTAATATAGCAGCCAGTCCCAGGGAGGGATAAGGGACAAGTTGACACGTGGCATCCCGAACCCACTTGTCTATTTCCGTGGAGCCAAATAACATGGGGGCTCGTGTTACTGAGCCATTTGATTTCACTGTGTGGTAGGCCCAAGTCCTCTCCTCTGTAAACAGACTTGGCAGAGGAGTGATCTGCTGCAGAACTGAATCCCCCTCCCGGCTGCTGCTGCTGTATCTCAGAACCGCCCGAGTAGTTTCCACATCAGCTGGACTCTTACTCCCTTCTTTGCTGTGGCTTTAGCCAGTGAACCTTGTTAGTCGCAGATCCTTGCGCCCTGCACACACTCCTGGATGGCCATGCACCTCTCTTCCATGTTACTCTGGATGGACCCCAGCCCTGGGGCAGACAGGCTGGGGAGAGCCCCCCCGCAACTCCCTGCATCATGTCACTGCACTCTGTGTAACCCAGCTGCCCTGGTTCTTCTCTCCCTTGGGCCTATGAAGCGGGGAGAAGGGTTTACCCCTGTATTTACCCTGGGAAATCTGCCTTTGCCTCTTCCCATCTCTGCTGTCCTTGGTTAGGATTTGGCTCCACAGGGAGGCTTTTCAAAGGGTCAGAAACGGGAGGCCCGGATGACAAATGGCTCCAAGGCCCTGATTGAAAGGGATGGGCTGTGCGTGGAACTTGCGCGGCGTAGAGACCCTGACATTGTAGCCCTCGGTCCCACGGTGCCATTTGTTCCAGAACTGGGGGGCGGGTAGATCTGGTTGGAAGGTTCTTGCTGAAATGTGCTGTTTCGGGGAAGCTGAAACGTTTTGGTTTCCATGCATTTTCACCAGGAGGGTTTTGGGCTGGAGGCCAGATCGCGGGCCTGGAATTTGGAAGATCCAGACTCAAGACCCTGCTCTGTCTGGTTCAGTGTTACCTGGGATGAAATTCTCTGCTCGGAAACAGGCACAGCAGGGGTGATGCCTGGGTCTCCCACGGCAGTGTCCCAGCCACTGGGCTATAGAGTGACTCACAGTCTCATGAAAACCTTTGAAAGGTTTTGGAGTTGTTCCCATGCATAACCCAGCGTGATGGTGCATGTGGGGGCGGCTTCAGCCAGGTTGCTGACTCTTCAGGGCCTCAGGGAGGGAGGAAGGTAGATCATTATGGCCCGCCTGCAGGCATGAGTCGCAGAAAATGGGGAAACAGCTGCTCTGGCTTCTGACTTGTACGCACTGCGGGGGGAAGTATCTGGGAACTGTATTGCCCTCGCAGTGTGCCCAGGAGTCTGGGGCATCAGAGGGGCCCTGCTGCCGTCTGTGTGATTTATCTCAGTCAGGATTCACGCCACTGCACCTGGCTGCCCAGTCGGGACACGAGAGCCTGGTCCGGCTGCTGCTCAACTACCCCGGTGTACAGGTGGATTGTCAGACCAGCCTGCAGGTAAGAGGCCAGCCATGCTCTGCGTGTTCTACTCACATGGGGCCACCGTGCTCTGAGCTGGCTCAGCCCAGGAGAAGTCTGCAGCCTGTCGTGGGGGCGGGCAGCTTTGATTTTGCAGCATCATATCTGGGGTAACAGTCTCTCTGGGAAGCTTCCACCTCCCCCAAAGCTGACACTAGCCAAGCCCTTTTGATTTCAGAGTAGCAGCCGTGTTAGTCGGTATTCACAAAAAAGAAAAGGAGTATTTGTGGCACCTTAGAGACTAACATATTTATTTGAGCATAAGCTTTCGTGAGCTACAGCTCACTACATTGGATGCATCTGATGAAGTGAGCTGTAGCTCATGAAAGCTTATGCTCAAATAAAGAAGCCCTTTTGGGCAACTCTCAGGGCCTAGCTTCTCCGAGGCCAGCACTCCGGGGGCCTCGAGTGGCTGTTCTGGCTAGCATTGTACCCCCACCCCGCACTGATGTGTATGATGACAGAGCAAGGCCACCATGAAGCATCAGCCTCTTGGGACAGTCCAAGGCCAATCCCACAACCTAACATTTGGGCTGCTCTCCAGTTCAGGCCAATCGAAACCATCCGGCCACATCATGGCCCACCTTGGTTGTTTCTGCCTGAATGTAGTGCTACTACTGACCAGTGTCAGGTTGACAACCGTAGAGACAGCTCTTCCCTCTACAGAAGAGGCTGCTGCAATGCAAGCTTCGTCCACGTAGCCCTCGGACAGTGGACCCCAGCCCTCTTCTGGAGGGGTCACCTCCAGCTGTGGAGGATAGTTCAGTCTCCCTGACCCTCAGTCCTCAGCCTCTCTCCTTGCTGTAAGAGTGATGCCTCTCGTGCCAAGTCTGACAGTGTCTTTAGGTGACATTTTTAGGTCCCATTAGTGACCTTGGAGCCATCCCGTCCCTGTGCCAAATGCTGTACAATGCTAACCAGCCCACTTGTGCTTAGGGCTCCACCCCTCTCCACCTGGCGGCCCAGCATGGTCACACCGCAGTTATTGGGCTTCTTCTGAGCAAATCCACCTCCCAGCTGCATCTCCGAGACAAGAGAGGGCGGACATGCCTCCACCTGGCTGCAGCCAATGGCCACGTTGAGATGGTGAGGGCATTGCTGGGCCAGGGAGCGGAGATCAACGTCACCGACAAGGTACAGCAGCAGCTTGCACGGTTGGTGTTAGCCAGCTGGAAAAATGAGGGGCGGTCACACTTTCTCTGCAACCTCTTCATGGAGAGTCTCACACCAAGCCTTGATCGTGGGCCAGTGCCATGAACAATGTATGATGCCATAGAAGGTGCTACACAGTATCTCCAAACCCTATGTCCTGAATTCCATGGTTCCAAACAGCAGCATGGCTGTCTATTGACAAAAGCTGCCAGCCAAGTCAGCTGCCCATGGATTTCCAGTGTGCCCATCACCTGAAAGTTATGAAAGTTTCATGCAATTCTGGTTAAAGGTGATTCCATCCCCTCCTGCACCACTCCCTATTATGTGACTGCCTGACGCCTGCGATCAATGAATGCTGCGTTTTCACTGTACATCCTTTAATTCCACAGCAAGGCTGGGGCCCATTGCACTTTGCTGCCAAATCGGGTTTCCTGGATAGTGTCCGGCTGCTAGTGGAAAGCGGTGCCACACCCACTCTCAAGTCCAAAGAAGGGAGGATACCTATACAGTATGCAGCTGCTGAGAACCACCAAGAAGTAGTGAGCTTCCTGATGAAAAGGAACTCCACCACCTTGAAACTGATTGAGGACAGGAAGGTAGGGGGAGACCCTGAGCCAAGGTGAGGTAAGGGAGGTGACGTGGGCAAGCCCTGAGCCATTTGTCCTACTCTTGTTTGCAAAGTCCTACCCCTAGCACCTACATTATGCCCTTATGGTGCAATAGCATGACTAGGATCCCAGTAATTTAGGTCATTGGTCATTATAGTTATTGGTCACATCAGTGGTAGCAATGGTTATGGGGTTCCTGGAGCTCAGAGCCATATGTTGCTGGAGACTAGAGCTAGAAAAAAATTTTCAGCCAAAACTTTTTTTTTTTTATGAAAAATGCAGATTTGGCAATACCAAACTGTTTCATTAATTGGTGTCTGTTTCACCTAACTGTTTGGTTTGGGGGGGGGGGATTCCAAAAATATCAAAATGTTTCGTGTTCAAAATGAAACATTTCAATTTTTCAGTTGGAAATGACTTCGTTTCAAAATTTCCTTCCATTTTATTTTAAAACTTTCAGAAGTGTTAAAAAAAAACAGTCAAAATTGAAATGAAACATTTTGATTTTGTTGGAATGAAACATTTTGTTCAACCCAAAATGAAAATGTTGTGGACGTCTCAATGTGCAAAAATTGTCTTTTTTGGTCTAACCTGAAACTATTTTTTTTAACTTTGTCAAAATTGCCAACAAACCTAAAAATCTATTATTCACCCAGCTGTAATAGAACCAGCTTGACCAGGGGGTTGATCTGGTGAGACACACTTCTCCTCTGTTTCTAGAAGCTGAAAAAAACATCACTGAACATTAGTTCTCCACATCCAGTATTTATGTGATGAGCCTTCTCCAGCCCCAGTGAAGATATGTGAATGTCCCTGGCATTTTGGAAATATTCCTCTCAGATTGGATTGTTTTTTTCCACATTGCTATTTACTAAATCCAGAGTTTAGGTGTGGCCTCTGAGCACAGAATTTGGATTTCTAATCGCAGCTCAGATGATGAATCCTTTTGTGACCTTAGGAAGTCACCTGATCTCTGCCTCAGTTTCACCATATGTAAAGCGGTGGTGATAATACTGCCCTACCCATGGATGTGTTGTGGTCAGACAATGTTTGTAAAGCATTATGCATTGTTGTTACTTGCATTACAGTAGCATCTAGAGGTTCCTCGTGCCAGGTGTTGTACACACATATAGGAAAAGATGGTTCCTGCATCGAAGAGCTTACATTGTAAATAAACCAAACAAAGAGTGGGGGGAAAGACCGTATTGTTATACGCATTTTACAGAAGGATTGAGACACCAGAGAGATTCAATGATTTGACCAAGGTTTTACAGCAAGCTTGTACCTGAAGTGAGAATTGAACCCGATCTCCTGAGTATTATCCAATGCCTTAAGCACAAGACTTCCTCCTTCTGTTATTAACTAAGGGTGTTTGTTTTTCCAGTTTATCTTTGACCTTATGGTCTGTGGGAAGCTGAACAACAACAAGGCAATTGTGGAATTTGTCCTTCACTCTTCTGCTCCCCTGGACACTGCTGTCAAGCTTTCCCGGGCCTTCAACATCGCTGCCCTGAAGGAGAAGGAACGTGCCAAAGACTTGCTGACTGCTGCCAAGTACACTGAGAGCATGGCCACTGAGCTCCTGACGCTGGCTTCTGGAGGTAGAAGTGCTGGCTACCTTCTCCATGCAGTGGATCACAGAGGCACTACCATGCTGGACTTGCTAATTGAGTGTGAACAGAAGGACGTAGTAGCACATCCAGCAGTGCAAAAATACCTGACAGAAGTCTGGTATGGCAGCCTGAAGTGGGCCCCATGGAAGATCGCCCTCTTGTTCATCTGCTTCCTAGCGTGCCCCCCCATGTGGCTGGTTTTCTCCCTACCTCTGAAACATAGGTTCAATAAAATTCCTATTATGAAGTTCATGAGCCACTTGGCATCTCATATCTTCCTGCTCATCCTGTTCATCCTAACCATAGTGTATCCCCCCATTAGCCCCATCTATGAAGGTCACATGGTGCCATACTGGAACGAGTGGTTGCTCTTAGCTTGGCTGCTGGGGACATTGGTCACTGAGCTCACCCATTCTGGAGAAAGGGCTGGCCTGGCTTGGATCAGAGTGTTCGTCTTGGGCTTCTCTGCCATTGCTTTCCTTTGCCATTTGCTGGCCTTGATGTTTGCTGGCACCGATCGCTTGCACTGCCTGTTTGCCAGGAACGTCTTCCTAGGGGTGGCTATGACACTCTCCTTTGTGCAGTTCCTGGAGTTCCTCACCTTCCACCACCTTTTTGGCCCTTGGGCTGTCATAATCAGGAACCTCATGAAGGATCTCACCAGGTTCGCGGTCATCCTGGGCTTGTTTCACATAGCCTTCACCATGCAGCTGTCATCTGTCTACCAGCCAGTCTACCCTGAACCAAAGACCAATCTCTCAGCTGCCGGTGGGAATGCGACTGTGAGCACCGCTATCCAGGACCCCGTTGTCATTATGGTCACATTATTCTTCTCCGTGTTTGGTCTCGTTGACCCAGAGTCCCTGCCCTCTCTCACCAGAACTCCCCAGTTCACTTTTGTCATCATTCGCTTTGTGTTTGGGGTCTACCTGATCGTGACCTTGATTGTGCTGATCAACCTGCTGATCGCCATGATGAGTGACACCTACCAGAGGATACAAGCCCAGTCTGACACAGAGTGGAAGTTTGGCAGGGCTATACTCATTAGGGACATGACTAGGAAGTCTGGAACACCTTCCCCCTTTAACCTCTTCACAAATCTTCTCTATTATATCAAAATACTTTGCAAACACAAAGGTACAACTGCTAATTTATATGTAGATTTGTGTGTCAGAATGTTTTTATTTTGCAGTCCTGGATATGTTCCCAAAGCCAATTGAAAAAATGAAATGAAATGAAAAGGTTGAATGTCGGCAGCTGTAAGAATTTTTAGAGAGACCTTGGAAAGTGGGAGCTTGTCAGATGGCAGTGCCTGGATTTATTTAAGGTCCTCACCAAGGGGCAGTATGTGCTGCATCAGGCACCACTCTCATGGCTTCATTCTGCACTCACTTACAGTCAAGCAACTCTATTGAGGCAGAAAGTAGAACATGAGCCCATGGTTCTCTCTGTTGCTTACATTACAGACTAGAGTTGGGAAGGAACTCGATTTTTCAATATGTGGGAAATTCTGTGAGTTTGAAAAAAAAATCCATTCCAAAACGGAACAAAAACGAAATAATTCAAAATTTTCTGGAAAACAAATTCATTTCAGGTGAATCAAAGCGTTTCATTCCAATTTTGACATTTCTTATACTATAAAATAAATTTCTAAATGAAAAGTCATTTCAAAACAAAAAATGTAAACATTCCATTAAGCAGTGTCAAAATGGAATATTTCAACCTAAATCCAAATCCTTTTTTTCTTCCCCAAAACTAAACTGCATCAAAATTGATACGCTTACTGTGAAATATTTCACTTTCAACGAATCAATATTTTCCAACAGAAAAAGGTTCCATTAGAAAATTTCCAACTAGTTTATTACAGACCAAATACCCTCCATACGAACCAACAGTGGACATCTAGTCTGGAGGCCACAAAACCTTGATATTTCTGATCCAGCTCACAGTATTATGCATGTTACTACAGTGCATAATCATGTTATACCATTGTACTACATTCCAAGCAATGCATCAAAGCACTTTCCACTCATCTGCACCTAAATGTGGGCTAGTAGTGTGCAATATAGAGGTTTTGGGTACATAGGCAATGATCGCCTCCAACAAAAAGATCTTGCCAATGAAGACGGATGGCTCTCTCTGTTAGACCCAGGCATATCATTTGCAAGGTGGCAAGGTGGGCAGTTAGTCCCTCAGATCTTGGTTCGCCTCTCCTCCCAGATTCACTGGTCTAGCTGCTCCACTCCCCCAAACCATATTATCATAGATAATGTTCTATATGCTGACACAACTTTGCCCTCCGCCCCCAAATATTTCTGAAATGACACCCCTGCCCTGGACATCAGCGGCGCTAGATGGGTGGTAGGGTAAATGCAGGAAGAATGTCTCCAAGTCAAATAGAAACTGTTACTTTCCAGGAAAGGAGGATGAAACTTGGAGCCTAAGAGTTTTCTGATGTATGTCTGAAATTTCTGTATTTCTGAAAGAGACACTGCTCCATTCTGTCTCACAGACATACAATAGAATGGGGTATAAGTGCCCTCACATGACCTGAGGCTGCTATATTACATCTCCAGAGAGATCAGTTTTAATTTATTTTAAAATAAAGGTTTGGGAGGTTATACATTTTTATTCCACTGACGCCCATTACATTGGGAATGTTTCAGAAAACATGGTGTAATTACAATGGTGGGTTTTTCCATATACATAGCCCTTTCCTACGTGAATGTTACATGGACAGCTGCAACTCCCCCTTATCCCCAAACTAGAACCAAGCATGCATTGTTTAACCAAGTAGCTAATAAACATAATAGTATTTTATTTCCCAAGTTGCTCAGGAAACAGGATATATAACTGTAATCCCAGATAAAAAGGATATCAAATTGGAGTTAAGGTTGAGCACATGTTAGTAATTTAAGGATAATTACAGGGAATTACAGGGGAAAAAACCAAGCATTACCGATCCAGGAAATTCAGTTAAGGTTAAATTTAAAAGAAATCCAGTCATGTTTAGGAATGCCAATGCACAGTTAAGGCACCCAGACAATGTTAACTCCGCCCTGTAGTGTGGAATAACCATACAATTAGGATTAGTGCATAATAGTGTCATAGAACAAATTAAACTGATTTCTAAGGCTACATTGGACTCTTCCCCTTTTTTCCTCATGATGCCACTAGAAGGCAGAACTAAGAAACTAACAGCAATAGTAAATACAAACAAAAAAGCCTTAGAAAAAGAACATGTAGGCTGTGGATTTGTTTTGCAGTAAGAAGTTATATTGCTTGAGACATTAAAATATAAACTGGACGAGGCACTTGAAAATGAACTGTTAGAGACAATCCTGCACTGCTCCTGCAGGGGTACGTGAATAAAATGAGCTAATAAATCTTTCCCATCTCCAATTTCTGTGGCTTTATGAGAAATGTAATCCCAGGAGACTGAGGGCCTGATCCTGAGAAGTGAAGTCAATGGACAAGACTTCACCCTAGGCAGACCTACTATAAATAGGTTTGTGTCAGGGCCATTTACTGGCATTGGCTCTGTTCTCAGTCATTTCAGACCCTCTTGACATTTGAAGTTGTGATTTTCCAGCGAATTATGGATTGCGTTCCCTTCCATGTTTTTCCCAGTTGTCTGGTTCAGATATGAGGCTCAATGCATATGAGGCTCAGGGCTGGCAGAGGAACAATGTCCTACAGAGAGGAGCAAACATCTGAAAAAATATTCTGCTCAAATGAAAATCTAACTTCTTTGTGTTCACTCGTTCGCTATGTTTAAATTGAGTGAGTGTACCCAGAGAGCGTATTCATGGCAGGAAAGGTAGTGTGACAACAAATGTTAAGTGAATATGAGAAAATATTTTTGGAGAGTGAATTTTGCAACCACAATTCTATGTGTTACACTCATCCTGCCAGAGATCAGAAGCATTGCTGTGTGACCTTTCTAAGCTAACCAGATATCAAACTGCTGCAGGCCAAGAATTAGTCACCAAAACTAATTGACAAATAATATCTAATAATGATTTAACTCAAGAAAATTGTAAGCCGCTAGTGGACAACTTGCAAATGGAAAAGGAGGATAAAATCAGTCAATGTATTATTTGCTATGCATTTGTCAGCTCTTACTTTGGGATGTTAGCAAAGGGCATGCTAAATTGGGAAAGATGTTGGACAATTTTTTTATTTTTTCATTAAAAATGGCTCTTTTGTCAATCTGGAAATTTCTATGACAAATCAGAGCATTAGAGAATATTAGGGTTGGAAGAGACCTCAGGAGGTCATCTAGTCTAACCCCCTGCTCAAACCAAAAAAAAAATTTTTTTGACAAAAAAAAAAATCTTTTTTTTTTTTTTAATGAAAAGCCAAAATCCCCAAAATTTAAAAAAACTGAGGGATTTGGTAACTGAAAACCAAAAAAATTTCAAGTCAGTCAGATGAAAGTTTTCAGTAAAGCCAACTATTTTTCCCTGCATCCCTGAAATTTTTCAGTTTTTGAAAACTGTAAATGTTGAGGAGTTTTAACAAACAAAAAAACCCAACCAACCCAAAACACTGACAAAAATTGTTTTTTCTTTAAATTTCATCCAAAACAGTTTTTTTTTCTGAGGGGGCATTTCCAAAAAGCTCTATGAAATTTACAAACTTGGGTCCCTAAAGGTGGTCTCCTAAAAATCCACATTTAGACACCCAAATAAAAGCTGCTCTTTAGGAGCCTAAATGCATATTCATGAGCTGAACTGTAGGCACTATGGCATGAAAATGTTGTCCAGTGATTACGGTAATCCTCAGGTGTTATCTGACTGGTTTTCAGGGCCAAAAATTAAAGATGAATAATGTTTTTCTGTTTTGGGTTCAAGGGGAGGGATAAATGAATCATTCTACTCCTGAGTGTTGGTGATCTTTCCAATATCACCCAGTATGCCAACACCGCAGCTGGGGACATACAGTGAAAAAATAAGTTCAAAATAATCAATAATAACTATTTGGATCCAATAATTAATATTTCTCAAGATAACTTGAACAACCCTCTGCCCAAATTGACCTGAGGCCCTGCCATTGCTGAGATATTTACAATCTCATCTAAACCAAGCAGCATAGAAATCTCATTGGAGACCCTAGTATTTGGAGATGTCCACACTCAGAAAACTCATGTAAGCCTTGAATGAACATCCAAACTTTAGGACTCTTACCTGAACCTCTGATATGTCCAAGGGTTGTCTGTCACTAATTTCCTGTGTGAAGATGGGAGGGGGGGTTTATTGGTATAAACTATCTGTATCTCATGCACCAGCTAGCACAATTGTGTCAAAAACAGAATAATAAGACGAGCATGGGAAAATGTGAAGATAAAGCCCCATTGTAGAGGTTAAGATCATGTTTGTACACAATCCTACTCATCTGAGCTTCTGTGCTCCTCCAAGGTAAGCTGTGCTCCACTGAACGGAGGGACCTGATAAATGAAGAGGAAGACCTGGACAGCACTTCCGACACACGATCCATCAATATGCTGGCTCACACGTCCATGGGTTGGATTAGGGTTGCTGCCAAGAGGATGACCCAAGTATCACCAGAAGGTACTGACCCTTTGCTGAGCCATAGGCTGGAAATCCACAATAGACTGCCAGAAGGGGACCAAATTACATAGGGTGCCCCAGTAGAGTGCACCTCTGGACTGAGCAAAGGAAAACATAGGATGAATATCAGGGGAAGGGGAGTCCTAATCAGGAGAGCTATTTGATAATGGAATGGAACGAAGACCCCATTGCTGGAGGGTACAATGCAGGGAACAATCCTCCACTGGATGATTTAGACACCCTAATGGGTCTTTTCCATCTCCTTGATTCTAAATCTTTCCCTAGGAAAGGTGAACCGTTGATCTTTAATGTAGCTGTTGTTTTTTCTCTGTACTGCTGCTGTCCTCAGACTGTGTGGTTGGGCTGTTGCCTTATGTCTCACTTCTGTTATTTCTGTACAGAGTCAGTACTGTCGGTGCAAATAGCTTTTTCCTCTGCAGCTCTTGCCTTCCTGTATCCTGCAATTGCCTTCCTATAGCTCTCCACCACACTGATTCTCGGTATTGGTTCTTGTAGCTGGAAGAGTCTCTCTTCCTCCCTTATCTACACATCTGAATTTTTTTGTCCCCCTTTGCTGTCCTTTGTTGTTCCACTTCCTAAGAGAATTATCCATTTTGGGAAATATTGTGGCTGAAAGGTGCTCTGCAGAATGAACTTCTGCATGTGCTACCATATCTAGGCACAACAGAGTGCACGAAGGATGGAGTCATTACTCTGCCTGTCTTTGCTTTAATGCTGTTGGTTCAGACACTTAGGAGTCAGTTTTCAAAGCAGTGGGAGGGAGGGGGCTTCAGCCAGCACTGGTTATGTTTTGTCTGGAGAGGCCAAACTGTACATCAATGTAACACAACATTTCACTAACACGAGTCTCCACAAAGATTCCTCCTCCCTCTCCACTGTTATCTAGCTTGCTTGGAACTTACAGTGCTTTTGGAGGCAGCTGGAAGGGAAGTTTCTTTTCAGTAGGTTAGGCCGACCCTGTGAGTTTGAAGAGAGGAAACCAGATATTGGCAAATCAGATAAACACAATGGAATTCCCTGCACATTCAGAATGAATTTTGGGGGGCAGAAGGGACACATCTTTGGTGAAAGGGAGCCGCCGCCTCTTTCATTGCCTTAGCAATAGAAGAGTAGAGGATGGGGTGTTTCCATCACTCCCTTCTGCCTCTCTCAATGTACACTCACCAGGAATGGGTTCAGTATGAGAGAGTGCCTCCTACCTCAGCTGCAGAGCCATTCTGAGCCTGCTCATTCACAGAGACAGAGGTGGGATGGGATGGATTCTGCATTGCAGCAAGAGCATGCTTCACAGAGGAAGATTAGAAACTCATTTATTCTTGATTCATATTTGTTTCCCATGAGCTCCTGCCTCTGCCTCACCAGACTGGACTGAGACCAACTTAATTTGCATAGCCACTGACAGCTTTCATACAGAAGCTTTCAGTCTGGTACAAGCTGGATTTGAACCCATCAACTAGTGGTGAAAGGCTCTATCTCCCTTCACCAAGCCACTGCTCCCTCAATAGTGCACGTCTGAAGGCAGAATCTTTTCCGTAAGCAATTCCATTAAATCAGATGCAATCATTGCATTAACTACAGAAAATTAATATCAAATCTATAATAAAACACATCATACAACTAACCCTAAGTAACATATTTCACTGGGTAGTTTAGATAAGTTTCTTTCCTTAATCAGGAGAAACTAAGAGTTTAAGAACTCTGTAATCTCAGCAGCTCCAAATAATATCAGACAATATATTTTAAAACACTGCATTTGTGAGGGTCCATAAACAAACACATGCAGACACAACAATTGCCAACTAATCTGCACAGCCCCAGGATCGAACTCTACATCTTTTCTCCAAAAGCAGACCTCCACTACCTGAACAAAATGGTAATTCCCATTACCTTTACTGCAGTATTGTGAGATAGACTCCTCCACCAGGAGGCAATATAATCACAAACACTTAAGCCAGTCCGATTTCATCCAGGAGAGGGCAATGGGGTCTGACATTTACACTGAACCAACTCCGCCTGTTAGAAGGACTCCAAAAAAAAAGGAGCCTTGATGCATGGATGGGGACTTTCTCCTCTTGCCTTCTTAGCCATCTCTTGTTCTCTCCTTAGGTGGGCACATTCGAAGCACTCTGCCAGCAAGGCCGCTGCACATTGAGGAGGCAATAGACTGGCACAGCGTGGCTCTCCGCTATTACTCCTTGAAAGGGTGGATGGACAGAGCATTCTTCGAGAGGGAATTGTTCATGCACCATGAGGAGAAGAGAAGTGTGAAGCCCATCCATCTGCTCATGAACGGCCAGGATGTGTGCAGGGTCTAGCCTGTTTGCACCCAGCTCCCCAGAACCAGTGATTGCCGTGACGTGGGTCCCCTTTGGTCTGCCTAAATGCAGTAGGGTGTGAACGGCGACGTGTTGTATGTCCAAACAGAATGCAATAAAGGTAATTTTCCGTGTTTCCTCCATGTCCGAGTCCGTTTGGTTTTTTGTACTCATGATCCTCCTTTTGGGGCCTGCTCCTGAGAGAAGCTGAGCGTCTCTGGCAAGATACAGCTAGCTGGAGCCCAGCGCCGAGGGACTCAGCACTTCAGAGGATTGGAACCTAATATGGGAATTCTGGCTGGTCAGGCACGACTTCCTCCAGCACCCATAGGAGGTGCTGGTCATGCTACATGCCCTCGAGAAGGGAGTTTCCCCTGAAGGTTCGGATTTGGCTTTTGGTTTCCCCCGTCTCAGTGGTTGTGTCAGTTTTACTGTACCTATTCCACAGGTGGTGGAGGGAATCACTGGGCTATGGAGACAGTAATCGGACTGGCAGGACAGCTTAGGCTAGGGAAATGCTCTCCTGTGTAAAATCAGTCCTAGTTTCGCTGCTAGCTGCTGCATAGTGAAGAATTGCATTGTCCTCCCATGATGCAATGGGCTAAACTGCTTTCACACACACCTCTGGTAGGCAGAGGTGTGAGGGCTATGAATCCCCATCTCCACCCTCGACACCTTTGCTCCCTTGCTCAGGGGTTAGGCAGAGCAGCAATCCACGGTCATTCCTGAGGGCAAGGACAATTGGAGGCTAATGGCAACAGAAAAGCTGGGCCAGCTAGGAGGATGGTCCACACAACACAGCCTTGGAAAGGGTGTAGCTCTGGCCTGCTCTCCTCTGGTGCTCCCAAAGGCATGAGACCTAAGTCAGCTTCCTGTACAGCCGTGCTTCTCTGCAGCCTTGCTGCCACGGGGCTCTGGCTTCATGGTTGCAGTGTAGCCCAAAGAGAAGAGACAATAGTACAGTGAAGAGAAATGGAAGGTGCAGACCCACGTCCTTCAAGACTCCCCCCTCACCAAGCAGAGATGCAGACCGGCTGCCCAGGGGTTGTGCCACCTGGAACCTGCATTTCATCGAAATCTATTCCGTGACTGGGGCTTACCAGTGTGAGCAGCTACCATGGGGAGAAGTGACATGAACTTAGCTGGTAAAATAGGGGCCCTGAGGATAGTAGGGACTACTGGTTAGCACAAGGGGGCAGGGAATCAGGACTCCTGTGCTCTGGTCCAGAATCTTGACACTTAATCCCTGCTCTTAGGCTGGTCACTTAACTGTTCTGTGCTTCAGTTTCCCTGTCTGTAAATGGAGATAAGAATCACACCTCCCTCATGGGAATGCTGCAGAGCGCTGATGTCCTGAGAGAGCTGGCACTTTGGGACAGATCTGGGGTCTCATTGAAATCGATGGCCAATAATCCATTGATTTCAGCGGCAGCAGGGCTAAGCCTTATAGAAGGGCAAATAAAGATTGCGAATTTTTGGCTTCCATAAATCTGCGTTCTTTTGTTGGTGGTCTGTCTGAACAGGCTCTTTGTGAGCTAACCTCCTCTCCCATCCCCACAAGCAGCCAGGCTGCCTGTCTGTGGGTGGTCGGGACTGCGCCTACATACCACTGAGAATGGATGCGCGGAGACGCTTGGTGTGCGAGATCGCCGTGCTGTGCAGAAGGAGGAGTTCCAATGTGCTGAAGTCTCTGGGGTGAAGCAACGCTGCGGGGGCAGCGCATGGCTTTCTCAGAACCGAGGTATTGGAAGTATTCAGGAGTTGGAGCAGAAGCAGGAAAGTGTGCTTACATGTGCCACCCACCCGCAGTGCTCCTGGTGCGTATCTGGGTGTGTTGTGGGTCTGCACTTCACAGCCCGTGGGGACTTCAGGAACACAGTAATACAGCACTGCAGGAGTGCCCCAGTAGCTGGGATGGTTGAGTGGCTGAGGCACAGCAGGGGAACTCAAGAGCCCTGGGTTTAATTCCTGGCTCTGCAACAGACTTCCTCTGTGAACTTGGGCAACTCACTTACTCCCTGCATTTCCCATCAGCAGCATGGGGATAATACTGCTGCATTCAACTGACTTGTCTACATATGGCATGTGTACACGGCAAAAAAACAACAGCCCCATGGCAGCGAGTCTCAGCGCCTGTGGCAGCGGACTCGGGCTCATGCTACGATGCCAAAAATAGCAATGTAGGTGTTTGCACTTGGGCTGGAGCCCTGTCTTTCAAACCCAGCCGCAGGGCCGGTCTCAGAGCCTGGCTCCAGCCTGAGTGGGAATGTTGACACTGCTATTTTTAGCCCCATAGTGCAAGCCCAAGTCAGCTGAGCTGGGATCTGAGTCTTGCTGCCGCAGGTTTTGTTTGGGGAGTTTTTGCAGCGTAGACGTACCCATCAAGCGGGGTGACCTGTTGCTATATACCCAGACAACGCCGAACAAGTTGAGCTGGTTCTAGGGTTGCCAGGTGTCTGGTTTTCAACTAGAAAGTCCACTCGAAAGGGGACCTGTGCACTGCCCGGTCAGCACTGCTGACTGGACCCCAAAAGTCCCGTTACCGAAGTAACCATGATTGGCCTCTGTCACCGGGAGGGCGGGAAGAGCAGCTGCTGCTGGAGAAGGAGGGATCCTGACAGTGCAGTGCACTTGAGGAGCGGGGCCAGGTGCGTTGCCCACCTTCTCAGCCTCCCAGGGCCCTGGCTTTCTCCTGCCCCTCGCTCCAGGAACAGACACACCTCGCCGTGCCCCAATTGGACAGGCAGGCAGGCTCCATATCAGCTCCTCCCACCCAGCTCTTCAGGTGGCGGGTGAGTCCCGGGAGAGGGGGGAATAAGTGATGAGGGCCTGTAAGGTTCGGTTATGAAAAACACCCCATTATGAGTGCACACAAAAGTATGATCAATGAGGAGACATTTTTGTTGCAAGCCCATTTTTCTGGGGTGCTTTAACTTTCTGGGGAGAAACATTATCTTCTGAGCTGAAAGAGGGAGAACTTTGGGATGTAGAATGGGCAATGACCTCCTGGCTTATCAAGTCCATCCCCTGCTATCACAGGCTACCCCGTCATATAACCCCATTCATAAATATATTCAGCTCCGCCGTCAAACTGGTTAGGTTATTGCCCCCACTCCCATCCCCACTCCTGTTGGGAGGCTGTCCCAGACCCTCTCTCCTCTGATGGTTAGAAACCCTTTTTTAATTTCCAGCCACAATGCAGTAGCTGACCAATAGAAAATCCACCATCTGTTGGAAGAGCCATTCCCCTATGATTGCTGGCAATTGTCGGAAGTGTTAGTGCCCCGTTAAATCTCTAGCATTAATCAACAAGCCTCTTGAATAACTAGACATTTGAAAGGTTAAGAAAACTGCCCTTTTTTTTCCCCACCAGAGGCTAAATTGTTTCTGAAGAGCAGCCTAGCCTCAATGTTAACGTCTTATTGCAGGCCAGCATCCCTGCTAACGCTAGGAGTAGATAAGCTAAGCAATTCTTTTGCTATTATTCCATATAGGGTCAGATCCTGCCACACTTAGGTTGAGCTGTACGCATTGATGCTGATTTCTGTTCTGAAAGGGGACGTGTTTTAGTAACAATCCTGTTACCCTCTCATACCACGTTTACCCCAGTGTAACACCATTAACTTGAATGGTGTCGAAATGGCCCTACCCTCTCCCTTCCACAACACTTCCCTGTGGGGGGTGAGGGTGGAAATGGGATCAGTTGGCATTGGAGTGGCACAAAGGGCACTTTGTCGGGGCCAAGGAGCCGGCCTATTTTTAATATTGGAAGACAGATGGCAATTGTACTGAAGTAACGTTTCAGAGTAGCAGCCGTGTTAGTCTGTATTCGCAAAAAGAAAAGGAGTACTTGTGGCACCTTAGAGACTAACAAATTTATTAGAGCATAAGCTTTCGTGAGCTACAGCTCACTTCATCGGATGCTGAAGTGAGCTGTAGCTCACGAAAGCTTATGCTCTAATAAATTTGTTAGTCTCTAAGGTGCCACAAGTACTCCTTTTCTTTTTGAAGTAACGTTTGTTAGTCCTTAAGGTGCCACCAGACTCCTTGTTGTTTCTGTGGATACAGACTAACATGGCTGCCCCCTGATAACTGTACTGTATGTTGCCTTCCTGAGATCCTTAGGGATGAAATATCAGTGGTCTTATCATGAGTCCTTTTTTTGCTCTCGCTACTCACTGCCATGACTCAGTCTGTGACAATACTGGTCTCAAATGGGCCAGAAGGACAGTCTTTGTCAGTCCACAATAGGCTGCAAAAGCTGCCTCCACGTGGTAAAATGCATCCTCTCCTACTCTGTCTAACCGCCAGCAGGAATCTGTTAACAAGTAGCCAGATGATCCTGCTGTGCTCACCAAAAAGGTGTTGGTACCCTCAATAGCTCAGACATAGGTGAGAGGTTTATCGCAGGAATGGGTGGGTGAGATTCTGTGGCCTGCATTGTGCAGGAGGTCAGATAAGATGATCATAATGATCCCTTCTGACCTTACTATCTATGAATCTATGCCATTTTAATGTGGTTTGAATTGTTGCCCCTTTTGCTGAGCTGCAGTAGACATTGGGTCCTTGTAGCCAGTCAGTTTCCTATTGGAGAAGAAATTGGTGATGCACCATCAAGGTATTTCTTAGTGTGATGTTTGCTTACAACATGTGCCCAAGTCCTAACTACCTGGAATAGAGGTGGACACAAACAGCCCACGGGAGAGCGATTTCATTTAGCAGTAACCACAGTGAAGGCACCACTACCCAGTCACCAAGAAGTTCTATGAGGGTATTGTAACAGGGCAATTTCCTGCAATATCCTTGGGAAAAACCTTATTAAATTAAGTTTCAGTATCTTTGGAGTCCATTGTATTAAAAATGCAAAGGTTATGTATTATTGTGGGATTGTATTAACATCTCTATGGGGAGACGTGGCCAATGTAAACCTTGGGGACTGTTCTTACCGTCAACGGACTATATTGAACAATAAGACACACAAAGTTAAGTGGGAATCTCAAGGGGAAGATGAACACAAAGCTATCCCTGTCTAGCTATGCAAAAACCCAGCCTTTTGAAGTTATACACTTAGGAGTGGGCTCTTTGCCTGCTGATTACCTACTTCATAAAGACAAGGTCAAAGGACCAAGCGGTACAAAGGAAAGACTGAACTATTCATGAGGGTGCTTGTTCTGAGCAAAAGCTATTATGAACTGGTAACCAGGGAAAATCCCCATGGTGGGATTTGAAGGACTGTTACCTACTGGAGCCCTTGTTGGAGTTGGGGTGATCTCTAGTAAGCTTGTTAGCACGTGTGTAGGTTCTTTTGTTGCTTTTAATGTTTTCTCTATAATGCTTTCCTCTTAAGAATAAATGTGCTTGCCGCTTTTACAGATCCAGAATAACACAGCTACCCCTCTGTGCTTGTGCAGAAAGAGCTGTGCGCTAACTTATAACTGTGGGCAATTACGCTGTTCATAGCCTCTGCAAAGCACAGACGCTGGCCATGTTGGTCATCTGACTTGCTGGAAATAACACAGGGTAGGCAGGGAATGGTGCAGGCTTGAAAAAACCCTGGTCAGCAGGGCGAGAAATGCAGGTCTCTGTCCAAGCTGGGATCTGAGAGTGAGTTCAATTGCTGGACCACGGAGGGTAAATACAGATGCAGGTGCCCTAAACTGTGAAGGGTATGTTTACATTGCAGTCACAGAGTGTGGTTGCAGCTTTGTGGCCATACTGAGGTAGCTTTAATCTAGCTAGCTTGGGTCCCAAAGCAGTAAGAGAAGTGACATGATCTAGCCAGCTGAGTGCTCCAGGTGGATTGTACAGCCTGTGCTGCCATGCATTAGCTGTTCTCGGCCTCTGTCTGCTTAACACACATGGAGCTTTTCCTGCCTCAAGCCCTCGGGCTTTTCACCAGGCTCCCTCTAGTCCAGTCCTGCTCCCCCAGGACTGCATGGTCTTGCACAGTGAACATTAACCTTGCCCTTATGCAGCTGCTTGACCACTCAAGGAACCCTCTCAAAGGTCTGACTGCCCATCCCGACCAAGGGGAGCATTTTGACCCACGCAGTTCCCTGAACAGCTGGCTGGGTGCAGCCACTGCATGGGGTCCCATCCTCTGTGTTTAACTTGTTCTCTGCAGAGTTTCATGCTTGGTGCTTGTGTTCCTGAGGACGTTCACCACGTACGACATCAGCGCCATTGGCCATGGCTGTATTTCTGTGCACTCAAGTCTTTTAATGAACACAGTTAACTTATGAAAATAGCTTCCTTCCCCCTGACCCCCACTTGCTGCAGAGTTAAATCTCTGTGCTCATTTTATTTCAAACTGTGTAAATCACGTCAATTTGCAAAAATTCAGCCCTGCTGGGTGGTATCTGCCAGCTCCTTTCCTGGGCAGCCCCAGCCACCTGATGATTTCTCCTGGCTCGAATAAGCTGGTAGAGATATTCCCCCCTTTGGAGGGTCAGTAGAGGGTGCTCCGAGGTTGAATCCCGCCAACAGCAAACATGCACACAAGTCTCTGTGCATCTGTCAGCTTCTCACATTCACGTTAAATGTGTAACACTACCAATCACCAGGTTTCAGAGTAGCAGCCGTGTTAGTCTGTATTCGCAAAAAGAAAAGGAGGACTTGTGGCACCTTAGAGACTAACAAATTTATTTGAGCATAAGCTTTCGTGAGCTACAGCTCACTTCATCAGCGGCATCCAGTTGCTCATCCCTGCTGCTCATGTCCTTGGGCTTCAATGGCGTATAATAAAGTCACCAATTAAGCCAATACACTTAAGGGATATAACAACATCTGTAGTTGTTTGGGAGGCGATGTTATGCTTTATCCTGACCTAAAGCAGGTCTTAGGGCCTTTCCTAGATCACAGTCTAGTACAAACAGACACACAACAATGAGATCGATGTAGCTAGTTTTTTTTTACAAGTTACCCATCACCATGTTATCTAAAGCTACATCTATACCATGAATATGGGGTGTGGGTCTAAACAGCGGTGTAGCCATGGTAGCCTGAGGAGTGGTAGCTGAGCCACGGTGAGTATGTACCAACAGGTTTCAGGCAGGTTTGTATTCAGCACGGCTTGGCCATGCTGTTACTGCTGCTACCTGTGCTACTGTGGTGATATTACTATTCATACACGCACTAGCTTGGTGAGAGCTGGCGTGAGTATGTGTACGTGAGCAGGGAACTCATACCTCAAGCTCATAGTGTAGATGGAGCCTGAGTACAACAGGCCCAGTATGAGTCTGCTGTGGGGCTCTGGCAAGAACCGTTTTTAAAGCCTTCATGAAAGGAATCATAGAAGTGCAGGACTGGAAGGGACCTCAATCGGTCATCTAGTCGAGTCCCCTGCACTCAAGGCAGGACTACGTAATAACAAACCACCCCTGACGGGGGTTTGTCTAACCTGTGCTTAAAAACCTTCCAATAACAGAGATTCTACAACCTCCCTAGGCAATTCATACCAGTGCTTAACCACCCTGACAGGAAGCTTTTCCTAATGTCCAACCTAAACCTCCCTTGCTGCAATTTAAGCCCATTGCTTCTTGTCCTATTGTCAAAGGTTAACAAGAACAATTTTTCACCCTCCTTCTGTGCCCTCTCGGTCTTCTCGTCTCCAGACTAAACAAACCCAATTTTTTCAGTCGTTCCTCATAGGTCATGTTTTCTAGACCTTTCATCATTATTGTTGCTCTCCTCTGGACTTTCTCCAATTTGTCCACATCTTTCCTGAAATGTGGCCTGCAGAACTGGACACAGTACTCCAGCTGAGGCCATATCAGTTTACAAGACTCCTGCTAATACAGCCCAGAATGATGTTTGCATTTTTTGGCAACAATGTTACACTGTTGACTCATATGTGCACTTAAAAGGGACCAGCAGGATTAAATTAAAAACAGAATTGCTTTAAAGGCCCAATCCTGTATGCAAGCAAAGCTGCCACTGAAATCAGATCTGATGTGGGTAATTGTGACAGGATCCCCGGGGTACACTCTGAAACTGTGAGACTGTTATGCCCCCTTAACTCTCCAGCCTGGGCTGTCTCTCACAATGGTTTGCCAGTGACAAGCCGCAAACCCCTCCAGGCGCTGTGATCACTCAGCCATCAGTATGTGGAGATATATACCCAGCTACATTGCACCAAGGTGCTCTAAGCCACTCATGAATTATACAGAGAGACACACAAATCCCACCAGCCCACAGCCTTGCACCCCAGAAATATACCATCTTACATGGCCCAAGACTTCCTTGGACAGTGCAAGCTCATTAATTAGTTCGCCACTCCAACAAAGGGTAGTGGACATGCAATAGTTCTTGTTAACCGGAGCTGAGATTCTCCAAGCACTTCAACCAAAAACACACTGTGTTCGATAAAACAGATTTATTAACCACAGAGAAAGAGAGATTTTAAGTGGCAGGCATAGAGATCAAAGTTGGTTACATAAGAAATAAAAATTAAAATCACAGTCTAAATTCTAAAGACTAAGCAAGATTTGAATCAAGCAGTTTCTCACCCCCACTGGATGTTTCAGGCAGTTTACAGTTCTTATTACACAAGCAGAATTTCCTTCTCAGCCTGAGACACATCTCCCCAGTTCAAAGTCTTTGTCTTCCAGACGAACTTCTAAATGAGGGAGGAGAGAGGCCTAGAGATGATGTCACTGTCCCTCTTTTATACTTTCTTCCAGCTGTGACATGGGAGTTAGGTAGCCCCCATTGTGGTCAAGGCACTGGATGGAGATTCTGGAGAATTGGGCTCTGTCTGGCCTCATCTGCAAACTCCCTTGTGCCTTTGGGCAAGAGACACAACCTCTCCTAGCCTCAGACCCTTCTCTTCTGTTTGTATCCCTTTCTCCTGCCTTGACTATTTGGATTGGAGGCTTCCCAGGGCAAAGACTGCCTCTCGCTGTGTTTACACAATACCTAGGGCAATGGTGCTCTGGTTTCACTCGGGGCCTCTCGGCACTATTATACACAAATAATAATCATTAGTAATGTCACTGGCTCATCCGTGGCCTAGCATTCCCTAAAGGATGTAGGCCGTGGCTGAGTTGAGTCTGATGCCGAAAGGAAAGCAGCCTCGCTGCCAGTTCTGGCAGCTGGATTCCACCACTGGCTAGTTCTGTGGCTACCCTGTTTAAATCAAGTTAACGTCTTTACAATTTCACTTTCAAACCAGCCCTCGCAGCCTGAAGTGTGAGTCCAGCACAGCTGAAGACGTAGACTGGGGCTCAGGAGTGTTTAGACAGGCATGCGCTTGGTATAAGCTATCCAGATGCAACCCATGTGTTCTTCCAAAGCCGGCAAGGAGGCAGCGTCTGCCGGGTCCCTAGATCTCCTGCATTGCCCTGGGGTGGCTGTTTACCACTGCCCTATAAAGGGCAGAAAGCTATCGCCTTAAGAAAATGAGCTGTGTGATTTCTTTTATTCCTTGGCACCACCTCGCCTTCTGGCAGCTGCTGCTGCTGAAGAAAAACGCATAGTGCAATTTCCGGGGGTCAAGGCTGCAGTAAAAAGGATTAATGAAGGGTGCTAACGCAAACAGGATCTTAACACAGCACAACCAGGATTGTCCCTGAGCCAAAAAAACACGGAACAGGGTCCTGCCCCTGATTTTTAGCAGCAATCTGGCCCTGACTCAACTAACAAGGCATATTTATAAAGTGATCCAGATACTTGAGGTTGCCGGGCGAGTGGACAGGAATCAGCAGGGTGAATCCAAGAGAACAGAAACTTGTGTGAGGATGATCCCAAGAGCCTGAGATAGGAGCTAAATGATGTCGTCTCTAGCACTTTTTACACCCCAAAGTCCTGGGTTCTAGGAATCTATAACCGCCCGTGTGTGTGTGAGAGAGAGAGCCAAAGACACGAACATACCCCACCTCCTGATTCATGATGGGCTGGCTTCTGGCTGGCCTTGGGGAAGCCAGACACCCGTCTCCCCAGCTCCAGTGTAATCAGTTATCCTGACTGTGCACACACTGCGGTCTAGGCACGGAGGTCCAAAAAAGCTGACTATAGTGGCAGAGCCGTCACACTGAGCCCTGAATTACGCCAAGGTTTCCAGAGGGTCTCCGAAGGGCGTTACAGAACCAGAGCTGTGATGTATGATTCCTCTCAGCCAGCACGAAGACAGACTAAGGGCATGATGCTGCTCTCATTGACGCGAGTGTAAAGTGGGAGTAACTTTGCTGTCGTTAATGGAGTAACCCCAGAGTAAAACGGGTGGGAGGTCAGAACTGGGCCCTTGTAATTGGCTGCAGGCAAGTAATAAAAAGAAATGCAGTTGAGGTCTGACAACCATTCAATACACTGCCTGTTCCTACTCCCATTCATGTCTGTGGAATAATGCCTGTCGATTCCAGTGGAAGAAGGATCGGGTCAGAATGGTGGTGTAGTAATGGGTACATGTCGTTCCCCCCTTCCCCCCCGCATGTATCTTTTGGTACAAGATAGAGTGACTGCCATATGGATCAGGCTCCAACCTGTACTTACCCTAAAGGCAGCTTATCTTTCACAACAACCTGGGAAGAAATGATATAAAGGCTCAAAGTCTCTGCTGGTGCAACTGCGGTGATGCTGTGTTGGCAGGGGAGTTGCTCCAAAGCCAGTATGGTGCTCAGAAATCTGAGGCAAGCTACATTGCAGGAAAGAACTGTGTCAACTTTCCCCATGCATCTGGGCCACTGCTCCAGCACCCTGACCTGCAGCACTCCCGGCTTTGCCAGCTCTTGTGAGCAGAGACATGTGGTGGGGTTCCGTGATGCAGAGAGGAAGCGTGGTCCAGTGGTTAGGGCACTGGGACAAGGTGTTCATGCCACACTTGCCCTGAAAGGGTAAGTGCATATTGTTAAGGGGGCTAATTAACCCAACTGGCCACAGGGGAGAGGAATCAGGTGGCCAAGCAATCCCCTGACTGAGGGTGGGAGCCCAGCTGAGGAGGAAGGAGTTGGGATGGGACTATAAAGGCAGGAAATTGGCAGCAGAAAGGGCTGCTGGGAAAGTCTGCAGTCACTCCCTGGGAGAGGGGAGGTGCAGCAGGTGTGGCAAATCCAGAGTAGGGGAGTGCCAGGTGGAAGGACAGGGCTCAGGGAAAGGCAGTGAGCTTTAAGAGGGACTGCTGGCTAGAGGGTCCCTGAGCCAGAACCCGGAGCAGAAGGTGGTCCTGGGTTCTCCTGCCAGCTGCTGAGGGAGCAGCACTATGAGGCAGTGAATGGGAAGACTGTCTGAGCATGTTTGTGGGAAGAGGCTTTCCAGCCCCAGAAGGGAAAACCATTTGGTATCCTGGCCGGAGGGCTGAGTCACCAAGAGGCAGCAGTCGCTCGTGAGCCACAGACCCAGAGAGAGAAAGGCAGAGAGAGAGCGTGCAACTGCAGAAAGAGGCATTGAGCTCATGCGCTATTCCCCAGAGTGACCAGAAGGAGGCACCCTCCCTGCGGTGAGTGGAGCTCCCCGTCACAAGCACTAACCTAGGACCTGGGAGATGTGGGTTCAATTCCCTGCTCTAGAGAAGATTCCCTGTGTGACCTTGGGCCTCAGTCTCTGGGCTGTGAAATGGGAGCATTAGTTGTTCCTTACCTCACAGGGGTGTTGTGAGGATAAATACTGTTATGGTTGGGGTTGGGTTGAAGCTGGTGGGTGAGTCACCCCTCATTCAGGATAAATGTAAGCCACAGTCAAGCTCCTTTATGGAACCAGATAGCTCAAACAATAGTAGCTACCACCCAAAACGCAGGCCATGCTGGGCTGGTCAGAAACTGGGCTATGTGTACTCCTGAGGGCATTCTCTGCCAAAAAATTAAAATTCTGTGCACAATATTTTAAAATTCTGCAAGTTTTATTTGTCAATAAATAAATGCACAGGCTCCAGCATGGCAGTAGGAAACACAGGCCACTGACTGCACGAAGGAGAGAAATCATAGAATCATAGAATATCAGGGTTGGAAGGGACCCCAGAAGGTCATCTAGTCCAACCCCCTGCTCAAAGCAGGACCAAGTCCCAGTTAAATCATCCCAGCCAGGGCCTTGTCAAGCCTGACCTTAAAAACCTCTAAGGAAGGAGATTCTACCACCTCCCTAGGTAACGCATTCCAGTGTTTCACCACCCTCTTAGTGAAAAAGTTTTTCCTAATATCCAATCTAAACCTCCCCCATTGCAACTTGAGACCATTCCTCCTCGTTCTGTCATCTGCTACCATTGAGAACAGTCTAGAGCCATCCTCTTTGAAACCCCCTTTCAGGTAGTTGAAAGCAGCTATCAAATCCCCCCTCATTCTTCTCTTCTGCAGACTAAACAATCCCAGCTCCCTCAGCCTCTCCTCATAAGTCATGTGCTCTAGACCCCTAATCATTTTTGTTGCCCTTCGCTGTACTCTTTCCAATTTATCCACATCCTTCCTGTAGTGTGGGGCCCAAAACTGGACACAGTACTCCAGATGAGGCCTCACCAGTGTCGAATAGAGGGGAACGATCACGTCCCTCGATCTGCTCGCTATGCCCCTACTTATACATCCCAAAATGCCATTGGCCTTCTTGGCAACAAGGGCACACTGCTGACTCATATCCAGCTTCTCGTCCACTGTCACCCCTAGGTCCTTTTCCGCAGAACTGCTGCCGAGCCATTCGGTCCCTAGTCTGTAGCGGTGCATTGGATTCTTCCATCCGAAGTGCAGGACCCTGCATTTATCCTTATTGAACCTCATTAGATTTCTTTTGGCCCAATCCTCCAATTTGTCTAGGTCCTTCTGTATCCTATCCCTCCCCTCCAGCGTATCTACCACTCCTCCCAGTTTAGTATCATCCGCAAATTTGCTGAGAGTGCAATCCACACCATCCTCCAGATCATTTATGAAGATATTGAACAAAACGGGCCCCAGGACCGACCCCTGGGGCACTCCACTTGACACCGGCTGCCAACTAGACATGGAGCCATTGATCACTACCCGTTGAGCCCGACAATCTAGCCAGCTTTCTACCCACCTTATAGTGCATTCATCCAGCCCATACTTCCTTAACTTGCTGACAAGAATGCTGTGGGAGACCGTGTCAAAAGCTTTGCTAATTTGCTTTTGCTAAATCACCCTGCAGCCTCCCCTCCTCTCCACCCCTGGGACACGGACTCAGTGGTGAGGCTGCAATGGGATTCTGCAGGGGCTTCCAGGTGAAGGTGGTTGGGACTCAGCGATCTCAGGGTGGTGCGGGGGGGCTCATCAGGGTGGGGGGTTGAGTACAGGGAGCTCAGTGGGAGGTGGTTTGGGTGCAGGGGTGGGGGTCTGAAGGCAGGGAGTCTGGGTGCAGGAGGCTCCAGATGCAGGGGTTGAGGGTCAATGGGTAGGGGTTAGGGCATGGAGAGCTAGGGTGGTCTGGGTGTACGGGGTGAGGCTTGATCTGTGTATGGGAAGTCCAGATGCACAGGGGTTAGGCAGATGGGGGGAGCAGTTCCCAGTACAGTGACCCCTCCTCCCACAGATGAGGAGCAATGGGGGCAGGAAGCAGGGGAAGATGCTGAGCTTCCTGCTGCTGGGGGAGGTTTATGAGGGTGGGTCTGACCCAGACCCAGCCACTCCATGCAGGGGAAGAGGAAGTCCCGTCCTCCCCTGCCTCCAGCCCAGCCGGAACTAGCAGCTGATCCAGGCTCTGGGTAGCAGCCACTGACTGGGGTGTCCCCAGCTCTGTGGTGATTTCCCTCTGCTCTGGGTGCCTGAAACACACATCTAGGAAGTGGTACACGACTGCTCTTGCAGTTTCCCTTTGCTTCCCTGTCAGAAAGTCTTTGTTCTGCAGGGAAGCAAAGAAATCTGCAGGGGACATGAATTCTGCACATGTTCAGCAATGTAGAATTCCCCCCGAACTATATGTGGCAGAGGGGTTTTGCTGGGTGTTGTCTGATGGAGGGGTGTGTGTGTTAAGATATTTCCCAGATGTTTCTGGTTCTAGGAAGGAAACACCAGGCACAGCCACAGAAGAACTGGTGCATGACCCTGAGGAAAAGTGAAGAGAGTGAGATTTTTGGGAAAAGGTCTGGCTGGAAAAGTGGCTTGGAACTGTAAACAAAGGAACTGTCTCCTGCTGTTTGATTCCTGGTGCATCCAAGGAAACAGGACTTCGTACAGTCTCAGTAAATAAACAAGACTGCATCAAAGAAATACCTGACTCCAGCATTAATGTCTCCTCCTGCCAGAAATAGCCCCAGTTTTGGCTAAACACTTGTGTCATAAGAGGTAACAATACATCGAAGATTGTGATGTGCTTAGATACTATGGCAGTGGGGCCATATAAGTGCCTAAGGTAGGTATGAGACGGACAATGATATGTGGTGATTAGCCTTTGTGATTTCAAAATAAAAAATTCCTTCCTGGTGCCTGAGTCGTCTGTTACTTTGTGATTCAAACATGAAAATACGTTATGGGGCTCAGCTCGACCTCAGGAACAAAGGCGTTTGCATCACAGCAGAAAGGTCAGTTAACAGGGAAAGACAATGGGAGTTTGGCACCGCATGAAACATGAGTGCAGCCAGGGCTGGGGGAAGAACCAAGTGAAGTTTCACTGTCTTTGTAAATGACAGGTTTCAGAGTAGCAGCCATGTTCGTCTGTATTCGCAAAAAGAAAAGGAGTACTTGTGGCACCTTGGAGACTAACAAATTTATTTGAGCATAAGCTTTCGTGAGCTACAGCTCACTTCATCGGATGCATCCAGCTCCCCGATAGAGAAGGTCAGTCACAGAGAGCCATCCATACCCTGGGGAGAAGACACACAGCTGTCTCAATCCAAGCAAGCCCAGATTTCAAGGTCTCAGGTATGATCAATGCCTTGTGATTCAGGGCACAGATTCTCAATCTCGCTTGGTCTATGACCTACAAAATGGCTGAAAAGATCTTCCTATGTCCAGCCATCTCACAGTGGGGTGGGGATGGGGGGTTAGGTCCCAGGATGATTTCTCCACCATTTTGTGGGTGCCAGTTCAAATAGAGGTGGGGCACAGGTGGGGAGCAGAGGGCTGATTCTGCTGAGTGATTGGAACCCTTTGTTTTCCTTTATCCCACCCATTGGCTGCTTAAATCCAAAGCTGGGGATGTACTATTCCAAGGAACAGCAAAGCCTGCTCCACAGACACTCAAAGGGCTGTTTCTCCTGCCCCAGAACTGAGCCCGGTGTGGGTGTGGAAAAGCGAGGAGTTACTCTGGGGTCTGCTGTGTTGGAGGCAGTGCAGGGCACCAAAATCCATATTTAGGTATCTACACAAGTGCCCTGTCTTTTAGAGGTGCTGAGCACCCACCAGTGTCACTGACTTGCGCATGAGTTGTGAGCATTCAGTGCCTCTAAACATTAGGTCACTCAAACTAAATACAGATGCTGACTTTCAGCAGCCATGGGCCTTACCCCCCTTGTGTTTCAGTTACAATAATACAACAACCTCCCCTCCTGCCCCTCGGGCTTAGGTCATCAGTATCTGCAAAGCATTCTGCGAGCTTCCAATGAAGAGAGCTATGAAACCACAGATAATTAGGGGGCTTAAATCCAAGGGCATTTACTCTGAATCCAGCTTCTGCAAATCATCTGACCTTCTTCAGAACCTACGAAACCCAACACCGACTACCTGAGATAGATGCACCTGCTATGGTTACAGCCCCCTCGGCTGAAAATGAGATTGTGTTTGAACATCTCGGGGTCAGAATAACTACCATGGCAGTAAAGACATGAATCTTAATGTTTCTCGTGGTGTCAGCTGGGAAGGGAGATGTCCTACTGCAAGCACAGGTGTAATGCTGAACCGATGTTGATTTCAGCCTGTCCCTATCTGCACTGCTGCAAAGAGGTGTCCATTAACATGACTCCTCAA
The DNA here is from genome assembly GCF_009764565.3 of Dermochelys coriacea. Classification (NCBI taxonomy): domain Eukaryota; kingdom Metazoa; phylum Chordata; order Testudines; family Dermochelyidae; genus Dermochelys; species Dermochelys coriacea. Next base: position 9,593,763 of record NC_050069.1, read on the forward strand.
GGTCCTGTTTTAGTGTGTCCTTTCTTTCACTGAAGTCTCTCTCTCTCTCTCTCTCTCTCTGTCAACCTGGTTCTCCACTGCCTTGCCTAGACATTTATGCACGGTGGGTGTACAATGCTACCCAATCAGAACAGTTGTGTGGTGGTGTTTTTTTTTTAAACCCATCTCGCATATGTATACACGACGGCTAAAGGTGCAAATTAGGCCTGGTACCTCAATAGGAAATATACAGTGTAGAGGACCAATCCTGTACACTCTATAAGGCTTCTGCATGAGGCATTCCAGCTGGCTAAGCATCCAGGCTCGGGCCCTGTGCTGATGGAACACATGACTTATGAGGAGAGGCTGAGGGAACTGGGATTGTTTAGTCTGCAGAAGAGAAGAATGAGGGGGGATTTGATAGCTGCTTTCAACTACCTGAAAGGGGGTTCCAAAGAGGATGGATCTAGACTGTTCTCAGTGGTAGCAGATGACAGAACTAGGAGGAATGGTCTCAAGTTGCAGCGGGGGAGGTTTAGGTTGGATATTAGGAAAAGCTTTTTCACTAGGAGGGTGGTGAAGCACTGGAATGAGTTACCTAGGGAGGTGGTGGAATCTCCTTCCTTAGAGGTTTTTAAGGTCAGGCTTGACAAAGCCCTGGCTGGGTTGATTTAGTTGGGGATTGGTCCTGCTTTGAGCAGGGGATTGGAGTTGATGACCTCCTGAGGTCCCTTCCAACCCTGATATTCTGTGATTCTATGATTCCAGTACATTCACGTAGACCAGGGCACTGTGCAGCCGGGAATGCTATTTTCACATCCTAAAGGTTCTCTCACACACATTTCATCTCCCTTGAATGGCACTGCCGATGCACATTTCTCTCTGTTTCTTTCCCCCAAAGCAATGCATGTGGCTTCACAGACAGCTGTGCAGTGGAGCAGAAAAGCATGAGAAAGAAATGCTAATATGTGACATAAAGACAAACTCGTGCCACGTTTCTGAAGGTTAAATTTATATACAGCATCTCTTTCAGTGAGAATGTCAGTGAATAGCACGTGAAATTACTGCCCAGAAAGGGGGTGGGGGGGGGTAAACTGTGGGAAATTTAACTGTGGATTTCTTCTCTTTACTGATCTTGTATCTGATTCTTAAGTTTACTTCCTTGCATGTCTTGTTTCTCTTGTTCAGATATATGTCGTTGTGAATATATGCAGAGTCATATATGCTAAATGGTGGTGAGCCCTTTATGGTATTCTTCCAAAAGTGCTTTACAGCGCAAGTGGGCAAAATCCTGTCTGCACTGAAGTCAATGGGAGTTTTGCCAGTGACTTCAGCAGAGCCAGGATTTCACCCCTGGTCCCTGCCCTGCATGAGTTTTAGCCCTGATGGGCTGAGGGGAGAGCAAACAGTAGAGAGGGCCTGGGGTGAGAGAGATGCACTGTAGTGATCAGGTCATGTGCTCGCTCGCATTAGGAGTGATGGGTACACCATGGTGCCTTGGCTAATGTTGGTCATAAGTAGTATTATTGCCTCATGTCTTGCAGGTATTGGAATAACTGTTTTAGGGAGGGATTGAATGGCAAGAGGACGGGGCTGGCAGAGCAGAGTGCAGAAGGCATTTCCTGCATAAAGAACAGCGTGGAAAAAGACCCGGCAGTGGGGCAGGTGAGCACTAAAGCCGCATCCACGGCAAACCCCACGTCTTGGGCTGCTGATTCCTGCTGGATCATTTGAACTACTCCAACAGTGACATGCGGGCTTACCCAGCTGAGCAGCACCCACAGTCTACCCCCAAATATCCATGAAGAGCCTACTCTAAAGCCCATTGAACTCCCTGGGAAACTGCCTACAGACTTCAGTGGGCTTTGGATCAGGCATTTAATTCACAGCTTCACTACAAACCTTCCCTGACACTCGCTGTGAACTGCAAAATGCTAGTAAAATCCTCCGCTCCTGGCCATGGCTTACATTCCTACAGCGGGAACCTCTCCTGCCCGTGCATCTCAGCGTGCTAAGTGAGATTTAGCATACATATTTATGAACGTACAGCCTGCCACCTACAATCACCATTGGGCTTAACTGAGACCACATGGAGAAACAGCATTCTCCAGGAGAGAGGGAAGGATTTCATTTAGACTTAGAAGCTGAGTCTGCCAAATCAGATCTCTCTGGGGAAAGAATTCTATGGGGGAAAGGGGATCAGAAAGCCCAGTGGCCTGATTCTCCATTGCCTTGCACTTTGGGTAGTCATTTACTTCTGCAAAGTGGGTGTCAAAGGCTCCCTGATGCAGAGGCTCCTAGGCAAAGGGTCCCCTGTTCTTTTGCAAACAACTCTCACCTCAGGCCTGACAAACTCACTACACCTAACATACATCTTACAGGATATTTATCTATACAGGGTAACATATAAAGTATCTACCGAAGGCATGTAACTTGTCAGGATTCATAATTATTCTGAGAGGCATGTATGGGTAATATTTAAGGAATAATGTATTTGTAGTGAAACCCTGCTTTATGGATTTGGAGTAAAAGTTAGTCATGGGGCTGCAGGGGAGAGGAGGAATACATCTCGATGATGGCCTATTCAAGCAGGTGGGAGTTATCACCGTGCCCTGGTCAGTTGGTGATGTAATGCAGGGTTCGATTGTCTAGCCTTGTGGCATCCCAACATTTTTGATGGAAAACCATCAGAGACAACTGCAAACCATTGAAACAGCTTGGAAATAAAGGAGTATTCCAACGGACAAGGAATCACTCTGTCTATGAGTGATTACAAAGGACTATTTCAGAATAATAACAGAGGGTGAGGAAAAGCACTCAGTATACTTTCACTGAAGAAACATCTTAAGGAACAGGGATGTTCTCATGCAAGATTGGAGCCTGGTTCCAGCGAAGCCAGCCAGCTCTGCATCAGATTGAACTCTGGGGGTAAAACCTACTTTATTAGCTAGGAAAGGGAATTATTCTCAAGTGTAGACCCAGGTTCAAGTCTGATGATATTGTTTGGAATTGTAACCAGTTGTTTCCACCACTCTCTCTTCTTTCTAGTTTCCTCTCCATTCTTTCCTAAATAAACCTACTTTTGTTTTATTATAAGGGTTGTGTCATTTCCAGGAGCAGTGATCTAAGGTAAAACTGGGGGCAGAGGATCTGGGGTTTCTGTGAGCAGCCAGTGTCAGGGGCTGGATCTCACAGGAGAATGTGCAAGGGGATTTGGGGATTGGGGTGCACTTCTTGTTAACCAGCAAGGTGAAGACAGGACTGACAGAGCCTTGAGGAGAGTGCTGGAGTAGCGGACGGACTGGTGGTGTTCGGGTCCTAACATCTAGTTACCACAAGCCAGACTCCCTCACACTGAAGGCAGGGGGTAATAAGATGAGTCACCGTCCTGGGAACCCTGAAAGCAGTCACCGGGTCGGGTAACATCAGACACCTACTTTGTACAGATGTAAGTGGCACTGAAGGGGCAGGGCAGTGCAGAATGCAGCCAATTTTCACAAATATACCAAGACTAAGGACTGGTCCTCAGGGCTTGTCCTTTGCTGTTTCTTCATTGAAATACAGTGTCAGGGTGGCAGCCCCGGGATTCTTTGATTCATCCCTGAAACAGGGAGAATGTGGGCAGCAGCAGCCATGCAGACTCCCGTGATGACCTCTCCCCCCGCAACCAGCATGAATCACTGCTTGGGAGGGACTCAGCCCAGAGAAGATGCAGGGGACTCTCCTCCCCCCTGCACCTCATCATTCAACTCCTCCTGGCTCCCCTTCTTTGGACAGAGGAAGCCAGAGATGCACCTTGTGGATACTTAGAGATGGAAGCCCATGTACTTCTCACAAACCTAGAAGCGCTTCTCTGCTGGACCCGGAGTCTCTGGGAACAGCTCCCTGCAGCTTTTTCTCTGCCATGATTCACTGTTTCTCTCTCCCTGCTCTTCCATATATGGGAACCTTCGATTTCCTGTCCTGGGAAAAACAAAAGCTTAACAGTGGCTTGTTAGCTCCATAGGTCTCCTGCACACTCCCACATGCTCCCACACGTACACTCATACCTATGTAAGCACACACTCATGCAAGGACGCGTGATTGAATGCATGCATGTATACATGCATACGCTCACACATGTTGTCATGTGCCCCAGGCCCTGTCTGTCTCTTTGCTCTCATTTCCAAATACACAAATGCTCCAACGCACACACTTGCACATAGACAAATGTTGTTGCAAAACACACACTCAGCAACAGACACACCAAGCCCAGCAGGCACACGGAGCTCAGCAGCTTATATATTTTTCCTCTTGACTTTGTGGCCGATTTCTTCATTTGTCTCCTTTAATTTCACTGGAAGATGCCTTTATATGATGAGTAACACCCAGCTAACTCCTCCTTTCCCCTCCAACAGTAGACAACACTCAACTTTCTTTCTGCTGTTTATTTTTGGCAAACACCCAGTGACGCTGGCGATCGTATCAAGCATAGGGCTGAGTAGAAATTCAGACTAGATGATCCCAGAGGTCCCCTCTGGCCTTGGACTCTATGGTTCTCCTCCTCAGATAAGCAGAGGAAACCCATTAATTCTAATAGTGTGCACCTGTGTATGCTAATGGAACGCGCTAAGCGCTGGCCTAGCTCTGCTCCCATTCCAGGAGTTGGGAGCAGAGTTAGGCTAATGCTGAGTGATTTGGACAATCTCATCCAGTATGTCTAGTCTCCTTGGAAATGGATGTCAGGCCACCAACAGGTGGGATTAACACTTGGGGTCTCTCTCCAACCTCTTCTAGGTCTGTGGCAATATACAGCTTTATCCCTCCAGCCGCTGGCATGGGGATTCCAGGACTCCAGCTTCTGCAAGCCTCACTCAGTGGCTTACACATCAAGCTGAGCTGGCATGAAAATGACGTGTAAAGACACATTAGTCAGTACTTAGTGCCCAAGGTGGCCAGTCAAGAATCAGGGCTCCACCATGCTAAGCACTGTATAGACACAGGGGAAACTGTGAAAGAGAAGAACCCCGAGAGGGAGAAGAGATTGAAGAATGAAAGAGGGGATGCAGTAACTCTCTGACTGGACAGAGGTTGCCAAGGTTTCTCCTCACCTGCTGTGTATGAGAAGGATCTCGACGGGTGTCAGACTTTCCAGCTTGCCCAAAACAATTTACATTCCCCAGAATAACTCAGTAAAACGCAGGGAGAAAGAAGGGTTGGAAAAAACTGGCCTGGCAAAAGATTCAGGAAGAGGAAACAGGAAAATCGTCCTTTACAAACATACTGGATGGGTGATGAAGATCCAACAAATCAGCCCCTGCAGGCCGACCCGCCATATTAAATTCAGTGAGTAACTTTCCGCCCCCAGTTCCCAGCGCAGGTTCCCCACACCTCATAAAGGGCTCAAGACAGATTGCGAGGTGGGGAGCGGGAGGGTGGGGGGCGATAGGTAGGAAAGGAAAATGTGCTTCTGCAACATACCCAGCTGTTCCACCCGAAACGTCCCTTCTTGGGATAAGCACCAAGCCTCGTTCGGTGGGGCTGGTGTGTCAGTAATTCATGTTTTGTCTGACCCCGAATGCCTTCTCTTTTCTGTTCTGTGTCTGTGTGACAACCTATGTAAGCAGGAAACAGGATTAGGTGCAGCAGTGTAACAAATAAGGGAGATATGGGCCTGATCCTGGCAGGGGATGAGCACCCTTGCCTTCCATTCAAGCCAACAGAGGTGCTCGGCTTGTGGCAGGATCAGGCCCCTGATGAGCCGTTAATAGAATCTGCGGAAAGATTGGAAGATAAAGAACAGGCCAGGCTGACAGCAAAATTGACACTGGTGTTTTCCGATACAGTGAGTGAAACAAGCCGAGATGAAAATATGTCATTTTAAACATTTTCTTCTTTGCTCAGCCGGAGAGATTTCTTCCCCTTTTTGCCTCGGGCATGTCCCTCCATACCTCTGCTAGGAGGTTTGAGTTCAGTTAGCCCTGCAAGCTTTCAAGGCAGATAAGCCAGGCACTCTGCATTCTGGGTATCCCATCCATACCATACCCACAACATCCCCAGTCCTCTCCCCTCCCTCTGCATGGATCCACCTGTCAAGAACTCACTCCCCAGGGGGGGTCCTGGAAAGGGAGGGATGATGCTGCAGAGGCAGATGACCCCTCTCCCCCAACACACACATTTCTGCATGAGATGGGGGGATACCCATGCATGGACAATCCCCTCTGAGCATGAATCTGGGGCACATGGCCCAGGGATTTGGTCCATTACCGTTATCTCTGAAACTTGGGAATGGGCTTTTTAGCCCAGAGACTGGTGGTGAATTGAAAGCTGTTAAAATGATGTGAGATCACTTTACATTCTCAGGAGGGTTCCTGGACCTGCTTGCAGGCTAAGGGGCTCTGTAGGGAAGCTCGTGATCTGGGTCATTCATCAGTCAGTCTGCAAAGAGCCAGCCTACAGCAAAAGGGGATTGCCCCCCCCCAACCTTAGAGAGCAGTCTGCTTTGTCTCTCCCTGATTGTGGTTCTTACATGTTAAGGTTCTGGATTTTAAGAAATGAAGTCATGTCACATTGCAACATTCCAGAAAGAAAAGGAGTACTTGTGGCACCTTAGAGACTAACAAATTTATTTGAGCATAAGCTGTCGTGAGCTACAGCTCACTTCATTGGATGCATTCAGTGGAAAATATAGTGGGGAGATTTATATACATAGAGAACATGAAACAATGGGTGTTACCATATGCACTGTAACCAGAGTGATCACTTAAGGTGAACTATTACCAGCAGGAGAGTGGGTGGGGGGGATGGATCTTTTGTAGTGATAATCAAGGTGAGCCATTTCCAGCAGTTGACAAGAACGTCTTAGGAACAGTGGGGGGTGGGGAGGGGAGATAAATGTGGGGAAATAGTTTTACTTTGTGTAATGACCCATCCACTCCCAGTCTCTATTCAAGCTTAAGTTAATTGGCTGGGTTCCTTCCCCACTCTGAACTCTAGGGTACAGATGTGGGGACCTGCATGAAAACTTCCTAAGTTTACTTTTACCAGCTTAGGTTAAAACTTCCCCAAGGTACAAACTATTTTATCTTTTGCCCTTGGACTTTCACTGCCACCACCAAACGTCTAACACCGGTTACTGGGAACGAGTCCATTTGGAAACGACTTTTCCCCCCAAAATCCTCCCAAATCTTACATCCCCTTTCCTGGGGAAGGTTTGATAAAAAATCCTCACCAATTTGTATAGGTGACCACAGACCCAAACCCTTGGATCTTAAGAACAACGAAATGAACAATGAATGAAAAAGCTTTCAGTTTCTTAAAAGAAGAATTTTAATAGAAAAAAAAGTAAAAAGAATCACCTCTGTAAAATCAGGATGGTAAATACCTTACAGGGTAATTAGATTCAAAACATAGAGAATCCCTCTAGGCAAAACCTTAAATTACAAAAAGACACAAAAACAAGAATATCCAGAAAGAGTATTTTATGTTTTGATCTAATGTCTCTGTTTGTTTGCCATGAACATAACATGACCCAGGCTATTTCATGATGCTTTCCTGCTCTTTATATTCCAAGTCACCAGCAGATGTGTGTGACAGTAGGACGTAATGCCAATGATCCTGAGGATGAAAGGATCTTTTTGGCTTTCACATTTTACCAGATACATAGTCCCTCTTGACAGTTTTTTCAGATTTTTGAAGGGGCCTGTAATCACTTCATAAAATAATCACACTCCTCTGTGTATAGAAAGCTAGGGTTCCATAAGCAGCAAACTGTGCGGCTGTTTCTACATGGGATGGAGCCAAATATCCTGAATTATTCCTCAAAACATGGGTTAAAAGCAGCCTGGATTGTTCAGGGGCTTGTTAAAGGGCCAGAGAGCCTTTCACCTCTCGGCCACCATTTCAAATGAAGCCTAGGCTGGTAGGGATTGAAAGTTGTAACCACGCGGCTGTTCAGTGGCCTGTGAGACATAAGTGTGGTAGCATCACTCTGGTTCCCAGTGGTCACATCTCACATGCTACCTGTGTAAGGTGAATACATGACAAACACCAGGCTTTAGACCCGTTATTCCTTCTCCTTTTACTAACATTAATTCACACCGTGGTTTTTTTAAATTCAAAAATAGCCTCCTCTAATAACAGCCAAGAAGAATGAGGGGGAAACCAATCACTCTGATTAAATAATCACAGCTACCTAAGTCTCCATTCCCGCTCTGGTGTGACATACCCAGCTGGGCACATTTCCCCTGTGATCGCCATCTTCACAATATTTCCCCGAAGGGGGCCATGTGGTGTCTGCTAAAAGCTAAGAACTCACTGGTTGTCATGTTAATTGCAGGAGATACGTATGGAAAATATTTGAAGGGTTGTGTAACACGTAGAATGGCGCGTTCCAAAGTTTCTGGGGGTGAAACTGCTCACTGGGGGCAGGGTGGTTCTCTGAGCTAAGGCAGTCCAGAGTGAGAACAGTTGACATCTTTCGGCCCAGCCCAGCCAAGTGTTGACAGTCTAGACAAGGTGCAGGCTTTACAAAGAAGCCCAAGAAAAAGACCTGGACTATGATGGGTGAACTGAAGTTCCTGGAATGCTCTGGTTATGAAATGAGACAAAATGCCTGGAACAGTAAAATAGGAGAAAGAAGGTTACAATATGAGATCCATTATGGAGGCGACACTGCCAGTGTGAACGTCTTATGCTGGACCAAGGGCTGGACAGACGGACCTTTTGATGAGAAATACCTTGTTAGACAGGAAAGGATCTTGTTAATAAGTCCAGGGCTCAAATGGTATTTTATATTTTTCTTTTATCTGTAGCCATGTTTCCGATCCTCATCCTAGTTTCTATTTGACTCTTTATCTTAAGCTTTGTCAGGTAGACGTCTAGTTGGTTTTACTATAGATACGACTACATGCCGTGTGCTAAGGAGAGTGTTGAACTGAGGTGAAGCTAGTGAACTGGGGGCATTGCTTCCACAGAGGCAGCGAACATGTGTGCATTGCGGTGTCCAGAGGTCGAGGGAGTGGGCATTTGAGTATAATAAAGTGAGGAGTACAGACTGGTTGGCAGGATCTGCACCCCTGGGCCAGAACAGAACTCTGGGGGCTAGTAATCTCTATAGATTTACCCACAGTTCTCTGCTCTGCCCCAAAGACTCACTTAGAGAGCCTAAGGGCTGGGGTGTGCAAATTTCTAGCCTGCAGAGGGGAAGAGCGGAGCCTGGGGACCCTGGGTGCTTGTGTTGCCAGCAGCTGACAATTTTGGGCAAGTTCCCCCATGGTGGGCACAGACAAGGCTCCCCAATGCTGTAAACTGATGGTAGTGATTTACCCTGCACTCCTTGGGGAACTCCGAAAGTGTCACAATTGTCAAGGGACCAGTGGCTGCATTTGAAGCATGACATTTGGGGCCAGAGTCATCCCTTCATGAAACTCCAGTGGAGGCAGGGGAGTCGAGCTGACCCCAGGCTCCTCATTCAGCGATTGTTGGCCAACTCATCTTTACACCACTGCATCGGCTCTCTGGAGATTAAACCACTTTATCTAATGTTCGTTGTCCTGCTTAGCCAGTAGGCCTTGAAGAAGCCAGCCCACTATCCTGTCACCAGCAATGGCCAGTGCCACTTGCACCCAAGAAAGGTGATGTAAACATCAGGAATATGCCCACGGGGGAAATTTCCTCCTCACCCCCAAGAGTTGACATATCCCTGAAGCCTGAGACTTTGTATCCCTGGCAAACTTCCCATGTTTTTTTTTCCCCAATGTTGTTGCCTTTTTTATTCTTGCTATTGTAACCCTGGATGTTCCAAGCCCCCATTTCTAATTCTCATCCTTTCCACTCTCTGTAATGCTCATGCTCAGAGTGCTATCATGGAGAACATTGCCTTGTTTCAGACACCAGGAGATTTGACTGGTGCAGTTCAGCTAGTCCAGAGTGAGCCAAAGTGGCAATCTCACAATGGAGGCCAATTTGATGGCATCCGCAGCCTGATTCACAGATCAAAGCCATTTGGAGATACTGGGATAAAACTGGACAGTGCTGCTAATGCTTTGGAGATTTGCCCATTGCTAGTCATCAGTTGTCCCCTCTATCTCTTCTCAGTGAGCTTTTTTACCTCTTTGTGCATGAGAATTCAATCTCTAGGCTCAGGGGACCAGCAGCAAATCTCTGTTTTAACCAAAATAAACTGGGCTGGCACAAATCCCCGTTTTCGAGATAGATCATGAAAATAAAGAGAAGTTCTTTCCACCCCTCCTCTAGTCAGCATGGGTTTTGTTGGAAAAGCATCAAACACTGGCACCTTCAACACTATTGCGACCCGAGAGTATTCTCCATTTATTTCCTCATGAGAGACATTTATGTAGTCGATGGAGATTTATAGGTTGAAAACAGCTGAGATTTTCCATGGTTTAGAAGCATAAGGACAAAGAGAGCTTGGGGGCTCGACGTTGTAAAAGAGGACTCGGCCCATGTGAGTTAAGAACATTTGGGACTTTAAATCAATATTATTTTTCCATTGGGTGGGGGAGACTCTGCAACTCCAACAGCAGGAGGAATCCACTGTTTGGACTTTCAGGAACAACAATAAAGCCTCAGCCCTCGATAAGCTCTGTTAATGAAAACAAAGCGTCGGTCCACATTGTATTTACAAGTTGGACTTTATTCCTGTCAAACACTAAGAAGCCAAGAAATATCGAAGTGGCTCATTTAAGCATTTTGGAAACTTACCAAAAGGTTTCTCCCCCCTCCTTCCCCCGCCCTCTTAATTTGGAGTAAAAGCACCAATTACAATAATCCCATTGAAACGCCCCTCTCTGTCCCTCTGGTTATTTTAACTTTAGACACAGCACCACTCTGCAAAGCTGCTACGTTCCCACTGCCTGGGAGTTATGGGAAAAAGCTATCTTGGTCTTATTAGGAATGCGCCTTGCGTCTCTCTCTTGTTGCCATGCTGCCTTTGGAGATGTCAGTGGGTTCGAATAGGGTTGCATAGCCCTGCTGAAAAATATACAGCAGATAGGGCTAAAGAGAAGCTGGCAAGGGGGAAAAAATGTTCGGGTTGTGCCATCTTTGTGATGGATGTCAGAGGCAGGAAAGGGATTTATTCTGCCTGTTTTTTTACCTTTTGAAATTCAGATTTCGTCTCACCTGGAAGATTCTATGGTCTAGTCTGCGATAGATACAGAAATTCTCCACCAATATGAACCCCAGTTGAGCAACGCCTGGAAAAAAAGGGGGAGTGTGAATTAGTGGTGAGGTGCTTGGTCACTTCTCTGAGGTGAAGGAATAAGCCACCATGGTACAGCAGCAAGCCACAGGGCACAGGAACCAGAGCAATGGGCATAGAGATGATCTCCATTGACTGGCTGGTGTCAGAGCTATGTATAGGAGTCTCAGTAATGCTTGATTGTTGAACAGTTCTACTGAGGGGTAAAGAGTGAGGTGGCAAAATTTGCAGATGATACAAAACTACTCAAGATAGTTAAGTCCCAGGAAGACTGCGAAGAGCTACAAAAGGATCTCTCAAAACTGGGTGACTGGGCAACAAAATGGCAGATGAAATTCAGGTTTCAGAGTAGCAGCCGTGTTAGTCTGTAGTCGCAAAAAAGAAAAGGAGTACTTGTGGCACCTTAGAGACTAACAAATTTATTTGAGCATAAGCTTTCGTGAGCTACAGCTCACTTCATCGGATGCATTGATAAATGTAAAGTAATGCACATTGGAAAACATAATCCCAACTATACCTATACCATGATGGAGTTTAAATTACCTGTTACCACTCAAGAAAGAGCCTTTGGAGTCATTGTGGATAGTTCTCTGAAAACATCTGCTCAGTGTGTAGCAGCAGCAGTCAAAAAAGCTAACGACGTTAAGTACCATTTGGAAATGGATAGATAAGAACGGAGAAAATATAATAGTGCCACTATATAAATCCATAGTATGCCCCCACCTTGAATACTGCATGCAGTTCTGGTGACCCCGTCTCAAAAAAGGTATATTGGAATTGGAAAAGCTTCAGAAAAGGGCAAAAAAAAAAGATTAGGGATATGGAACAGCTTCCATATGAGGAGAGATTAATAAGGTTGGGACTTTTCAATTTGGAAAAGAGACGAATAAGGGGGGATATGATTAAGGTCTATAAAATCATGATCGGCGTGGAGAAAGTAAATGAGGAAGTATTATTTGCTCCTTCTTATAACCAAGAACTAGAGGTCACCAAATGAAATTGATAGGCAGCCAAACAAACAAAAGGAAACATTTCTTCACACAATGCACAGTCAACCTGTGGAACTCTTTGCCAGAGGATGTTGTGAAGGCCAAGACTATAATAGGGTTCAAAAAAGAACTAGATAAATTCATGGACGGTAGATCCATCAATGGCTATTAGCCAGGATGGGCAGGGATGGTGTCCCTTGCCTCTGTTTGCCAGAAGCTGGGAATGGGTGACAGGGAATGGATCACTTGATGATTACCTGTTCTGTTCATTCCCTCTGGGGCACCTGACATTGGCCACTGTTGGAAGACAGGATACTGGGATAGGTGGACCTTTGGTCTGACCCAGTATGGCCATTCTTATGAGCTCTGTGCAGAGCTGTATGCCTCTGATCTCCAGGTGTGATCTGAATACATCTTGTAGGATGATAGAGGTGAGTGAGGGCTAACTTGGGTTCCCCATCACAATCATGCTTTTGCATAGGAGCCTCAGCAGATGATGGAATTTTGTGGGCAGCACCCAGGGAACTTTCCCTGCCCTGCTCGTCTGCCTACTCCAGTGTCTGTCTTGAAGATTCCTTCCATCACTGCCATGAATTGCTGCCACTGTGGGTCTCAGGCAGGGTCTCCAAGGTCCGATGTGAGGATGGCACAACCATGCAGTGCTCACAATGTCTGCAGCCCATTGGGATGACAGCCACAGCACACAGAGTCTTTGAGAAGATGGGCCTTTGTATCTGTGCAGCATCCACCAGGGGTCCTATGCCCTGCACTTTGACATGTGCAGAAACTGCTTGTCGTGAAAAATACCAGAGCTCCCCGGCGTGGTGTAGCAAACCCCAGTTGCATCCTTTCACTCACCTCTGCTGACTCTTTCTACCTGTCAAGCAGCTGTAGCACAGTTGGTTACGACCCAGCTCATGGTGTCCATGGTCCATTCAGATTGTTTCCAGTCAAACATCTCTGTATCTAGCCATGTTGCTGATTCAGCAGCAACCGCACATGGTGCCCACATCAGGTGGAAGCTACTGTATAAGCTCCAGCATGAGCATACAAGGCCTGACCTTCCTCCCACTGAAGGCAACAGCAGAAGGCCCATTGTCTTCGACAGGCACAGAATGGGGCCACCAGGATCCTACTTCAGAATTTCCAAACACCTGGGTAGCTGATGAGAAGGGAAAATGCAGCATCGCAGATGAAAACGGAGAATAAATCAGAGGAAAGCTGTAACTCAGACACCTGGTACTTAGAACTCCGATGTAGGGCTTTCTGCTCCTGTGAGACATCTTGGTTCCAGTGCTGCATCCATGGGGCATGTGTCCTGGTGGTGTGAGCTAGCGTTCCTGGGCTACTTCCCAATGCTTGGAGTCGGCGTTAATATAAATCCAGCTGGTTTTCTGAGTTATTTCCCTTTCACAGACAGGAGAAGCCACCTCTGGTCGGCATCATCAGTCACTTCAATTCACAATTGTGAAAGACTTCAACACTGATGTCACGAGTACCTAAGACAAATCACTGGAGTTGCATACTCCAAAGCTCACAAGAGAGGAGCAGCATTTGGCATAGCCACTCTTGGACTTAATCTTTCTCAAGTACCCAGAACCCCATCTATTAATCAAAGTGCCTGACGCATACAAATTCAGCTGGCTATGTGATGATTGCAGTCAAACCCCTTAAATATTTCCTGTTTAAAAAGTCCTCATCTTTGAAGACATGAGCTTTTCAGGAGGGAGCTTTTTGTCAGCTACATGAGAGAGACTCTAGCTGCTTAATGCTTTTACAGGGTGGTTCAGATTAACTGGGGGCACAGCGTGGGGAGTTTATTCAAACCTGACTCACAGCAACTGAGTCAGATTTTCCTTTCAATGGAAACTGACTCTAAGTTCATATGCAATCAGATCTCACACTTCAGAGCACAAACAGATCATGGAATGGGATCAGAATATTTTCCCTCCATGGTAAAATAATATCTTTATGCTGACATAGCTTCTTTCACATGGGACCTTTCCAAACAGCTTTACAAGCTAGGTAATGATCGTTACTGTGTAGTCTATAAACTCTTTGGAGCAGCAGAGACATTGTCATCAGACTTGTCTATGAAGCATCCTGCACATGAGCAGTATTGTACAAATAACAATGGATTAAAGTAATTAATAACACAGAAATGCAGCCACCTCTGAGGTAGAATGTGGCAGCTGTTTAATAGCGCATCACAACACTATACAATACGACTTGAAGAATACCATCGAGTTGAAACTGCAGAGGGAATTTAAGCAAGGTGGAATGCAGTTGTCCAGCCTGGAATTTGTCTGGGGCATTGAGGCTAACACTTCTACTCTAGTGAAAGGTGCCCTGGAGTTCAGGATCAGGGTAAGTGTTCAGTTTTCCATCTCATTGAAAACTTGTACCTTCAACATCACGCTGCCCGCTACCACCTGGCTGGGACGTTGGCTCAATAGGGATTCAAAGGGAAGATGGCAGGGACTGAATCCCCATCTTCTCTTCCTGCAGAGCCTTGGGCAGCTGGGTGCCTTAGGGAGAGCTCACATACACTTCTTGGGTACCCAGCATTTAACCAGACACTAGAAATAAGTCTAATTCCAAGACAGAGAGCCACATCCACTTCTCCCTTTCTTCAGCCAGAGCCACTGGGAATGGGGCCAGATGGTGGCCAGGCAGGGGGGGAAATGGCTGGGGTGCTCTGCAAATACCAGTAGGTCAGAGCCTGTTGGCTGAGGTGGGCCTTGTGGGATCTCCTCCAACCTAAGTGAGGTTCAGGCTCAAGTGGACATCATGGGGAGTGAAATGTGCCCTCCAGAAAAATGGCTCTGCCCTGGGATCTTGCTAGCTCTACCCTGGAAGTCTATCACCTGAATTATCCCTTCACTATTAGCTGTTGCCGCAGGTGCGGAGAGGGGCCAGCCCTGAGATGTATTTTCACGTACAACAAATTCACAGGCCATGACCTCTATTTTAAAGCCATGACAAAGTACTGAAAAGCAGCCCGGGCTGGGAGAGCATGCTCAGGGTGGGAGATGGCAGATCTCTGCACTCTAATCCCAGTTCCTGCCCCTCATATGCTGTGTGACCATGGGCAAGTCAACTCCCCTCCCTCTGCTTTGGTTTCCCCTTTGATAACATCAAGATCATGGCTGATTCGTGTGCTGAACAGGGCCGCCGTGCAGATGAATTACCTATGGTCTGATTCACCACTACCTTCAGTGCTGTATAGCTCCCGTTAGCACAGCATCTGAAGCACCTCCCAGTCTTAACGTACACACAACAGCCTTGTAAGATAGAGACATGCTATTGTCCCCACTTCACAGGTAACCCTGTAACAGGCTACACAATAAAGTAAAACCCATGGCTGGCTTGTGCCATCTGATTAGGGCTCTGGCTATGGGGCTGTTTCATTGTAGTATAGATTTTCAGGCTGCAGCCCAGGCTCTAGGACCCTGCAGGGTGGGAGGGTGTCTTGTTGCTGTATAAATGATATACCCAGTGAGGCTATGTGATTCGCCTAAGGTCTCACACAGAAAGTCAGTGGCAGAACAGGGAATCAACCTGGCTCTCCTGAGTCGTAAGCTAGACCCCTACCCACTAGTGCATTGTTCCAGTTTTAGCTAATGTAACATGCTAGCAGGAGCATTGCCAGCAGATCAAGGGAAGTGATTATTCCCCTCTATTCGGCACTGGTGAGGCCACACCTGGAGTATTGTGTCCAGTTTTGGTCCCCCCACTACAGGAGGGATGTGAACAAATTGGAGAGAGTCCAGCGGAGGGCAACAAAAATGATTAGGGGGCTGGGGCACATGACTTACGAGGAGAGGCTGAGGGAACTGGGGTTATTTAGTCTGCAGAAGAGAAGAGTGAGGGGGGATTTGATAGCAGCCTTCAACTACCTGAAGGGGGGGGTTCCAAAGAGGATGGAGCTTGGCTGCTCTCAGTGGTGGCAGATGACAGAACAAGGAGTAATGGTTTCAAGTTACAGTAGGGGAGGTCTAGGTTGGATATTAGGAAACACTATTTTACTAGGAGGGTGGTGAAGCACTGGAATGGGTTACCTAGGGAGGTGGTGGAATCTCCATCCTTAGAGGTTTTTAAGGCCCGGCTTGACAAAGCCCTGGCTGGGATGATTAGTTGGGGTTGGTCCTGCTTTGAGCAGGCGGTTGAACTGGATGACCTCCTGAGAGCTCTTCCAGCCCTCATCTTCTATGGTTCTATGACATGAAGGCATTTGGATATTGGCATAAAACTGGAATAATACAGTGGCCCAGCCAGCTCTTGGCACATGTGTAGGGGCCAAGTGTGATTGCTTAAAATGAGGAAGGGAAGAAATCAATCCATTGATGCAACAATCAGTGACCCAATGTGACCTGTCTCTCTCCTCCCCTCCCCACTGTGTTGCAACTCGGTAGGTTATTGGCAACTTGTAGGCTCCACTGATACTGCTCCCTGGAGGCTGGCCGTATCAGGCTCACTTTGTTAGCTGAGCCCTTGCCTGAGCTACTGGAGCCCGGAGAAGTCTGAATCATTCCCTTTCTTCTCGGCTGCCACTGTTCTGAAATGGTTTAAGCAGCTTTTTCAACAGTTCTCCATCAAGTGCTTGGTCGTTACCATTCCAGCCCAGGCCCGGGACGATGTATTCCAGGACCTATCAGCGAGAGTATACAAACCATTTACATGAACCCTATAAAATATTATGCTCGGGGGGGCCTATAATGCTGAGAAGAAGCATCTTGTTTTCATTTCACATCTAGGCTGGGACAGGGCACTGAGAGAAATCCCAGAAAATGATAGCAGCACAGACTGAATGCAGAAATCTGTGTACATCTCCGTACGTTGCACAGTGCCTACAGGAGCCTACGGGGCCTGGCCATGGCATAGCAATGCAGCTTCCTGCCCTGGAGCCCCTCTCTGCACAAGGGGCGTGCTTCACCCATGCGTTTGTAATTCATGTTCCAAGTGGCTGAGCTGGGTTGGCTTTACTTTCCAACTGTGGTCCCTTCTCCATCATGGTCACTTTGTCACCTGCGAGGGAGCCTATGTGCTGTGCCATGTTCCTGGCTCCCCATGGTTCTATCCCAACTGCTCTGGGAAGGCCATTGCTGTTGCTACCAGGACCTGGCACTCTTCATGGGTTTAGGGCTGTCATTTTTGCATCCTGTGGAGTGACCTGGTGCCCTCTGCTAACTCCCCAGCCCACTCCAGCACTGGGGAGGGGAATGGTAATTTCCACTCTGGGGGGGGGGGGGTGAATGTTTTCCGATTCATCTTTGTATTGAATGGGATGATGAAGTGTCCTTAGGTCCATCTTTAATGACCTCCCATTGTTTGAGAGCTCAGAACCCAAGATTCCAAGGCCAGATGATTATGAATGGTCCCTTCTGGCCTTGGGATCTATGAGCCTATGAATCTGGGGCCCTGGAGCACCATGTTGCACCAATCCTCACTAGTGTACCAGTGGCACCACTCCTAGGCAAGCACTGTAGGCATTTCATCCACATTGTCTCTAGCACCTGGTAGGTCCCAATTAGTCTCCCTGCCTACCACCACCACACTCCTTCCACAGTAACCCAGACACCCTCCCTCTGTCCCCAGCCACCTGGAGAGCAATACCCCTCCTGAGCTGGACAGAAAGGGTTAGCAGCTGATTCTCCCAAAGCAGATTCATCACAGGCGTCCTGCTGACTGACCCATCATCGCTCAGCTGAGTCGTACGGAATGACTCTACTGGAACTTATGGAGTTATTCCGGATTTACACTGGTGTAACTGACTGAGTCCAATCTCTTGTTTTCTGTGTGTCTCTCTTCCCACGCTCTGCCCCGACTCGCTTCATCTTCCTCATCATTGCTCTCCATCTTCCTCACTCTCATGTATGTAGAAAACAAGTTGATTTTGCAGAAATCAGAGTAGCTTAAAAATAGCCTTTGTAGCTTCTATGTACAACAAAGAGCTGAGCAGGTGCATTTTAGCATCATCTGCATTTCTTTCCAGCCAGAGACATAACCAGGAGGAAACCTGCCTTCCCTTTGGGAAGCTCAAGTGAGGGCTGTCACTCTGCAGAGCACGCTGAGAAGTAGCTCACTCTGTCAGGGGCTCATGCACCCTAGTTTCCTTTCCCTCCACACACACACAGCTCCCGGACCTGAAGCTAAACTTCTTTCAGGAGCCCAAAGGCCAGCTGCCTGTTTTTGAAGCTGGCATGGTTGGTAAGGAGAGAGACATGATCTGATTTCACATCAGTCATTCACAGCGACCATACCAAAGAACCACTCTGTTCATCTGGGAATGGCGCTTGAAAGTTTTCCTGACAGATGCATTAGAGATATTGTAGACAGACAACCGTGGGGATTGTTTCACAGACTCCAGTGAGAGACTGCTGAATTGGAATTAATTTGCAAACTGGACGCCATTAAATTAGGCTTGAATAAAGACTGGGAGTGGATGTGTCATTACACAAAGTAAAACTATTTTCCCCTTGTTTATTTTTCCCCCTTACTGTTCCTCACACGTTCTTGTCAACTGCTGGAAATGGCCCATCTTGATTATCACTACAAAAGGTTTTGTTTTTTTCTCTCCTGCTGATAATAACTCACCTTAACTGATCACTCTCGTTATAGTGTGTATAACACCCATTGTTTCATGTTCTCTGTGTGTGTGTGTGTATATATATATATATATATATATATATAGGCCCTGTATTGTAAGCATATCCTGAGCCAATTACTTCCTGTGCTACCTTCGGTGGACATGAAGAACAATTGACCCACTCCTCTTTATAACAGCCCTTAACATACATGGGAGTGCAACAGTACCCCCTGGCTTGAAGTGGTTTCCCATCTTATACAGGGTTTACAATAATGTCCAATGGCTCTCAACACCCGCTTTTTTGCAACAGCAAAAGACCTGGAACATGCTAGATGCCAATTTAGGAGTTAGAAGCAGTTGCATTTGGAATTTGAAGTTAAAGTCTGCATCAAAAAATGATGCGGGGCTGAATGTCGCTTGCAAATAGTGGTCCTCCATGCTCTACTAACCTCATGGTGGTGGGGAAGGTGGCACTGTTCTGAGCCACTCTAGCTGTAAGATACAACTGACTGACTGGATTGTGGGAGACATAAAAATGAGCACAGGGGAAATTAATCTACATGGGATGCAATCAGGCTATTCTTACAGTGGGAAAAACCTTGTCTGAACTAGGAAGTAGAGGAGAGAAGCTGGTCCATGCTTATATATTTTTCCAGACCAAAGAGATTGGGAATGACCTTGGATAAGCCTCAGAACTGCTGGTTGCTTATCAGGACTGCAGCAAACCACCAAACGGTTGGATGTTTGCCCATCACGGCTCGATATGCCTTTGCCTTAGAGAGATGCTGCCAGCCGAAGATAACTAATTACAACATCACGCTCCAGTTAGGCAGCAGCTTGTGTAGATATCAGCGTACATGGAAGCAAAGCAACAAAGTGCCATGGGTTTGGTGGTTGTTTTTTTGGGTCCAATGTAATTTACAAAACAGTTCTCCCAGTGATCAATAGGAATGAGCCAACAGCAGGTCTGTAGTCTCTTCCTGGAACGATATGTGTCCATTTCTAGTAAACTCCTAGAGAACATGCTGGCCAAGCGGTTGAAGCACAGAGAAAAGCCTTATAGAGTATAAATGTACAAGATATAAAATATATCAACAAAACGGCTATTTCGTAGGTGATTTACTGCCTCCCTGTGAGTTCATAGATCTGCTTTATAGGCTGGGGGTGAAGATAGATGCTGGGAATCACTGATATACAATGAGGCATTCTCAGCATCTTCCTTTCAAAGGGCTTCTTCCCTGCTGCTGGAATTACAAGTGCTTCGGTACAGACTGGCAAAGCATGTCCCATTGATGGCCTGCCCCTTTACTGATTAAACAAGGCTGGTGGAATGATTTGAACTCCCTCTCCTGCTCTTTGGCTTTCCCTATCCAGTGCATGCAGCAGCTCTTTTACTCTGACTAGCTGTTTTAGGTGTTGGTGTTGCTCATTGGGTAGGGTTAAGGTAGTTGACAGATCTGGAGTCATAAAGGAATGGTCTTCCAGAGCATATTGGCCAGAACCCTATGAGGGAGAGGGAGGGGTGACTTTTTTATTGGACACTGACCTTTAGTAGAGTAACACTAATTCCCAGTTACACTCAGGCCACTTCATACTGTGAGGCCGTAGGGTGAACACAAATTACATTTGCACCTACCTTGAGGCACCGAAGCAGTGAAAAGTGGACTTAGAATAATGGAATGGCAGTGGACTCAGGCCCCAGTGGTGGCTTTGACCCAAGATATATATTATGCTTTCTGTAACAGGTTTCAAAAACGTTTTGGGTCTGTCTATGCTAGATGGTAAACCATTTCCACCCCAGTTGTGGGATGGCCAGGAGGGACACCATCTCATTCCTCAAGTATGGGCACACCCTGAAAGGTCAGAATTACACACGTTATTTTGGTTCTGTGGCGAGCTTAGTACCTACCTATCATATATTTGTTCCCCAGGAAGCTTCTCTTCCCCACTTTGATCACTCAGGGGACCTATATGATGCAGCCTCTTATATACCCTCATATCTGCTCAGGTGCTGAAGACAATAATTCTTGCTATAATGGAGCAGGTCTTTCTCATTGAGACTGTCTGGTTTAGTCGGAGATGGTCCACGCTTCCTTGTAATTACTAGTTTTCCCTTGACAACCTCAGGCTGAGTCAGAAAAAAGCAGTCCGAAGAGGAGTGGTGGGTGTGAATTCACAGTTCATGGGGATCTACTGGAAGACAAGTAGATGGAAATAGTTTTGGTTCTAGTTTTTAGGTCTGATAACACAAGGTGCTTTATAGGCTATATTTTACCCAAGGAGGCTGTACTATGCTAGCCAAGGAAAAGCCATTCCCTCTTACGCAAACCCACGGAAAGTCTCATGATGGCTCCCATAACCAGGTCTCAATATGATATAGAATGCCTTCTATGCGTGACATTAAAGCCCCTGTCTAACAGCCATGGAAGTCAATGGCAAAACTACCACCGACATCAATGATTGCAAGATTAGGCCTGAAAAATTAACTTCTCCAGTTACATCATTCACATTGACAGTGTTTACATTCCTGCTCCTCAGGAAGGTGAGATTTACACTGGCCGCGCTCTGCCACAAAGCAATGGACCCTTACCTCACTCAGTTTGAGTGAATAAAGCCCCACCTACCTCTCTGAGGACTCCATCACTTCACATGAAACAAGCATGCTCTTTTCTTTTCAAACAATGCATCTCCTTCCAGCTGCAAAGCAACAGCATTCAGGTCACCCTGAAAGCTATTTAGTTAGGTGAGTGACAGCAAGATACCTTTTTATGAGTATAACATTGGAGAGGCCTTAGGCCTGAGTTAATGGAAATATCTGGGAACTTGTTTTCTGCTGTTTTAGTACTGTACCAGGCTGAGAGTACTGTGAATTCCCACCTTGGGTTGAGAAAAGGAGGAGAAGGTAGAAAAGGCAAAGAAGCTCTGAGCCGAAAGGTCATGGAAGTAAAGTAGGGACAAGCTCATGTTTACAAGCAGCAGTAGTGTGAACCTTAGACTTGCGCCTCTCCAGCCCTTACTCATCTGAACAGTCCTTGTTTACAGCCCCAGCTTGAGCAAAGTAATTCAATCCCATTGACTTCGAAGGGGCTATTCACATACATAAATTAAGCATGAGCTTAATTGCCTTGTTGAACTGGGGCCCATGTGAGCTGGCCCATGGACTAATGGAGAATAATAGAGACCCCTTAAAACTGCTTGGCTTTGGTGCAGTACAAATGTGGGGGAATTTTTTTAAAATTGTAGCTGGCATGAAAGAGGTGAAGGGATGGGGGAAATGTAGCAAATATACTAGAAATGGGCCTGAGGTTTTATAGCACAGAGCTCCCAGAAATAGCTCCAAAATGGGATCCTTTTTAAAAATAAAATAAATAAATAAAAAGTGCTTTATTGGTGTAATTAAGGTGATGTCACAGGGTTCTGTTTGCCAAGACAAGCAAAGAAGAGAAAGTGTGAGAGAACTAGAGATGGAAATATGGAGAGATGCATGATGCTTGATTAGACCTGGCCCAGCAATCCATGAAGTGTACTGTCACTGCTTGACCTTACATACCTATGACTAAAGGTGCATGTAGTCCAACTATATTTTAGTGCACAGGTCTAAAGACCAGTCATATTTCCAAGGCCAGAAGGGACCAATGTGATGATCTAGTCTGACCTCCTGTATCACAGAGGCCATAGAACTTCCCCAAAACAATTCTTATGGCAGATCATTTAGAAAAACATCCAATCTTGATTTTAAAATTGCCAGTGTTGGAGAATCCGCCATCAGTTCTTCCAATGGTTAATTACCCTCACAGTTAAAAATGTATGCCTTATTTACAGTCTGAATTTGTCTAGCTTTGACTTCCAGCCATTAGATCGTATTATACTTTTCTCTGCTTGATTAAAGAGCCATTTATCATATATTTGTTCCCCAGGGAGGTACTTATAGATTATAATTGACTTCCACTGGATAAAAAGCCTGCCTTAAAACAGGCTCAGTGGTCTTTGGATCTGGCCTTGAATTAGTTGCCAAATTTGGACAAGAGAGGGCTATTGCTTATTCACACTAAAGATATTAAGGATGGCTGCTGACTTCCCTTAATTTTGTAGGCAGACTGTTAGGGCTTGATTCTCCACTGCCCTGTACCTTGTGTTGTCACTTACACCTCTGGAAATAGGTCACAGTTCAGGGAATTGTACCAATATTTCCCCCTCAGTGGTTCAGCAAGGGCCACCCACTCTCAGGTTTCCATCTCCCCTGGCCATTGCCTTTCTTGGGTGGAGCCCTGCATCTCACTCACTTCTGACTAGGGTGACCAGATGTCCCGATTTTTGAGGGACAGTCCTGATTTTAGGCTCCTATTACCCTCCACCCCCTGTCCTGATTTTTCACATTTGCTGTCTGGTCACCCTACTTCTGACCGGGGTATTTCCAGGCTCCACCATCTGCTGCCTTCACTGTGTTATTCCCAGCCGAGACAGGCTGCGCAACTGGCCTGCTTGCGTTGGCATGAGAGTTGGTTAACAACGTGACAGCCAGCAGTTACAGAGTTGCCACATGCCTCTCTTGACTCAAGCCCATTTTATTTGGAAGGTGAAAGCACCACAGAGAAAACATATGAAAACCACCCCAAGAACCTACATGCATGCTACTAAGCATCCCTGAGATCACCCCCAACCCTGTCTTGGGCTCTGGCAGGAACAGTCCTTCAACACCCTAGCCAAGGGTTTCCTTGTGGTTTCAAGGGCATCACAGCTTCAACTGAGAACAAGTACACAGTCTTGTGGGGCCTCAGTAGGTCCAGTCTATTTATCCAAAACTCTTGTCTTTGCCTGTTGGTCACTGGAAAATGTAGCTTGAACTAGTATATGCAAACCTCTCCAGGGGTGTGGTTTCAAAAGGCTGATAGTGGAGGAAGCATCCCCCTCCTCACAGAAGTTTTACATACAATTGCCCAGCGACACGTACCCAATTGCATTTTAAAAACAATGGACCCAAACGGTATTCAACCTCATTCAATAAGGTTTACATTTATTTTAACTCCGTAAGGTTTGTCCAGGATATTGTTAGTCTGTCACAAGTTATACCTATGGAAAATGGGTGCATACTATTACTGTCGGTGTACCTAAGTGCCAATATCTGACTTGGTAGCCTTTTACACCTACTCCTCACTGCCTTTGCACAGGATTGGTTCCATTAGGGGCAAAGCATCAGGGAATCAAATCCATTAGGTAGATGTGGCCACCTAGGGAAAGCCATACAAATGCTGAAAACATAATATTAGTTTCAAGTTCATATAAACTGGAAGCAAGGATAATCCCAGGACAACTCACTAGGGCCAAAAAAGCATTATGCATAATTTCCATCCATTATGAGATCTACAATCCACTGCTTACCTTACAGATAGATCCAGGCTCCAAGATCTAAGATCAAGTGTAAGTAGTCTCTCAGCCTATCAAAGGATAGGATCAAGTGTCTTGATGTTTTTGGTCTTTTGGCCCCGAAATGAAAACCTTGTCTGTATCTCTTGGACCATGAAGTACAAACATTCTAAGTTATATCTGTTCTTATCAGTTTAATATCTGATATGTCCTTAATTTAACAAACTGCTTTTATAAAGTAAAGGGAAAAAACATATTAAACAACAAAGAAATAAAGGGAGGTGTAGTAATTACACCATGAGTATGTTCAGGGAGTCCATCTGCTCTTCACCTAGTACAGCTGGGTGGATAGTGTCAAAATGTCTTCACAAGCAGATTTCCTCAGTTTGATTCCTCCACACTTGTAAGAGTTTCATTCTTTTTCACTGAGAATCTTGAGGTCCCCGTAGCTAAAGAACCACAGTAACCACCAGTTACTCAAACTCTCCTTCTCTCTTGTAGCATCTGTGACACAAACAAGCTGCTTTTCCAATTTTTAATAAGGTTAAAGGCATGAAATAGGAGCTGATCTCCCATCAGAGAGGAAAGATGGTCTAATGGTTAGGGCCCTGCGTTGGGCGACCTGGGTTCAATTTCCTATGTGCCTTGGGCACATCACCGAGTGCCTTCATTACCCATCTGTAAGATGGGGAAAATAGCACTTCCCTACCTGACAGGGGTGTTGTGAGGACAAATACATTAAAGATTTTGAGGTGCTCAGATACTTCAGGGGGCCTTAATAGTATGTTAGTAAGCTAGATAGATAATACTCAGAATAATCTAGATAGATAGTACTCAGATAATAGGAGGCTGTAGCAGTGCGGGACTCACCCCTGGAGCGCCTCATGCTGGTCATCCAGGGAATTAGCATTCCAGCCTCTGGAGCGCCCTCTGCAGGCCAGTGTCCTGCTTGCCACTGGGCCCCAAGTCCCTCCTGCACACCAGTGCCCCCTTTCACACCAGGGTGCTGCCACCTGTAGTACCCCATACAGATCTGGGTCTCCCCTCCCTGGGGAACCCCCAACCATCTACCACTACCTCACCTCAGTCTATGGCCACTGCCAGTCATCACCTAGCCCCCATTCCCTGGGGCCAACTGCAGCGTAAGCACCACTCATCATAGGCAAGGGGGATTTGGACCTGCTACGTCTGCCTATCCATGGGCTGCTCCCTGCAACCTCAGTACCTATCTTAGGCCATCTGCCAGGCCTGCAGCCTGGGTCTTTTCCAGTCTGGAGCCTCCCAGCTCCTCTGGCCTTCCCCAGCCCTGCTTCACCTTAGGTACCCAGGTATGCTTCCCAGCAGCAGACCTATCTCTCTCTACAGCTAGAGGAAACTCTTTCTGCTCCTGGCCCACTGCCCTCTTATAAGGGCCAGCTGAGCCCTGACTGGGGTGTGGCCACAGCTGAGCCTGCTTCCCCAATCAGCCTGGGAGCTACCTACCCCCCAGCCACAGCCCTCTCCTGGGC
Source organism: Dermochelys coriacea (assembly GCF_009764565.3). Lineage (NCBI taxonomy): Eukaryota > Metazoa > Chordata > Testudines > Dermochelyidae > Dermochelys > Dermochelys coriacea. Next base: position 9,619,395 of record NC_050069.1, read on the forward strand.
TGTTTTAAGCCCTTTAAGGCCAGAGCTGGTGACCACCTTGCTATAGGGGCCTTAGGAGTATGTTAACAATCTAGATAGATCTAAACTGTCTCTTTCTATCTCTGCCTAGGTTCATCCACCACCGTGGTACCTTAGTGCCTGATGACAATATCAGCGTAACTCCTGGAAAGGAAGGTGATGTAAATGAAAATTCTACTGCAGAGGATGCCACCTTGGGTGCTCAGGAAGAATCAGCGGAAGATCACATCCCAGTGCCCTTCCTTAGAGGTGCTTTCACCCAGTGTAAGTGCAGACCTTGTAGGAGACTCAGTGTTTTTGTCTGATTTCAGCACCCTCAGGTGGTAAATGGCTCCGTTCGCTGACATTGAAGTTTGCTTGCCTGGCTGTGAGGGGATCTGGGGTGAAGATGGACTGAGGTTCTTAGAGGGACATGCTCTGCTCTCACTCTTCACTGTTGTTTCTTTAATCTAAAGTCAGACTAGTGGAGTGAAAGTGCCCCATTTTGCTGCTTGTGTACGGAGATCATAACAGAGATGAGACTCCTTTCTTCATGGGGATCTTGGGAGATGTGTGACCCCTGACTCCCTCTGCTTTGTGCCACGCTGCAGTGCAAGGCAGCTGGAAATCCAGCTTAACCAGCTACCTACAATTCCTCTTTCACAAGAAGGTCCCCTGGTAGCATAAAGCCAGTGTAGCCACATGATATCCCCTCAGCTCCCAGAGCATGGAGGCATGCTTGGAGCAAAAAAGGGCCTAGTCAGAGTGCCACTGCATTCCGGCTATTCGCAACTGCCAGAATTGTTCCTTTGGGCCATGGGACAAAAGTCAATGAAGCCTGAAGGCAGGGACCCAACTAGTCCCCAGAATACCCTAGAATCTGGGGTCTACAAAGGTAGCATTCAGCTTCAAAGAGAGACAGAAAAAAGCCCCAGACACTGCAGCCAAGCACAGCTCAGATGCATCTTGGAGTCTGGGCACTTTCATATCCTCCAATTGTGAGTTCTCCCAGGACAATCCTGTGGGCTCTCTGCAAAGCTGTGAAAGGCCCTTGGGGATGGCAAGGACTCCTGCTGGGGATATGGAGTGTCAGCGCTGTGTCTGGGACTCCTACTCAGGGCACTATCACTCGGGCTGGGAGGGGTGGGTTACCAAACATCCTACGGCTATAACGTTGCTCAGATGTTTTTTCTGATGTAGCTGGTCTGACTTTAGAGCCTTAACTCCGCCCTCTGAGCTCAGGCTTTCGTCCACTGCCATTAGAATCCTCTAAACGTTGTTGTTGGTCACAGAGCAGGGCACTGCAGGGCCATTCCTTGTATAGAAAATATGCCGAACTTCATCCTTTCCTTAGGCTTTAACCTTTTCCTGATGCATTCCATGCCTTTGTGTTTCATGGCAGAAACCTCAAATATTCAAGTTTCTTATTCACTGCCAAAAATGCTATTACAGCAGCTTTAGATTTCAAAGACAGTTTTATTCCTGTTTCAGTGACCTTTGGATGAGTTTTTAGAGATGGGGGGGGGGGGGGGAAATAGATCCTTTTCCTTTACATGCACTGTTATTCAAAGCTCCTGCAATGGTATAAGAGCATTTGTAAGAATAAATATAGACCTTTCCAGGGTCTGCATTTCTGTGAGCCCCTGCCTTCCTGCAACGGTGAGAAATCACTGGTTAGAGCAACGACACCAGGCATTTTAGAAGCTTTATTATAATTTATAATGAGTGAGAGCGGAGATGGAAGTCTGGCTTGCTCAGATGCTGGAGTGGGGCTCGACAGATTTGGGTTCAAGTCCTGGCTGTGCCATTTGCCTGCCAGGTGACCTTGGGGTTTCATGTTTCTGCGTCTTCTTTGTCTGTTCAGATGGTAAATTCTTTGGGGCAGAAACTGTTTCTCACTATGCATTTGTGCAGCACTGATCTCTCTTGAGTGAGGCCCTGATCTCTTTTGAGACCTCTCAGTAGCTCTGTAATACTTATAATAAGCGCTATCTATCTTAAGATTTGTGCTAGTGCCCATCACCATGACACTGGAGTGCCTTTCAGGCTAATTATATTAGCATAGCAAAGTTCACAGTGGACTTTGTGGAGTCATACAGTATCTGGAGCAGCTAGGCCCTTGACAGATATAGACTAAATTAGGTGCCTGCTCCAGATACAATACAATAAAAGGGTCTTCTACTTCCATGATCCCACACTATTGAGCTTACCTGTTACTAGGTTTTTCAGTGGGGATACAACCAGTAGTAAGCCCTGGTTAATTAAGGGTAGCCAATCGCTTGACTACACTCTTGCTCTGATATTAAAAGTATTCAGGAGATCAAGCAGCCAAGCTGAGTCAGTTTATGAGGCAAGGACAAAGCAGTGGACAAAAGGAAACATACGTGTCACCCTTTTTGGAAGCCATCTAACTGCCTTCACCTTACACAGTAGGTCTGCTTTGAAAATATGCATCTAAGACTACTTGCGTTTCTAGCCCAGTTGTTTACAAGGTAGAGAGTGTCAGGTAGCAGGGTGTTCAGCAAAGTCAGGCAAAGTCACCCTAACGAGCACAGCTGGCTTGTAGTAGGCTGCCTAATTGGCTACACTGCTGGCTTGATTAGAAGAGTGAGCACACCAGTTCTTGAGTCCACCAGATCAGTGGCTGCTCAGAGCGTTTACCTGTGATCATGTCTGTGCCTGCTTGCTGCAGCTTAACTCCTACCTTGCCTTCTTCCAGGTAACCCAGTTCTGAGCCTTGGCTCTGATTCCTGACTCCAGCTCTGATGCTTGGTTCTGGCATCTGGCCTCTGCTTCTGGCCCTGGGCTTTGACTCCTGGCTACTGATGCCTGCTCTGACCACTAGGCATGACCGGTCACTGACCACAAGGAGTCTATACGTCACTCAAGATTCAACCCTTCCACTATGTACCAGTTTCTCTTCTTGTTTCCTGTCCTGTGCCTTCCTTATCTTTGCTTTGGACATCACATTCCAGGTGCCAGTGGGCCATGAAAGCACCCCTAACTGCTCTAGGCCAACCATTCATCCCTCTTGTTCCTGACAAAGCTTGTAATTGCCTGTGCCAAGAGCCGGGTTTACCTGTTGCAAAGTGTTACGGGATGGCATGAGTGAACAGCATTCTGAGAAAAGCATAACACAATTCATAGTTATAGAATGTAGCATAACTACACAGCATTGACATCTGATCTAAAATAATACACAGCAATGTGGTGTGTAATGTGTCATATTCATCACATATATTTTGATGAACACACTCCACTCAATGTAATTGCTGTAATTCCTGCTCCAGGGGTCACTGCAGGTAGGATACAAACACAGCTGCTGGTGATAATTTCACATATTATTTGTACTGTGGTAGTGCCCAAGGGCTCCAGTCATGCAACAAAAAGACAGCCCATGCCCCAAAGAGCTTGCAGTCTTAGTAACTTTACTGTTATGTTGTAGATTCCATTTCAACTTCATCACGGGAGCTTTTCGTACCAGAGTCTGTAAGGGTATGTCTACACTGCACACTAAGCCCAGGCTCTGACTCAGGTTTGAGCCTAAGCCCCCTTTCCATCCACACACAAAGCAGTCTGACTTGGGTCAGCAAGCACTCAGGACCCAGATCCTAGGACCCTGCCAGGGCATAGGGTCAGCATCCAAGTCCCGATACGACTCAGGTCCAAGCCCCATCATGGACAGCGGTCAAGCCACAGACCCAAGTCAGAAGGTCTGCACAGGGCAATGTGGACATGGTAGCACAGTTATGAGACCTGGGTCCAGCAATTGTAAACCCAGGTTCACAATGCAGTGTGGTTGCTAAGCACAGGTTTGGAAATACCGAGTCCACAAGCTTGGAGGCCACAGACCTGGGCTTAGTGTGCAGTGTAGCCAGACTCTTAGTGTTTGCAGGATCGTGCCTGAAAAGAAATCTAACATTATTTTGGGGCATAATGTCATAACATATAGTTGAATCCCTGAAAATTGTTTGTCCAAGCAGAACAACCTGGATCTATTCACAAGCAGAAAGAAGTGCTAAATTCGCCACACTGAACAATTTAACAGCTTTAATCATAATTCTTAGCGCTCGCCCGGTGCTCCCAGCTTCTGCATGTAGATCTCAAAGCTCTCCACAAATGTTAATCCATTATACTGAGTGTATGCACATTGTACACTCAGCTATATTGTGCATACATACACATCCTGTACACATAGTGTATGTGCATACCATATTGCAAAATACACACACGCACAGTAATACTGCAAAAACATATACACGACATGGCCAGATATTCTGGGGTAGTGTCTGCTGCTCCCCCTAACTTTAAAAAGGTTGGCTGAGTGCTGAACCCTTTTGAAAATCCGGCCACTTATTTGGGTACTTAAATATAGACTTAGGATCCTAACTGTAGGCACACGTTTTTAAAAAATTGGCCTGCCCGTGCATGCCCATATATCTTGCGCATGCACCAGACCTGATTTTTCTACTGCCAGGCATAGGCACTTACAGCAGTGGGGGTAAAACACAACCAAATCGGAATGGGAGCATTTTACACTCGTAGTGGTGTTGATAAGGAGCAACTCCTCTGTGTGGTGGAACATCAGTGTAGAACTGGGGTGAGAGTAGAATCTGGCTTTGAATGACCATCCATAAAAGTCTGCACTACTCTATATGCGGTGTTCATCTATGTTCAATACACACACACTTCGATATTACACTTGCCCACACACCAACCCACAGCTGCCTGGCTCCCTCCTAAAGACAGTTATAAAACTATCCCACTTACTTCTTTTTCTTCTCCCCCCCCCACCCGCCTAAAATGGCCTGTTACCAAAATGAGCTGGGGATGCTAGAAAAAGGCACTGACGTCAATGTAAAAGTAAACCAAAGAGGTCTGGTTCCTGTATTACTCTGCAGAGCTCGGCGCTGGGGAGGAACTGCACTGTCATTCGATTTGAGGATCTGGGAGCAGCCTTCAAGACCCGCAGCTGATCTTTCTCAGTCAAACTGTGTAAGTACTGTGCTCTCCTCTGCACTGACCTCCCTGAGCAGACAGCCGGTCTGATGTTCCCTCAGGGAGTTTTAGCAATTGCAGTTTAGAAATGAAGCATGTTCGGTCCTGGCGGTTGGTTTATACGTGTGTTGGAGGGTATTTGTTAAATGTACGGGAGAGGCAGGGAAATACAAGTAGCAATGGTCCTTAAATTACCGAAAGTCTCAGTCATTGATGGTTTTCTAGACAGCAGGGTCATTCTGGAGTTTAACAATCAAGTATCTGGTTCAAAAATGTGAACGTCATTCTTCAGTTTAGCAAGGGAAAAATCCAGTGTTTTCCATGTTGTTCAATTATATCAGAACTGATTTGTATATAGAAATAAACACGTTATTTATATCTGTCTGCTATATGTGTGTGTGTGTCAATACTTACACACACACACAAGACAGGTGTATATACAAACATACTGTGGATAGATGTCTGTTGACATTTGGTATAATATATATAGCCTTACTTGATTAGAAGATACCCGTAGATCATACATGTGTGTATGTATAAATCCAGAACTAGGAGTAATGAGTTTAAATTAAGATAATGAAAACTGAATCTGAAATCTATCAGGATGAATGAACTTCCTAATGATGGAAGCAGTTAGGGTATGGGAAAGCCTCCCCAGGGTAGAAGCCCCATCACCTGAGACATTCAGAAGCGGACTGTTGAAAGCACTGGGAAATGTACTATTGGGACCAATCCTGGTCTAGTTGTGGGATGGGTTGAATTGCCTCATAGGTCTCTGCAATGTCTATGATTTGGCTTTTCGGTATCGGTACACATCCAGTGAGCTCACAGTATAGTTAGTGTGTGGGTGTGTTTAATTGAACACTCAGTTATCTTTTGGCTCACTTCACACAATGGTGTTAGCAATGCAAGGCACCTTTTCTTTAAACATTTCTTAAAGGCAGACTCCCATTTCTTTCCTTAGCTAAAATCTGGTATCTTTCTGGAGCTATAACTACATTCTTAAAGCAACAAAACCTGCTGTATCAGAAAGCGAAGACAGGATGGCAATGTGTACATGAAATGTGGCATCCCTAAATATATACTAAAGGCAGAGTCCCAGCTGAAAACCCAGGTGCAAACACCCCTGGTTGCTGGGTTTAGATCTAAACTTTGTGCCTTGGGCTCATCGCTAATAAACACATAGCTGTACAGGACGAGACAGCAGCCATGCGCCAATCACGTCTGCAACCAGTCACGTGAAAAATCTGTCCCCTCCAACGCTACCCTCTGTGCAACGGTACTGACATGGGGGGGTCTCATTGGGAATAAGTGAGGGGAAGCGCTGGCCATAGTCTGGTCAACTTTTAAAATGAGAATGTTTTAAACTTCTTCTGACAGAAAATAAACCCCTCAGCCAATCCGGGAGAAAAACCAGAGAGACAAATTGACCCCAAGCCCAGCACAACGTTAACACCCAATCCCTCAAGTGAGTCTCATGGACTCATTGATATGAAGGTCCGAAGGGACCATTATGAGCATCTAGTCTGACCTCCTGCACAACGCAGGCCACGGAATCTCACCCACCCACTCCTGCGATAAACCTCTCACCTACGTCTAAGATCCTACTGACTCCACCCACTTTTGCTTTGGTCCATTTCTGCCACTTGACCTCCTTCATCTCAGCTGGAAAGCCAGGTGTAACACTGACACACCCCAGTTGTTGGCGGGAGGGAGATCGAACCTGGGACCTCTGGAGCTTAGTGTGCATGAGCCTCTACTGCATGAGCTAAAAGCTATATGGTTGTTAGCTAAGGCTGTAGAGCAGACTCTCTCTCTGGGTGGTTTCGGTGCCACTAGATGGGACAGAACACCACACCAAGGAGGTGTGTGTGGGTTACACGGGCACTTGCTTTGTATAAAATAACCAGTCCGTAAGCTCTTCAGACTCATACTGAGCCATAGTCTACCTTCCATTCTGCAGAGTGTAATGGAACCAAAAGCCCCCAGAAAGCCTTCAGTCACTGAGGGGGCAGGACGCGGCAGAGGGATGAGACCTCTCATAGCTGCCCTCTGCAGCATGCTCTCCTTGTGTCAAGGCGGAGTTCCAAGCAAAACTCCACCTGGGAGTTGCAGTGGGTCAGACCAGCAATAATACCCCCGATGTGATTGCAATACCACATGCACATAGACAAGGGACAGGAAGACAACGCCGCTCCCCGCAGCATGCACTTCAGCACCACTGTTCTCTAAAATCCCATTGCAGTCAATGGCGGGTGTGAGGACAGGTCTGGTATATTGATCATTCTGCCTGCAGCTCCATTTAACAGTCAGCAGCCATATCCCCTGTCTAGAGGGAGGAACAAATATCATGGCCCGAGTCTGCAGAAATGAATAGCGATTCTGAGCGTCTCAGTGTTTAGGTGCCCAACTGGAAGGGGCCTGATTTTTAGATGGTGGATGCTCTGCACTTACTGAAAATCTGATTTTAATTGTTAGTCTCTAAGGTGCCACAAGTACTCCTTTTCTTTTTGCGAATACAGACTAACACGGCTGCTACTCTGAAACCTGAAAATCTGAGGTGACTCGTGTAGTGCACCCAAAATCTCTAAGCACTTTTGAAAATTTAGGCCAGTGATTCTGCATTGTTTTAGCTCTCTTACAAAACTCGAAATGACACGTTGTTTATACATTGTTTATTCCATGGAGTATTATAAGGCGTTGTTGTAAATGCCGAGGTGTTTAACAGTTTACTGCGCAATTCTCCATGTGGGTGAATATCCTGTGACATTTCTACAGACCTTTCTTACAAATGTCCATTGCTCCTCCAAAGGCCCTTTTGCAAATATTATAAAGACCATCCCCCCCTCTTCTCCCTCCATGTACTTTAATTTTCCTTGGAGTTTTAGCGGCAGCTCTTTATCCCTTCTAGCAGGGCCACAATGAATCGGCCAATGGGTTAGGGACTCCAGGCCACACAGCAAATCCTATTGATTCTCCTTGTAGGTAGGGGAGGGACTTCTGATCCAGTTGGCCACAGAGAATGGAGGCAGAAGCTAGATGGCATCTGACAAGGTCCAGAAATGGAAGAGATTGGGTTGAGGTCAGGGGCCAAAGACAGAAGTGGGAGAGGTGAGGCCAGAAGGGGAGGAGCCAGACGACAAGGAATCATAGGCCAGAAGGGGCTAGGTTTAGCGAGGCACGGACATCAATGGGTGTGATGTCACCAGATGAGGTGGTGCCACTTAGCTACATATCATCTGTTCCATCTCCTATCTGTGCATCAGTCCCAAGGAGATGTTTACTGTGGTATACGAATGCTACCAAGATCCATTCTTTTTTATTCGCTGCTAGTTTATTTAGATCTATAAAAGCCTCGCTATGTGCCCATTCCATCAGTTAGAAATACGTGACCCAAAGGGCTGCTCCTCCTACATTGACAGATATCTATTTACCAGCAAACGTAATGGGGGCAATAAAATAAAGCCTGAGGATAAACCTTAGCCCGCCTTGTCCATAAAGACTGGTGACAAGGTGGGCTTGGAAGCATGTCCCCAAGGTTAAAAGGTCTGGGCTCTGGCAGTGTGCCCTAAGCCAAATCCCACGCATAGAGCATGCCAGACAGGGAGTTCCCCAGCCATTTGCACACTGATGTTGCTAGCCTCTGCAATGGATGTGCTGCGAGGGACAGAGAAAGGGATTTTAAGTGATACACTGAGTGAAAGATCAACAAATGGTTTTGTTTGGTGCATGGTTCCAGTTCTAAGTCATCATGAGGGAATTAAGCTTTGATCTGCCAGCTAACGTTGATGGGCATCGATCTTAAGAGTCAATGAATCATTCTAAGAACCGTGTGGGAAGTTTGCTGAAAATCTCCATTTTATCCAGCAGCAAAATGGCAGTGGAACCAAACTGGTCTTAAAGTACGAGGCTGTGTTTCTCCTGTGCGTCATTAGTCATCCAGGCCCTAAGCTCACCATGAACTCTGTGTGAGTGGAGCTCTGCACCCCGGCTCACTGTGAGATTCCCTAGCCCAAGCATGGAGCAGCCAAGTGGGTGTTGGTGTGGCTCGGGGAGCTGTTCATGGGGTAAGAGGGCATTTATTCATTCATCTTTCATTCAGAAAGATCTCAAAGGGCATCCCAAAACTATACTCAAGGCGCAACAGTGATGTATTAAAGCAGGTTACCTGCATGCAGCAGGAGGCAAATTGTGGCCAAAGACACCAGGGCAAACAGCTTCTCATACGAAAAGTATGGCAGCTCTCTAATGGCCATGCACAGAAGACAGGATCTTGGTATTTAAAATATTCTGTAAAAGACCTGACCCCCCCACACCCCTCCACACACACAGAGAGCTCAGTTTGGACTTTCTGGGATTCAGTCCTGCAGCTCTAGGAAACCTACAAACCCTAGCCCTGTTGCTCTGAGCGCTATGGCTGTGCCATCCCCTACATCCGGATTAAGAGACTCCTTTGCCTCTAGATCACCTATTTGAATCCAGCTAAGGGGTCTGGCTAGAAGCCGACTGCTTGGGTGGGGAGAGCTGCTGCTATCGCTAGCCATGGCTGTGCCTGTTCTGTGGATACAGAGAGAACTTCAGTCTCCCAGAGACTTCAGTCTGGCACTTTCCCTGGTCATTCATACTGCATGAACCTGCCACGGAATGAGTATCTGAGATCGCTCCAGGCTGCTGAGTGGTATTACACAGGCTCCAGTGCTCAATCATGCCTGTAAATCAGCTTTAGTGAGAAGGATACAGTAGCTCAGCAAATGTGCTTTGAAAAATGAAACACGCTGTTTTGCAGGTGTCAGACTCAAGGATCTGGGCTCCTTTTACCAAATATAAAGACAAAGGTCTCGTGGCTGCATACGTGTGACAGACACAGCAGAGGGGTTCGTGCTGACTGTAGAAAGTGTGTTAGCTGCAGAGGAAGGTGTCACTGTTTTGGTTTATCATACAGCACTACTTGGCATCTGCCAGCAGCTTCCACACACAGACGAAAAGTGGTATTATCTGCATTTTACAGATGGGGAAACGGAGACTCAGAGAGGCAAAACGACGGGCCCAAGGTCACACAGTGAGTCGATGGTAGAGCTGAAAACTAGAACCCATTCCAACTGACTCCTCTGGTCCTGTCCCTGAGCCACCAAGCCCACTGCCTTCCCTATCAATCACATACTACCTTGACACACAGCTGGGGTAGAGCGGAGGGGGAGGGGAGGGGAAGAGAAATTAAGTGATATCAGTGAGTTAATGGAGCAGCTTTCAATTTTGGAATATTTGAGTTCAAATGCTGGCTTAGGTCACAGGCACATGAGAGGTTGAGTGTCCCGTCCTATTCTCCATTAATACTTAAATCGCCCCTCAGTCCAACCCAATTGGCAGCCTCTTCTCAGAAGGGACTCAGGATGGAAATACTAGTTGTTACTGGAGGTCAGAACTAAGATACACTAGCACGGGTGCAAGAGGAAGCTTGCACAGTCCTTGTCTATGTCAGGTCTGGTTCATACTGCTGCTATCAGTCCCTCATTTTCATGAGTATTAAATGTACTGAGAAAAAGCCAGCTACTAATGCCCCAGCCATGATAAATCTCTTTGGTATGATTACACACCTAAGAATATGCATGATCATTTTAAAAGCATTGTTTTATTAAATGTACCTGAGACGGTTTAGTCACTGGTCCTTGCCCAAGAGAGCTTAACAGTAGATGATGGTTTACAATATTGGGACTGATATATACTTGGCTACGATGAGACGGCAAATTTTTAAAATAAAAAATGTGTAGTTTATTTGTTCTGGAAAAGGAAAGAAGACAAGAAGAAGCACAATCTATTTTAACAATCCTTGTGTGATCTGAAAGATTTTTGCAAAGGAGGAACCAAATTTGTCCAGATGAGAAACTTGTCAACCTGAGGGCATCCCCTAAGTTGCATTATAGTAAAAGGAGTGAATTGCAGCTGCAAAACTGCTTAGGTAAAAGTGGGGCAATGCATGCTGGGACCTGTAGTTTCTGCAGGCTGTACCTGTCATACAGATTAAGGTGGACACACTCCGCTTTTCAGGCACAAAATATTTGGGCCCCACGCCAGACTCGACTTGATAAACTGAAAAGGTTGATTTCTTTCTCTTTCCTGCTGATAATGTCTCAAATTTTACTGCTGTCGAAGCCGACACGTCACCGTAAAGAGAACGTGCACCAACAGCAGAAGCCATGCCAAGGGATAATTCAGTGCTACTTCCTTTCAGTTTCAGACAGAAATGTAAACCCAATTCATGATTAAGTCATATCGAGTTTGGACGCCTCAAATATATGTGTGTCTATGTGTATGATGGATACACGTGGGTGTGTACAGACAGAAAATAGGTATGTTAAAACTGCTGTATATTCAAACCAAGTGCAAACTGTAAACTGGACTCTATTGCGTCCATTTGGCCAACTAGGTTTTGTAACAGATTTGTGGGTCTACTGGTTCCTGGGACCAGCTAAAGCCAACAGCCACCAATGGAACCCAATAGAGGGAGGCCAGCTGATTTTGTTTGAATTAAGTGGACTATCATTTCCATTAGGGAGATCCAACATGATCATGTTCAAGACTTAGGTGGGCAAGAAACAGGATCTGGTTTGGGTTGATACAGGGCACAGCCCAAGACAAAATAATGAAACATAATGTAACAACATAATGAGAGAAATCTGCAGAAGTGAATCAAGATTTTACAACACAGGCAGTTTGTACTTAAGTCCCTGCCAAGGAACTTGTCCCGTGTCTATACATGAGGGTTGATTGAGGGGCCTGAGTCTTCCAAGAAGATGAATTATGGATGACCTTCTGATTTAGTTCTGGCCCTTCCCCAAATATTGCCTTTAGTTACCTGCTCTTCAGCAAGTTCAAGGCTTCCTTGGTAATCTGCAGTCAAGAGGTACTCTCTGCTGCTACATCCCTGAGGGGGGAAAAATTCCCTTGGACTTTTGGTTAACCAGAGCTACCTCTGAGATAGCAGAATGCAGCAGGGTCACTCCATTCAGCCAGTCCCTAGGAAACAGGAAAGACAAAGCTAATTAATAATGTATTATTCTAGAGAGAAATATTTCTGAAGAAGTAACAATTGAATATACTGTCATCTTACTAACAACACCCTCCAATCTGATTATCAGGGCATGTAGAATTCTGCCGCACTGTTTTTTAGAGTTTAATAGAAACTGTATATTTTGAATTTTTAACAGTTTTAATTCCAATTTCTGATAAAGCCCCCTTAAATCAGATCTCCTAATTCTCCCCCCCCCCAAAAAAAATCCCTTTTAAATATCAGTATTTCTGTACCTCTAGTGTTTATAAGGGTTTTTTCAGCCAGGAGGAAACTGAGGCACCAGCCGGGGAAACTGAGGCACCAGCCCTGCAATGAGCCAGGAGCAGAGGTCCACTCACCCAGAGCTCACTGTCGGATCGGTGCCTGGCTGACTGAAGAACCAAATTACTATAAAGTAAAACTATCCTGGGGAACTGCCAGTGCAAAGGAAACAACTAGGCAATTAATAGAGAGAAAAAAATCAGTTATTTTACCAGGTTCTTTCATATACTGCAATTTTACAAACCACTTGTGGAGATAGCAGTCACAGAATTTGCAGAGAGAAGTGTGATTTTTGAAGATGACAGGGGCCCTGTATTTTATGTACTTGGTTATAGGCTTTCACCCTAGTATTTATTATTATCCATTCCAATCATGCCTAACGCTCCAACTGAGATCGGAACCCATTGTCCTGTACCCACCCCCCAGGAGAGACAATCCCTGTTCTGGAGATCTGACCGTCTAAATTGACAAGACAAAGGGTTTGCTGGAAAAGGAACCCTTAGCATCCCTGTTGTACAGATGAGGCACTATCTGAATGACACAAGGCCCCAAAGGCATTTTGGGGTAGAGCCAGCAACCCTCTTCTGAATGTTAAGTCAGTGCTTTAACCCTAAGGCCCTGACGTCACTGGGGCTACTCACATTCATAAGTGCTTTGCTGACTCGGGCCCTAAGGCGGTTGTCCTGCAACTGACCATACAATCACATACACAAGTTGCACAATCGGGGCCTAGGGATGTATCTGATTACCTCCCCGGTATTGGTGAAGTTATATTGACAACACCCTTTTGAGACCAGGCATGTCTACCGTGTGACCCTATTCTAGGGCAGGTGCAATCAAATTCTTCATGGGTAATCTGAAAGTGCCGTAGCTCTTTTTTTCTCGTTTTTCTTCCTGTCCGTCAAAACACAGAGATCGGTGACTGCATCCTGCTGAAATCTGAGCCAATTCAGCACTGCTAGTTTAACGCTGCCTACTATGTGTAAAGACAGATGGGCTCAATCCAAAGCTCTGGATCCAAACAACCCTGGTTTTATGGGAGGAGTGTCTGAAATCCAAACCCTGATCCTGACCGAATTCTGTAGTTCAAGCCCATCTGTGCATTTGACCCACAGCCCAATCCTGTGAACATCTTTGAGTCAGGCAGGACACTTGTCCCTGGAGCAAGGGCAGGAATTCAGGGCTGGCCCCTCTGTGACTAGTAGAGGTCCCCAGTGACGAAGGAGGTCACTTCAGCTCAGTTGCACTCTTCTCTCCTGTGGGTGCCCAGGGGATGTGTGGAAGGTGTAAGGAGCAAATGGGTTTAGGAAGGGTGGGCTTCCCGTCACAGGACTCAGCTGAAACCCAGGTGGTTACATTAATGTAATTTTCTTGCTGTTCGCTGGAGGGAAGGGCCTTGCCGACTGAAACTGTGTTTCCCTGTGAGTCATTTCAGCAGACCCCTGTGTCTTCAACTCATCTGCCGAACCCACAATTCGCCAGGTTTCCCCACTCTCGCCATAAAGCCGCCCTCCACTCTCCCGGTAGACCCTGGGCAAGCCCAGCTCCAGCCACTGCACCTTCCCAGTGACTCCAGCTGAGGGAATTACCCCACTGGGCGCTGACCTGCCAACGAGCTGGGACCTGGGCAGGAGCAGCTTATAAGGGGGGGGCAGTGCTGAATTCACAAGTGCATCTGTTATGCAAGAATGATCGCCTTCCTCCCACACACACACACACACACACACACGCACACATCCTCCTGCTCAAAATGCAAATGTCCCTCCGCATCTCCCTGACAAACAAGCCCAGCAGGAAATCCTTTGCTGGGAATTAAAGAAAGATCCACGTGACACTGCAAAACTGGACATAGCATTCTTGGCAGATAGCTTCTTAAGCTTAAAAAAAGAAACAGCTGCTAGTGAGAGCAATGGCATAGTGATATAACATGGAGTGGTGCCGGAGGAGGGACCTGAGTTCATACCTGGACCATCAGGGCAGTTCAGAGGCAATGTGGTCCCTTCAGAGCAGGAGAGACACTCTCACTGAGGTGGGTTGGACACAGCTCCCTTTGGAGCTCACAAAGAGAGGTCAGTCGGGAACGTATTAGACTAAAGGACAGTCCCCTAAGGAGTAGTATCCTGATTGTCCGCATCACTTAAAGCTGGCATGGACAGACTGTACTGTAGGGAAGAACCCTGAACTGACCCCCTACATATGGATTAAAAGGGCTTTTAGCTCTGTTCCATCTTCATCTTCCATGACACTTCAGCCAGAAGGGTGGGTTGTCCTTGGGAGGGAATTAAGATCAGGAAGGTGACTTCAACAAAAAGCCACCTTTCGTTCTACGGGGGTAACAAGCAATTGTCCCCTGCTGGTCCATTCAAACCCTTGGGAACCAGAGCTCTTAGAACATGAGGAAATACTAGAGCCCGTTCATGGAGGCAAGGATGCTGCTTTCATAGGAGAAGGGAGGAAAGAAAGAACAGATGTTGCTCACAGCTTAGGTTCCTTCATCCAGAGGATCCACCATCCCCAGGAGATGAGAGAGGAAGGAAGCCCAACTCATCCACAGCTAGAATCTTGTGCTGCTTAAAACAGTAGGCTGGTGGTGAGCTGAGTCCTGCTTCTTGGGTAAAACCAGTTCATTTTACTGTTACCTTATCCCCCATCTCCCCCACAACCCATTTGTCTGTTCCACCCACCTGTTCTGTATAACTATAAATCCAGGTGGTAAGCTCGCTGGGACAGGGTCTGCCTTTTCCCTGTATTTTTGTAGAGCACCTAGCACAATGGAATCGTGATCTTTGATTGGAGGCTCTTAGTCACCACTGCAATACAAATAGCAATGGTTGATGATGATAATGCTTCAGAGCAGGAGTCAGGAAGGAATATTTCCGCAGTGTGCAGCATGGCCTGGCACAGTTGGCCTGCTGGGTTACTGTATAGAAGAAGGAGGAGGGTGTTTTGTCCTTCTGAATTCCCAGCTATCAGGCACCTACTGGAGGCAAGATGCTCACTGATCTGATCTGGGACGGCCAACCCAAAGAGGCAAACGCCATAGCTGGCAATGAGCCTGAAGCAAATATTTAAGACCTGGATCCGGAATCTGAACCCCCTCTAACATGTTGGTTCAGCCCATGATATAGCTAGGGGACCAGTGTAAAATCTGCATCTCGTTTTAGAACCGGAGTCGCTCCCGACCCCAAGAGCTTGTGGGGCTGGCTCCAGGGTTTAGTTCTGAGCCACCTCCAAGCAGGGGTGAGCCCTAGCCTGGCACAAGGGGGATGTGATGTAGCCAAAGAGCTGCTCCCCCTGTGGCAGCCACCTCAGCACAGCCACCTGGGGTGTGGCAGGGTGCACGGTCACAGGTCCCCTCGTAGAACAGCATGCAAAGGGAGCAGGAGGCGGAGATGTAACCCAGGGTAGAGTTTGACTGAGCAAGTCTTGGCCCTGTCTGAGCCACCAGCCCTGATGGGTTATGTCTGATCTGACAGCCGACTACTGGCAGCAGTACAAGTCATTGTACTTCTTGCGGCATGTTAGGGTTAGGGCTGTCGTTCAAAATCGAGCGTGGGAGGCTGGGAAGCAGAGCTTGGTTTCCGGTCACGCAGTGGATTGAAAGTAAGTTGGGCTCAACAATACTTCAGGGGACCCAAAATGTCAGCTCCCGCCCCATGCAGACTCTTCCTTCCAGCCGCCTTGATCCTGTAAACCTCGATTTGCCCCTGGAGGGACTCTACTGGCCATCAAAACCCCGTGGCATTCAAGAGCTGTCTGCCTGAGCAATGAATTTTAGCCCTTTCGCTCAGCTGCGATCACTCTGAGCTAACGTCCTCCCTGCCATAACTCCCCCGGAGCCAGCCAGGGACAGGAGGCATAAATCTGGCCCTTCTCCACTCTTGCATCAGGCTCCCCCTCAGACACCTAGGCCCAGTTCCCAAGGAGCGTGAGCCTTCAAATGAGAGGGTGGGAGAACCAGCCTGAATAAAATGAGAACCCTTCTGAATCCTCACCCAGCACGTGAACACGGCCCATGTCAGAGTTGGGAGGAGAAGCCAGGATTGCTGACTCCCAGTCCCCTCCGATAACCATTACAGCAAAATAACAGCCAGCAGCTCTCTCGGAGCTGGGCGTCCTGCGCTCCATGATCAGTTTGACTCGCATCCCCCCTCTTTGCTGCAGGTAAACGAGTTAGGCTAGGGGGGTTGTGAGCAGAGGGTACATTCTATAGGAAATCAGGCTGTCACCTGGTGGAATCTCGCCCCCGTCTCCACTACCCTCCATCCCTCAGATTAGAACTGAAGCCAATGGTTTGTTCAGTGCCCTTTGGAAAATGTTCCCACACTCCTGTCCAAGGATCGCTCTCCAATCACAGAGCCCTTCTCCACTGCTGCTGCTGGAGTGTGGGGAAATAAATACATTTCCCTCGTCAACACTGATGTAAACATGATGGGGCCAAAACACTTGAGAAAACATTTCCATTATCGCTGCAGGTTCCTCCTTCATGTTTCACAAGGAAGGAAGTTCTTGTAAGTTGTGAGCAATGGAAGAAAAATGACCCTGTTTTGCCCCACTATTGTTTGATGAAGTTGAACAAAGAACAGTACTTTGCAGTTTGCCTCCCTTTGCAAAGTGCTTTGAGATCTACAGATGAAAATAGCATTATCCCCATGTTATAAACGGGGATGGTCACGGTGGAGCAGCATTATGGTGACTTGTCCACAGTCTTCCAGCAAATCAGTGTCAGGATTCACATCCGTAACTAACACCAGTCCTCCAGATTCTCAGTCCCGTGCCAAACGCCCTTCATGGCACTACCACCCTGGCTGACCAAGAAAATCAAGGGCCTGGTCTGTAAGGATTGGTGATTGAGGAATTGCTACATATTGGAGGGGGAGAGGCGCATTTTTTCCTGAACCAGTTTGCACATAACTAATAGAGAAGTTGCTATTAGACACATCAGTATCGTTCCCACTGTTCGATTTCAATCAATTATTCTTCCAAGGAAAACCCCACTGATCATTTCAGTTTAAACCACAAGGCTGATTGTACTACTGCCTGAGAGCCCTTTACCGGAGCTGAGGGTCCTCTGGATATGGACTCCTTCCCCTGCCCGACAGCAAGAGGAACACCTTCTTGAACCCTAAAAACCCCATGAAATCCAGATCTAACTGTGTCAAAAGTCCAGGAAATGGTCAGATTCAGGATTTTGGCTTGGCTTATTATAGAGAAAAGAGACAGTGCCACAAACCTGTGATCCAGATCCAGGCTCCTGCAAAGTTCATGGGGATTTGATCTGGGGATTTGGTCAAGGGCCATCACTAACTACAATACAATCTTTCATTATGTGACCACGCAGTTCTGGGCACTGGTACATTCTATGCTACTAATAGAATATTATGTTAAAGAAGTTCATTCATTTTATACTGTTTCTCCAGTGAGCGTGTGTAATTAAGATAATGACACTTCTCATCTGATGTCTAATAGCACTTGGATAAGCAGCATTATCCCTATTTTACAGAAGGGTAAACTGAGGCACAAAGCAGATAAGTGACTATAGACTCCAGGTCCCCTGCCTCTCAGTCCTGTGCCCTATCCTGAATACCCCACTGTCTTCAATATGTTGTTTTGGGTTTAACTAGTACCTTTTCCCACCTAAAACATTTGAACACGCTATACAGTACTTTACATCATTGCATATTCAGCTGAGCAAGCATGAGAAATTCCAGCCCACAAGCTTGGCATTTTTTTTGTTTGTTTTTGTTTTTTTGAAAAAATTATAAATGACTGAAAATAGGGACACAATGGCCCTGATGCTGCCCTTGAGTTGTACTCATGCCTCCTTGTAGTTAATGAAAGCTGTGCCTGCACCAGCATTTGGCTCATAGACCATCTCCACCTTAACTGCAGCATCTGGCTAGGCCTACAGACAGCCATGGGAAACCTGCCTCTCGACACATCATGCCTGGCACAGTCTCACAGGCCATTTGAAATGTTCCAGCTGTTGCCACTGTGAATACAACTCTAAATTCAGCAACGAGGGAGAGTATGTGACAGCAGGGAAAGCTCTCTTTAACCCGTGTGCTAGGGATAGGACTGCTGCGGCTGTGTGGCATGCAAAGTCAGCAGGGGAGACAAAGCAGGGAGCCACCCAATCAATGAGCAGGTGAACAGAACACCAATATCAATAGAATACCAATATCAAGAGAACACCCTGGGAGAAAAATCCCCTCCTTGTCCCTGACGAGGACTTTGGAAAGAAGCCCTCCCAGCACATTTAACTTGAGATTTACTCTCTAGGGCAAAAGCGTGTCTGGAAGGTCTCTGTTACGTTCCCATCACAGCCTGTATAGAGGAGAATGAAGTATTTGCTTTGTTTCCATGGGTTCACCCCTTCTCTACCGTACTCTTCATTCCATTGCATGCCAGCATGGAAGATGGAGCCTTGATAGAGAAGATGGTGGGAGAGTGTGATGCAAACTCCTGCATCAGTCCATTGATTAGCTGGGAAGAGATGGTTCATGCAGCCCTTGCAAGGCTGCTTGCTTTTAAAGTCCCTGGGATTTTGCCACACGCAAGTGACGTGGGTGTCCAGAAGGAAGGCTGTGCTGGAGCTCAGGATGGGAAGGCTAACTGAACTGGAAAGCTCCCGAGGTCAGGGAGGATGTTCCAGAAATAGGGACAGAGAACCTGTTCCTGATTATGGAGAAAACCAAAAATAGACAATTAAAGAATAACACAGAACCACACAAAGTTCAACCTGAAGCTCCCTGGGAAAGCTCCAAGGATGACAATATTCCAAAAAATGGGGTCAATCAACCTTCTCTAATAACCACTGCTCCAGTGAGACACTGATGGGCTGAGTTTACCATTGGTCTATTTATGGGCCTGGCCTATGGACCCAAAGTTCAATCTCCCTTGAACGATCCTGTGACATGCTGATTGGCTGTATCCCAGCCTTCCCCAATTTGTTCTATTGTGTGTCTACACACGGTGTTCAAATATTGCATTAAGCTATTTATATAGAAATTCGGCAGCCATTGAAGAAAACGGCTTTGTAATTAATTATATTTGACACTACTTTTACCGTTAGTGTTAATTTTCATGACTGAGGTGATTCCTGCCTCTGCAGCTGTGGATGAAATCCCCAATGGCGGGTGAAATTCTGTTCCGTAGCAGGGGGGTCTGAGGGGTGCCATGCACATTCCATGCTCCTGAGATTAGTGTCCCCACAGCAACATGCACAAGGGATGGGTGGGAATGGGACAAGGGGGCAAGGCTATGTAGATGCTCCTGCCTTTATCAACATTCCCTAGCCCTGCCCAGAGGCTGTATTACAGTCAAAGGGGCTACTGCGGTAGTGTTCATGAAGTGACTCCAGACACTCTCTGTGACCATTGCCTTGGGAGGCTTGTCTTGTGTTGGCCCTGTTTCAGGAAGAAGCTCTTAGTTACTATTATCAATAAAATGGGTTGGATGGTTTGTTTGGTGAACTCCCTCGGGAAACAACACCTTCTCGTCTGCTGCATTCAGTGTCAAAGAGGAGTTGGACATTCGCAATACATGCGCATGTATTGAGAACTGGGTTTCTTTATTTAGCCAGGCCTGACCAATACTCAGAACAGATCATAATAATCCAGCTATCAAACCACTGCTACTGAGACTGATTCTGTGGTGAAACTTCTAACCACTTTGTGGCCTGTCTTCAATTGGTGCCAATCTGCTCACTCCTTTCAGTGTCTGAAAAGCTCGCAGCTGGTTAGCTAAGACTCTGCAATCATGCTAATCATAGTATTTGATATAGTGCCTCTCTTTCGAATATCTCAACTTGCTTTATGAACAGTAATTAAACTCATCATTCAGAAGTGTAAACTGATGTGCCGAGATATTAAGTAGCTTGTCTAAATTCATACATATGGGAACAGAACCAGGAGTCCTGACTCTCTACTGGTCTAACTTATGAGCTACTTACCACTAGGCAGATAGCTGTCTAAACTTCTATCAACACCATCATTCCAATGAGTAGGATTTTGAAAAGGGAAGGCATTTATGTTTCTTCTTCCCAAGCCATGGCAAGCAAGTCATCTGGCACTTCAAAATGCCAGCAGATTCCACAGACTAGATCAAAAATTATTTATCATTTGCAATGTGGTAGCACCCAAAATCTGTAAGACACAGTAGTCCCTGTCTAGGCAATTTCCTCCCTTTTTGCTCCCCCAATATGTCCTTCTCATACCATGCCCAACCCATGGTAGAGATTCAGGCTCTGTATGAGAGCTTGGCAGGAACAAAGCAGTATGTCAGATGGTATCTATATTAATGAAAGTGCAAAAGATGGTCTGCAGGAGTGACACAGCCTCTCGCCTGTCCCCTGAATTCACCAGCGGAGAAGGAAGCTCTTGGAGATCTTGATAAGAGCAATGAGACTAGACAAAGGCAATTTAAAACTTGACTTACACCCTGAAGCAAAAAATATGTCTCCTGATTTGTACCAAGGAGGGGAAGCTCATCTTCCCTATCGAGACAGGAAAGCTACCCCAGGGCAATGGACACAGAGATTTATTGAATAGAGATGCTTAGGCATTAGTATCATAGGGAAGGTCTTAAGTCCTCTCCGACATTTCTAACACTTCATAAACTTCAGACAGACTTGGGCAAGAAGCCAGATGCTTGCAAAGAAATTCTGAATGCTGAAGGCAAGAAGTGGAATTTTTTGTTAGTATATTTTTTCTTCTTGGTTTCAATGCTATATTTAGGGAGGTGGGGAGAGGGGAGGGGAGAGAGAGAGAGAGAGATTAGGAATTTCTTCATCTTCTGTAGTCACTCCAGTTGCTCTGCTCCTCATAACCGATGTCTCCTTTTGGGATAATGTTCAGTTCCACAAGGGAATTTTCTTAACCAGGGCTTCTGTAAGGGCAAAAGAGGAAACCAGATCAGAGGTAAGTCAGCCTGTCACTTCTGAGGCAGCACAGAATAATTATTGCTCTGATGAACAATGATCAGTTATTAGCCATGGAGAATGACTGAAGTCGTTTCAGAAAAGGTTTGGCGTAAATGAATCAACTCTGCTTGGTCATTCCAGGGGACTGAACTCAGCAATCAGTGCTAGCAGTTTGAGAGTCCAATAATAGGCAGCTGTAGCTGACTCAGATCGTCCATGGATTGGGAGGAAAGGTGCAGATGTAGTGCACACTAAACAGTGGGGTATATAAGCTCTCCTGGACTTGATTTTCCCATTGGAATAACTCTCTGGTTTTGGTTGAGTCACTTATTGCTCGTGAAGGGGGAATGAGTCCTGGCCAGGCTCTGTTCCTGACTGTTCTGTGTGGCCTTGTGCACATCCCCTGAACTTCTCTGCAGCTGAGTTTGTAAAATGGTATCACTGTATTTATCTACTTCACAGGGAATTTACCTAATTCACAGTGAGAATTATTTAAGGTTTACAAAGTGTTTTGCATTGCTCATGTGAAAGGCATCACATCTCCATTAACATCTGTCACTACTTTGGGTCTGTATTTGGTCGTTAAACCTGAATTCTTGTTAAAGTTGGCTTATACAGATTAAAAAGTAGGAAGGCCATGCTGCTCTGTGCATTGTCTCTTCACACATGGCACAGAAAGCTAGGCTTGCTGAGGGCTGGAGAATGGTGCAGGTCTAAGCTTGACGGCGCAGCAGAAAGTGAGAGAACCTTTCAGAAAAATGCAGCTTTCCTTCTTTTAATAAAGTGCCTAGGTCACTATTAGAAGAAACACTTTAGCATGGTAACATGACATGCCCTTTTGATATGGCTGCTACTAGTGGAAAATTGGGGTAAAATACTCGATCCGTTGCTCATTTCAAACCTTTTCCTCAGGGAAAATTAAACTTGCAAAGCCCATACAGTTGGTCGGAACTGCAGTGAGCCTGGCATGTGACTAGTGCTAAAATTCTATGAAACAAGAGGTGAAAATTTACCTAAAAAGAGTTGAGACTCAGACATTTGAGAATTCAACCACACAAAAGTTTATTTCCTGTGGAACCTTTATTATCGATCTATAGGGAGAGAAATAGAAGAAAGTCCTGTCCAATGGAAAAGGCAGTTGTTTGGGAGTCATAAAATGTGCAGTTTCTTTCCATGTATGCCACTAACCTGCTATGTCCCTCGGTTTCCGCATCAGTAGAAAGAGAATAAGGGTACTCGCAAAACACTTGGAGATCACGGGGTGAAACTGCTATTCTGAAGTATTTTGATTAGCATTCAGGAGAAGCAGTATACACTTTGCCCTCTGCACTTTCACTCAGCATTTGAACCAAACTCTGGAGTAGCCAGTAGTGTTCTTTCTAGTGGCAATGACTAAAATACAGGAAGCCTATGTGGGGAAGTCATATGTTGGATGACATGCCGATGGAGTGATTCTCATAGGTCTGCCTTTGTTTGGCACATAACCCTGGGCGAGAAAGTTAAGGGACCAAATGTAACTCCCTGTTGAAAGGTTCTGCCATTCATATTCCCAGCCAATTCTGCTCAGGCCTGTTGTCAAATGTAAGAGCAGACAAGCAGCTGGAGGAAAAATAAAGAGCAGAACTTCAACTTAATAAACAAATGGCTCATGGCTCAGAGGTCTTTCCAATAAAAGAACCTTCTCTTTCCAAAAGGTACTGCACAGATGTCTTTTGCCTCTTGTAGGGAGTTACTAGATAATAGAGATACAGAGATGAAGGACAGCACGACATACGATGTATTTCTTGCCCCTGCTCACTAATCCATCTCTACCAGTGTCCTCGTAGCATTCAAAATCTCTGAACTTCTTTCTGAAAGTGGCTCCTTTTTAAAAATAATAAAGATCCTGTTACAAAAAGGCCTGTCTTCCTCACAGACATGGACTTTCCCCCGGTTATGCTGATCCCTCAACCGGGACTGATGGATCTCAGTCCTGGATCCATGAGGTCTGTATTCCCACACAATCTCCGGTCTAGAGATGAAAGTAGTGTCCACTGGAGATATGTCATTCCAATGCTTCTCAGCGATAGATGCGTTTGTTTCTAGCTCTGGCAGATTGCGAGATATTGAACCTTCCAAATCAAAATGGGAGAGCTTAATAGATAATTTGTACAGATATGAAAATGTACCGCTCAATTTAAGGCTTTACAGGAAGAGGGACATACAAAATACTATGGTTTCAGAGTAGCAGCCGTGTTAGTCTGTATTCGCAAAAAGAAAAGGAGTACTTGTGGCACCTTAGAGACTAACAAATTTATTTGAGCATAAGCTTTCATGAGCTACAGCATCCGATGAAGTGAGCTGTAGCTCACGAAAGCTTATGTCTTAGTCTCTAAGGTGCCACAAGTAATCCTTTTCTTTTTACAAAATACTATGGCACCAATAAGATGTTTGAAAAGTCTAAACATTTCAGGAGTAACTCTTCTCTAAAATGTGGCATAAACAAGTCTGTGGTGGCTTGAAGGCTTTATTGGCACTGAGATAGGCGACCAGGGTAATGTAACCATTTCTGATTCATGATAAGAATAAACTCATAACAGCACTGACCATTGTGTGTGTATATTTAGTGACAGGCAAGTGACATATTTCTATATATATATAGGTCTTCTTCCTTCACGTCTACTGGTGTAAATCAGGAGTAACTCTGTTGAAGTCCGTGGAGTTACACCACTGCAAAATAGACATAGTAATAGACAAGCCCTTGAATATTTCCTAGTATGCGGATTTGTATTTTCACAAGCTTCAGTCCATATTTTCCATGCTTGACCAATGACAGGGCTGAAGGAGTGCAGCTCTTTCCGGGTTTTAAATAGAGTCTCCAGAGTGTCTAGCATTGCTGATATTTCACCAGAGCATCGGCTTCTAGCCTGCTTTCAGAAAGAATGCATCTATGCCCAACTGAATGGCTCGATTACACTTTAAAAAAATAATTCTGAAAAACTGAATTTGCCTTCTTTTGATTGATAAAAATCCCTTTAAGTCTTTGGCATGACACTGATGGGACGTTAGGATATATAATTGCTGGAACATAGGTATAGTTTTCTGAGGGGACGCTCCCACAATGTGATCCATGAAGGGTCCTGCATCCTTGTAGGTCAGATGACAGGATCCTAGCCCTAGACTGCAAGCTCTGAGGAGCAGGGACTGTATACACCTGTATGCATGTGTAACCCACCGCTCAGTGTGTGTTGGTGCTGATCCGCAGAGCCAGTGAACTGTTAAAGCCACAAGCTACAGAAGTTTGGCTCTTTAGCTCAAGTTTTAGCAGGTCATGCTTTTAGCTCTAGTGGGCTGCAGTTCAAACCCCAGTGTGCCAGCAGAGAGAGTGGATAATAATTCAAGGTCCATGAGTACTTCCATTCTAACCCCCTTTTCAGTTACTTTCCAACTTCCAAACTTTTCGCCCATCAGAGCGAAACTTTCAGGGCCTTGCTTTTTCTTTAAGTTTGAGCAAAATACTTCCACATTTATAAAACCCTTGTGACTTTTTTGAAGAGCTCTAAATGCCAACGTACTGGGGAAGCTTGGCAACTGGGGAAAGTTGCATTTGGCATGGAAATAGCCCTAACAGAAAAGAAATTCATTGGAGGGATCTGGTTAAAAAAAAAAAAAAGCTGGGGCGCAGGTTTGATTTGACTAAGTTATGAGGGCTTGAAAATTGTCTTCTCTGCAGACGTAGCAGACAGGGTCTAATTTTTAAAAAAGACTTGAAACAGGCTTTTTTTTCCTAACCAGTGTTCTGGGTGAAAGAACACACCTGACTAGAGTTAATGTGGTGTGCGTGACCTTAACTGCAGCGTCCTCGCTTTGCAGGGTTTCGTTCTGCAAGCCGGATGCTGGCATAACATAGTCTTTTCTATGAGAAAGGGTAATAAATGTGAACAAGTGTGAAAAGTGCTGAACTGACATTCCTGAGTACTGAAATTCTGAGTACTGAAAAACTGAGCTTGGTAAAGGCAACTTTCTCCCATTCAGCTCCAGCCGACTTGTCTCAATTGTGATATGATGGGGGCCAGTCTAGGGGTGATTGTGATCAGTCAGGGACAGATTTTTAAAGAGATTTTAGGCACCAAAAGATGCAGCTAGGTTCCTGGCAAGATTTTCAAAAGCTTAGTGGTGCCTAACTCCCATTGGTTCAATAGGCGTTAAGCACTTTTAAAAAATTTCACTGTGTCTATCTGCATCTTTAGGGGCTTAATTCCCTTCGGCCGCTCTGGTACCTTCAGACCTTAGCTTCTGCTGAGAATGTCAATGAGAGTGCCTCTTAGTGATGGTTCTTTTTGTGATGGAGTCAACTGTCCCCCAGAAAAACCAGCACATTCCACAAAGCCTGTGAGCTTCCCCCGGATTTGTTTAGCTAGTTTCCTTTCTTCTGAACAATTCTGAACTCAGGGTATTCTGCTGGCAGTATGCAGCAAAGCCATCCTTTCCAAGCTCACTGAGATACACATGGCATAAAAGCTGTCCTCTGTGCTCTGTCTACAAAAAATACCATATTTGGCCAGTTTGAGCCATAGTTGAGCAGGAACTTGCCAGCACACGGATCTGACCATTTTAAATCGAAAGAGAGCAGGTTTAACCCTTCGTTTATAAATAAGATGATAAATCACTGGAGGAAATTTAAACACAGAGTGGCTGCAAAGTTAAACACACGCTGAAGCCATTCCCAGAGAGCTGGGTAACGTTCGAAGGCAGGAGGTGGGGGGGGGTGGGAATTAGCCCAGCTGTTCGGATTTAGGACTGTGAGACGGGGAAAAGCCAAAGCATTAACTTTGACTGTTTATTTGCATTACACTCTGGCTTGTTTGTTAATGTTCTTTTCGGTCTTGGCTGTCGCAACATATGGATCTCTCATTCCCTCGCTCTGTGCCCCCATGCCAAGATCCTATCTGCATATGTCGCTAAATAACCCGTTAACAGTGCAGGTGCTGCTACAACAGAGCTTGGTTAATTCCCCCTGGCTGCCTGTCTTCTGCATCCCACTTTGCATCACAGGGCCTGAGCCAAAGGCCAAGTGAAAAGACTTCCCTGGTCTTTGCTAAGCATTGGATCAGGCCCCTAAAGCCAAGGCTGAAGTCGGTGTTTGCTGCAGAAGCAAAACTAAAAATGCAGTGAATGAAAACTTGGTGGTCAACTCTGCCCTGCTGGGGGTGGCCCAAGAGTTCCAGGGCTGAGCTACCCATGAGAAATAAGTTGACAACAGGGAAAGAGACTTTAGGGTCTGGTCCAGCAAAGCAGACGTCCGTTTCCTATCTGGCACAAATCCTCATGGAATCAGGGCCGGCTCTAGGGTTTTTGCCGCCCCAAGCAAAAAATTTGCCGCCCCAAGCTCAGGTGGGGCTAGGGCTCGCAGGCGGCACTGGAAGTGGAGGGAGCAATGTCACCTTCTCCCAGCGCCTGCAGGGGCTTTCCCGCCTCCCCCGCCCAGCCGTGCAGAGAAGCTCCGATATAAGGGGTGGCACAAGGTAGCGCAGCCCCGGCTCCCCGGCAGAACTCGCCCTCTCTTCCCCAGGTAGTGGCTGGGCCCTGGCAGCTCAGCATCCTGGGGTGGGGCTTCCTCTTCCCGCTGCGGCCGGGGGCGTGGCTCCCTCACCCCGTCGAAGTGGCGCAGCTCCGAGAGCGCAACTGCCCCGAAAAGAAAGGCTGGCCGGAACGCCGCCCCTGGAAATGTGCCGCCCCAAGCACGTGCTTGCTTTGCTGGTGCCTACAGCCAGCCCTGGATGGAATCAGCCCATGGCATGGGTCAAGGATAAAGAATCGCAAAGAGAGTTGCTCTTCTAACACTGAACAAGGAGCTTGATCAGAATAAGGAAAACAATAGCAACTCTAAGCCTTTGTTTTCTCCCTTTCCCAACCATCCCGCCTAGCTGCCTGCTACAGATTTAAAGAAACCAGGGGTATGTGCAGGAATTTAAATGTCACTGTTTTTGGAGGGGCAGGTTCTGTGCCCCTGCTGCAGCTCTGGGACCAGGGGAGCTCGCTCTCCCCACCCCAACCCCAAAAAGAAACAGATACAGATCCTCACAACCTCAGGTGTTGAATCTGGCCTTTGATAATAAAGTATCTGACAGTGGTGTAGATAACTGAACAGTTAGGCTGAAACCAGATACTTAGACGATGATTAGGTCTGCAGAAATGGGTAGGAATTTTGGGGGAGAAGAAGCTTTTTCATGATATTATGGTACTTCCACTCTGTTGTCACTGCGACACGCAAATGAAAATAATTGGATAAAAAAAGACATAGATCTGAGCAGTGAAGATCTGACGCAGTCCAGTTGCAAACTGTCCCAGCATGTCAGGGGTGCTTGTGCCAGAGAGGTAACATGGTCCTGTGAAAAGTGCACCCGATTTGGAATAAGGAGACCTGGGAGACCTCTGGAGAATCTTGACTCTGCCGCTGACTTTCTCTTTGCCCTTCAGCAAGTCACTTTGGACTAGATTGCTAAAGGTGTTTAGAGATTGCTGCACTCAGCATTGCAGTGCCCAACTGAGTTAGGTGCTTAAGTCTCATTTTCAAAAGGGATATAGGCACTTAGGAGCCAAAATCCCATTGGCAACCAATGGGACTTAGGTTCCTATGTTCCTAAATCACTTGTGAAAAATTAGACTTAGACTCCTAAATCAGGTAGGCATTACAAAGTTGAGTGCAGCAATGCTTAAACCCCTACAGAAATCTGGGCCTTTGCCCCTCTGTGCCTCCATATCCCCATTTTACAGAAGAGGACAATATACCTTTTGTCAAGCCCTCGGAGCTCTACAGCTGAAAAGTACTAAGTAATATTAACTGGGATTTTGGTCCAGAGCCATCTCATTTTTAAAATATGGGTGGAGGGTTTTTAGTTTTTGCCCTACCAGCTCCCCAATCCCTAATGCATATTACCAAGCGAGGGGTAGAAAAATAATAGAATGTGACCCAACAACAAAAGTCCACTCACCTTATATTACAACTCTTCTGTAACGATTTCAAATCTGATCTGGAGAAGGCGCAAGCTCTCTTTTGCATGGGGCCCAACTTGCGGCTTTTGCATTGCCCGCTAGTGAGGAAACCTTTAATGTAGGGATGGCCAACCTGAGCCGGAGAAGGAGCCAGAATTTACCAAAGTACATTGCCAAAGAGCCACTGTAATACGTCAGCAGCCCCCCATCAGCTCCTCCCCGCCCCTGCTCCCAGTGTCTCCCACCCACCAGCAGCCCCACCGATCAGTGCCTCCCCGTCCCTCCCCGCACTTCCTGATCAGCTGTTTTGTGGCATGGAGGAGGCTCTGGGGGTGGGGGAGAGGAGTGAGGGCATGGCAGGCTCAGGGGAGGGGGTGGGAAGGGGTGGAGTGGGGGCAGGGCCTGTGGCAGAGCCAGGGGTTGAGCAATGAGCACCCCCCGGCACATTGGAAAGTTGGCGCCTGTAGCTCCAGCCCTGGAGTCAGTGCCTAGACAAGGAGCCACATATTAAATTCTGAAGAGCCGCATGTGGCTCCGGAGCCCCAGGTTGGCCACCCCTGCTTTAGCATAACCTTTTGGGCTTTGTTACTGAGACATTGGTACAGGCACAAGGGACACCAAATAGAAGCCAACTCCATGCCATCCTGTATCTAATTTTCTCTGACACAGATCCTTCCCTTTTCCATGGAGGCAGGGTGAACAGATCTAAACCAACCATTTTGGCCTCTCCCTTAGAAAAATCCAACACTGTAAATTCAGTTTGACAGACAAAGGGTTACCTACCACCTTTTGGATGCTAGGTCTGCAAAGGCCAAGACCGTGCTTCACTTTAAACTGGGGCTAGGTGAACAAGCCATATGGTTTGCCTCAAGTATCCACAGTATATGAACAATATTCCTTGAGGCCGGGGCATGTCCATTTTATTTGCCTGTAAAGCACCATGCATACCTATGACACTCTCAATTATAGGGATAATGAGGCATGTTTACAGCATATTTTGCTCAAGTTGCTAACTTGAACTGAACTGGAGCAAAGGAAAATGTAGGGTGAACATTGGAAATTCCTATGCCAGAAGAAGAAAAATCACACAGGAGAAGTAGTGGAAGCTCATAACTTGGGACATTTAAAACTAAACTGGATGCGTAGAGACGATGATAGACAAAGAGCAAATTGGATCACATGACCAAGGGCAGCTAACAATTCAAATTTGGTTGTCTCAATTCCCAGGCTTTGTTCTCACTGCCTGATGTAAATTACAATGAAATATTTTTGGTGCCGTGATTGTCTAAAGGCGTCTATCTCCAGCGTTCTGCTTTCTCTGATTTGGATTACTGTTTCGGTGTGTTTTTCATTTTTATTCTCATTTGCATTGTATCTGACTCTTACTTGGGGACACCAGCGGGAGTGTTTCTTTGACTTTCATGGGGGATTAGGCCTTTGGTCTCATATGTTTAATTCTGTCCTAACTTTAATATAAATTAAAATGCCATTGCCACCCTCAGTTCGAGCTTGAGAGGTGGAATAGAGACTGTGTTATTCTGTATTTCAGACTCAGGTAGAAACTCTCAGATTGAGGCGGGGCAGAATTGGATTTCCGTTTTTTTACCATTTCAACAGATAATATCAATGTTCATTTTAAAGCATTTTTTTTAATCTTTTTAATTATTTAAATTTTCACAGTGGCAGGAAATTATGGAGGGGAGGGTCAGACAAAGCAGCAAACTTGTGGCTCTCCTTATCAGGGCAGGGCAGAGAAAGGGGATTCTGTTTCATGAAGCATTTTGATATTTCAGATTTGGTTTTGCCGCGATTTGGAACAAAACCCAACAATTTTGAAATTCTCCATGACTTCCCCAGAGCTGCGAACCTTGAGACCCCTGGAAACCCCAGCTCCAGGACCATGCCCTTCATGGGCTACCCCAGAGCCACAGACCCTGAAATCTCCAGTTCAAGGGTCTTCTGCCTCAGGGGCTGACTCTAGAAGCCCAGGAATTCCATGCTGCCCCAGAACCACAATCCAGGGAGCTTGGGAGCCAGTGTCCCCAGGACTTCCAGGTTCCCAGCTCCCCATCAGACCACCAGATAGGCTGCCAAAGAGCTGGGAACCTAGAAGCCTGGGATCCCCAGCAGCCCGCCGCTTTACTGAAATTGAAGCAAAGCACTGTAGCTAATCAGTATTCCCAGATGGAAACCTGTTCCCCTGGCGAATTTTCAACCCGCTCTGCTCGTTAGGTTGCATTTTACAGGGGTAACTATTAACAGGAGCGTCTTGCGGGCAAAGCGACGCTCATTCTGTTTCCAAGAATTTCTCATGAGCAGCAGAGTGGTTGAGCACATGTAGAGAATCTCTTCAAATGCTCCGACGCTCACTTAGAAGAGCACTGGCCTTTCTAGAAACCTTCCTAGGCTTTCTGCAGATTGCACAGGACGTTTCACCTTCTCTGACAGGAACTCCAAGGATATTTCAAGTTCTGTTAATTCTGTTTACATCTAAGTTTCTCATATTACTAAGTTTATTCATTGATCTCATGTGCTTTAAGCTCGTTTGGCCCCGGGCTTTCAGTATTATCTCGGCTGATGCTCTCGGGGGCAGGGAGGATGGGGGTTTAACCCGCAGGTCCCAAAGGCTGATTTGAGGTATTCCAGATGTTTTTCAAACCACTTATTTCAATCAGCCAAGTTTCCATGTATGTAGTTTTTATACCAATATGTTTAAAATAGTAGGTAAGCCGGGAATGATTTGAAAATTAAACTGTCGGACCCCGGCAGCAGCAGCTTGGTTTGGAATCTCGAGCTTGATGTTGCAATGTCTACAAAGCTCTAGAAGCTGCTACACAGCCGACTGAGTCTTGGCTGTAAAATGAAACTGTTCCTTACTTTTATGGCGAAGGTAACTGTCTGGAAACTATCTGACTGTATCTGAAGAACGCAGACCCTCATCCAGTGATGAGCTGCCAAAATCTTAACAACCGGTCCCCTATAAAAAGTTCTGATTTAAGGGATGTGCCCCAGTATGTATTTTTTGTACCAACAGGGTTACCATATGTCTGTATTTTCTCAGGAGGAATTTTTAAAATTTTAATTTTAATTTTAAAAATTAAAAAAAAATAAAATTAAAATTAAAATTTTAAAAATTCCTCCTGGACGGCGATTTAAGAACCAAAAAGCCTGACCTGTCCGGGAAAATACAGATGTATGTTAACCCTGCCTAAAGTTCTTTTTTAAAAAGATGGGCCTGAACTAGAGATGAGCTCCGTTTCACATGTGTGAGTCCCCACCACTCCCTGGGGGTGTGCTAGGGTGACCAGATGTCCCGATTTTATAGGGACAGTCCCAATTTTGGGGTCTTTTTCTTATATAGGCTCTTATTACCCCCCAATCCCTGTCCTGATTTTTCACACTTGCTGTCTGGTCACCCTAGGGTGTGCACATGTGTGGGTCCCAGCTGCTCCCTGTCCCCCTCATTGAAGCAGGTGTGCAGGGTTACTGTCCTGGGAATTGCAGGACACCAGTGGACGTGGGGGCAGCTGCAGACAGGGGCGTGGGGCAGGGCTAGCTGGAGGCAGGGGGCGCGGAGCTGGCTGGAGACAGGAGGGTGCGGGGTTGGCTGGAGGCAAGGGGGTGTGGGGCTGTCTGGAGACAGGGGCAGGCTGCGGGCAGGGCAGGGGGTACATGCGGCAGGGGCTGGCTGCGGGCAGGGCAGGGGGTGCATGCGGCAGGGGCTGGCTGGATATAGGGCAGGGGGTGCGGCAGGGGCTGGCTGCAGGCAGGGGGTGCAGGGCTGGCTGGAGACAGGGCAGGGGGTGCGTGCGGCAGGGGCTGGCTGCGGGCAGGGCAGGGGGTGAGTGCGGCAGGGGCTGGAGATGGGCTGGCTGCAGGCAGGGGGTGCAGCAGGGGCTGCTGCAGGCAGGAGTGCGGGGGTGGCTGGAGACGGGCTGGTTGCGGGCAGGGCAGGGGGTACAGCAGGGGCTAGTGCGGGCAGATGCGGGCAGGGCAGGGGGTGCGTGGTGCAGGGGTGGCGGGAGATGGGCTGGCTGCGGGTAGGGTGTGCAGGGGTGGCTGGAGACATGGGCTGGCTGCAGGCAAGGCAGGGGATGCATGCAGCTGGGGCTGGTTGCGGGCAGGGGGTGCAGGGGTGGCTGGAGACAGGGGCTGGTGCGAGCAGTGGGTGCCGAGGGTGTGGCAGGGGCTTGCTGCAGGCAGGGCAGAGGGTGGCTGGAGGCAGGGGCTGGCTGCAGGCAGGGAGCATGGGGGTAGCTGGAGACAGGGGCTGGCTGCGGGCAGGGCAGGGGGTGCGGCAGGGGCTGGCTGCAGGCAGGTGGTGTGGGGGTGGCTGGAGACGGGCTGGCTGTGGGCAGGTAAGAGGGTGTGGCAGGGGCTGGGTGCGGGCAGGAGCTACGGGGTGGCTGGAGACAGGGCAGAGGGTGGCTGGAGACGGGCTGGCTGCAGGCAGAGGGTGCAGGGATGGCTGGAGGCAGGGAAGGGGCTGGAGGCAGGGGCTGGCTGCGGGCAGGGCAGGCGGTGTGGCAGGGGCTGGCTGCAGGCAGAGGGTGCGGGGGTGGCTGCGGGCAGGGCAGGGGGTGGCTGGAGGCAGGGGCTGGCTGCGGGGAGGGCAGGGGGTGCAACAGGGGCTGGCTGCAGGCAGGGGGTGTGGGGGTGGCTGGAGGCAGGGCAGGGGCTGGAGGCAAGGGCTGACTGTGGGCAGGGCGGGGGGTGGCTTGAGACAGGGGCTGGCTGGAGGCAGGGGGTGGCTGTGGGCAGGGCAGGGACTGGAGGCAGGGGCTGGCTGCAGGCAGGGGGTGCAGGGGTGGCTGGAGGCAGGGTAGGGGAGGCTGGAGGCAGGGGCTGTGGCAGGGGCTGGCTGCGGGCAGGGTGCTGGGTGCTCACGGGGAGAGCAGCAGCAGGACGCAGCCCAGGCCCAGCGGAGCAGCCGGGGACCCACCAGGCAGCAGCGGGAGCCCCGGGGCCAGGGGAGCAGCAGCAGCACCAGGGCTCGTGCCCAGGGCCCGGCAGCAGCCCACGTGGCTCCCGCAGCGCAGCGCCCCCGGCGGCCGGAGGAGGAATCACATCACTTCCCGGCCGGAGCCCAGCAAAGCCTCAGCGCCCCCTGCAGGGCAGCGGGTGAACAACCGGATCTAAAACTGCTTCAAAATTAAAAGGAGTACTTGTGGCACCTTAGAGACTAACAAATGTATTAGAGCATAAGCTTTCGTGAGCTACAGCTCACTTCATCGGATGCGACCGATGAAGTGAGCTGTAGCTCACGAAAGCTTATGCTCTAATACATTTGTTAGTCTCTAAGGTGCCACAAGTACTCCTTTCCTTTTTGCGAATACAGACTAACACGGCTGCTACTCTGAAACCTGCTTCAAAATTAACAACCAGTTCGCACGAACCCGGTGAGAACCGGCTCCAGCTCCCCACTGCCTCTATCTGCCCACCCCAGTCACAGATCAGAGCACCAGCAGACACTCAAAGCAAGCCTCAGCCTGAGGCACACTCAACAGGGCACTTCTCCCTGTTCCCACCTGTCCCCGTGCCTCAGTGAGTCGCAGCTGAGAATAGCAGATTCAGGACAAACGGCTGAGAAACAGGGCAGGCTCACCTCAAACTGGTGGTTATTCTATCATAGAATCATAGAATCTCTGGGTTGGATATTCAGGAGGTGTCTAGTCCAATCCCCTGCTCAAAGCAAGACCAGTTCCCAACTAAATCATCCCAGCCGGGGCTTTGTCAAGCCTGATCTTAAAAACTTCAAAGGAAGGAGATTCCACCACCTCCCTAGGTAACCTATTCCAGTGCTTCACCACCCTCCTAGTGAAAAAGTTTTTCCTAATACCCAACCTAAACCTCCCCTACTTCAACTTGAGACCATTACTCCTCGTTCCGTCATCTGCCACCACTGAGAACAGTCTAGATCCATCCTCTTTGGAACCCCCTTTCAGGTAGTTGAAAGCAGCTATCAAATCCCCCCTCATTCTTCTCTTCTGCAGATTAAATAATCATTAGATTGTATCAAGCCAGTAATAAAAGTAAATTTTGGTCTCCCCACACTGGTTAACAAGAAGCAAAATATGCCGCCTCCTTCGGCATTCCAGCCCTTATTGCACCCCTGGACTTTGTGATGAGTGGTTCCTGAAATCCAATTTCATCGGACAAAGAGATCAGACCACATAGCCAGGTCAATATACAAGATCCACACTGCTGCCAATCCTTTAGTAACTAAAATCTAGTGGTTTATTAATAAAGAAAAGAGGAAGAGAGTTAAAATGGTTAATAGAATCATATACCTACAATAATGGCAATGCTCTTATAGCAGGTTTGTAGCAGTGATGTTACAGACTGCTGGCTTGTGAAGCCTTTGGTAACTTCCAAAAGATTGGAAGTTCCTCAGTCCATAGTCCAATATACTCCTTTTAGTTGTAAATTCACAGTCCAGAGAATCAGAGAAGGAAAAATGGAGTCATTTCAGGGGTCTTTGATACCCTTTGTCATGTGCCTGGAAATGTACAGTCCCAAACAAAGCTCACAGCCCAGTTTGTGGGAAATTACTGGCACAAGATGGAGTCCAGGGTCTCAGGGGCATGTCACATGCCCTTACATGGCTTGCTGACTCACAGGGGCAGCCATTGGCCATATCCGTGCTAAGGTGTTCACAGAAAGACTTATCCAAGTGGAATGAGTTTCTCCTATGGCCCGTTGTGAAAGTGAAATGTTCTTAATGGGCATTCAAGCTTGGTCATAGTTCAACCCTACAGCATCACTGCCAAAGCTCACTTCTCTGCTCCCACTTAACCCCTAGATGACCCACCCCCACGACAACACAGAGCTCTAGGCAGAGACAGAACCTCCCTGTTGTTCAGTCCCAGGCTGTGGCACCATCACTTCTCCATGGCCTCACCCCTCCATCTGGAGTGGCAAAGGAAGGAAGCGAGGCAGGGACAGGGTTTCTTACATTCAGACGGTACCAGGCAGTGGGGAGGGTCCCAGTATCTACATGCTGGCCTCTGAGCTGTCTCTGCCTGGCTGGATGAGCTGAGCATGCTGCACTTTCTCCTTCTGCCACATACAATCCTCCCTTTGGGGAGTATTGGCAGGGCCCCTGCTACTTCCAGGTGTAGTTAATGGCCCATTGATATCCATGGGACAGTTCAAACCTCTCCGAGCAACCATTGTAGGCTCTTTGTATGCTCAGGGAGATGTTGCTTTCTTTGTACACACTGGCAGATGTTGCTGTCACTTCCAGGTGTAGTTAACACCCCATTGAAATTCATAGGACAGTTCACACCTCTCAGAGCAAGTGTTTCAGGCTCTTTGCACACTCAGACAGATGTTGCTGTCTTGGTTATGCCCACTTCATATTTTCAATCTTTTCTTCACAAGCTTGAGGGCTAGAAGCTTACCCCAGACTACTGCTGATGTGCCCAGTGTTTCCACACTGCCCCAAGGCCCACCTGCTGTGCTTGTCTGGCACTTTAATTATAATTATTATTTACTTATGGATTTGTTTGAGAATAGTGCTGGGTACCCCGTCATTGACCCCATTATTTTAGGCACTGGACAAACACCGAACAAACAAAAAGAAAAGGAGTACTTGTGGCACCTTAGAGACTAACAAATTTATTTGAGCATAAGCTTTCGTGAGCTACAGCTCACTTCATCAGATGCACCTGATGAAGTGAGCTGTAGCTCATGAAAGCTTATGCTCAAATACATTTGTTAGTGTCTAAGGTGCCACAAGTACTCCTTTTCTTTTTGCGAATACAAACTAACAGGGCTGCTACTCTGAAACAGACCAAACAAAGAGTCCCTGCTCCAAAAAGCTTATGCAATGTAAGTATGAGACAAGAGACACAAGGTGAATACAGACAGATGAATAGTGGAAGCACAAGGAAACAATCAGACACTACTGCTCAGCATGACAGGCTGTGATGTCAGCACACCAGCTGCCTAATTCTTGCCTAGATAGCATTTCTACATGTCCCAAGCTTCTGAGCAATAGGATTTTCTCCAGCCCGCTAAGTGAAGATTTTTAAATGAGAATGAAGAATTTGGAGACCATTTATCCACCATGGTTGGCTCATCTCTGTGCCCAGTGGCATCAATCATACCACCTGTATGCAAGGAACAAAGCCACCCTGCTCTGGTCTGCCCAGTCCTTATTCATGATTCCTGTGAAACTCTGCTGAAAGGTAGTGCCTCTCATCGACTCCCAGCAATAAGTGAGTCAACAGATCTGTATCTTCTCTTCTTTAAAAACTGAACAGATGTGTGCATGCCTAAAGGTACATCTGAACTTGGTGCTGGGGGTACGATTCCCAGCTCCAGGAGACATAACTGCACTAGCTCTCATCCTGCCAGTGTGCTAAAAATAGAGCATAGCTCCGGCAGTGCAAGCAGCAGGAGGAGATAGTTGCCCCAAGTACATGCCTAGGGTCTCTGATGGGCATGTATTTGGGTCTGCTAGCTCAAGGACAACTAGTCCGGGTATCAGAGTAGCAGTTGTGTTAGTCTGTATTTGCAAAAAGAAAAGGAGTACTTGTGGCACCTTAGAGACTAACAAATTTATTAGAGCATAAGCTTTCGTGAGCTACAGCTCACTTCATCGGATGAAGTGAGCTGTAGCTCACGAAAGCTTATGCTCTAATAAATTTGTTAGTCTCTAAGGTGCCACAAGTACTCCTTTTCTTTTAGTCCGGGTATGTCTCCTCAAGTTGGAATTCACCACTCCCCCCAGCTCCAAATGTAGACATACCTTACATTTGCTTTGCCTATTGCTGTACCTCTTGTCCATCCACAGATCTTTCCTCCTTGTGGTTTGTTATCCCATCATGTTGGGCCATATCTAAAATAAGCTGTTCAGGGCAGTAGCATGACTCTGCTTAGCTTGTGAGATGTGATGTGATCACAGACTGAGATGGTCTGGCTGCAGGCCACTGGGAAGATATAATTATCCATAGATTCCCAAGCCAGAAGGGACCATTGTGATCATCTAGTCTGACCTCCTGTGTAACACAGGCCATGGAACTTCCCCCAGATAATTCCCAGAGCAGATCTTTTAGCAACACACCCAATCTCGATTTTAAAATTGCGATTAATAGAGAATCCACCACAACCCTTGGTAAATGCGTTCAAAATGCCTCATAACGTGGCTGCAAGTGTTCTATCCTGTGAACCCCTGCACATGCCTGTAAATGTCTCTTTGTTGTTGCTTCCTTCTTCCAGGTCCCCAGAGCACTGAGTATGCACGCCTCCTCCACACGAGTACCGGCCCTTAACCCTCTCAACTCCACGAGAGCGCCCAACTCTAGCATCTCAGATGAGGACAACTTGTTCAACAAGTTCATCCATCTGGACCAAGAACTTTACCAAGATTTTTACAGCCTGTGGATAGCCCTGATGGCAGTAAATGCCATCATTTTCCTGGTGGGCGTTGTACTGAACAGCTTAGCTCTCTACGTATTCTGCTTCCGCACCAAGACAAAAACCACCTCTGTCATCTACACCATCAACCTGATAGTTACTGATCTACTGGTGGGCTTCTCCTTGCCCACCCGAATCATCATGTACTACACTGCAGGGGATTGCCTGAAATGTTCCTTTGTTCACATCTTCAGCTACTTCGTCAACATGTACTGCAGCATTCTCTTCTTGACATGCATCTGCATCGACCGGTACCTGGCCATCGTGCAGGTAGAAGCCTCACGTAAGTGGAGGAACCCCAGCTGTGCCAAGGGGATCTGTGTCTTCATCTGGGTCTTTGCAACTGTGGTCACTTTCTCCATCCTGACCACGGCGATAACCTTCGCATCCTGCTGCCTTGCCAAGATCTTTGCCGTGATGGTCTGTGAGTATTTCTTCCCGCTCATCATCATCACCTTCTTCACCACCAGGATAATGTGTGCGCTGTCCAAGCCCAGCCTCATGCACCAGAGCCGTGAGAGGCGAATGAGGGCCGTTCAGCTCCTCACCACCGTTCTCATCATCTTCATGATCTGCTTTACACCTTTCCATGTGCGCCAGGTGGCCATTTCCATCAACCCAGACATGCCCCGTGACGTCAGCTTAATTGTCTACCATGTGACCGTGACTCTGAGTAGCCTCAACAGCTGCATGGACCCCATTGTCTACTGCTTTGTCACCAACAACTTCCAGCTGACCATGAAAAATATCTTCAGGAAGTCAGAGCCTGAGCAGACAAGTGGGGACATCATCAGTATGAACAAGAGCTCCAAGGGCTCAGGTACAAATGCGATCATTGCCTTCTCAAACACAATAGGCAGCCCTTTGAGCTTACCTTCGACAAACAGTACACAGATATAACCAGCTACTAGAGGGACATGCTACAGTAAGCCAGTGTGGAATATTGCTGGGCTGTCTGGTACTATTGCCCTTGGCCTCTTGTTTTCTAATACGAGCTTTGGAGCGATTGTGTTAGAATTTATTCCACGAGAACATTATGCTCTTTTTGGAAAAGTGC
Source organism: Dermochelys coriacea (assembly GCF_009764565.3). Classification (NCBI taxonomy): domain Eukaryota; kingdom Metazoa; phylum Chordata; order Testudines; family Dermochelyidae; genus Dermochelys; species Dermochelys coriacea. Next base: position 9,658,098 of record NC_050069.1, read on the forward strand.
CATTAGTACCAATACAAAAGAAAGTCCATTAATTACAGTTCACAACAGGAATACTCTGTTTGCATTTTAATATAGATGTTTTACTAGCAGCAAATCCCTTACTGTTGTGGTCTTTCTTTCACTGTTTCACACTGCAATGTGACATTAAGATACCAAACTGCAGGAGGACTTAGAAGGCCATAAACACTCTTCTTGTTGGTGAAAGCCTTCCAGTCTCGGGAAGGAATATTGTTGTTGAGTAACACGGATTCTGCTGACCTTTCCACGTTACTAGAGACAGCAAAGATTTAAGACACCAAGCAGAGTTGTCAGTTTGAGGTGACCGAACTGAAGCCGGACAAAATAAATCTAACCCACTTGTCACTAGCAGCTATTCAGATGTTTCTGAAACATATCTGAACTTCCTCAGGGAAGGCACTCTAAAGCAAAACAATATCCTCCCCCCCCAACTCCCCCAACACACACACCCTTAATATTTCAGCTATAAGGAGAGGATTTGTATGACTTTATATAATATATAAACATGCAAGGATTTGTATTGCTTAGTTCAGATTATTCAGTTGGATCACCAGTTTCCTTATCTTTCAGACAGGCATGGAAAGAAGCTGTCCAAGTGTATGTGATTTCTTGGAAACTCTGTTTCCCACATTTGCTCCCTCTTCCAGCAAATCAGTGGTGATGAAAAGCAGAACTGAAATATGAAGATGTGTCAGCCTTGTTTAAGTTTATTTTATGATGCAGCATTAAATTAGGGTTTGTTATAGCAGATCCTACCATTGGTCCAACTAATCTGTATCTGCCTTTCCTTTAAGGCTTCAGAGGAAAGAAACAACAACAACAACAAACCCCACAACTAACTCCACAACCCCATAAAGCATCTAGATTGAAATCCATCCCAGGGCAGAACCCTAGGCATGATTTAAGACCTATGTTTAGGATTTAAATTATGTTGAGGGCCTTTTCCCAGGGATGAACTTTACCTCTTTCAAATTCTGTCATGCTGTTCCTGGGAAGGGCTGAATTCACTCCTGATCCCCTGCAGCAATCAGTTTATACCCCACAGCAGGCGGGTAGGTTTACACCCTTCTTGGAGCATGAATTACCTTTTTCATTGTGCAGTGTCATAAAACGAGTCAACCCTTTGTAAAAATTCCATCGCAATGTTTGACTCACAACATCGGCGCAAATGAGAGTCCCAATTTCAATATTACAGTGCTGGCTGGTGGCTGTATCATTTGCATTCTATGTTGCACCATTTAAAAAGCATAAGCATGAAAAAGCATCCCAGAGAAACAGCAAGTCCCAGAGCACGAATGAAAACGATCATTGCTGTGATTATTCTCCTAGTGGAAATGTCACTTGAAATATTTTCAACGGGTTCCACCTGGCTAATTAGGTTTGAGGAACAGAGCAATGGATCTGTTGGTCTGTTGGTTTCTGGGATTACTGGTCCTGCAATTTAAACCAGTAGAAACCAATTGAGACTAGTTAAAGGATTCTAATGGAACCCACTGGAATTTCCACTAGCAAACTGCACAGGAGCCAACAAAGGAGAACTGCATGCCAAAATTTACAAATTAGGGTCAAAACCTGCTCTTGCTACAGGGAGCCAAGCAAAGGAATGGGGCAGTGGAGTTTGTGCAGCTTTATGTGTCCCATTTCTTGCTTGTGGGGAGAAGTCAGGGATTTCCCCCTCAAGGTGCTCCCCCACCTCAGTCAAGTGGCGGTAGGCCTGGGGGAGGTAGGAGCCTATGCTTGGCATGCCTCAGGAGCAAGGGGGGTTGGCGGGATTTAGTGAAGGCCAAGGTCCGGGAAGGAGTCAGGGGGTTGCAGTGGGGGAAGAGTCTGGAAGAGGGATTGTTAAGCAACAGGTGATGGAATATCAAGGGGTGGGAACAGGGTGCCTGTGGCAACCTGGGGTTGGGGCTATTGGGGGACAATGAGGGTCTGGCAGGAGGTGGGGGAGGGCCTGTGGCAGTCTATCATTGGGGCTGTTGGGGAATAAGGGGGACTGGGCATTAGGGGTTTGGAGCCTGGGGAGACTGTTGGGGGGAACCTGTGGCACTCCATTAGCCTCCCCCCATTCTGCCCTCTACAGCCCCGTCCTTCATTGTGCGCTCACACACACACACACGCATACACACTCCTCCCCTCGCCCAGCTGCCACCACCACTTCCTCCTGGGGGGCTGGGTATGGATCTGCTGCCAGCAGGTCGTGGCAGAGAACCGCCTCGCTGCAAGAAACCTGCACCACCCTATAGCTGCCAACAGGAACTGCAACTTACTGCCAGGGGAATGAATGCATGAAGGTGTGCGCCGTCTGCCAGATGTGTGCATGCCCCACTCGAGGCATGACATTTGGCCATCCTGGGTGCTGTCCATACAGCTGTTCCCGGAGGACTCCTGCTGGCGCAGGGCAGGGTGAGCGTGGTGCTGGGCACACTGCCACTTCTGTGAAAAGGAGCAGTGCAGCACCCCTTGCTAACACACACTGCAAACTACAGACTGCACCTAACCACACTCCCTAACCACCTAACCAAACCCCCAAACTAGCAGATCCCACCCCATTGGGTAGTGGAGAACCACCAGCCAGGCCCCACTCTTAAAAGTCTCTTGAGCATTAGGTAGGTTTCCCCCCCAGCTGTTACACTTCTGCAACAGGGATGAATGGCTGCCTACACCAACTCCCTTCCCACAATGCACCTGCACAGCACAGAGAATTGTGCCTAAGGAAAGCATGCACATGAAAAGTGGGTAATTGTACACATTCAGATTTCACACACAAACCAGTACCCGTGCATGCACTGGCCTGGCCTGAGGTTAAACACTTCTTTTGTAGATGCAGTATGTGTGTATTTCTTCTGTCAGGCTTGCCTGGACTTTATTTCCTTCATCATGAATTGGTCTTTTCCAGCATTCCTCACAGTGCACATATTTTGCAGACATCTAGGTTTGAAAATGTAGGGCTGGCTCCTTAAAGCCTTCTGCACGCGATTCTTCTGGTGAAGTCAATGGGAGCTATGCACATGGACAGCTTGCAGGGTCAGGATCTCAGCCCCAAAGTACAAATAATAATAATAGGGACATCTGGAAATTCCACATAATCAAGCCTGGAATTTAAAGCAGAAGACATTCTCTAAAGGTCAATAAAAGCTCAATAGAAAGAGCTTTGTGAAAAGGCTATACATTTCAGTGTCGCCATGGTGTCCATTTTCCTTTGGTTTCTGGGGTTTCTTTGACTGTATCCATAATCTCTGAAAGACAAGTACTGTTGCTGAAATCTCCTCCTCCACTGGTTGTCGATGGCTAACAAAGAGAATATCTTCAAAATGTCATGTGTATTTATATCTGATGTAAACAATTTGTATTGCAAGAAGCTCTGTATTCAGTGTAATAGTAGCTGCGGGAGTCAGTGGGTGCTGACTTCTGTCATGTGGCAGAGGTGTATAACCTTTTGTAACCTTGACATATGTCAGGTGATGCAGGCCAGGAAATAAAGCTGTCTTTTACTACCATGCCTGTGTGGGCCACCTTGATTTCATGAAGAATGTTCACTAGTTAAAGGGGCCTTGGTGTCGTGTTTGGGAGCATTAGTCATGGACCAGGGCTCCACATGTTTCTTTACAGAGACATGTTTCAGTTTGGGGCATGGCGGAGCTACAGCGTGTAATAATGACCAGCGTTTAACTTGCTTGCAAATACACTCCAACTGACAGGGTTAAAATGCTTCAGTCGAATGCCAGATGTATGTCCAGCATGAGACCCCTTGACTCCAAACATTTGTTCCCCCAACTTACCAACTTCCTTTTGGACATTTAACGAGATATACTCCCTCTCCTTCTGTGCATTTAAATCCTGTTCATTCAAAAAGGAAATGGAACAATGATCCATTCCACATAGTCAACGGACATTTCTTCCGTGCTGTTTAATTCTTTGGCCTCCGCCACCCTTCAGATGTGGAGAGTTTATGCACAGACATCCCATTAGCACATAAAGGCAGATCTGGGCCTGATTTTTAGATGTGATGGACTTTGATGGGACTTGAAGATCTTCACACATACCCTCTATATTGGAGCATGCAATAATATATTATTAGTAACATCATTTGATTATTATAGAATCATAGAGTGATAGAATTGTAGGACTGGAAGGGACCTCGAGAGGTCATCTAGTCCAGTGTTTTTCAAAATTCGGGTTACAACCTAGTATTGGGTCGTGGCATGTCAGGCACTGGGTCGCTCTAGTCAGCACCATCGACCGGGACATTAAAAGTCCCATCAGTGATACTACTCAGCTAAGGCAGGCTAGTGCCTACCTGTTTGACACCGCACTGTGCCCTGGAAGTGGCCAGCAGCAGGTCTGGCTTCTAGGCACGGGGACCCACAGGGCTCCACACACAGCCCCCGCCCCAAGCACCGGCTCCGGCCAATGGGAGCTGGGGGGGGCGGAGCCTGCAGGTGAGAGCTGTGCAGAGCCGCTTGCGCACCTCTGTCTAGGAACCGGACTGCTGCCAGCCACTTCAGGTGCAGCGCGGTCCACCGTGCCAGGACACACGGGAAGCCTGCCTCTGCCCCCTTGCTGCACAGCTGACCGGGAGCCACTGAAGGTAAGTCTGCACCCCAGCCCCATGCCCCAATCCCCTGCCCCAGCCCTGAGGCCTCCCAAACCCGGAACACCTTCTTGCACCTCAAAGCTTTCATCCCCAGCCCCATCCCAGATCCTGCACCCCCAGCCCAGAGCCCGGACCCTCTCCTGCACGCCAATCTCCTGCCCCAGCCCAGAGACCCCTCCCCACACCCTGAGCCATTCATTCCCGGCCCCACTCTGCAGCCCTTACTCCCGCACCCCAACCCTCTGTCCCAGCCCTGAGCACCTCCCACACCCCAAACCCCTCATCCCCAGTTCCATTGGGTCACGAGCATCAGCAATTTTCTTCAACTGGGTCCCCAGAAAAAAAGTTTGAAAACCACCGATCTAGTCCAATCCCCTGCAGTCATGGCAGGACTAAGTTTTATCTAGACCACCCCTGACAGGTGTTTGTTGAACTTGCTCTGAAAAATCTCTGATGATGGAGATTCCATAGGCAATTTATTCCAGTGCTAGGAAGTTTTTCCTAATGTCCAACCTAAATCTCCCTTGCTGCAATTTAAGCCCATTGCTTCTTGTCCTATCCTCAGAGGTTAAGGAGAACAATTTTTCACCCTCCTCCTTTTAACAACTTTTATGTACTTGAAAACTGTTATCATGTCCCTTCTCAGTCTTCTCTTCTCCAAACTAAACAAACAATTTTTACAATCTTCCCTCATAGGTCATGTTTTTTCGAACTTTCATTTTTACTGTTGCTCTCCTCTGGACTTTCTCCAATTTGTCCACATCTTTCCTGAAATGTAGCACCCATAATTGAACACAATACTCTAGCTGAGGCCTAATCAGTGCGGAGTGCAGCGGAAGAATTATGTCTTATGTCTTGCTTACAACATTCCTGCTAATTCAACCCAAAATGTTTGCAGCTTTTTTTTTTTTTGGCTAGTGTTGATCCATATTTAGCTTGTGACCCACTGTGATCCTGTGATGGGGCACACTCACCCCGCACTGGAAGGGAAAGGGTTAACTCCTCATTGTGGGCTGAGGAAGCCACGCCCCTTTATCCTACCGGGCATGCACCAAATGCAGTACTTGTATAAAAGGGAGCAGCCCAGCTCAGTCTGGGTGGACTACTAGAGAGGAAGGCTGCATGTTGCTGGTGCCAGCCTGGGAACAGCCAAAGCCCCAGACCATGGAAGCCCGAGGCTCTGAGACAGGCAGATGCCCAGCTATCTGTGGATGTCCCAGGGAGGTCTGAGCTACCCTGAGCTGTGCCTGCCAAGGAATCCAGAAGACTCACAGATCGCTGCCATGAGTATCCATGGCCTGGGGGGGGACTAGCTGCTGTCCTGATGGTAGTCAGCGTGTTGTAGATGGACCCCTATTGACTCAGTGGTGGACTTACTTGCCACTGACAGGGCCCTGGTGGAGTACAGAGGGCCCAGGTTCCCCCTACCCAGGCCACCACCCAGGTGGTGGCCCATACCTGCAACTGGCTGCAAGGCCATCCAGCAGGGCAACTCTATTGACTCTTGCCACTAGGCCTTGCTGCCTGGTGAACCAGGGGCGCCTTATTGACTCTGGCCACTAAGCCTCACTGCTGTGTGAATCACGATATCTCTATTGACTATGGCCTCTAAGTCTTACAGCCCTGAGGAAAAGGGTCACTCTGCAGACTTGAGCCTTTTAGGCCTCACTGCCTGGAGATGGGGTGGCTTGAAGGATGGAGTGAGCTCACCCCACATTGTATGGGGTCCCCCCCACTGCATCACAGACCTCCAGATCCATAGATGACTTGTGCCTCCTAATACTGGGGAGAACAATCTACAGGGGAGGACACATGACTGCCCCATGTGTCTCCTCTGCCCAGGGAGAGAGACACACACACACACACACACACACACACACACACACACACATGGCCATGTGCCCAGCCTGGGGCTGCTGAGCTCTCCCCACCCCACCAGAGGTATCTGCAGAGAGGGCTCTGTCCTTCTCCCACTGTGTCTCCCCCACTGGCATGTTCTGCCACTCTCTCTGGGAGCCGGGCCCAGGTGGGGAGTGGAAGTGGCAGAACGATTTCTCACACTGGCTGACCGTGGCTGCTCAGCAGCTGCCTAAGAGAGAACCCAGCTGCTGCCACCTCCCCAGCCAGGCTCTCACAGGCAGCCAGAGCGGCTGGCGTGAGAAGTGGCTGGTCATGCTCCTTCCGCTCCCTGCCTGGGCCCAGCTGCCAGGGACAGGGGCCAAATGTGCTGGCAGGGCAGGCAGGGTGGGATGGGAGGGGCTCTCCCATTGCTGTAGTTAAGCACCTCCCTAACAGATGGTAGCTAGGTTGACATAAGAATTCTTCCATCAACCTAGTGCTTCCATCAACACCAGGGCTAGGCTGGCTTAACTACGTTGCTCAGGTGTATGAAAAATCCCTGAGCAATGTAGCAGGGTCGACCTAATTTTTTAGTGTAGACCTGGCCTCAGAAACCAGAAGGTAAATAAAAAGCATCTACAACGTATTCTGTTTTTTTTAATCCCAGGATTTTGCGAGGCCTGATTTATGGTTTTTTCAAAGTTTGGGGTTGGTAATACTGCAGCTCTTTACCACGAGAACCAAAGGAGAGCTCCCGTAGCTGCTTAGTAGTAATAGATCATAAGAACGGCCATACAGGGTCAGACCAATGGTCCATTTAGCCCAGTATCCTGCCTTCTGGCAGTGCTGGCACCAGATGCTTCAGAGGGAGTGAACAGAACAGGGCATGTTGTTGAGTGATCCTCCCCTACTGTCCAGTCCCATCTTCTAGCAGTCAGAAATATAGGGACACCCACAGCATGGGGTTGTGTCCCTGACCATCTTGGCTAATGGCCATTGATGGACCTATCCTCCATGAACTCACCTAATTCTTTTTTGAACCATTTTATACTTTTGGCCTTCACAACAACCCCTGGCAATGAGTTCCACAGGTTGACTGTGCATTGTACTTTCTGGTGCTTTCTTATGTTTGCTTTAAACCTGCTATTTATTAATTTCCTCCGGAGACCACAGCTCCCATTTTCCGGGAACGGTAAACCGTGGCCACTGGGAGCTACGGGGGGCTGTGCCTGCAGACGGTCAACATCAGCAAAATGTCTCGCGGCCCACAATCAGATTACCCTGATGGGCTGCAAGCGCTATGCGGGTTGCCCACCACTGATCTAGGTTCTAATTTAGGAAAACAGCCCTCTTCAAGACAGCACTTAAACATGTGCTTAACTTAAGTCCCATGGGGTTTTACTTAACTTTAAGCATGTGCTTAAGTGCTGCCTTGAAGCAGGGTCCGAGTGTCTTCCTCTCCCTTAGCCTTTTCTTCCTGGCTCAGTCCTCGTTCTCATTCACCATGGCCACGATGAAATGTGCTGCTCAACACAGATCTGAGCGCCACCCTCTGCAAGAAGTAAAGCACCCAGATGAACTCAGGCTCAGAAAACGCCCAAGAGAAATCCAGGGTTAATCTAACAATGACTTTGACAGATAGATACAGACTCAGGCTGTTGCAAACAAAAGATAAGCATCCTTCTTTCAGTCTCCGTTGCTCCTTTTGGATTTGCCTTAATAAGCATCAAGAATGAGAAGGGCAGAATGCTGTCTATCACCCATCAAGACACTGAACCAGAGGAATGTGAAGGTAAATATTTGCCATTGCTGTTTAGATTATGCTCCATTAATAGCAGGAAATTAAACAACTGGCAGCGTGTTCTGGTCTCCTGCTTTCTTCATTGTCTTGACAATCTAAGACCAGCTTGGCGACAGCCCAGCAGAAAATGTAACACATTTAAAACATCAAGGAGAGATGAAACAAAGGGACCAAGTGAGGGAAACATTTTCCACATCAGACTCTTCATTGTATTCTTCTGTTTCAATCCAAATTGAATGAAGAACCCAGCGTCTCTACCTGCTGCCCCCAAAAGCAGCATCCACCAAGGCTAACACATGTCTGACTTGGAGTTGCCATAAGAGATTTCAGTGTGCCTGCTACAGCCTCCAGCTTTTCCTTAGCTTGGTGCATTCTGGCCCCAAAAGACTATTAACCTGTTGCCTTGGACCGTGTCACCCCAGAGCAATTTGTCGGTGGGATGGATTTCAATCATCTTTTAAGAACCTTTAATGAAAACCAAAAAAAAAAGATACAAAGGTTGAGTTGTTTCAATAGAGGTTTGTGGGGATCCGGCTTAAAGCTGATCCTTGAAAGACAATAGTGACTGTAACCAAGAACTGAATGTATCTGCGTCTGTGTGTTGGAGGGGAGGGGGACATGATAAAGAAGAGTTAGGTCCTCCTATGGATCATGGGTGGGAATGTGTATAGTAACAACTGAGATTTATACAGCACTATAGAAATATTAGGGCTGGTCATTAATCGCAGTTAACTCACATGATTAATTCAAAAAAATTATTCACAATTCACCACATTGTTAAACAATAGATTACCAATTAAAATTTATTAAATATTTTGGATGTTTTTCTACATTTTAAAATATATTGATTTCTATAACATAGAATACAAAGTGTACAGTGCTCCATTTATATTATTTTTATTACAAATATTTGCACAGTAAAAATGATAGATAAAAGAAATAGTATTTTTCAATTCACCTCATACAAGTACTGTAGTGAAATCTCTCTAGCATGAAAGTGTAATTTACAAAGGTAGATTTTGTTACATAATTGCACTCAAAAACAAAACAATGTAAACTTTACAGCAGCAGTTCTCAAACTTTGTTGCACCGTGACCCCCTTCTGAAAACAAAAATTATTACATGACCCCAGGAGGGGGACCAAAGCCTGAACCTGCCTGAGCCCTGCCACCCCACACAGGGGGACCCAAAGCCAAAGCCCCAGGTCCCAACAAGTCTAACGCCGGCCCTGGCAATCCCATTAAAATGGGGTTGGGACCCACTTTGGAGTCCAGACTCAGTTTGAGAACCGCTGCTTTAGAGCCTACAAGTCCACTCAGTCTTACTTCTTGTTCAACCAATCACTAAGACAAACAAGCTTGTTTACATTTACGGGAGATACTGCTGCCTGCTTATTTACAATCTCATCTGAAAGTGAGAACAGGTGTTCACATGGCACTTTTGTAGCTGGCGTTGCAAGGTATTTACATGCCAGATATGATGAACATTCATATGCCCCTTCATGCTTCAATCGCCATTCCAGAGGACATGCAACATGCTGATGATACTCCTTAAAAAAATAATGTGTTAATTAAATTTGTGACTGAACTCCTCCAGGGAGCATTGTATGGCTCCTGTTTTGTTTTACCCGCATTCTGCCATGTATTTCATGTTATAGCAGTCTCGGATGATCCAGCACATGTTCGTTTTAAAAACACTTTCACAGCAGAATTGACAAAATGCAAAGAAGATACCAATGTGAGATTTCTAAAAATAGCTACAGCACCCAAGCTTTAAGAATCTGAAGTGCCATCCAAAATCTGAGAGGGATGAGGTGTGGAGCATGCTTTCAGAAGTCTTAAGAGAGCAACACTCCGATGCAGAAACTACAGAATCCGAACCACCAAAAAGGAAAATCAACCTTCTGCTGGTGGCATCTGACACAGATGATGAGAGTGAACATGCATTGGTCCACACTGCTTTGAATGGTTATTGAGCAGAACCCGTCATCAGCATGGACGCATGTCCTCTGGAATGATGGTTGAAGCATAAAGGGACATATGAATCTTTAGTGCACCTGGCATATCTTGCGATGCATAGCACTTTTGTAGCCAGCAAATACCTATTCTCACTTTCAGGTGACACTGTAAACAAGAAAAGGGCGCATTATATTCTGCAAATGTAACCAAACTTGTTTATCTGAGCGATTGGCTGAACAAGAAGTAGGACTGAGTGGATGTGTAGGCTCTAAAGTTTTTACATTGTTTTATTCTTGAATGCAGTTATTTTTTGTACATAATTCTACATTTGTAAGTTCAACTTTCATGATAAAGAGATTGCACAATAGTACTTGAAAAATACTATTTCTTTTTTTTACAGTGCAAATATTTGTAATCAAAAATAAATATAAAGTGAGCACTGTAGACTTTGTATTCTGTGTTGTAGTTGAAATCAATATATTTGAGAATGTAGAAAACATCCAAAATGTTTAAATAGTATTCTGTTATTGTTTAACAGTGCAATTCATCACAATTTTTTTTAATCATGCAGTTAATTGCGATTATTTTTTTTTAATCGCTTAACAGCCCTTTGAAATATATAATGCTTCACAAATCTGTAAGCAGGTGACATTTCCACCCTGCTCAGCTGAAAGGATATTCACACTGGATATGATCCAAATTTATCTCCATCTTGGATTTTGTCTTTGTTGTTGATATAGTTTTGTTACTATTTAAATTAATCAGCCTGAGCTTTCACCCCAAGCTTGCTTGTTTCTGGGGTAGTTCCTGGGAAGACCTCTCCATCTCTGCCCCTCATTCCCTCTCTCACAGACACTCCCTCTCTTGCACTCCTAGATTGAAATTAATCAATCACATCAGCAAAAATACATCTGCAAGGTTCAAGTGCCTGACATCAAAATGACAGATTTCAGAGTAGTGGCCGTGTTAGTCTGTATCCGCAAAAAGAAAAGGAATACTTGTGGCACCTTAGACTAACAAATTTATTTGAGCATAAGCTTTCGTGAGCTACAGCTCATTTCATCGGATGCATTCAGTGGAAAATACAGTGGGGAGATTTATATACCAAAAGAAACTACAGCATTTGTTCAAACTCCCTGAAAAAAGCACAAGAACAAATCTGCACAGACACACCCCTGGAACCCCAACCAGGGGTATTCTATCTGCTACCCAAGATCCATAAACCTGGAAATCCTGGACGCCCCATCATCTCAGACATTGGTACCCTTACAGCAGGATTGTCTGGCTATGTAAACTCCCTCCTCAGGCCCTACGCTACCAGCACCCCCAGCTATCTTCGAGACACCACTGACTTCCTGAGAAAACTACAATCCATCCGTGATCTTCCTGAAAACACCATCCTGGCCACTATGGATGTAGAAGCCTCTACACCAACATTCCACACAAAGATGGGCTACAAGCCGTCAGGAACAGTATCCCTGATAATGTCATGGCAAACTTGGTAGCTCAACTTTGTGACTTTGTCCTCACCCATAACTATTTCACATTTGGGGACAATGTATACCTTCAAACCAGCGGCACTGCGATGGGTACCCGCATGGCCTCACAGTATGCCAACATTTTTATGGCTGACTTAGAACAACGCTTCCTCAGCTCTCGTCTCCTAATGCCCCTACTCTACTTGTGCTACACTGATGACATCTTCATCATCTGGACTCATGGAAAAGAAGCCCTTGAGGAATTCCACCATGATTTCAACAATTTCCATCCCACCATCAACCTCAGCCTGGACCAGTCCACACAAGAGATCCACTTCCTGGACACTACGGTGCTAATAAGCGATGGTCACATAAACACCACCCTATACCGGAAACCTACTGACCGCTATGCTTACCTACATGCCTCCAGCTTTCATCCAGACCACACCACATGATCCATTGTCTACAGCCAAGCTCTACGATACAACTGCATTTGCTCCAACCCCTCAGACAGAGACAAACACCTACAAGATCTCTATCGTGCGTTCTTAAACTACAATACCCACCTGATGTAGTGAAGAAACAGACTGACAGAGCCAGAAGAGTACCCAGAAGTCACCTACTACAGGACAGGCCCAACAAAGAACATAACAGAACGCCACTAGCCATCACCTTCAGCCCCCAACTAAAACCTCTCCAACGCATCAAGGATCTACAACCTATCCTGAAGGACGACCCATCACTCTCACAGATGTTGGGAGACAGGTCAGTCCTTGCTTACAGACAGCCCTCCAACCTGAAGCAAATACTCACCAGCAACCACACAACAGAACCACTAACCCAGAAACCCATCCTTGCAACAAAGCCCGTTGCCAACTCTGCCCACATATCTATTCAGGGGACACTATCATAGGGCCTAATCATATCAGCCACAATATCAGAGGCTCATTCACCTACACATCTACCAATGTGATATATGCCATCATGTGCCAGCAATGCCCTTCTGCCATGTACATTGGTCAAACTGGACAGTCTCTATGTAAAAGAATAAATGGACACAAATCAGATGTCAAGAATTAAAACATTCAAAAACCAGTCAGAACACTTCAATCTCTCTGATCACTCAATTACAGACCTAAAAGTAGCTATTCTTCAACAAAAAAAACTTCAAAAACAGACTCCAACGAGAGACTGCTGAATTCGAATTAATTTGCAAACTGGATACAATTAACTTAGGCTTGAATAGAGACTGGGAGTGGATGGGTCATTACACAAAGTAAAACTATTTCCCCATGTTTGTTCCCCCTCCCCCCACTGTTCCTCAGCCATTCTTGTCAACTGCTGGAAATGGCCCACCTTGATTATCACTACAAAAGGTTTTTCTCCTCCCCCCACACCCCGCTCTCCTGCTGGTAATAGTTCATCTTAAGTGATCACTCTCCTTACAGTGTGTATGGTAACACCCATTGTTTCATGTTCTCTGTGTATATAAATCTCCCCATTGTATTTTCCACTGAATGCATCCGATGAAGTGAGCTGTAGCTCATGAAAGCTTATGCTCAAATAAATTTGTTAGTCTCTAAGGTGCCACAAGTAATCCTTTTCTTTTTGCGAATACAGACTAACACGGCTGCTACTCTGAAACCTGCTACATGAAGGAAATTGCAGATGGGGTGTGCTTGCATCTAAGGCATTAAGTGAATGGGAGTCTTTCCACTGAGGGCTTGGCATCAGGCCCATGCTGGATACTCTGTGTCCCTCAGAAATTCCAGTGTTGTGTGAACATCAGCCCTTCAAAGGGAAGCCACTGCCACGTCCTGCAGAGCAATGAAGACGTAAATGGCTGTACTTAAAACAAGGAAGTGAAACATTTGTATAATCACCGGGATAAATTGTAATCAGAATCCAAAGGGACAACTGGGCAGGTGCCTTATTCATGATTTAGCAATGGCCAAAGAGGGGGATCTGACAACCCCACACAACTATCTTAGGGGTGTAAACACCAAAGAGGGAGTGGAGGTGTGATTCCCAGCTTGAGCAGACATACGCACACTACTGCTGATTGAGCTAGCATGCTAAAATTAGCCATGTGGCTGCAGCAGCATGGATGCTGGCTCAGGCTAGATACCTGAATACAAACCTATCCAAGGCTCTAGGACTGAGCCAACCTGCGCTACATTTCGAGCATGCTAGCTCAATCAGAGCTAGCGTGTGTACATCTATCCACGCTGGGAATCCCATATCCCAGCTGCTGTGTAGACGTATCCTTAGAGTGACTCTTGTTACTAGGAGACATAGGATGAAAGTAAGTGTACAGGAAAATTTGAGCTGTGTGATGAGGTGTACCAGGCCCTCTGAGGCCCCCTGCTGGAGGCCTCAGTCCTACCACACCCCGCCACAGAAAAGGAGCAGCAAAGGTGGGTCTTCCCGGCCTGCCTAGAAGGGCTGCAAGGAAGCAGCCAATCAGATTGCAACTGGGCTAGTTAAAAGGAGCTGCAGGGCCTGGCCAGGTCAGTTGCTGGCTGGGACCAGAAAGGTGAGGAAGGAGGAAAGTTGAGATCTTCCGCCCCGAGGGAAGGGTGACGTGCAAGGGGTTACATGGGAAGTGACCCAGGGAACAGCAGCAGCAATTTCAGGAAGCACCACATGGCTGCTATTTGTAGGGTACCTGGGTTGGGATCTGCAGTGGTGGGTGAGCTTGGCCCCACCATTGGCAGTGTGGCCAAAGCTCCGAGAAGGGGATATGGCTTATTTAGAGGCCCAAGTGACAGGCAGAATGTAATGAGTCCCCAGGGAGAAAGCCCTTGGGGGCACTGCGCTATACCAAGGCATACCCAGACTTAATGCTAGCCCAGAAGAGGCTCAGGACTAAGCCAAGAGACAGGGTTGTAGATAGTAACAAGGGCACAGGGACAGGTCTTGTTGGACCTTTTTACCCCGGAAGGGGTTCTTTCACATGTTTAGACAGTGTGTGTGACTCAGCCAGAGGGCTGAGCCCCTGAAGTCCTGCCTGATGAGGGCAATAGCTGTCAGGAGGCACCATGAGCAGAGAGAGTGCAGGTTTGCACCCAGCTGACAGGAGGCACTCCACGAGGATGCACCCCATCACAAGTTGGGTATCAGGAGAAAGTTCCTAGCAATGGGATCCTCTACTCTGGGGGGATAGTCTCCCTCATTGGAAACCTTTAATATCTAGGATGAAGAAACCACTGGAGAACTTTAAAGGTTGATCCTTGGGTTCCAGAGCGGGGCCAGAATGAGTCAGTTCAGTTTCTCTATCTGCATGAAGAAAATTGATACATCAGTGTGCCCAGGGAAGAGGGTTACTTGTGAGTTTCTCTATGGAAATTGAAGAAGAAGAAGAAGAATACCTAGCTCTTCTGCAACACTTTTCAGCAGTAGATCTCAAAGCATTTTCCTAGAGAGGAGGAAACTGAGGTGAAGTGACTTGCCCAAGGTTATCCAGCAGCAGAGCCAGGAATAGAACCCAGGTTTTCTGACTCCCCAGCTGGAGTCCCAAGCACTAGGCCACACTTCCCTAGTGTTTCAGCCTGAAGTAGCAGGTCAGTGAGGCAGCACCTGATACGTTTTGCACCATGTACCGGCTATTATTTTCAACACCCTAGGCACAGCTCCAGGGCTGCCTGTGTCAACCTCTCATTTTCTTGTGGGTCACCAGTGCCAGGCTGGGTTATGCAATTTCCCATAGGTGGTGCTGCCTCTTGGATCATTCCCAAGCATGGTCCTCTCCAGCTCATTCTTTTAAAAATCCCCCAGTGACTCCTGAAGTAATGCTATTCACAGTTTCTGAACTGGCATTCCTCTGCTACCATCCCCGCAAAACAATCTGGGCTTAAAAATTAGCCGGGAGCAGTAACACAAATCTAAACAGCGTTAAAATCATTTAAACAGTTTACGGGAAGGGAAGAACAAAGCTGTACAAATTGATCTCTGCCCTCTACACTATCACAGGCCTCAGCTTTACCCAAGCACCTGTGAGCATTCTGTGCTGCCCTCTAGCTTGAACTATTGTGAACCTCCATTTCCCAAGGGCCAAACTGGTCGCAAGTTGTTCTGCGCAGCTTACAATGGGTATCTCTGAATGGACGTGGAGTTTTGCCTGGGCCCAGCACAGCTTGGTCATACTGGTGTATCAGTTGCAAACTCCTGGCACATTGGTAGTGTTGTGCTTGCTGTCGCTCGGTAACCAAGATCATATGCCATGGAGAACTGATGGCAATAGAGCTGCTCTAGATTTACCCAGGTATAACTGAGATCAGAATATGGCCCCTCCCCTGGATTTATCATGGTGTAACTGAGACCCACATGGGTTGAGTCTCTACTCCCTTGCATTGTGGGTGACCATTTAACACCTGTACACATTGCATAGCAAACCCAGAACTCTCTGCTTATACCAGTGGTAATGCTGTACGTGCACTTTGCACTCATTCTACATGGGTTTGGATGACAATTGGGAAAAGGCTGGCCCAGGGCTTGGGCACTCACATGGGACCAGGAGATCCAGGATCCACTCCACTACAGACTTCTGGTGTGGCCATGGCTAAATCACTTAGCCACTCTGTTCCTCAGTTTCCCCAGCTGCAAAATGGGGATAATAGTACTCACAAGGGGGTGGAGAGGATAAATCCACTGAGGCATGTAGGGTGCTGAGATATCATGGTAATGGGAGGCCAACACATCTGATTCCCAATGGCAGGTAGCTACAGGATGTAACTGAAGGCAGGAGCTGACACTCTCTAGCTGTAAGTCAGAATCTGGCCCCTTGTTCCCTACAGGAAGGAGCACAGAAATGCCACACCTCTATTTAGGTTCTGTCCCAAAGCGTCCCACGGGGTGTCTGCTTTCTTCAGGAGGCAGCTGGTGGTTACAGGCTTAAGCCAGCTGGGTGCAAAGAGTATTTACAAAGCCGATCAGAAGCATGGCACCAGTGTTTGCTGCCTTTAAAAGAAAACAATCATCCCATTCTAGCAAGCACCCTCAGTGGGGCGATTTCCCTCTCTTCCAGCGCAAGGCACAATTTGTCTTCCACAAACAGTGAAAGGCTGAAATCTGTTTTCAATGACCCTCTCGGGAACCCTCTCCACCCAGCCACTACAGCAAACATTCACAGAAAACTGTCTGCCTAAGAGCAAATGGAGAAGAGGAAGCTTGTATAAAGAAAGCATAAGTATTCCTATCAGCTGTTTTTAGACAGAGGGCCCAATCCTGCAAGGTGCTGAGCACCCATTGAGTGCAGTAGGAGCTGAGAAGGCTCAGCACCTTATGGAATCAGGCCCTTGCTGTTTTATGGTGTCCCACCACGGCAGGCACTTTCCATGGGCTAGCAGGCTCGGTTTGCAGAGCGCTACCACTGTTTCAAATTGAACCCGAGTGAAGCGTTGTCTACACAGCTTGTCAGCCCAGACACATTTCTTCCCCCGATATTGGTGCAATTGGCAGGACTGGGTGAGTCAGAAATAGCTCAAACAGTTATCATTTTATGGCTCGGCTCTCACAGTCAGTCAAAACTAAGCTAAGTTGAGTTATCTGTGATTTTAGTGCATCAAGCTGTCAGCTCTGTGACCCTAGGGCCGACTTCTCCAGGCCAGGAATAGGTCCAGTTCCAAAGAGTACAGTGGCACTCAGCTTGCACCAGGTCTGGATTTGTACCCAAGCTTCAAATCATGCCTTGGGTCACAAGCCGAAAAAGTGCATGTCCCGTATGGCTCCAGACTCCCCACAGTTTAGTAGGGTTGCTATCTTTCTACTCACACAAAACCGCCCCCTTGCCCCATCCCCTGCCCCACCCATTCTTGAGGCCCTGCCCCCCACTCACTCCATCCCCTTGCCTCTGTTGCTCACTCTCCCCACCCTCACTCATTTTCACCGGGCTGGCTCAGAGGGTTAGGGTGCAGGCTTTGGGGTGGGGCCAGAAATGAGTTCAGAGTACAGGAGGGGACTCTAGGCTGAGGCAGTGGGTTGGGATTCAAGAGGGGGTGAGGGCTCCGGCTGGTGGTGTGAGCTCTGGAGTGGGGCTAAGGGGCTTGGGAGTGCAGAGTGCAGGAGGGGGTTCCGGGCTGGGACTGAGGGCTTCAGAGGGTGGGAGGAGGATCAGGGCTGGGTCAGGGGTTGAGGCCCAGGAGGGGGTCAGGGGTGCAGGCTCTGGGCAGCGCTTACCTCAAGCAGCTCCCGGAAGCAGTGGCATGTCCCCTCTCCGGCTCCTGTACGGAGGCACAGCCAGGCTGCTCTACACGCTGCCCTGTTCACAGACGCTGCTCCTGTTGCTCCCATTGACATCTGTTTCTGGCCAATGGGAGCTGCGGGGGCAGCACTTGGGGCAGAGGCAGTGTACGGAGCCCCCTAGCTACCCCTACATGTAGGAGCCAGAGTGGGGACATACCAGCTGCTTCCTGGGAGCCACGCAGCATGGAGGCTAGCAGAGAGCCTGCCAGCCATGCTGCGCGGCACTGCCAACCGGACAGTCAATGATCCAGTCAGCGGTGCTGACCAAAGCTGCCAGGATCTCGTTTCAACCAGGTGTTCTGGTTGACAACCAGATACCTGGTCACCCTACAGCTTAGCATGATTGGCAACCTGTGCTCAGAGGCTAGGTGTGGAGGGAAACTGTGCATATTCAGATCCATACTGTGGTGCACTGGCAGAACTGAGCAGAGTTGCACGGGGTGCATAGCTAGGTATGTCAATGTAGGTTAGGGGTCCTCAAACTTTTTTTGCTGGGACTCCCTTTGAAAATATTTCAAGCTGTGATGACTCACCCTTTCCCATACCAGGCCACCCTTACTTCTGTACTGCTGCTGGCAGCGGCACTGCCTTCAGAGCTGGGCATCCTGCCAGCAGAGGCTGCTCTCAAAACCCCCCTACAATAGTCTTGTGACCCCCTTCTGGGTCAGGACCCCCCAGTTTGAGAAACACTGAGCTTCTCTTCACATTTTTAAGAGGGAATTTCTAACTCAAAAAAAAACCTTTGGGATGGGCTTGAACATCCTAGCAACCCGCCAACCCACCCTTCCCTTTTCCTAGCACCATTTACTGCAGTTCAGATCACCGCCTGAGGCCATGATGACAGTGTTGGTGACATTTGAAGGTGTTCTTCATAACCATGGTAGCTGGAAACCATGTCTCTAATGCTCAGGATCTGCTGAACAACTCAGCAACAAGGGGTGATTTCTGTGACTGCAGATTCACAAGCTGCAGCTGGAGCTGCCTATAAGTTTTCAAGCCATGGTCAGAGGAGGCCGTTTTAACCCTAAAACAAAAAACAGCCTAGCTCTTTCGCTTGCACTGGGGGACGTTATACAAAGCTTGGGAGAATGAATTAGCAAGTTTAAGGAAAAGGAGAGACGAGAGTACATTTAAGGAGCTGCTCTGACTTCTCCTGTCCCATCTCCCACTGTGCTCTGCTCCCCAGCGCAGACCTTCCATACAGCATGATGGAGCTCCTCCGCTTCCATGTGGCCCCTATACTGTGCTCCTGTATTCCCCTGCTTTTTTCCTCCCATTACCAGTCTTATTTCAGAGATAGAAGGGCCTGATTCTCCACTGTCTTGCACCCTAGGTACTCATTTAGGGCAAGCTGAGTAGAGTCTTACTTCAGGAGTAGCCCCTTTGACTTCAGAGAGATTACTTGGCAAGCTGAATAAGGGTATATTAATCCAGCCCTAAAACATGGGCCAAATGGGTGAAAACTAAGTGTAAGTGGCAACCACATCTGAACAGCAGCCTCCTCCCCCGCTCCTCCATTTTGCAGTCCCTGGCCCAGATCCTCGGAGGACCAGCATCTCCTCGCCTCCTGATTTTACACAGGCCTCTACTCAAGTCAGCGGAGTTCTCTTGGTGTCCCCCAAGATGAGTATCGGGCTGGGGGAGAGCACAGCTCAGGAGGGAGGCTCCAGACTTGGCCTCTGCAAAAGATTTTGGCTCCCCTCAAAGTCCTCAGGCTGCTCTGGGTGGGCCCACACCCTAGCTGTACTTAAAGTAATTAGAAGTTATGCCAAGTGCCATCGGCCCAAGAGGCCAATATGGCAGCCAGGGTCTGGTTCGACATAGGCAAGACCCTGCCGTGCCCTGCTTCTCATGGCTACACTCCCAATTCCAGTAGCCAGAGGGGAAATTGCCAGAGAAGCTGCCATGACAGCTCTCAGCCAACTCAAACTCCCCTTACTCTGGGGTGCTCCTCGTATGGTTGATGATGCTACCTTTATGGAATGGCGCAAAGCTGCCAGGATGCAAGGCCAGGAAGAACACGACTAGCCAGTATCCCTTTAGAAAAGGAGGACTTGTGGCACCTTAGAGACTAACAAATTTATTTGAGCATAAGCTTTCGTGAGCTAAAGCTCACTTCATCCCTTTAGAGGTTCTTTTTTCCAGCATCTTTTCCCTTCCCTGGGTAATGGGTTGCCCAGAAGATGGAATGCCCTTCAGTATTGCTTACACACACGAGCAGAGTTTGTTAAATATATTGTTTGGTGCAGTTTTATAAACACAGCTAACGTTTCTCAATTTCTCTTCATTTAAACACTTGCAGTTACCTAAACACCCGGGCTATTAAAATCCAGTAGTAAATCACCCATTTTACACCATATCAGCCAATCATAATTTGTTCCAGACGTTGGCAATTTTTATTTAAGAAGCCATTTGGGAAACATTTGTTGGATTTTTTTAGAGGCTTTGCTGTCCCAGGATAGCAGCTGTGTTGAACCACTGCAGAGAATGAGACTATAATTGAGATTTGTGTTGTCTCCTCCTAACGCCCACTAGCATAACACACTGTAGAGATTTCAGCCTATGCTAAAAATAAAGAGAAAGCTTTAAGGCAAAATTTTTATGAGAAAGGAAATAACTCAAAGGCTCGGAGAAAATGGAGGTGCAGTAGGTTTGAGTCAGGCATATTGATCTCCCATCTCCCCCTGCTGGACAGAATTAGAATCAGTAATGCCCAACTTTGTGTCACCGGATAAGCGGTCAGAAAATTTCCGCTAACACTAAACTGTGCTTGCGGGGGGGGGACATCCCCAGACTTTAAAACTTGTTATTTCTGAGTAGGTGGAGTGATATCGCTGATAATTCTCCCCTTCAGTGTAAGCATTAGTGTCCTGTGTTCCTGGAGCAAGAGTTTCTGAGTTCTAGCCCTGCTGAGGGAATGGATGTTATACTATAGTATAGGCCGGAGGGATTTTTTTTAACAAAGAGAGAGACAGCCTTTGAGGTTTGCTGCTAACAACCAGCCAGGCTTTATATTCACTTGCACATCAATCTCTGTTAGGGGTTCTGGCTACCATACTACAAAAGGTAATTTCCTGTACAAAGTATAATCCAAACTACCCCTAGATTGCATTCAAATAAACATGCCCCTATTACTACATTCCAGCGGGGGGAGGAGATGGAGACTGGACCAAGGCACATATATTTAACAATGGAGGGAATTAACCATTGGAATAACTGCCTAGGCATCAGTGGATTCTCCATCACTTGAAGTCTTTAAACGATTGGATATCTTTGTATGCAGTTTTCAGAGTAGCAGCCGTGTTAGTCTGTATCTACAAAAAAAACAGGAGTACTTAAGCTTATGCTCAAATAAATTTGTTAGTCTCTAAAGTGCCACAAGTACTCCTGGTTTTTTTGTATGCAATGTTAATCGCAGGATATTAGAGAGACAAGGTGAATGAATGGTCCCTTGAAATATGTGTTAACTACTTGTGCTAAATGATCTGTTCCACCTCGTATTTAGCTGTGACATGCTGAGTATGTTTCCCAGACCTAAAGAAGAGCAGGCACTATAGGCATTGCAAGTACTAGGGTCTGGAGTGCATGGCCCTTGATGGGGTCCCATACACACTCACAGTTTCCCAGGAAAGAACATGGGATTTCTTTGCTAAGGTTACCAAAAACTTTTGTAGCCAGCATTGCAAGGTATTTATGTGCCAGCTATGCTAAACATTCACATGCCCCTTCATGCTTTGATCACCATTGCAGAGGACATGCTTCCATGCTGATGATACTCCTTAAA
Organism: Dermochelys coriacea; assembly: GCF_009764565.3. Taxonomy (NCBI): domain Eukaryota; kingdom Metazoa; phylum Chordata; order Testudines; family Dermochelyidae; genus Dermochelys; species Dermochelys coriacea. Next base: position 9,679,813 of record NC_050069.1, read on the forward strand.
AAAATAATGCGTTAATTAAATTTGTAAAAAGAAAAGGAGGACTTGTGGCACTTTAGAGACTAACAAATTTATATTGAGTCTCTAAGGTGCCACAAGTCCTCCTTTTCTTTTTGCAGATGCAGACTAACACGGCTGCTACTCTGAAACCGGTAATTAAATTTGTGAGTCCTTGGGGGAGAATTGTATGTCCCCTGCTTTGTTTTTACCCGCATTCTGACATATATTTTGTGTTATAGCAGTCTCGGATGATGATTCAGCACATGTTCATTTTAAGAACACTTTCACTGCAGATTTGTCATAAACGCAAAGAAGGTACCAATGTGAGATTTCTAAAAATACCTACAGCACTCAACCCAAGGTTTCAGAATCTGAAGTGCCTTCCAAAATCTGAGAGGGACAAGGTGTGGAGCATGGTTTCAGAAGTCTTAAAAGAACAGCACTCAGATGCGGAAACTACAGAACCTGAACCACCAAAAAAGAAAAATCAACCTTCTGCTGGTGGCATCTGACTCAGATGATGAAAATGAACATGTGTTGGTCTGAACTGCTTTGGATCATTATTGAACTGAACCCATCATCAACATGGATGTATGAATTCTCGAATGGTGTTGAAATATGAAGGGACATATGAATCTTGAGAGCATTTGGCACGTAAATATCTCATTACGCCGGCTACAATATTGCCAAGCGAACACCTGTTCTCACTTTCAGGTGACATTGCAAACAAGAAGCGGGCAGCATTAATTCCTGCAAATTGTAACCAGACTTGTTTGTCTGAGTGATTGGCTGAACGAGAAATAGGACTGAGTGGACTCGTAGGCTCTAAAGTTTCACATTGTTTTATTTTTGAATGCAGGCATTTTTTGTACATAATTCTACATTTGTAAGTTCAACTTTCATGATAAAGAGGTTGCACTACAGTACTGGTATTAAGTGAATTGAAATACTATTTCTTTTGGTTTTTACAGTGCAAATATTTGTAATCAAAAATAAATAGAAAGTGAGCACTGTAGTCTTTGTATTATGTGTTGTAATTGAAATCAATATATTTGAAAATGTAGAAAACATCCATAATATTTAAATAAATGGTATTCTATTATTGTTTAGCAGTGTGATCAATCACGCGATTAATTATGATTAATTTTTTTAATCACTTGACAGCCCTCGTTTTTACTTGTGGAGCTGATGCCGCCTTTTTAAGGATGGAGTTAATTTCCATTTGCTTCTTTGGAGAGACCCAGGGTGAGCTCCTGTAAACCCTTGAAAGGGTAAGTTCTGTCCTGCTCTTCGGGAGAATCCAGTGTTTCCTTCCTGCAAAACAAAGAGATTGAATCTCTGCTTTGAGTGCAAAACCCAACTCAACCTTAACTGTGGAGCCATGACCAGCACTTCCATAGTTACTTGTATTAAGTCGCATCCAGAGACCCCAGCTGAAATCAAGGCCCCATTGTGCTAGGCGCTGTACTTGGACAAATAGACGGTCCCGGTCCTGAAGCATTCACAGTCTAGACAAAGAGAAAGGAAAGATTATCCACCATTTTACAGATGGCAAATTGAAGCATGGAGAGATTAAGGCCCAGCTCCTCAAAAATATCTAGTCTTCTAATGACCATTGATTTCAACAGGAATTCGGAGCCTTCGAGTATCTGGGCCACAGTGACTTGCAACAGGCAGCCCAGGAAATCTGTGCAGAGCTAGAAAACTAATTTCCTTAATTTTTGAAAGTCAGCCCTTTTGAAATCAAAAACCCTAGTTGCAGATTTATTTTTGTTTATCCTTCCGTTCAGTTTGAACTGAATGAGCTCATGATCACTTGAACCAAGGTTGTCCCCTACAACCATTTCTTCTGTGAGGTCCTACTACTCACCAAAACCAAATCTAAAATGGCATCCCCTCTAGTTGGTTCAGCAACTACTTGGTGAAGGAATCCATCAGCTATCGCATCTAGGAAAATCTGAGCCCTATTATTATTACTAGCACTCGTCCTCCAGTCTATATCTGGGAAGTTAAAGTCTCCCATGATCACGCAATTTCCATTAGTATTTACTTCATTAAAAACATTAAAGAGGGCTCTATCCATATCCAAATTAGATCCCAGCGGTCTATAGCACACCCCAAGCACTATCCCAGGGGAGGATCTAGTAGTTTTCTTCCCCAGTGTAATTTTTGCCCAGACGGACTCTGTCTTATCCATTCCATCGCTTCTTATTTCTTTACATTCTACCTCATCATTGATATACAATGCTGCTACTCCACCACCTTTACCTTTATTTCTGTCTTTCCTAAACAGCACATACCCTTCAATACCTGTAGTCCAGTCATGACTACTATTCCACCATGTTTCTGTTATCCCTATAATATCTGGTTTCACTTCCTGCACCAGTAGCTCTAGTTCCTCCATTTTGTTACCTAGGCTCCTCGCATTGGTGTACAAACATCTTAATTTTTGCTGTTTGGCCTCGCTCACATTCTGTACCCTATTAGGCACAGTCATTCTACAGCCAGTATAACCTATTAGACTGGTATCCACACCGCCCTCGCTCCTTATATACATTCTCCTACCCATGGCTGTATCCTTTCTTACTTTGTTTTCTTCCCTCTCAATGCTAAAATTTGGCATGGAGATTACCTGGACATCTCCCAACCATCTCCCCCAAATTCCTAGTTTAAAGCTCTTTTAATCAGTTGTCAGCCTCCATCCTAGAAGTCTATTTCCTTCCCTACTCAGATGAAGTCCATCCCGAGAGAACCGTCCTCTGTCCATGAATGCCTCCCAGCAGCCATACATCCCAAAGTCCTCCTTATAGCACCACTGCCTAAGCATCTGTTGATAGTCATAATCTTGTCACACCTTTGTTGCCCTTCTCTAGGAACAGGCAGAATCCCACTAAAGATCACCTGAGCCTCGATTTCCTTAAGCCTAGCATAGTCTCCCTTAATAGTTTCCAGCGAGAATCTAGCCGTATCATTTGTTCCCACATGAAGGATAATTAGGGGATTCTTTCCCGCTCCCTTTAGGATCCTTTTCAACCTCTGATCTACATCCCGTATCTTAGCATCTGGAAGACAGCACACCTTTCTATTCTCTGGATCAGCTCTGGTTACAGGCCTGTCTATCCTTCTCAGTAAAGAGTCCCCGATCACATAGACCTGCCTTTTCCTGGTGACGGTGCTATTTTCCAGTCTCTCCCCTGTTCCCTCTGGCTACAAGTTCTTTCCATTCCTATTCTCCCTTGTAATCCTCTTCAACCCATCCTGTATCCTCCTGGGGCTCATATTTGGTGTAGTTTCCATTGACTCTTCCCCTTTTCCTATAGGACTAGCCGCTCTTCTCTTCTTCCTTGCCCTGCCACCTTCAGTGACTACCTGCTGAGCCCCATTTTCCAACTCTGCAAACCTGTTCCTAAGCTCTATTTCTCCTTCACTAGCCCGTCTTTTCCTCTGCCTGGTTCTTTTAGTCACATGCTTCCACTGACCACTTTCCTCACCCAGTCTCCCCTCAGAATTCCCCAGCCCTGCTTCCATCTGCAAGTCTGAGCTTTTTCCTTCAGATACCTCATGTCTTTGCTCCATAATCTGCTCAAACCCCTTCCTAAACTCAACCGGACTTTCCACCTGCATCTCCAAACCTCGGATCTTTTCCTCCATCAGCTCTATCAGACGGCATTTCAGACGGCAGAAAAAACTCTTACCAGGTCCCCCCTCCAGGATCATGTACATACCACAGCTTCCATATCCGGTCATCCTCATTGTGTCTTCCACTACATGAGTCACTCCCACTGCTGCCTCCATATCTGTCATCTCCTTCCCACCTAAATCCTGTTAATCTGGGAAACACAAGCCACTCCAAAGCACCACCACCCACAGCAAAAACAAACCCCAAACAAGCACCACAATACAAACTCCCCTTTCAAATTCCCACTGAAACTCCCCTGTTTACAGCTCTGTTTGCTAGCTCCTATGCAGCTCCAACTGTCTGTGCCCCTGCCTGACTGGCTGGCTACCTTTATAGGACCCCTAGTCAGAGAAGCCCCACCCCCCCTAACCAGGGCTCAGCTTCTCTCCCAGCACAAAGCCCCTACAAGCCTCTACACATACAAATAATAAAAGCTGAATTCTAACCCTGCTGCTTTCATGAGGTCCCAAGCAGCCATCGTCTGCCTTTTAAAAACACCTGTGAAATCCTTGGAACCCTGAGAATGTAGCAGGGAGGCCATGGCAGGAAGAAATTGGGTCTCCTTCCATGCCAGGGTCCCAACTTTCCTGCCTCCCAACAGACGCAATCCCTCCCTCATAAGTGGGTCTAAAAAAACCCTTCAACTGAGCCAGTCCCTGGTGACATAAGGCTAGGCATTAGCCCATTTCCTAAGATCCTGAATGGACTGAGTTATGAAAGGAGATTAAAAGAATTAGTGGTAACATCTATTAGACTGTAGAATAGTCTCCAAGTGGAAGGCCCCAAAACTCAAGTCATTCAAAACTGCATTGGCTAAAGCTCCGGTGACTAGATTGCATGTAGGCCTAATGTCGATGAAATTCAAATTGGAACAAGTATGCAGCGTTGTGGTAGACATATTGGTCCAACGATATTAGAGAGACAAGGTGGGTGAGGTCAGCTCTTTTATTGGCCCAGCTTCAGAAGCGCGAATGCACAGAAGCTTGTCTCTCTCACCAATAGCGGTTATTATTGGACCAGCTTGTTGATGAGAGAGACAAGCTTTCACGCTTACACAGAATCTTCTTCTGAAGTTGGTCCAATAAAAGATATGACCTCACCCACCTTGTCTCTCTAATATCGTTGGAATAAAACGGCTACACCAACACTGTGTACTGTTCCAATTTGAATATGACCTCACCCACCTTGTCTCCCTAAACTGGCACAGTGTAGCCAGCTGAACCCTTCCGGGAAACATTCCAGCTCGCTGCAAGTGTAACTTCCTCCGTGAGTTCACTAGATGGAGCTCACACAAAAGGTTGGAGCACTGTCACGGGGCTTCAGCAGCCCTCAGTGTTACACTCAATCATTCTATCAGAGGGGTAGCCGTGTTAGTCTGAATTCATAAAAGCGGCAAAGAGTCCTGTGGCACCTTATAGACTAACAGACATATTGGAGCATAAGCTTTCGTGGGTGAATACCCACTTCGTCAGATGCATGATTCAATCACTGTGACACCCATTCACCTAAACACCCTCTTCCCCCAAAGCATTACCACTGAGCTTAACCAGCACAATTCAAGCATTAATGCATCGGCAAGCCACAACGACCGCATTCCGAAAGGCGAATTAATCAATTTTGTGCACTCTACTCATATTACAGTAAAGCCAACAGCTTGGGGCATGACATGTGTCTCTGCTGGTTTTATAAGAACCCTATGTCAGGGACTACGTGGTTACGCACAGGTTACTGTTGTGGAGTGCATTGGGAAATGAGTTCTGATGTAACTAAGACAATGGGCCAGATCCTCCGCCCAGCTTTGCCCCCCGAGTGTCACTCCAATAGCAAAAAGAGGAGAGAAAATACCCTGAAACTGCCCGCTGTAAGCTGCAAAGCCAGCATTGCTGGCATTATTCCACATACTCCTGACCCCCTCCAAGCATAGGGGCCTGGAAGAACAGGAACAGGTCTGGCCAAGCTCTTTGCACACTGGCAATCTGGGCCAATGCAAAGATCTCTAGGAAACTGCTAGCAGTTGGCATCACATAGAACAACTCTGAAGCTGCACCAACTAGCTCCTGGGTGCCCCTAGCATTGGAGGGGGAACAAGGGGAGCATAGTGCCCTCTCTGCAACCCTCCTCACATCCTGCTTTGAGCATAGCTCAGCCAGAGCCACACATCTGGCCCAGTGTGTCCATCTGTCACGAGTACTGAAGAATTGTCTCCTAGATCCCAAAGTTAGCAGAAGCCAATGGGCATCATAAAAGGTGACGTACAATGCCTGTGTTGACCAGGTGTGCACAGGGGCAATGATGCTGCTTTAGCTTGCTCCAGTACTTCCCACTCACCTGAACCTTTCTGATAAATGTGCATTGGGAAAATAGCCAGTGGGGAGGATGCCTATTCATCTAGATGCTTAGGTGACATAGGCTCAGATCCTCAAAGGTATTTAGGTGCCTAACTCCCATAGAAGTTGGGCACCTAAATACCTTGGGTCTGGGCAATAGTCATCAGATGATCTAGCACCCTTTCTACTAATTTCCGTGCACTCCATCGCTTGCCTTAGAATATTGTTCCACAGACTAACCCATCATATTCCGCCTGATGCTCAACCTAGAGTTTGCCTTCGTAAATCTTGGCCAATTACCGCTTGCTGTGCTCCCTTGTTCAAGCTTAAATAGTTCCTCCCCAACCTTGATGTGTGTGCCCTCCAAATGCTGGCAGACTCTGACTATGTCCTCCCCTTAGTCAGATCTTAGCCAAGTTATGTAGAGTCAGCTCTTGAAATTTTTCCTCTGGAGTGTCAGCACTGCTGCTCTTCTCTGAACTCCATCCAATTTGTCAGAATCTGGTTGGTAAACTCTAGAGACTGGGAGTTAGGAGACTGGGAGTCTGAAAGTAGGCTAGGCCATAACTGCCTACTTCAGGGCTCCCTGCACCTTCTTCTGAAGCATCTGGTGCTGGCCAATGACAGAGACGGGCCACTGGACTAGATGGATGCTATTCTGATCCAAGCTGGCAATTCCTGTGTTCTTATTCCTGTACCACAGCTGAGTACAATTCTACCAACGTGCATTCACCAGAGCAGAACAGACTGTTCCCTTTCTGCTCCATGCCATGATGCCACCACACGGGCAGCTCTGCACTGCATAGGTCTCTCTTGGCTTTTCTTTTGCTGACGTACGGTAGCAATGAACAAGCATGTTTTATTTGTGCTGCTCCATATCATGTTTCACCTTTACTAGCAAATCTTAGAAAATGAGCATGCCTAATTTCCCCTCCCTCTCCTCACCCCCCAGTTCTCAGACAAAAAGTCCCAATTCCTCAGAGGTATTTAGGATCCTAAGTTCCATTGAAAGCATCAGGGATCTGGGCCATGGCAAATCCCAAATGGATTTGGCCTCTTTGCAGATTATGTGCCACCTGGATTGATCTCTGGCAAAGTGTTTAATGTGAACTGGTTGTATTTTCAGTTTTTGTCTATCCCTGGTGACTTTGTCACACCCCGAAAGCTTCTGACACCCACATGATCGCCGGCTGCGTAGCAGCATTCCTTGGTGTACAGATTTTAGAATTAGTTGGTCTTCCAACACATGGAAGACATGTCAGCCCCAAAAGATACTATCAGATCAATAGCAAACAGATGCTCACTTACTTAGATATCAGCACCCGGATGGCCTTCAGTTCAGCAAGGGAACAACGTAGAGATCATTTGTCTTCAAATATTTCTGGTCTCTCTCTCTATCCCGCTTACACAAAGACCTTGCCTCCTCCCACTTCTTTGATTTGCTGCTAGGACCTGGGGCCTCTGTCTCCTCGGAGCCTACTTTGGCATTCCTTTTCTAATCTTTTTGAACTCTAACAATTTGACAGGTCAGGCAAACGTAACAGGTTTTACCACCAGCTGGCTGAGTGGAGTGGAGCTAGGCTTGAGTGCATACTGGCTCACCCATCTTTAATTAGCACCTGAAAGAGCAAAAGGCCCTCATAGAGAGCCTCCTTGAGCCTGTGAAATATACAATCCAGCAAGCAGTTCAGCCAGAGAATTGACAGTAATCCTGTAACCTTCCCCCTAGTTCACATTCAAGTGTACTGGACATGTAGCCTGTCTGTGAATCTCTTAGGGCAAATTGCCACAAATCCTCCCCCCCAAGGAAGAGCTTTTGAAACTGGACTGTCCTGACTTTCTGCTGCCTCCCTCCAGAGACAGCAACAGCAGCTGGGTAACACGTTTCCAGACACGGAGATGTGAGCAAATGGTGCCATAGCGATTCATGCAAACCCAAAATGGGGCAAACGCACTGACCCTCTAACATAGCCGGCCTCTTTTGTAACCCAGTCTACGGGGGGGCGGGGGAGAGGGAATGGGATTTTCTGCCTTGGCATAGATCTGCAGTCTGTTTTGGTGCTGATCCATTTCAGAAGGACAAGTCGATTAGAAGTAAAAGTGTGTTCCGAGATAGCCTATAGTTTTCAACATGTTAACAGCATCTGGGCAATTCCAGAAGGCCCCTTGTTCCCTTAGAATTAAATCTGTTCAGACAGACTTAGTTCAGACCCCCATGGATGGGGGTTGGGCTTTGTGGTCTAGTGAACTAAGCACGACCTGGGGCACAGACTCTTCTGAATTCTAATCCCAGCTCTAACACCAACCCCCACGCCTTGGGACCTTGGGCAAACAAGCCCAGTGTGTGTCTATTTCCCTATCTGTACAGGAGGGATAATATTTGCATACCTTGTTCGGGGGCTTAATTCATTCAGGGCTTGGGAGATCCAGGGAAGGCAGGATTAATTGGTTAATGTCTGTGCGGTGCGATCAAGGTGCTAAATAGAGCTGGTCCTCAGCATGTCCATTATGGAAATTTAGACTCCTTCTAGGTGTTCTTAATCTCACCTGCATTTACCAACATGCAAAAAGAAAAGGAGTACTTGTGGCACCTTAGAGACTAACAAATTTATTAGAGCATAAGCTTTCGTGAGCTACAGCTCACTTCATCGGATGCATCCGATGAAGTGAGCTGTAGCTCACGAAAGCTTATGCTCTAATAAATTTGTTAGTCTCTAAGGTGCCACAAGTACTCCTTTTCTTTTTGCGAATACAGACTAACACGGCTGCTACTCTGAAACCTGTCATTTACCAACATGTAACCTACTAACCCCTCTTGCACATCACCCTGCATTCGGCACACTATGCCTAAACAAGTGTAAATTGGTGGCAATCACGGTGACCAAAAGGAGTGTAAGAAAAGCACCAGGATGCGGTCAGGTGTGTTAAGGTAGGAAACAGCCTGCTCAAACTTATACCCTCTTCTGGTCCCTTGCCAGTGATGCCCCTGCATAGATAGAAGTGGCAGGGTGAGGGGTCCCTTTATTAATGAGTTCTATCTCACCCTGTGCATGTGGAGGATAAAACAAAAGTCCATCTTACGGCCCAGAGGATGAACCTCAGCCAAAGGTTGTTTTAGTTCACCCTATAGACAAAGTAATGGTTGTTTAACCTGCAAGAGTGTCTCTACTGTGTCTTTTGCTCTTTACATACCAGTTCACCCTGTGAAGAAAGCAGACTAGCAGAGCTGGGTGTCAAATGATTGTGTTTAGTAACCAACTGTCATAAATATAAAGGGAAGGGTAACCACCTTTCTGTATACAGTGCTATAAAATCCCTCCTGGCCAGAGGCAAAGTCCTTTCACCGGTAAAGGTTTAAGAAGTTCAGGTAACCTGGCTGGCACCTGATCCAAAATGACCAATGAGGGGACAAGATACTTTCAAATCTGGAGGGGGGGTAAAGCTTTTGTCTGTCTGTGTGATACCTTTGCCGGGAACAGATCAAGAATACAAGCCCTCCAGCTCCTGTAGAGTTAGTAAGTAATCTAGGTAGAAAATGCATTAGGTTTTCTTTGTTTTGGCTTGTGAAATTCACTGTGCTGGAGAAAATGTGTATTCCTGTTTTTGTGTCTTTTTGTAATTTAATGTTTTGCCTAGAGGGATTCTCTATGTTTTGAATCTGACTGCCTGTAAGATTATCTTCCATTCTGATCTTACAGAGTTGTTCTCTTATCTTTTTTTCATTCTTCTAATAAAGTTCTGTTTTTTTAAGATCCTGATTGGGATTTTTGGGTCTTAAAAATCCAAGGCTGGTTTGTGCTCATCTTGTTTATTCTCAAGCCTCCCCAGGAAAGGGGATGTAAGGGCTTGGGGGGATATTTTTGGGAAATAGGAACTCCAACTGGTCCTTTCCCTGTTCTTTGTCTAAATCACGTGGTGGTGGCAGCACACTGTTCAAGGACAAGGCGAGATTTGTGCTTTGGGAAACTTTGAACCTAAGCTGGTAAAAATAAGCTTAGGGAGTCTTTCATGCGGGTCCCCACATCTGTTCCCTAGAGTTCAGAGTGGGGAGGGAACCCTGATCAACACAAATACACAATGCCTATCTATACCACTACTACTGCTTTAACGTGTGTCTGGCAGCTTCCAAAGCATAGAACACTGTGAGCACCAGTAGAGGGCTCACAGACTATTTAAAGGGAAACTACCCTGTTACTATGCGCTTGCAAACTATGATCTGGGCATTTAGATAAGACTTACCTATGCTTGGAAAGTCACATGGATTTTTATTCTCCAAAGGCTCAAGGCTAATCTAATTCCTGTAAACGTTTTGTCTTCAGCAGAGACTTTGTTGCATTACATCTCGCACTGGTCATATTATTTCCGAGAAGCCTTTGTGTGTGTGTCTGACTTCAATGCTTACGCTTCATCGGCAAGCATTATTCCCTCCATGAATCTCTCCTTATATAGCAATACATTATGTTATTGGACCTCGGCGGCTATAGCTCAGTGGACGTTCTGGTTCTGGGATGCAGTTCAAATTCATCCCAGGCTGTAACTGATCAGTGCAGTCAGTGTGATGGCCTCTGCTAAGTTAACTTCAAAGTGCTTTAGGAGAGACCAGCTCCAGTTATACATAATGTAGCATGACTGGCAGTTCTGTTCAGGGCTGAGCATAGAGAGGGAGTAGCATTTCATCTTTGGAGAGCTTTTGCCCCTCTGCTCATGGCTGATTGAGAACAAACCGCAGTTCCACAGAGAGGTGGGAAGGGCTATGAATAAACAATTCCTGCTCCGTGCTGCAGAGGAAGGAGAGCCACCTGAAATATGTTGGACAATGGCATAAGATCAGGGCACCCTCTAATGATGTGTCAATCGCTTCACAGCCTATCAGCTGCTAAAAGAGCTCTCCCTTTAGCGCCAGTGGCAGAGACCTGTGTTTCTGCTGCTGAAGTTTCTGGGTTCAAACCCTGCATGACTACCACGTTACCTGTATATACATGGCCACAGTTTGTTATATGGGCACGGCTGCTACCAATATGCCATGGGGAAAATCCCTTCCTGTCTCCAAACCTGGCAACCAGGTAATCTTTGTGCCTGCTACCTGGCTATATTAAGAAGGCTTACTTTTTTTCTTTCAAACCATTAAACACTCTGGCTACAGCAATCCATAAACCATCTTGATAAAGCTTAATTTTATCAGCAAACGAAAACCACAGCTCCAATATCATGTCCCGTGACTGGGGATGTTTCGTGTGTGAGCGCTAATTGGTTAACCTCCCGCTTGTTGTGTAGGTAACAAATGGCTGTGGTCACAGCAAATAATGTATCCTAGTGGAAGCGACTAAGAAATAATTTGTTTTCCAGTTTCTCCTAATCCTTGTCGGTCAGATTAGCTATGCCAGAAAATGCAAGATGCCATTTCTTATTATGAAACTTTGCAGAAGGGCTGTGCTGGCACCTCCACCAACACTGATAAGTTATGAAACCTGTAAAAGCAACATGACACTAAGGTCCTTGTGCTTTATGGCCAGCAGGATGATTTGAATGCAGAATCAAAACCCACAAGGCCCGTTACACTAAGTGACACTAGTCCCAATTACCCTCTTTAGAGGCATAACTCACCAAAACTGACACTTGAATTGGGCAAGTTTGAGATAATACTCCCTTAAAAGTGACACTAGGCAAATGTATAAGATGGGTGGAATGTACAGCAGAAGGATGGCCTCACGGTTACGGCACAGGGGTGTTTCTGTTTATTCATAGCCCTGTTGCAAACATCCTCCAGGGTTTTGGCCCAGGGGGCTCTCTACTCTGTTTGTCAGTGTCTCCCTCTGTAAAATGGGGGTGGTAGTACCTTCCTCCCCAGGATCTTAATGCTTTTCTAAAATGCTTTGGGGTCTTTGGATAAAAGGCACTAGCGAAATGCCACTTTCTAATCACTAACTAATGCACAGTGTCCCTCTGGAATTACAGGCATGTGTTTTTTTGAATTTCCTCTCCCTCCCAGGGGATAACTCCACCATCCGCACTGTCTCACAAGGTTGCACGATGCTGACATGGTTCTCTGTCTCCTTCCCCTCCCACACTCGTCCCATCATCTGTTCCTGCCACTTCTTTCTCTACAGCAGCTTCCAAATCCACCCCGGCTGCTAACCCTGGGGCTGTGCCCTAGACATCTCTGATTTTACTTGTGACTATATAATACGTATATTGTGGTAGCTCTGATAAGTCTCAACCAAGTCAGGTCTCATTGTCCTAGGTGCTGTACAAACACATAGCAAATGACAATCCCCTGCCCCAAAGAGGATACAGTCTAAAAGACAAGACATAGCAGACAGATGAAACAAACAGGCAGAGTCAGAGGGGATGACAGGGTAACAGAAATAATAGGATGTTCTAGCACACACTGGCTGTGTGTACAGTTCTTAGCCAATCTGTAGCAGCAATCACAGCTCACCACCTGCCTAGCCACTTTCAGGTGGCCATTATTCACCAAAAGAGGTGAATTTTAAGGACAGACCTGAAGGAAGGGAATGAACTAGTATAAACTTCTTCTCTAGACTCACCCACTCACTCATCACTCCCCTCAAGTCACTAAAACATGCTGCAGCTAAAATCTTTCCAGCCCATAACTCTGAACACTAGGGACTCAATTTGGACAGGATACCTGTTCCAAAAATGCTAAGCACAAATTTCTCCATACAAGCCAAGCAGAGGCATCTGGGTTGTCAAAATAAAGACATTCAGAACCTTTCCTAAACTTCTCCATCTGTCCAACCTCAGTGTCATCGTCTTGGAATGTATCTATATGTATCATAATTATTGGGTCTCTACCTTGTAGCATGAGAATAAGACATCTGGTGCATATTGGGTGAGCAACCACTACATCACTCTTCTGGGGTCTCCCTACTTGAGGAGGTTATCTTAATGGCAGCCAGTTCTCATTTGTTCAGCTAACCTCGTTGGCATGGTATCTAGATGCTTTCTGGTGCAATTACTTAGCTATATTACTGTGGGGTTAAGTCGACCTAAGTTACGCAACTCCAGCTATGTGAATAATGTAGCTGGAGTCAACGTAGCTTAGGTCACCTTATTGCAGTGTCTACAACACACTGGGTCAATGGGAGAAACTCTCCTGTCAACTTACCTTATACTTCTCGTTCCGGTGGAGTACCGGAGTCAGCGGGAAAGTGATCTGCAGTCAATTTAGTGGGTCTTCACGGGACTTGCTAAATCAACCCCCGGTGGATGGATCGATTGCCACAGCATCGATCCACGGTAAATGTAGACATGCCCTTGGATCGGTGCATGCTAGCAATTTATTAGCCAAGCTTTCCATGTGTAAAACTGGAATGATAATACCTAGATGAAGTTTAATCAACTAGTATTTGTAAAGCAATCTGATGTCCTCAAATGAAAGGTGCTATATCCTATTTACACTGTAAGCTCTCTCAGGCAGCGCCTCAGCTAAGGTAAATTGGCATCATTCCACCAATGTCAATGAAGCTATGTGTGATTTAAAGCCAACAAGATCCGGCCCTTTTGGGTCTTGTACATATTGTCAGAGCTTAACAAAAGATATCCAGTAATAATAATATCTAACTGCATGAGGCTGTTATCCTATCTGTATGGTTGTGCAGCATATTCATGTATTTCACTAATGACACAATAACAATATGATTTTCTTTGTGCTTTTTACCCATAAAATACATTTTGAAGACTCCTCCCATCCAAAAACAAATGTGGTAGGATTAAACCTTTAGTCCCACAAATTATACTGAGGTCAAAAGAGACAGCAAACAAAGTGTTCGTTTTGCCTGGTGTTTCATTTGAAAAGGAGTAACATGAAAGACTCTGTTGTGACAACTCACCGTCCCTAGCAGACGAGCTGTCTCCAAGTCTCCTCAATTACATCCTTGGAGCTATATTCACATCCAGCACCTATAAATGGTTAGGTCAATAGGAACAAAAACAATGGGGAGCATCTGAGAATTTCCTTCTTGTTGCACATGCTACAAACCACACTTGGTGTGCTGCAGTGACCAAAAATAACATCCCTATTGCCCAGAAAGGCATGGAAAATATTGCACTGCATTTCAAATGGGCTCTGGATTATGGGTGACTTCTTTCCTTAGGTTTAAGGGGGTATTCCTTCCCAACCAGTACTGCTCTACCAGGAATAGCCTACCAATTCATTCCTCTTTTGCACCCTACAAAAATAACATCTCTGTAGCCTCTGATCCCTTCCCTAGGAGGTCAAGAGATGTCTCTCCCCGATGTATTAATTTCTGTTTTAACTTGATAACTCTCCCATCCCTTTCATTTTTCTTTCCACCATCCTCAGATTAAGCTTCTTATTACATAAATTCCGGCTAATAGTGGTTAAACTGAATGAACTCTAGCTAATCCTCAGTGGATGCCCTTAAAGGTGAAATGCAAAGTTGCTTGTGCCCTCTGTTGCTCCTTTAAGATAAATATAGGTGACCTCATAAAGCCTAAGGGGTTGTTTCCTGCTTACTTTTATATTAGTGGAATGAGAAGATGTTACAAGAGTTTTAGTTCTTACAAGATTGTACCATGTGGTGCAAATGCTCATCAACTCAATCTCTAGAAGGCAGTCAGATGCCACAATGATGGGTCCTGACATCCTTCTGAGGACTTTGGCAACTGGAAAATTCGATTTGCCCCCACTGCCTATCAATAAATTGAGGGCATCAGCCTCCAGAACAATTGATCTGGCATATTTCAAAAATGCTACAAATTCCATTTAAAATTCTTCGAAGCTGTTGAAGGCTTGAGGGTTGGGGAAGTCTTGGACTGAGGCAAAACAGTGTGTTTGCTGCAGAATAGTACATTATCATGACTCAGGTATCCACAGGGAACTGCTGTGTGGAGGAAGAAGGTGCCAGATTTGTATCATCGCCAACCTGAATCAAACTAGGGCAGCGTGTCTAACACGATTATACGGCCACATAATTGCAGATTATTTTTAAATTCCTACACAATTGTGTTCCAGAATCTCAGCTTTCACCTAACTAAAGACAAAACCCTCGAGCCCTCCTGGCTGAGAAGAAACCTTCAAAATGTGAATCAAATGTACCCCGGTGTGGCAATGTCTGCCTGAGCTCCAGACAGCCTGAAACAATTCTGTTGAGAGATATGAACTGCTCCATTCATCTCAATGGGATGTTAACACTGAAGTCTTGTCTTTAACTGTCACATTACTATTTCCCAGCAGATCTGCTTAGCAGAAACATTAAACTAGTGGTCTTTAAGCACAGACATCACTGTAGCCATTTATATGTGATTCAAATTTTGAGAGTTTTTTTTACAGCCATGAGAGCTAGAGATTTTTATTTTTTAAACCAAAGCTGAGATCCTCATTGTCTGGATGCAGTCGCAGATATCGTAGTGAAGTGAAGCATGTCAGCTGGTTGCCTTCAAGGGTGATGGGTGTGGGGAATGAGGAAGTCAAAGTTCTTCTCCCCAAAAATGTATAATCTGACCCTGTCCAAAAAGGGGCAATGTATCCCCTGCCTCAGCAGCCTCCAGGATACTAAAAAATAAACTCACCTTCCACATGTTCTTCAATGCAAAAGCCACAAAGCTTCCCCTACCCAGCTGCTATAATTGCCAAATTTCCCTGGACAGCTCCTCCAATGACAGCAACTCCTTGTCAGTAGACACATCTGTGGCACATTTAAAATTGGGGGCAGTGGGAAAATGAACTGATTTTAATATTGAAAATAAGTCAGTTACACTTTCCTGATTGGTCTGGGGGAGAAGGTGGAAGGGATGCCTCAGTACATCATTGTGGGGTCTCGGCTGCCTAATTAATGTCTAAATTGCTGTGCAGAACATGGGGCCTGGGTCACGAGCACTATTTACAGGGGCAGGCAGAAACTCCCAGTCCATTTACATGGTCTGATTTTAAAGATGCTGAGCACCACTAGCTCCCATTGCCTGCGATGGAAACTGGGGGCATTCAGCAGCTCTGTGAATTCATGAGGCAGATTTATTCTTGTATCGAATATATGAAACGGGGGAGACAAGGCGATTCCATACACCTAACACTGCCAGCGAGAAGGGCTTCTACTTGCAGCCTGCCAAGGAGAAAATAGCAGCAGAGACGTGTCTTTCATTCTCCATGTTGTTTCTTTACTCCCTTATCTGGAGAAAGTGGGGGCATTAACAGGCAGGACTAGCTTCAGCTGGGAGCAGCTGCTGAATGACTGAACCACACAGCAGCCCCCACTTACACTTTGACTTCATTTCCTTGCTTCCCAGCCATGGGCAGGAGGAGGCAAGGGGGAACCTTCTGACACCCAGCATGGAGGACTGGGATTCCCCCAGGTTAGTGACAGCTGAGAAGGCTGACTGCTCCTGGAAAATGGAAGGTGAGGAGGGATACGTACATGTCCCCTTCTCTCTGCCCCCAACCTACCCAGTCCCACACCCCAATAACCTATTCTTGGGGGACTCCCACTGAGTCCCCAGCTCCACCAGATCCCCCCCTCTAGCTCCTCAAAAGACACTGTTCCATAGGGGACAGAGAGCAGAAGTATTGGGTGGGAAAGGTGAGGAGCCCATCTTGGCCTTTGCAGGTCCCAATGCAGCAGCCACTCCACATCTTCGCCAACCTGACCACCCTCAAGATGGGTAAGGCCCACACACAGGCCCCCTCTGAGGGACCAGGGGCCTGCACAGCACCTGGAAATGGGCCCTACAATAATCATAGAAATGTCGGGCTGGAAGGGACCTTGAGAGGGCATCAATCCAGCCCCCTGTGCTGACGCAGGACCAACTAAACCTAGACCATCCCCGACAGGTATTTATCCAACCTGTTCTTAAAAACCTCCTGTGACGGGGATTCCACAACCTCCCTTGGAAGCCACTTCCAGAGCTGAACTATCTTCATAGTTAGAAAGTTTTTGCTACTGTCTAACCTAAATCTCCCTTGCTGCTAATTAACCCATTACTTCTTGTCCTACCTTCACTGGGACAATTGATCACCATCCCCTTGCCTTTAACTTGTTTGAAGACTATCAGTTCCCTCCCCACCCCATAGTCTTCTTTTCTCAAGACTAAACATGCACCATTTTTTTAACCTTTCCTCACAAGTCAGGTTTTCTAAACCTTTTATCATTTTTGTTGCTCTCATTTGGAATCTCCAAGTTGTCCACATCTTTCTTCAAGTGTGGCACCCAGCACTGGACCCAGTACTCCAGCTGAGGCTTCACCAGTGCCAAGTAGATCGGGACAACTACTGCCCCAGTCTTATATATGGCATCCTGTTAATACACCTCAGATGATTTTAGCCTTTTTTGCACCTGCATCGCATTGTTGGCTCATATTCAATTGATGTCCAATGTAACCTCCCGATCCTTTTCAGCACTACTACCGTCTAGCCAGTTATTCCCTGTTTGGTACGTGTGCTTTGATTTTTTCCTTCCTATGTGAAGTATTTTCCACTTGTCTTTATTGAATTTCATCTTGCTGATTTCAGACCAATTCTCAAACTTGTAAAGGCCAATTTAAATTCTAATCCTGTCCTTCAAAGTGCTTGCAACCCTCCCAGGTTGATGTCATCTGCACATTTTATAAGCATGCTCTCCGCTCCATTATCCAAGTCATTAATGAAAATATTAAATAGTCTTAGACTCAGGACTGACCCCTTATATGACCCCACTAAATACACCCTCCCACTTTCATAGCAAACTATTGACTAATCTTTGCATACAATCTTTCAGCCAGTTTTGCTCCCACCTTATAGTAATTTCATTCAGACCACATTTCCCGAGTTTGCTTATGAGAATGTCATGTGAGACTCTGTCAAAAGCCTTTCTAAAAAAAAAAAAAAAAGATCTACCACATCTACTCCATCCTGCCCATCTTCTAGGCCAGCAATCCTAGTGATAATAGTTGTAAATAAGATAGACCTATTGCATGATCTTGTCTATTCCCCTGCAAGTGCAAGTCAGAAGTTTTGCTGGTGACAAACTGATGCTGCAAAGCATCAAGGCCAATCTATTCCCAATAACATTACACAGATTTGCTTTACTTCCCTGTTCTACTAGTCGAGTATTTTAATAGCCATTTGATCTGGTCAGAGCCACAAAGCTATATACAGCAGGCAAAGGGAAAAGTCCCTTCCTGGTGAAGAGGAACAGATAGCAAACAGCTTCTTCCCACTGTCGTGGGCTTGTGTTCCAGGCACCAAGGCAGAGAGAGAGAAATATACCAAAGGGCCGGCAATGAGCAGAAATTACCACTGCATCTTTAGACTGAACAAGGCTTCTGTGGCCCATGTACAATAGGAATAGAGGGTTCTCAACCAGTGTGAATGGGCATAGGCCCTATTGGCTTCAGTGGAGCTATGCCG
The DNA here is from genome assembly GCF_009764565.3 of Dermochelys coriacea. Classification (NCBI taxonomy): domain Eukaryota; kingdom Metazoa; phylum Chordata; order Testudines; family Dermochelyidae; genus Dermochelys; species Dermochelys coriacea. The sequence goes on from NC_050069.1 coordinate 9,698,180, forward strand.
ATGTATAGCCGCTGAGAAGCTGGCTCAGAAACTGCACTGACTCCAGGCAAACACTCTTGGCCTGAAAGGCAGAACACTCTCTAGTTGCAGTGTTTGACTTTATATTTGGTGCTGAGCACTCATTGCTTTCACACGCTGGAGCGCTGCAGTTTGTCCTCTTTAATTACATGCTAATGCAGATATGTGTTGAGCAAACAAATACAGTGGTCTCCAAGAGTGGCTTCGAATGGATGCAAGGACTGAGGGGTTTGTTTCTAAAAGGAAAGAGGCCAGAGTTTATGCCTACGTTGTGCCGAGTGCTCAGTGCAGCCTCGAGCAGCAAATCGAAAAGCTCCGAAGGCTGCCTCTGTCTCAAATGTCCAGGCACACTGTGGAGTTTGGGTTCACTTTGGGTTCAAACTTCTTGGCCCAGATTTGATCAAACTGAGAGGCCAAAGCTAGGCTCCTAAATACACTAGGCTCCTATGGGGATTAGCATGGTATAAAACAAAAACCATAGCTAGATAGATGCAACCCAGGAGGCTGGATTTCGGGCCTTATGACGAGGGAGCATTTCACTTGCTAATATTTCTCTCTCTTCTTTCCCAAGTCAAATGTAAGTCTCAATCTCTTTAGCCCACTATTTCCATGAGCAAGGCTTTGTGCAATAGGGGAAATAAACCAGTCTCTTTCTGTTAGAAGTTATGTCAAGGAGCAGGACAAGATGATCTATGTAGGCAGGAATTTTTAGCTACGATCCCACAGGGCTCAAGAGCTGTGTTCTTTTTCAAACCTGATTAATTCTGCCTCACTCGGGCAAATTTCATCTACCATTTTCCTAAGCCCCAGAGCATATTTCTTGGGCCACAGCTGCTGCTGCTTGCTATTTCTGGGATGATAACATCTGACGGGCACAGCATCATTGCAGAGGAAATTTCACAAACGACTCAAAGGCAATTTTACACACAGCTAAGGGAGCGAAACAGGAGAGCCTCACAAATGCAAATGAATGAGACACCTGCCTACAAAGGATTTCTATGGGTTTCGCATCCTTGCAGTTCCATAGACATTTCATTCCATGGCAGCACTTTTCAGCTACAAAAAAATAAGTCAGAGGTGCCGACTCGATGGGTGCCCCAGGGCTGGAACACCCAAGGGGAAAAAATGGTGGGTGCTGAGCACCCACCGGCAGCCCCCTTATTATGCCCACCCTCTCCACCAGCACCTCCTGCCCGCCGGTGGGCTCCGCTGATCAGCACCTCCCCCTCCCTCCCCATGCCTCACACCCACCACAGTCAGCAGTTTTCCAGTGTGCAGGAGGTTCTGGGCGGGAGAGGGGAGGAGCGAGGACGCGGCGCACTCGGGGGAGGGATGGAATGGGGTGGGAAGAGGCGGGGCAAGAGTGGAGCAGGGGCAGAAAGAGGCAGGGTGGGGTGGGGACTTGGGGAAAGGAGTGGGGGGGCCTGGGGCAGAGCTGGGGATCGAGCACCCACCGGCACACTGGAAAGTCGGCGCCTGTGACATAAGTGATGACGCATTTGTCAGTGTGAGCAACGAGGCCTTCTTGTGTGAATGCTATGAGAATGCACCATGGGGCTGCAACAGACTCTTAATGACAGGAGAAAAAGTGCTGGTATAAAGAACCCCCACACACACACGGACAGATCACGGGCTATTAACAGGGAGTGAACTTTGGCCTTTTACCACTACAGCTAGAGAATTAAGGCCCAGAACCTCAAAGCTATTTAGGTTCCTCATATCCACTGATTTCAGTGATAGTTAGGAGCCTGCATACCTTTGAGGATCTGGACCTAGCTCCCGTAGCTGGTGGCAGCAGCAGGCTTTTATCCTCTTATGCTGATCCACCACTGAATTGAGGTGATACACACTAAATGTTTCCACCGAATGCATCCGATGAAGTGAGCTGTAGCTCACGAAAGCTTATGCTCAAATAAATTTGTTAGTCTCTAAGGTGCCACAAGTACTCCTTTTCTTTTTTGCGAATACAGACTAACACGGCTGCTACTCTGAAAACTGAATCAGTGGGTTACACTGCTACAGAGCTTCAGCCAAGTGAAAAATACAGGTACCTACTGTGGTGCCCAGTCAGCATTTGTCAGCCACATTGGTGTGAATCCATAGTAACTCCACTGGAGTCAAATCTATTCATTTTGTTTTCCCTTTCAAACAAAATGCCTTCTCATAACTCAGGAGACAGGCAGCCCACCTGGCAAACCAACCTATACTAAGCGCACTGACTGGGCATGTTGACATTTTGTTCTTGGGCGATCTATTGCACATACAGGTAGTATAGCGTGTAGTTCACCTGGTGCAATTTGAAAAGATCTGTGTGCGTGAAATCACTGGAGGGTGTGTGCAAGGGATTAGTGATCCGGAGAAGCCAAGCTTGCCGTGGTGAATTTTAAAATGCAGTGTAGGTGTGTTGGGCTTATGTGTTCCACACAGGTAATGAAAGAGTTAACAGGAGACAGAGCGAAATTAGTGCTCTGGTTGCACCTGGAGGGTGGGCCAGGCCCAACGGAAGATGAAGCCCACCTGGGAGAAGAGTTGGGTTATGAGCATAAAGGGAGGAAGCCCAGAGTAGGAAGAGGCTTCAGTGGGAGTGAGGAAGATCTGTCTAGTTTCCCTCAGCTTGCTAGAGAGTGGGGCAAAGGCCTAGGAGAGGCAGTTGTGCAGCCCAGGTAAGGGGGGAAGAGTAGGATTGCCAACTTTCTACTTGCACAAAACTGAACATCCTTGCCCTGCCCCACCCTTCCTCTGAGGTCCTGCCCCTTCTCTGAGGCTCTGCCCCCCCTGCTCACTCTATCCCCCTGTCCCTCTGTCGCTTGCTCTCCTCACACTCGTTCACTTTCACCGGGAGGGGGGTGCGGGCTCTGGGATGGGGCTAGAAGTGAGGACTTCAGAGTGTGGGAGGGGGCTCCAGGCTGAGGCAGGGGGTTGTGGTGTGGGAGGAGGTATGGGCTCTGGGCTGGGGGGGGGTTTCTGGGGTGGGGCCAGAAATGAGGGGATCAAGATGAGGGAGGGGTCTCTGGATTGGGGCAGGGGGTTGGGGTGTGGGAGGTGAGGGCTCCAGATGGGGGGTGTGGGCTCTGATGTGGGGCCAAGAATGAGGGATTTGGGGCCTGAAATGAGGGGTTCAGGGTGCAGGAGGGGGTTCCAGGCTGGGACCGAGGGGTTGAGAGAGCAGGAGGTGGATCAGGGCTGGGGCAGGAGGTCAGGGTGCAGGCTCCAGATGGCGCTTACTTCAAGGAGGTCCAAGAAACAGCAGCATGTCCCCTCTCTGGCTCCTATGTGGAGGTGCGGCCAGGCGGCTCTGCACACTACCCTGTCCACAGGTGCCATCCCCGCAGCTCCCATTAGCAGTGGTTCCCAGCCAATGGGAGCTGCAGTAGCGGCGCTTGGGGCAGTATGCGGAGCCCCCTGACTGCCCCTACCCATAAGAGCCAGAGGGGGACATGCTGGCTGCTTCCTGGGAGCTGTGCGACGTGGAGGCTAGCAGGGAGCCTACCAGCCCCTATGCGCAGCGCCGCCAATCAGACAGTCAACAGCCCAGTCTGCAGTGGACTGGAAACAAGGCATAAATCTTTAATTGTAAGAGTAATTAACCATTGCACCTATTTACTAAGGGTCATGGTGGATTCTCCATCAATAACAATTTTTTAATCAAGAGTGGATTTTTTCTAAAAGATCTGCTGTAGGAATTATTGTGGGGAGGATCTCTGGCCTGTGTTACACAGGAGATCAGACTGGATTATGACAACGGTGCCTTGTGGCCTTGGATTCTAGGAAAAATATAAGCAGCTCTGCAGACAGACATGTACCAGACCAGTCCCATCAGTGTGAGCTGGGGTATGTAACAACTCGAAGGGTCCCTAAATTCTGCCCAGTTAAGATCACATGGACAGCCTGCTAGGAGCCCAACTTCTGCACACGATCTGCATGAGATGGAACAGATTGTTGCTGCAACTTTGGTTTGAATGCAGACTACAAGTCCCCTTGCTGATCTGACCTGCCTCTGGTTCCAGCAGTGATCCACTAGACTCCTCCCACCAGCACAGCACTTTGCCCTTTTTCATTAGCCGTTGTTTACGTTGCTGGAGTCTGCGCTCACTCTCTGCAACAATGTTCATATCCCAGCTGGGCTGAACTAATTCTGAGACGAGAATCAATCTGTCATTATCTTCTTTTTCTGTGGCAGTTCCCTGCCTGATCTCGTGTGCTACAATCCTTAGCAGGGTGGGGATGAGTTTGTTGCTAGCAAATTGTATCACGTTTTGTCTGGTCTGCTGGAAAAGCTACAGGATCAAATCCAAGAACAGTTGTGTGGCTTCAAAGCCAATAGTATTCTGAGGAGCCTTCTCCTCTCTGAACCCCAGAGAGCAGGAAAATAGCTCTTACATTGTATCCAATCTTCAGGGCTTGATCTTGTGGGAGTTAATGAATTTAGTGGTGGCGTAAGATACTAGACGAACTAATGTCCTTTCTTCTGCACAACACAGACTGTGTGATCTCACCCTACGCCACACCCAGGCAATCCCCTCAGCCTGCCCTGGAAGCCAGGACAATACTCCTGCTGAATTGGCTTTCAAATGCCTACTCATTGCTTGGCCTCTCAGCTGAAAGTGTGCACAAGGGCACCAGCTCATGATAACTGCAATGCAGCATTTGTCAGCTAGGAACCAGACAAAGTCCATGCTCATCTCCTGTAGGTTCCCCTCTGGTCTCCTGATGTAACAGCTTTAACCAAGCAGGGCTGAATTTTGATGAGCAACAGTTGCAAGGTTTTTGTGCACACTTAGAAGTCCCCTGAGCCATCCAGTTCCTGAGGCTGTGGGATTTCATTAGAACTGGAGAAGCAGTCTGACTTTTCCACAGGAAGGTTCCTTCTCCACAACACCTCTGTTTGGTGAAAGTCTCCCCCAAAAGGCTGTACATGAAGGTATGCTGTGTTCTGCTGCTGCAAAGCCAGCTGCCCTCATACTGTGCGAATCTGGATTAACATCTTGTGCTATTAAGTGGATCTGATTCTTCTCAGGGAGAAATTGATCCCACTAGCTCGAAATGTTTTCATTTCTCAGGGCTGGGGTGTATGTTCTACTAATGAAAGGTGCTTCAGAGAAGACATGCACTGAAATGCCCCATTCGTCTAAGTAGCTGCAGGCACCAACAGATATTTTGTGGGTAATCTAGCAAGCCATCTTGCTCGGTCCCGAGCAAAGGGCAGAGTAGATGTGTGGGGCCTGACACTATTATTCAAAGATCCCTCTTTAGTTACTTGCACTGGGTTTTTTCCTACTCCACGTTCATCTGGCACCGCTGTTATGGCATAAAAGGCAACTCTGCAAAAACACAGGGAGCATTTGAAAGCCATTTTCTTAACTCTAAGATGGACACTGAGTATTCCTATTATTGCTGGTATGGCAGCAGCAGTTAGAGGCTCCAGCTGAGGTCTGGGCCCACTGCACTAGGTGCTGTATGAACACAGTAAGAGACAATGCCTGCACTCAACAGGGTACAGTCTAAAGTGACAAAACCCAATAAGGATGGGAGAAAGAAATTATCCTCCTGTTACAAATGGGGACCTGACCCTCTAAGATTGTCACTTTCCCAAGGTGAAAGGTACAGCTGGGAAGAGAACCCAGAGCACATTTGCTCACTCTCTACCTTCATGCTCCTGCCTAAAGGCCCATTGCTCTCTCTCCAGTGCCCCAGGCCTGGGAGAAGGGGGTTTGAGGAGGGATTGTTCTTGGTGCATGGGAAGAGGGAAGCTGTTGCCTGTGCATTTCAGTGCTGAGTGGGTGGGACGCCAATGAAGTCTGTAAAGCACTGCAGGATCCCTAGGCAATGGTGGTAGATAGAAGAACAACAACATCCTACCTGTCCACTATCCATAAAAAATGTAAGAACTAATACTCAGCAACACTGAATGTCACATCTGCCACTTTGTTATACTGACCATGTGTCAAAGCCACACAATCTAACAAGTGGTTCCCAAAGTTTATGGAAACTTAAGGGAGAGTTTTATGTTGTGTTCCATTGACATAGTGTGCCACTCCTCACACCTCCTACATTGGCACTTCGTTTGAAATACCAGATTGCTTAAAGGCTTAGCTCTAACCAGCAAGTCCATACAAGCCTGAACAGGCCTTTCAGGTGAAAAGCTTGGCATATCAGGAAGATCAGAGCCAGGCAACATCTGAATCCTACACAAGGCAAGAGAATGAATGCACCCAACACACCAGACCTGTGACCTTAGTGTTTTCTTTGGGCTCTCCCCATGCTACAACTTCCATCTGACTTCATAGCCAGTTATTGGCCTGGCTGGCTCTAAATATAGTCTGTGTCCTCACATCTCATTTGTTTAGTAATCAAGGCAGCTTACAGCATTTCACCCCTGCCAGTCAATGGTATAGGGTGGCACAAGGTCTCGGTAAGTAAAGAACAGAACCAACCCTCTGCTCTAACTACTGCATAGCACTCCCCATTAGTTACAGCCATTTGTTGTAGCACTCCCCCTGAGTTACCGCCATTTGTTGTGAGGAAGTTCTCCATGATCTGATCTAATTCTTTTTTGAATCCAGTTATAGTTTTCGCCTTCACCACATCCCCTGGCAATGAGTTCCACAGGTTGACTGTGCATTGAGTGAAGAAATACTTCCTTTTGTTTGTTTTAAATTTGCTGCCTATTCATTTCATTGGGTGACCCCTGAGAGGAGAAAAGGAGGCAGAGATAGAAATAGAGAAGTCAGAGTTCCAAATTACCTCTCACCACACTGAGGGCTCAGCCGGGTTTCACCCAAGGCCTGACCAGCCTTAGGTTTCAATATTAAAAAACCCAACCCTCTTTATTTTCCTCCAGTAAGTAAACTCTTGTCTCTAAAACAGTTGTAAGTTCTGGAAATGGGGGTTGATATCACTAGTGCGGAGGTATTTATGTAAGCTTCAAGGCCAGAAGGGACTATTTGGATCATCTCTTCTGACCTCCTGCATAACACTGACCATAGAGTTTCATCGAGGGATCCCACACCATGTCACAGTGTGATGATTCACTGCAGGCAGGGCGATCAGATTAAGGGATGTGGGGTCAGAAAACAAAGCAGACACCAAGTCAGGAAGATTTGGCATCAGATACATCAAACACTTTGAAGTCCTACACTGAAGTTCAGTTAAAAAAAATTGCTGGTACATTTAGCCTTTAGCCATCCCATGCATTAGTTATTCCTGGAGGTGAGCAAAAAGTGCTTCCAATTTTTCACTGTAATTTTTAATTTTCAAAATCTTTCTGCCAGTACTAGTTATTACTTATTGGAAGAGCTGGGAACAAGCTGAAGAAAATACACTTGTGATTAGCTGAAATATTCATTTCTTTTTGACCGTTCGTACAAACACGGGAGAATAAGCTCACTGAAAGCACATTTCAAAGTCACATGGATTATTGTTCAATGAAAAGAAATGTGTGCTTCAAACACATTAGAATCTGAGCTAGAAGCCTTGTGAACTCGTCCCATAGACACCCATTACAACTAACCAACACACTTCCAGTGGTGACTAGTCACTGTAATTAAACAATGGCATTGAAAAAGAAGAGTGCAGGAAAAATTGTCTAATACGTACAGATAATGAATCCCTCCTAGCAAACTCTTTTCTGCTCCTGGATATTCTCTAAGAAGAAAAAGAGGCTAGATTTGCAGGATAACTCAATTATTGTGAATTATCCCCTCGGCTCTACTTATCCCAGGATAGTCTGAACATTAACATTTTCCTTTAGATTTTCCACAATAATGGAGCGCTAGTGCAGACCGTCCAGTAATGGTCACTGGTGTTGTAAATACTCACTTTGAGCAAGGTGAAGATGACAAGGTAGTGCAAATGTCTGTGGCCAAGCTGCACTAGCACTCTCTCAGTTGTGGTGGTGGCCATGTGAGGAGTGAGAAATATTGTTATACCAATAAAATAAAAACCAGCAGGATCTTATTAAAGGGAAAATGCCACATTTATTGTGACTACAGAAAGAATCATAGTAAGCAGTTAGTTATAGCTATAACATTCCATGTAATTTCATATTTATTCACACATTCATTCATACACACACACACACACACACACAGAGGTTCTGCAAGGTTGTTATCATAGTTACCAACCTTAGAGTTGCTTGTGCCAAGCCACTGGCCAGGTGACCGGGACACGAGGAGGGAGCAGGGCCTTGTCAGATGCACATCTGATGCTCCTGCAAGTTGGTTTGCAGAATCAGACCCCAAAGTTCTCAGTTTCTAGAGTCCATTTTTATAGGAATTTATTCCTATGCCAGTCTATGGGAATTGCTTCATCATGCTGTTACTGAATCAATCAGCAGATGGTACATTCCTGATGGCTCTATGCTGCCAGATGTTATCTTGTTCTTCGGTTCTCCCATCCTTGAGGCTGTTGGGTGGATTCCAGTCTGCCCTCCGGGGGCCGTCTCGTTGTTTCCACTTGACACCTTCTTCAGCCGATGGACACTGGATTCTTAGGCTGGCACTTCCCTGATCATTCAGTTATTATCCATACCAAGCATCCATCCACACATATCCTCTATCTCTATTTTAATCACAATTGTTAACAAAGCGAGATAAATACAACAAAAGGGCGGGGAGTCTCTGGGTGCTGATTCTGTTGTTACGAAGTATCGCTTTGAGTCTCTCTCTGTGTGAGTAGTTGTTGTTATAAAGAATTGCTTTGAGAACAGACTCTGTCTTAGGATGTACTAACACAACTAGCAGCTTGCAAGTTTCACACAGAGAGGGAGAGAAACAGTAAAAACAAGAGACCAAAAACCAAGAGACCTCTTAATTAGCGATACCCTGGAATTTAAACGATGGGGAATCAAATTCATTGGTGATTTTAATACAGAACTTCTTTAATATGAGCCAACAATATTAAATGCTAATGTAGATGCAGCCTTAGGGACTGAAAATCACCAGTGCCTGAGAACAGGTCGCTTTCTGAAAGCAGGTAAAATGCTTTCAAAATATCTGGTCATACAAGCATTGGGTAAGCAGAGGTTACACTAAGGCCTTCAGGCAAATTCAGACAAGACAGTTATTCAGCATCTGAATGAATCATGAATGCCTCACAAGGAGGGGACCAACAGATGGGTATTCTCAGCAGTTTCTTAGCTGCAGGATGATGACTCAATACACAGCAGAGGGCCATGAGGGCTTTGCACAGGTCCCTGTGTATTTGTGACGGGAGGACAGAGTCCCTGTTACAGTTCTATTAAGTCTTCCACCTCATTGGAGAAGATGCTTTCCATTCGCTCTGGAGAAAGCAGAAGGTGAATTATGACAAATGTCCTAAGATGGGTTCTTGACCTGCAGGGTCATGAAGAGGTGGCAGGGATTCACGACCGCACTGCCTTTCCCATATTGCTGAATTGCAGGGATGGTCCAATACGCACAAGGCTGAGGATTAGTGCCCTAAAATCATAGAATCATAGAATCATAGAATATCAGGGTTGGAAGGGACCCCAGAAGGTCATCTAGTCCAACCCCCTGCTCAAAGCAGGACCAAGTCCCAGTTAAATCATCCTAGCCAGGGCTTTGTCAAGCCTGACCTTAAAAAATGAACCTGGTGAGTGGGAGAAATCATCAAGAGAAGACCAATAGTCTCCTTTAGGGAGCAACCCACTTGCCTACCATGCACGTGAGCACAGTCAATGCCAGAAGGGATTCTGGGAGCCCTGGACAAACCACGAGTGAACATCCTGTAGAAAAGAATCTCACGTTAGTAAGTGGTAGACTAAGTGTCCCAAGATCTTTCTATTTCTAACTGTTATGCTTCTAGACTCCCCATCTTACTCTTTAGCAGGCAGTCCTGGAGGAGAAATATCTGAAGAGGGAGCATTGCTCAGTGATTAGAGAATAGCACTGGGAAGCAGGACTTAGCTGCAATTGTGTCAATGAGCTGTGAGTTTGGGCAAATTGCTTGACCTCTCTGGGAACATTTACACAGCATTTTGGACCAAGCAGGAGCAAGCTTCCCAGCCCAGGTCACAAGAGTAGAGCTAGCCGGATTTAGAATCATAGGATTGGAAGAGACCTCGAAAGGTCATCTAGTCCAGTCCCCTGCACTCATGGCAGGACTAAGGCTATGTCTACACTACAAAATTAGGTCGAATTTATAGAAGTCGGTTTTGTAGAAAGCGCTTTTATACAGTCGATTGTGTGTGTCCTCACGCAAATGCTCTAAGTGCATTTAGTCAGCATTAAGTCGGCGGAGCGCATCCACAGTATCAAGGCAACCGTTGACTTCCAGATCATTGCACTGTGAGTAGCTATCCCACAGTTCCCACAGTCTCTGCCGCCCATTTGAATTCTGGGTAGAAATCCCAATGCCTGATGGGGCTAAAACATTGTCGCGGGTGGTTCTGGGTACATATCGTCAGGCACCCCCGTCCCTCCCTCCCTCTGTGAAAGCAACAATCGTTTCATGCCTTTTTTCCATGCAGATGCCATACCACAGCAAGCATGGAGCCCGCTCAGCTCACCGTTGCTGTCTGTCTCCTGGGTGCTAGCAGACGTGGTTCTGCATTGCTACACAGCAGCAGCTCATTGCCTTTTGGCAGCAGAAAGTGCAGTATGACTGGTAGCTGTCGTCACTGTACTCCTGGGTGCTCTTTTAGCTGACCTTGGTGAGATTGGTCAGGGGTGCCTGAACAAACATGGGAGTGACTCAGCCAGGTCATTTCCCTTTTAAGTTTCGTCTCATGGCAATTCAGTCCTGCCAGTAGTCCTACTGCACCGTCTTCTAATGAGCAGCCAGGAGATGACGATGGCCAGCAGTCGTACTGCACCGTCTGCTGCCAGCAAGATGTATAAAGATAGATGAAGTGGTCAAAACAAGAAATAGACCAGATTTGTTTTGTATTCATTTTCTCCTTCCTCCCTCCCTCCGTGAAATCAACGGCCTGCTAAACCCAGGGCTTTGAGTTCTATCCTTGAGGGGGCCATTCTGTTTCTCCTTGATGCAAGGCCACCCCCTTTGTTGATTTTAATTCCCTGTAAGCCATGTTGTCAGTCACCTCTCCCTCTGTCAGAGCAACGGCAGACAATCGTTTCGTGCCTTTTTTCAGCGCAGATGCCATAGCACTGGGAACATTGAGCCCGCTCAGATCACCGCGGCAATTATGAGCACTATAAACACCGCATACATTATCCAGCAGGATATGCAGAACCAGAACCTGCAAGAAAAGCGAAACCAGGCGAGGAGGAGGCGATGTCAGCGCGGTGACGAGAATGATGAGGACATGGACACAGACTTCTCACCAAGTACGGGCCCCTGCAATGTGCACATCATGGTGTCAACTGGGCAGGTTCATGGCGTGGAATGTCGATTCTGGGCCCGGGAAACAAGCACAGAGTGGTGGGAGCGTATAGTGTTGCAGGTCTGGGATGATTCCCAGTGGCTGTGAAACTTTCACATGCGTAAGGACACTTTCACGGAACTTTGACTTGCTTTCCCCTGCCCTGAGGCTCAAGAATACCAAGATGAGAGCCGCCCTCACAGTTGAGAAGTGAGTGGCAATAGCCCTGTGGAAGCTTGCAACACCAGATAGCTACCGGTCAGTCAGGAATCAATTTGGAGTGGGCAAATCTACTGTGGGGGCTGCTGTGATACAAGTAGCCAGTGCTATCACTGAGCTGCTGATATCAAGGGTAGTGACTCTGGGAAATGTGCAGGTCATAGTGGATGGCTTTGCTGCAATGGGATTCCCTAACTGTGATGGTGTGATAGGGATATGGGTTCCGTCTATCTTGGCACTGGAGCACCAAGGCAGCGAGTACATAAACCGAAAGGGGTACTTTTCAGTGGTGCTGCAAGCACTGGTGGATCACAAGGGACGTTTCACCAACATCAGTGGGGGATGGCAGGGAAAGGTACATGATGCTTGCATCTTCAGGAACTCTGGTCTGTTTCAACCAGAGAAACAGCAAGGGACTTACTTTCCAGACCAGAAAATAACCGTTGGGAATGTTGAAATGCCTATAGTTATCCTTGGGGACCCAGCCTACCCCTTAATGCCATGGCTCATGAAGCCATACACAGGCAGCCTGGACAGTAGTCAGGAGCTGTTTAACTACAGGCTGAGCAAGTGCAGAATGGTGGTAGAATGTGCATTTGGGCGTTTAAAAGCATGCTGGTGCAGTTTACTGACTCAGTTAGACCTCAGCGAAACAATATTCCCATTGTCATTACTGCTTGCTGTGCGCTCCACAATATCTGTGAGAGCAAGGGGGAGATGTTTATGTTGGGGTGGGAAGTTGAGGCAAATTGTCTGGCCGCTGATTACATGCAGCCAGACACTAGGGCTGTTAGAAGAGTACAGGAGGGTGCGGTGCGCATCAGAGAAGCTTTGAAAACCAGTTTCAGGAATGGCCAGGCTATGGTGTGAAAGTTCTGTTTGTTTCTCCTAGATGGAAACCCACCCCGCCCCTTCACTCTACTTTCCTGTAAGCTAATCACCCTCCCCTTCCCCCTTCGATCACCACTTGCAGAGGCAATAAAGTCATTGTTGCTTCACATTCATGCATTCTTTATTAATTCATCATACAAATGGGGGATAACTACCAAGGTAGCCCGGGAGGGGTGGTGGAGGAGGGAAGGACAAGGTCACACAGCACTTTAAAACTTATTGAATGCCAGCCTTTTGTTGCTTGGGAAATCCTCTGGGGTGGGGTGGCTGGAGGCCCCACACCGCGTTCTTGGGCATCTGGGTGAGGAGGCTATGGAACTTGGGGAGGAGGGCGGTTGGTTACACAAGGATTGTAGCGGTGGTCTATGCTCCTGCTGCCTTTCCTGCAGCTCAACCATACGCTGGAGCATATGAGTTTGATCCTCCAACAGCCTGAGCATTGACTCCTGCCTTCTTTCAGCAAGCTGACGCCACCTACCATCTTCAGCCCGCCACCTCCCCTCACGGTCATATTGTGTTTTCCTGCACTCTGAGATTGTCTGCCTCCACATATTTTGCTGTGCTCTGTCAGTGTGGGAGGACAGCATGAGGTCAGAGAACATTTCATCACGATTGCATTTTTTTCGCCTTCTAATCTTCGCTAGCCTCTGGGAAGGAGAAACACATGCAGCTGGTGGAGGGAAAAAAAGGGGAGAGTGGTAGTTTAAAAGACACATTTTATAGAAAAATTGGTACACTCTTTCATGCTAAACCTTGCTGTTAACATTACATAGCACATGTGCTTTCATTACAAGATCGCATTTTGCCTCTTATTGAGGGTATGCCGGTTTGGTGTGAGAGATCACTCACACAGGGCCAGGCAGCAGAATTCGGCTTGCAGGCAGCCATGGTAAGCCACAGTCTTTTGGCTTCTTTAACCTTCATAACATGGGAATGGTTTCAAACAGCAGCGCCCTCATTTCCCATACGATGTAGCCGTTGGGTTGGCCATTAACAATGGGTTGGCAATTTAAAAGGAGGCGCTGCGGTTTCCAGGTTCTCGTGCAGCAGAAACCCAACTAGCCCCCCCAACCCCCCACCCCAATTCTCTGGGATGATGGCTTCACCCCTCCCCCCACCGCGTGGCTAACAGTGGGGAAGATTTCTGTTCAGGCAAACAGCCCAGCAGGAACGGACACCTCTGAATGTCCGCTTACTAAAACCACCCTATTTCAACCAGGTGACCATGAATGATATCACTCTCCTGAGAGTAACACAGAGTGATAAAGAACAGATGTGTTTGAATGCCAGCAAACACTGGGACCATACACTGCAATGCTTTGTTCTGCAATGATTCCCGACTACGTGCGACTGGCCTGGCGTGGTAAAGTGTCCTACCATGGTGGACGGAATAAGGCTGCCCTCCCCAGAAACCTTTTGCAAAGGCTTTGGGAGTACGTCCAGGAGAGCTTTATGGAGATGTCTCTGGAGGATTTCCGCTCCATCCCCAGACACGTTAACAGATTTTTCCAGTAGTTGTACTGGTCGCAAATGCCAGGGCAAATTAATCATTAAACATGCTTGCTTTTAAACCATGCATAATATTTACAAAGGTACACTCACCAGAGGTCCCTTCTCTGCCTTCAGGGTCCAGGAGCCCGCGTTGGGTGGGTTCGGGGGGTACTGGGTCCAGGTCCAGGGTGATAAACAGATCCTGGCTGTTGGGGAAACCGGTTTCTCCGCTTCCTTGCTGTGAGCTATCTACAACCTCCTACTCCTAATCATCTTCCTTGCCCCCAAAACCTGCTTCCGTGTTGCCTCCCACTCCTTGGATAGACTCAAAGCACGGGATTGGGGTAGTGGTGGCTGCACCCCCTAGAATGGCATGCAGCTCATCATAGAAGCGGCATGTCTGGGGCTCTGCACTGGAGCGGCCGTTTGCCTCGCTGGTTTTTTGGCAGGCTTGCCTGAGCTCCTTAATTTTCATGCAGCACTGCTGTGGGTCCCTGTTATAGCCTCTGTCCTTCATGCCACTGGAGTTTTTTTCCAAATATTTTGGCATTTCATCTTTTCAAACAGAGTTCTGCCAGCAGGGATTCATCTCCCCATACAGCGATCAGATCCCGTACCTCCCGTTTGGTCCATGCTGGAGCTCTTTGGCGATTCTGGAACTGCATGGTCTCCTGTGATGATGAACTCTGCATGGTTACCTCTGCTGATGAGCTCTGCACTCACCTGCAGCTTGCCACGCTGGCCAAACAGGAAATGAGATTCAAAAATTCGCAGGCCTTTTCCTGTCTACCTGGCCACTGCATCTGAGTTGAGAGTGCTGTCCAGAGCGGTCACAACTGAGCACTCTGGGATAGCTCCCGGAGGCCAATGCCGTCGAATTGCGTCCACAGTACCCCAAATTTGACCCGGCAAGGCTGATTTCAGTGCTAATCCCCTCGTCGGGGGTGGAGTAAAGAAATCAATTTTAAGAGCCCTTTAAGTCAAAAAAAAGGGCTTCATCGTGTGGACGGGTGCAGGGTTAAATCGAGATAACGCTGCTAAATTCGACCTCAACTCAGAGTGTAGACCAGGCCTACGTATTATCTAAACCAGCCCTGGCAGGTGTTTGTCTAACCTGCTATTAAAAAGGATGGAGATTCTACAATCTCCCTAGGCAATTTATTGCACTGCTTAACCCTCCAGACAGTTAGAAAGTTTTTCCTAATGTCCAGCCTAACCTGCCCTTGCTGCACTTTAAGCCCATTGCTTCTTGTCCTATCCTCAGAGGTTAACAAGAACAATTTTTCTCCCTCCTCCTTGTAACAATCTTTTATGTACTTGAAAACTGCTATCGTGTCCCCTGTCAGTCTTCTCTTCTCCAGACTAAACAAACCCAATTTTTTCAGTCTTCTCTCAGAGGTCATGTTTTCTAGACCTTTAATCATTTTTGTTGCTCTTCTCTGGACTTTCTCCAATTTGTCCACATCTTTCCTGAAAGGTAGCACCCAGAACTGGACACAATACTCTAACTGAGGCCCAATCAGTGTGGAGTAGAGAGGAAGAATAACTACTAATACATCCCAGAATGATTGCTCTTTTTTTTTTTTTTTGCAACAGCATTACACTGTTGATTCATATTTAGCTTGTGATCCACTATGACCCCCGGATTTCTTTCCGCAGTACTCCTTCCTACGCAGTCATTTCCGATTTGTACATGTGCAACTGATTGTTCCTTCCTAAGTAGAAGGAACCCCCCACTGACTCCCCCCCACAGGCTGCCCTGGACCCTGCATCCCAAAGTGTGGGGCTCCCCAAAGCGCAGGGTCAGAGGCAGTTGCCCCGGTCCGTCCTATGGATGGGACGCTCTGATTCTAGGCTATATTTCATCAGGCCTCAGTGACTTGGGGAAACATCTAACTTGTCTAAGTAATTTTTAACTTGTTCTTTCCCTGTTTTAGCCTCTGATCCTACCTCCTTTTCAGTAGCATTCACTAGGTTAGATGTCCAATTGCTACTAAACTTTGTGGTGAAAATTGAAGGAAAAAAAGGCATTTAGCACTTCTGCAATTTCCACATTTTCTGTTAATGTTTCCCCCCCACAAACTGAGTAACAGGCCTACCCTGCCCTTGGTCTTCCTCTTGCTTGTGCTAGCTCTCGAAAAATAGCTGTCCAGGGCAGCACTTTGAAGTTGAAGCTTGGGCTCTGAAGCCCACCCTCTTCCCTACACTTTAGGGCCTGAACTGCAACTTCATAGCTCTTCCGCTATTTTTAGAGCACTGGCACAAGTCCCACTAGCCTGAGTCTGTGGACCCAAGCTGAGAGGCTTGCTCCAGAACACTGGGTAGACATATGTGCTTGTGTCCCCATTGTGAAAGGAGGCTATTTAACCATCTTTGTAAAGCCCTCTGCTCTCCTCAGAGGGGAGATGCTATCAAAAGGCATTGTATTGGTCATCACAGTCTAGAAAGCAGAACTCCTGAGGTGATGCTCCTGGCCACGCAGACCTCCAGCCCATCCAATGTCTGTCACTTCTCACTGATGTCTCCTGAATTCAGAATACACCATACAAGGCACGGTCATGGGGATGCTCTGGGAGATGTTTGTGCCAGTCTCCATTGCAGCACTATTTCCCATTCATTTCCGTGATGCAGGATTCTAAGTGATCTCAGAGAAGAGCCCCGGTGCTGGTGGTGATAGGTAGCCTGCTGTCCATCCATCCTTCTCTGCTAGCAAGATCTATTCTGAGAAAAGGCCTTCTGATTCCTTTCACTGGCCGCCAGATGTCTCGCTGCACGAATGGCAACAACTCTCTGTTTTGTTTTGTGGTGGTTTTAATCAGTCACAGACATTTGAATTTGTGGTGTGAACTAAAAGTTCACTGTTCCACTCTGATTTCATTGGTTACTTATCTGTTCCCAGATGAATAGATTCCCTTGTCTCTGTCCTACATCTGCCAAGCAAAACTGGTTAGCAGCAAAACTTGGGGAAATAAACAACAAGTGATGTACTGCGGTTTGCGGATAAATTAACCATTAAGTCATTAAGCAAATCTTTTTTTTTCCTTGCCCCCTAGCAGCCGTCAGTGTCAATTTTTAATTACTTCCTTGCTCCCACAACCTCCTTTGGCAAGTGGGTCCATTGTCTGTTTGAATGCACTGCAAAAAGGGCTTCCTCTTATTTATCTAGCAGCAAGAACAGGAAGCTATGAGCCAGGACTCCTGGCTTCTATTCCTAAGTCTGCCACTGACTTTCTCAGGGACTCTGGACAACTCACTTTGGCCCTGATCCTGCAAAGTGCTTTTTGCCTTTAGCATCCCTGGACTTGGGCAGCCAAGTTCGTATGACTGACTGGTTTCTGCCTTGCTTGTCCCTGTGGCAGTGCTTTATAGAGCGCTTGTCACTATGGCAGTATAATGCTTACTTGCTTTATCAACATGCCATGCAGATTAGCTGATGTTTGCTCAGTGTGAAGTGGTCCTGAGAGGATAGATGCTAAAACGTGCAAAATCCTAACACTAGCCTATCCTCCTTCCTGTACAAATTCACTTCTCTCCATAGACTTGTTTTCAAGCCCTTCTAGCATTTCCATTCTTCTCCTTTCAATTCTCTCAGATTTATGCCATACAACTTCTGAGAAATTGAGGCCTTCCCATCAAATGTAGTTTCTCCAGCCCAGCACAGAGGGGAAGCTGGGTGGAAACTGATCATTTTGATTCACATGGGCTCTTACCATTTCTGGCCCCCTTACATTCACACCCATGGAGTTTAACTTTCAGATTAAGTTCAAAGAAACTGAAAATCTACCTTGCTTCCAAATTGTCCCTAGCCTGACTTGATTCTCAGCCCTGGGATTTGGATCTGTAAAGAAAGTTTCCTGCAACTCTAAGAATTACTTCCCAGGTGCTACACTCGTGGGTTAAAGCAGGGAGGACAGTGCTTCTTTTGGTTTGGGGCCTAGGGAATGTCTTGCAAAAGCAAAGGTCATGACAATGAAACATAGCTGTCACCATGCAAACCCCACAAATGAGTGTGCTTCATTTCCTAATATTTTAAATTCATGCCTACATGTATTGCCTCTCTGTATACATTGAAATCAGGGGCACTGGATCAATTTCTATAGTGGAGGTGCTGAGAGCCATTGTACCAAACTGTAAACCCTGCATATGATGGAAACCCTAACCCCAGCACCTCTAGTTCCAGTACCTATGATTGCAATACATGTGCCCTCTTCCACAGAATATCAGGGTCAGAAGGGACCTCAGGAGGTCATTTAGTCCAACCCCTTGCTCAAAGCAGGACCAATCCCTGATTTTTGCCCCAGATCCCTAAATGGCCCCCTCAAGGATTGAACTCACAACCCTGGGTTTAGCAGGCCAATGCTCAAACCCCTGAGCGATCCCTCAGCTCCCCCCAATTCTTAAACAATAGACTTTACATAGACCATCACATTGCAGGCTCATCACATTTCCATGTATTGTCTCCCACTCACATTCCTTCCTTCTTGTATTTTATAGAGTGGATTCTTCTCCCCAGATAAGCCACTTCTGCATTTCTCCTTGTTAAAACTCTTTTTGTAGCACATTGCCTAGTTAGACTGCACACTATTTAACTTGACATTCATTATGCCAGAAAGCCACAATAACAGTGACATCTTTCTGCCTTTCCACTATCGCTGGAATGGCAAATGCTGAGTCTTTAATGAGACCCACAGTGTGTGTGTGTGTGTGGGAGAGGGGGGATAGAATGTGAAGCACAACAATGCAGACCTCCAAAATAAGTCAGGTACTAGCTGTCAAAAGTTCCCTCCTGTTTCCAGCTCAGAAAGCTAACTACTATCCACAATATTTGGTTTAATGCTAGTCTTAAAATACATACACCTTTAAAAAGAATCCCTCTGTTTACATTTAGAGAAATTTCACAAGCAGGTGGCCCAAATCATTTAGCATTTTTAAATTTTATTCTTTTAAAAAAACAAAAACAAAAGTTTTCCGCTAATATGGATCCTATAGCTGTATATAAGAACTCCATTCCCTTGTTAAGAAAAGAACTAACATAAGGTAGTGGGACTAAAGTTCATAACCACTCTCAGGCATTAGATCTCAGTAGAATCCCTATTTCATGAACTGTTGGGAATTAAGAAATTAATAACAACAAAAAGTTCATAACATTGACCCTTTAAAAACGACAGTGGGTACGGTGTTTAAGTTCCTGTATGATGCATAGCATTAGTTTCTTCTTGTCCTTCAAATCACTGTGAAGTGATTTCC
The DNA here is from genome assembly GCF_009764565.3 of Dermochelys coriacea. Classification (NCBI taxonomy): domain Eukaryota; kingdom Metazoa; phylum Chordata; order Testudines; family Dermochelyidae; genus Dermochelys; species Dermochelys coriacea. Next base: position 9,717,369 of record NC_050069.1, read on the forward strand.
AGTGCACTGAAGGCATCAGATGGTGAAGGGATGTTGACTTGCTCTTCATCGACATCACTTTCATTACGCTTTTTGGCTTCTTTCCCTGTCAACAAAAATGGTTTGTGTAATTGGTTGTTCATAAGATTGGTGTTCATAAAAATTGAGATTCTACTGTCCTGGGCAAACGATCTGTGTAGCAATCTGCATGGAACTTGGAGGGATGAGCACGGGTTGCAGGAGAGAAGAGTTTGAAGAAGGCACAAGGAGGTCCGTCAATATGCACATGGCTTACTGCTACTTCAGCTACCCTTCATCTCTGAGAGTCTCTGAATGAAGAACCATGTTCGCTCTACAAGCATGGATTCCTCTCATGTTGTTACCCAGCGTGCGGTTCATAAAACAGTCAGTGTAGTGAAAAGCTGGACCCTGCACTCTTTGCTCAGGCAAGGTTACTATTGATACCAGCAGGAGCCGGGCGGTGAGTAAGGACTTTAGTGTTGGACTCCAAGGAGGATATACGCAACAGGCCAAATGCCTCCAAATCTTGGACATGTTACTAACACACTTCCCTTTTTCCTTTGAAACCTCCGTGAAGAAGAGACCCCGCTCATTGTTTCAGATGCTTCCCCACTCACAACAGAGTGACATTGACACTTCAGAAAAACTCGCTACGGCTCACGTGCTGGTTTTAGGAGGAAAAGAATTTTAGAAATGCAGCACGGTGTACAGATGAGTATTGTTAATCAGCGTTTGGAGCTGTTTGCGGGAAAGCGGTTGCCATGGTGGCACAAAGTATGAACATTCCTCAAATGATTAGGATTAAACATTGTTTCCTAAAGAGTAACTCATTTGTGCTTCATGGCTCCATCTGCACTGACTGGGCTTGGCAGCAGGCAGGGAGCTCTCTGGAGAAGTGCAGAAAGGAAACGTTCAGGGCATGGCTACTGTATCCAGTACTGAAAGTGGCAGCCATTGCTGATGAGCCTCTCGAGGAGGAATAGACAGGAAACCCAGAGAAAAATCGGCAGAAGTTATTAGTATTTAGGACATTCTAGAAACCAGTCCCACTTATATCACTAGTGATCTACACCTGGACAAATAAAATGGCCTGTTCTATCATCCTCACTATTTACCTGCCACTTTTGGCAAAGTGGATCATGTCCTGGCCGCTTTTTTTTTCCCTCTCTCTCTCTCCCTCCCCCCTTACCTTATAGATTCACCAATTTTTAAGACAAGAAGGACCCAGCCAGAGAAGTGACTCTGCCAAAGATTTGGGAGTAGTGGTGGATAATCAGCTGAACATGAGCTCCCACTGTAATGCTGTGGCCAAAATAGCTCATGTGATCCTGGGATGCCTAAATAGTGGAATCTTGAGGAGGAGTAGAGAGGTTATTTTATCTCTGTATTTGGCACTGGTGCAACCACGGCTGGAATACTGTGTCCAGTGTCCAGTGTCCAATTCAAGAAGGATGTTGATAAATTGGAGAGGTTTCAGAGAAGAGCCACAAGAACTATTAAAGGTTTAGAAAACCTGCCTTATAGTGACAGACTCAAAGAGCTCAATCTATTTAGCTTAACAAAGAGAAGGTTCAGCGTGACTTGATTACAGTCTGTGAGAATCTACATGAGGAACAAATACTTTATATTTGGCTCTTCAATCTAGCTGATAAAGGTCTAAAATGATCCAGTGGCTAGAAATTGAAGCTAGACAAATTCAGACTGGAAATCAGGCATGAATTTTTAACAGTGAGAGTAATTAACCACTGGAACAATTTACCAAAGAGCATGGTGGATTCTCCATCACTGACAATTTTTAAATCAAGACTGGATCTTTTGCTAAAATATCTGATTTAGGAATTATTTTGGGGAAGTTCTATGGGCTGTGTGATACAGGAATCCAATCTAGATGATCATGACGGTACCCTTTGGCCTTGGAATCTATGAATTTTTGCTGGCCTCTGTGTTATGCAGAGGCTACGGGAGTACACCCCAGAGCCATAGATCTTCACCTCACTGAATGCCCTGATGGTATTTTTTTCTGTAGGTCTCCAAGGGTTCCAATCTGCTCAGTCTGAGCTCCTGTGTATTTAGTTCTAGCCTGCAAATTGACAGAGGTCTGTGCTGTTCAGTGCAAAATCTCTCCCTATTTATTGCAATGTTGTGGCAGAGGTGAATGCTGAGGGTCCCTAGGCCCCTGAACTGCAACTCCCATGAGGCACTGCAGTGGCATCTCCAAATCAGCATTTGTTTGTTTTGTTTGTATTCAGGCAAAAAATTGGGGGATTTTATTCCTTTTTGTGTATTCATGAACAGAATTGTCTACTAAATTCCAGTTACAGCTCTGCAAACTCACGGAAGGCAAGGGGGGTGCATGGATGTCCCAGAGGGCATCGTCTGATGACTTTCTCTCAGGGGCTTGACTCACATGCTGCTCAGGGTCTAACTGATTGCCATATGTGGGGTCGGGAAGGAACCCCCCCCCGGTCAAATTGGCAGTTACTTTAGGGGGTGGGGGGTTTTCACCCTCCTCTGCAGCATGTGGGTGTCAGTCACTTGCCAGGATTATCTGAGTATATCTCACTTAATCATTGCAGGGGCCTCTGGCATTGGGGCACCTAAATCCCTCCTAATCTCTGCCTGTAGCACATCATAATCTAGTCTCCTGTAGGCTGTAACACTTTGGTTTCCTTTTGGGGGTTGGGTTTAGTGTGTGGGTACCGGGTGGTGCTGGTAGCCTGTGATACACAGGAGGTCAGACTAAATAATCAGGTGGTCCTTCCTGCTCATAAACTCTGACTCTGTGACTGTGGGGTTGTACAGGTGTTCCTGAGAACCTGTGGCTGGTAGTCTGAATTGCTGGTGAGGGTGATATGAGAAGGAAATAATCCATCTAACTCTCTCTGGGATCACTGCTTGAGTTTGCAGGGCCAGCAGCTTGCAATGTAAAACTAAGCATATTTGATCTGGAAAACATAGAGAAAGAATAAACAGAAGATCCCACAATTTCATCGTTACAGTCAGGTTTCCAAGCAGAACTGCACTTTCAGGCCAAACACACAGCTTTTTGTTGGGGGAGGAGGAACGACCCTGTGTGTATGTTATATAAGCAGCTATGTCTGCTCCAACTAATATTCTCGCACTTCACTAACTCAGCAGTCTGTGGGCGACTCAAAGCCAGCTTTCTGCAGAGATAAGGACAGCTCTGTCATCTTCAGTTTTAAATTCACTGCACATTTATTCAAGCTAGAAACACAGATTCTTTAAGTGATACATGGCAGTACCCAGATCATAATGGAATTATCAGCACTGACGTCTCAAGTTACTCTCAGATAAGCAGAGAACCAGCTGCAGTTTCACGGATTCATATATTTTTAAGGCCAGAAGGAACCACTGTGATTGTCTCGTCTGACCTCCTGTATAACACAGGCCAGAAAACCTCACCCTGTAACTCCTGCATTAAACTTATAACTTCTGTTTGAGCTGTAGCATATCTTTTTAGATATCTAGTCTTGATTTAAAGACTTCAAGTAATGGAGAATCCACCAGACCCCGAGAGAAATTGTTCCAACGGTTAATTACTCTCACTGTTAAAATATTGTGCTTGATTTCTAGTCTGAGTTTGTCTGGCTTCTGTTCCTAATCATTATATCTAGTTATGCCTTTTTCTGCTAGTTTTAAGAGCCATATTCTACCAGAAATCTCTTCTCCGTGTAAGGTACTTGTAGACCACGATCAAGTCACTCCTCAACCCTCTTTTTTGTTTCCTAGCTAATGATAGTTGCAGGGAACAGCCATCTTTGTCACTGTATTTTGTATTTCCTGATATACTGGCCTTATTGAGAGTAATTCTGCTCTTTCACTTTGGTGTAATAGAGCTGGGTGACATTTTTATGATGAATAGTAAATTGGGCCCCCCAAAAAGCATTTTGGGTGTACCAAAACTATTCATGAATTCAGGTCGAATTTGGCAAATAGTTTCCACCCAAAAAAACCCCAGAAAAAAAAAAAGTTGACCGTGTCAAAACATCATCTCAATATTTTCTAAGTGAAGCATTTGGGCGTTTCATGGCAAAGCTATTAGTGTTCAAAACAACATTTTTGTTTTCATTGAAGGGAAAAAAAATGTGAGCAACCAATTTTTTCTGGCATCCAAAACCCTGAGCACTTTTCTATTTTCCAATGGAAACCTGAATATTTTCATCAACACGAACCTTTTCACAGTGTCATTTTCAATGAAACCTCGGTTGTCAAACTGTTGAGCAGCTCTAGTCACAGTATCTGTAGAGAATCCAAGGAATACAGACACCTGCTCTGACGCTCGGTATAACACATCACCAGGGAATCGTATGTACTGCATGGTAGAGATAACAAAGATCACTGGACCGGGGTGGACTGGAAAGATGGTAACATCAGCCTTTTGCAGCAGGGTAAGTGCCATTAGATCTTTCTCATATATTGATATCACCAGGTATATGGGATGTTTGGCCCTTTGCCTGCTCTTGGGCACCTCAGTCAGGGCAAGATGAGAAGAAGAGCAATAGCAGCAGCAAGCGGCTTGCACTATAATATACAGGAGGCAGTTTGCCACCATATTAAATACTTGGCAGGAGCAGAAGTTCACCCTCCTCTTTGGCAATGCATTTGGTTCAGTTTCACACAGACCCTCTGTATTTGCCAAAACTCTTTATTTGTGGACTGAAGAGAATTTCAAGAGACTCGGGCTTGATTGCCGGTGTGACTCTCCCATGTGGGAGTACTGCAAACATTTGCATATTTCCCCAGCCGGAGGTCTCTACTGAAGACACTCCAATAATCTGGGACATTAGCGTACTCACTCTGTATTGAAGAAACCACTAAACTCCAGCCAATTCAAGGGACCTGGTAAAAATCCCGTCATCTTCTGATTTAGTTACAATGTAATTATAAGGTGTTTGCTCAGTGATGGACCAGTCTGTGTGCAAATTGTAATCATCTTGGAAAGAGGTGTTGAATTTAGCTTGCCCATCATTGCATAGGAAGGCTGTGTCAGAACACATCAGATAGAGCCCAGTTCCCTGGGCTCATAGTCATCTGCCACAAAACCATCCCCTGCCTCATTCATTACACATCTTCCAATGTATGCATCTTCCTATAGACAACAGCCTCCTTTACTGCATAATCTTGGTTAATTCTCTGAGCACCATCCATTCTGTAGGGGGGCAATAATGTGTGATCATGTAATTAAAGGATGTCTCACAATGTGTACGCACACAGGAGCCGAATTAAGGTTGCACTGGGTAGGAAATATTAGAATTTAAGGTTAGCTTCTGATTCACTTGACTTTGCAGTCTTAATTACAATCTCGTAATGTCATTTTTCGAACGTAACAATGCCCCGCCTTTATTTTCACCCAATGAAACATGCTAACCTGTTTTATTATTTGTCAACACTGTGGTTAGCACTGCACGTGTCACAAAACAAAGGCAGTCCTACCCACAGAGAACTTACGGTTTAAGATATTCCATTGGAGTTGGGTGCCAAACTCCCTTGAGCACTTTTGAAAACCCTACCCCAAAAGACTTAATGAGGCTGAGGCATAGTGGGAAATCCAGATTGAGAAATTGACTTTGAAAATGTCAATTATTGCTGCTTTTTTTTTAAAATGCCTTTCTTGTAGGCATCCTAGAAGATGAGTCTGTGGGAGGGACTTGACTGCAGACAGAGAGAGACAACTTGGCAAACTGGAATGGGGAGGACTTTCCATGCACAGGGGGCAGCACTGACAAAGACTAAGTGATTGGCTAACCGATCGACCGTTTGTGAACATGCCATTCGGTGTGCTCCAGTTCTATAGTGAGGCACTATAACTACGCTAGCTGGCTGGCACATACATCAACCCTAAAGAAATACCCAGAGGCATCCCCGTCCTCACGATACCCTTACACTGCCCTGTGTTTTAATTTAAAAAGGATTAGGGCAGCATGGTAGTGACATGATTAGTTATGGCTGAGGTTAGGAGGTGCTTTAATAATCTGTGCTGTGTCCTGTAGGTGGTGCTAAGTAGCAATCAGTCATTTGCTTGTAGTGCTAAATTTGCTGACACTATGGCAGGCATAATCTGTGACCTAAAAAACACTTTCATCTGCTTTTACCATTGCAATGCTCCTCTTTGTTAAACACTGCAGAAAAAGGAAAACCCATGGCAGGCTTAGGAGCCCAGGAAAGGTATTTAAACAGGGCAGTGCTATGTAGTTTTATCATTACAACGCCAGAAACAAATCTGGCTGCCTGAGCATCTCTCCATTGCTTCTACGCTCCACGTGACAGGTACATGGAACTTCCTGTGGACAGCAAGGCTAGAACATTGATCCTGTTGTCCAAAAGCACAGGCCCTACCACTTGAGCTGAGAGAAAATCTTCATTCATTGTTAGCAGCATGGGGTGTATGATGCAGTTGAGCAGTTCTGATTCCATCCACTAGATGGTGGTCCTATGTGTAAACAGCCAGTTCATGACAATAATGCATATGGATATATGTTAAACAAGTAGCTGTTCCTTGCCTGGAAGAATTAATCTAAAGCAGTGGTTCTTAAACTGTGGGTCGGGACCCAATGGGATTGCCAAGGCTGGCTTAGACTTGCTGCGGCCCAGAGTGAAAGCCGAAGCCTGAGGGCTTCAGCCCTGGGCAACGAGTTCAGGTTACAGGCCCCCTGCCTGGGGCTGAAGCCCTTGGGCTTCAGCTTTGACCTCCTCACCCAGGGTGGTGGGGCTCAGGCTTTGGCTTTGCTTCCCCCCACACACACACACCTGGGGCAGTGGGGTTCGGGCAGACTCAGGCTTCGGTCCCCTCTCCTGGGGTCGTGTAGTATTTTTTGTTGTCAGAAGGAGGTCGCAGTGCAATGAAGTTTGAGAACCCCTGAGAAAGATCTGAATGAGTAGAGGGCAGAACAGAATCAGGTGTATTTTTTTCCCGATGTAATTACCACAGTCTTTTAAGTGAGGTTCTTTCTCGCAGAGTAATTCTGTTGCAATAGCAATGTAGGGTTCCAGCCTTATCTCAACTCTCCTGCCTCAGTGTACCAGCAGAAAGAGAGGGTTTTGTGCAATTGCCAGCCTTGGCGACTCAGCCTGGAATCTGAAACTTAAGCTGTGTTCTTTCTGGCTTATGCGCCTCTAACCATGCAGATCTGGCAGTGGAATTCTGGTAACTAGTCTGTTGGTGATGCACGAGGCAGCTGAGTTCCCAGCTTGTTCCACCAGAGCCATGGTTGGCTCTGCAAGGAAAAGAGGTATAAAAACTAACTGTAGTCAGAAAAGGGAGAAATTCACCCCTGTGCAGAACGCCAACAACAGCCTCATGCACACTCTAGTCGTACTTACAACCTCCTAACAGGAAGAATCTCACCCTAAGTGAACAGACCTGATTCTGCATATGCACAGAGAGCAGATTGGCTGGCTAAGAAAGTGCCATTTCTATGCAGTCACTCTTCAGAGCAGAGCCACACCTTTTAAGTTCCAGGTGTCCCTGCCTAAGGGTCTCTGGGAGCCTAAACAAACATAAACATACCCATGATTTAGAGCGAATAGGCAACGTGCCTGGATAAACCTCACACGGAGCGCGATGTTGAGGTGGAGGGAAAGGGGGAAACGAAACCTCTGAATTATAGAACCACAAACAACTGGCACCAACTGCAAAAGAAACAAAGTCGTGTGCCTGGCTGCCAAGGATGCCACTGCTGACCTAATGTGGTGTGTGTGGTGGGAAAGAGGATTATACCATCACAGGCTGCATAGGAGAAGACACTGCCCCACTCTCTTTGGACTATAATGGGGCATTCAGTCCTTTGGACTGCGTTGCAATCAATTTCCATGATGGGAAGAGGGCCTGTATTTATGGCTTTAAATACTAAGGACCTGATCCTCAGCCCACTGACCTCACGGAGTAATTCCACTGCCATCAATGGGGTTCCAAGAATGGAAAAACCCATGTCCGGGAGATCTGACTTGGGCCCTATTCATGGTGGTTATCATTTATTTACATTGCAGTGCTGCCTCGAGGCCCCACTAATGGATCAGGACCCCATTGTGGTGGACACTGTACAAACATATAACAAAGAGACGGTCCCTGCCTTGAATTGTGTGCAACCCACAACGTGTATCACCACGTAAAAAGCCGCCAGTGCAACTAGCCCTAGACACCACCAGTCTCAACAAGACTCCCACTTCCTAAAGGGCTGTGGGATGTTTTGCTTTCAGTCTCAGACCTAGTCCCAAAATCAACAATCCAGACAAGAGAGTGATATTAATCAGGTAACCTGCCGGCATTCTTAGAAATCCCAGATTAATACCCCTTGGGCTTCTGACTATTTATTTGAAAGCTTGCTTTCTATTCACCCCCAATCATGCTTTCCTGGACCAGTTAAATGGGTCCTCCTATTATGATATGTGTGCAGCAGGTCTCCCAAGAGCAGGGAATCCTATTCAGTTATTCAGAGTGGCTTATGTGAGATAGTTCAAATCCTTCAGATAAGGTAACGTGGTGGATCTGAATAATCGCTAGTGTTTCCTAATAAACCAATCCCTTTTTCCACACGAACTCAGGAATTTCTCTCCATCGGCTGCCCTACGTTCTCATCTGTCTACCTGTCAGTAAGAGGCTGATTCATCTTAGTGTACCTCCAGGCAACCCACCCAGCCTGCTGGTGAACTGACAGTCATATAACTTAGCAATTACACAGCATCTTAAATCTTCAAAGCACTTTACAAACATTACTTTATTAATCCATTTAACACCTCTCTGAGGTAGGTAAATGTTATCTCCATCTTGCAGATGGTTAAGAGACTCACCCAGGGCCACACTGCAAGTCAGTGCCAGAGAAGGGACTAAAGTCAGAATTCTAAAGAGACTGATTGTTCCCCCTTACAGTAATTGTAGGAGCCCATGTGGGACCCACGGTATGGAGGACCTGTATGGCACCATCCCTCCCCACAAGCGGACCTGCAGAGAACCCGCATGTGAGATGCACACAGCATGGGTTTGAAAGGGCTGGTCCAGAGTAGGAAGGGAGAACTGGGGTGTAGGTTGGGATGAGGGGCAGTTGCATTGTCCACTCAGATACCAGGGCAATTTAATGAAGCCCTAGCTACAAATCCAAGTGAGCTCTACTCTCAAGAAGGCAGGAGCAGAGGACCCTAGGTATGGCAAGGGGAGACTCTGTGCTGGTGGCTTTGATGTCATATGGAGTTTAGAGACAGAACCCTGGCCCATTTCACAGAGGAGCAACCCCACCTGATCCCTCTAAAGGGAACAATTTGGGGAACGCTCTGTGAGGGATCCCCCAGTGTCCCCTCCTTCAGATATTTCCACAGGAGGGGGAATCTGCACCAAAATCATTGGCCAGGATAAACTAGGAAGCTGCATAGTTCTGGGGATAGAATAGAGACTGCTGGCAGGTCTGATAAGACTTATAGTCCTGTAGAAAGGCTCGTGTATCTGTTTGAAAAGCCTAGTCCGGTGGTTCTCAACCTTTTGCCATTGTGGGCCACTGAAGACAGGAGAAGAAGCAATGGGCTTAAATTGCAGCAAAGGAGGTTTAGGTTGGCCGCGCGGAACAACTTCCTCACTGTCAGGGTAGTTAAGCACTAGAACAAATTGCCTAGGGAGGTTGTGGAATCTCTGTCATTGGAGATTTTTAAGAGCAGGTTAGACAAACACCTGTCAGGTATGATCTAAATAATACTTAATCCTGCCTTGAGTGCAGAGGACTGGACTAAAAGACCTCTCAAGGTCCCTTCCAGTCCTATGATTCTGATTGACGAATCTCTCTGTGCCTTCATAAAGGGGTTTGCTCTTTTATTTTCAAGTCATGGAGGGGATTAACTTTACTAGCCACTGAGCTTGCACTGTACAGCATGAAGAAAAAACAGATCCTTGTTCCCAGCCACTGTGACTCCTGAGAATTGCTATAAGATGAAACCCAAGGAAGAGATTAAACTTTGCAACCTTAGTTTGTCGATGTTGCACCAACTAGTATGTGATGGCCTATTCCTCCTTGCTTTTTCTCCGCTTGCCTGTGACCAGGGTCAGAGGGACCCAGCCCTCTGTGATGATCCTCCCAGAATGCAGCAATATTGTTTGATCCCTTAGCTACCCTGAGCTATTGTATTTACAGTAAGTTTTTTACAATTTCCCCCGCTAGAAGACAGATAAGGCAATCTTTGGGCTTTCAATATCCTGGTCAGCAAAGGGATGCAGCTGCCACATCTGGGTGCCAAAATAAGGACCCCTAAGGCAGGTAGTGCTTCCTCTGCTTACCAGTCCCCCAGTGCTTCAGTGCTCCTAGGTGTAATGGTCACCCCGGAGGACTGAGCAAAGTCAGGCAACATGGCCTTGTGAGCACTTTACAGAATGGAGGTGGCAGTCAAAAGAAGGGTATCTCACAAGCCCAAGGGCTCAGCAAAGGAATCCTGTCCAAGAGAACGAATCAGAGCAACGTCCTGCACAGGAAAGCGGAGTTCTAGCACCTCCATGTAAACCACACAGGGTCAACAGCAGCTAAGCACTGGTTTGAGTCACCGGCACACATTTCCAGTGCCAGACATCAGCTTACGAGTTGTAAAAACATATCAGTCACCTCTTATGGTGCCCTTCACTTGTCCTCCATCCTAAGACGCCTGAGGACAGGGCTCCTGCTTCCTCTCGGGGATATACCATTAGCTTTACTTCTTAATATACACACCAGGAGATCGCTGGCTAGATCGTCGGGCTCAACGGGTAGTGATCAATGGCTCCATGTCTAGCTGGCAGCCGATATCAAGCGGAGTGCCCTAAGGATTGGTCCTGGGGCCGGTTCTGTTCAATATCTTCACGATCTGGACGAGAAGCTGGATATGAGTCAACAGTGTGCCTTTATTGCCAAGAAGACTAATGGCATTTTGGGCTGTATAAGTAGGAGCATTGCCAGCAGATTGAGGGACGTGATCATTCCCTTCTATTCGGAATTGGGGAGGCCTCAGTGTCCAGTTTTGGGCCCCACACTACAAGAAGGATGTGGAAAAATTGGAAAACGTCCAGCTGAGGGTAACAAAAATGATTAGGGGGCTGGAGCACATGACTTATGAGGAGAGGCTGAGGGAACTGGGATTGTTTAGTCTGCAGAAGAGAAGAGTGAGGGGGGATTTGATAGCTGCTTTCAACTACCTGAAAGGGGGTTCCAAAGATGAGGGATCTAGACTGTTCTCAGTGGTAGCAGATGACAGAACAAGGAGCAATGGTCTCAAGTTGCACCATAGGGGAGGTTTAGTTTGGATATTAGAAAAAACTTTTTCACTAGGAGGGTGGTGAAGCACTGGAATGAGTTACCTAGGGAGGTGGTGGAATCTCCTTCCTTAGAGGTTTTTAAGGTCAGGCTTGACAAAGCCCTGGCTGGGTTGATTTAGTTGGGGATTGGTCCTGCTTTTGAGCAGGGGGTTGGACTAGATGAACTCCTGAGGTCCCTTCCAACCCTGATATTCTATGATTCTATGATTCAGGACACCATGGAAAGCAGAGAGATACAGCCATCATCTCCTCTTTGAAATCTGTGTTAATTAACACCACAGAAAATACAGGATTGTAAAACAGAATAACCTGTGCTTTAATACATTGCATTTTGGTCCTAAACCATCACATACATTACCAGGCCATTTTTATCCTAATATGTGCTGATCTCATTCATCTGGGGAAAAGCACAGGGTGTTCTCATCCATGCTTATACCTGGCAAGCTGCATACAATGTGACAGTCGGAGAGAACTTCTGAGCGAGCTCTGCAGTGGCTGCTGTCTGGGTTTTGTGGTTTATTTCACAGGAAAGAGACTGGCTTTTCCCCCTGGAATTCTTGAGAGAGATGAAAGGTAAGTCAGCAAATCAGCTTCATGCCTTGTAAACATTCTCGACTTTCAGCCATGGGCAGAGCAGAACTAGCTTAGTTCTGAGTCTGCTTTTTGCTGAGATGGAAACATCTGCAGGGGCCCTTTTTTTTTTTTTCTTCTTTCCCAGAAAAAAAAATACGTAAGGAGAAAGCAGGCAACTGCTTTTAACACACCGTAGCAAGTCAGGTTACAGGAAATCCAGCTATTCTGCCTGGCTGGCACTGTTGGGTAAATCAACGGAGAACATTCTTGATTATATTTTTATAACACCTACAGAAAATGCTGGCTAGCAACAGTGAAATGGATTAGATGAGGGAGCATGTGATTTGTCTGCATAAAACATAGCAATGAGAGATGCATCATCTGCTTACATATATTCCGGAGATCCTACACGCACACAGCGGGAAAGACTGTTTACACTGATGTGTAGGTTTATTTGCCTTCCCCCCCCATTTTGCTTACTTTACTAAATAAAAGGCAGCTTTGATATGTCAGCTGGCAAGCTAGGATCTGAAGACCCTCTGCCACACATGATGCATGTCAATTTCAGCAAGGTGGAAAAATTCTCTGATCCTCTTGCAAGAGCTTAAAACGCCATCATAGTTAAGCCATTCTAAGGGATGCATTCTGCTGCCAGAGTGAGTGCTCTGCTCCTTTTAATGCTAGTGGAAGTTGCATGTATGCCTCAAGGGGAGAACGCACCCCTAGCTGATGATATTCCCTCTGATGATAACTGATGATAAACACCCCTGGTCTGCCAGGACTATCCTGTATTGCTTGCATGGGCTGGAATATAAATAAGGCATTTTGTCGCTCTCCTGTATACAGTGGATGCTATTAAAATCTGCACATCTCCCATCCTCCGGGGCTAAAGATGTTACAGCATTTCCCAGGCTAAATATCATGAATCTTGCAGATTTTGGTACAGCAGAAGCTGTCCAGTTTTTTAAATGTCTGTTGTTTTGAATGGAAACAACAATCGGGTGGATGCAGTTGTATCTCATTTTGGTCAGGTTGAATTAGAGTTAGGATTTTTGCTGTGATTAGCTAAGTCTTGGGGGGAGAGGAGATGCAAAATACTAGATGATGCTGAATGGTGCCCTTAAATTATATAATTCTCCCAAAGCAGGGGAGCATATATCTGCATGACTTACTTTGTAAAATACTTAGGAGGACGGAGACCTCTTTTTAAAGGGCTAGTCCTGTTTTGTTAAACAAAGACTTACATAAACCTTTCTATGTAAAGCCTAGATACTACAGGGATGGGTGCTTCTGAAATATTTAGGGACAGGATGGAACAGCATGCATAGATGGAAGATCTCATCCATGCAAGTCTGCTTCCTCTTGGAGAAAATGTGTATTCATTGAAATTTTCTTGCTCTGTGCATGTGCATGTGTGGATGGGGCAGGGGGGAGAGATGTGGACAGAAGGTTTAGTTGGGGATTGGTCCTGCTTTGAGCAGGGGGTTGGACTAGATGACCTCCTGAGGTCCCTTCCAACCCTGATATTCTATGATTCTATGAAGATATTGAGTCTCAATCTGCAGCCAGTCTAACAAAGCGTTTTTCATTATGTCTTCAGTAAAGCTATCCAGATAACATAGAGGGCTGTATTTTGAAAGCACAGCCACGTCTGATTTTAATTCGGATTTCTGATTTTTTCCAGCACCATCAGTGTTTTACGCCTTTCATAAAAGTGACTGATCCATTTCCAAAGAGCTTACAGTCAAAGGTCCCAATACCCTTACACAGTTGTGCAGAGAAGCCTAACCCAATGGACATGATGAACAAGTGAGGTTATTACTTCCAACAGGAAGGGGAAGCCAAGGGCGTGCTCCGGTTAGGGATACATGAGCATATTGTCTCAGTTCGTATGTTTTTATGTCTTGACGGTCCAGGTTCTCTTTGCTTGCATGCAAACATCCCCCGTTTTGATAAGTGAGGCTGCAGGGTGAAGTTTTCAGGTTTGGCCTGAATGAGGTGAAGGAGGAGCCTGGCCAAATAGATTGTGTATGGTTATCCCACGCCCAAGGTGTGGCACAGAAGAAGATATAGAGATGCCTGTGAGACTTGACCAGACCATCTGGACTGGAAAGGAAGAGGTAGATTTTTTTTTTACTGTTGTGGACAAGGGAACAAGAGGATTTGGCCATGTCTGGGATGTGTGGGGGTGAGGGGGACATTATGCATGCTGACACTCCTATGTATGTGCCTATTGGGTAATTGTTCCCCATGTTATCTCATCAATTTGTGCTTGGAAATGCTAAGTAAATACTTGCAGACCAGTGTATGTCCTAATGTAGAATATATTCACAAATAGGGATCCTCGCATAGTTCTTATTTGTCTATTTAAAACCCAAGAACTGCCTTTTCTGTCATATCTATCTTCTAGGAGGGAAAACTTGTAACAAACTTACTGTAAATACAGTAGCAGAAGAAACTTAAAACAAGTTTTCCGTGATTGGATCTCCTGAGGAATTTTAATCTCCTCCAAATTCCCGGTGACTGATTAGTCAACTATTGTTGACTTGAGTACTTGTGGCACCTTAGAGACTAACAAATTGTAACATAACATTACTCTAGCATCCTAACTGCATCTCCAGTGAAACAGTAATGCTATTCCTCCATATTCTTACTTAGATTCCTTTTCATTTGATTTATTTGTTGCTAAATTTATGGGCTGGATTATTTTTCATTACTGTGCTGGACAAAGGACCCTGTGTACTGAGTTTACACATTTTAATATAGTTATTAAGCCTAACACCACAAAACCTAGGAGAATGAATACTATAGGCTTTTCATAATAGAGATTCTGATATTTCTAATCTTTAAGATTGTAGGAATATGATGTAGGGCAAGGCTGTTATTGTCAAAAACTTTTGAGCTTTGATGGGAGGAGAACAAGAACTTCACATGCCAGAAGATAGTTACAGACAACAAGCTTGCTATTAACTTGTTCCGGAATTTTTTGTTTTATTTTGTTGAAAGGGGATGTTAGCTTTTACTTGGGGCTTCGTTTGAAATGGATGAGGGTACTTTAAAAAAATTCAGGGCTTGAAAATAATACATGGGGGCACAGGGAATCATCAAACTTTGTGGTGGTTTGGAAAGCCCTGGATGCAGTGGGAGGCTGCTAGATAACAATCTTGCATGCCTACAATTCCTTTCATCAAGGAGGTTCCTGGAGCACTTAACAGATTCACAAATTAGATTCACAGGAATCATTTCACGCATCACTAAAACGTAGCCACTTCCAGGGGTGGGAGGAAGGAACCAATGTGCAGCATGCTGCATGGCACTAAGGCTGGTGGGACACGTTAGCCCTTTACACGGGGAAAACCTCCCCACCACCACTATTCATGTAGCACCTAGAGGCCTCAGCTGAGACCAGGGTCCCATTGTCCTCTGCAGACACATAGCAGGAGACAGTCCCTGCCCTGGAGAGTTTGCAATCTAATGAGATAAGACAGTCAAAGGGCAGGAGGTGGGAAGGATCATTGTCCCCATGAAAAACTGAGCCATGAAGGTTCAGGCCGAGATCCCCAAAAGTATTTAGCCACCTAGCTCCTGGGAGTTAGGACCCTAAATACCTTTGAGAACGTGGGACTCATCAGTGACTTGCCTAAGTTCACACTGCAAATCTGCAGCAGAGGTGAGAACAGAGCCCAGGTCTCCTGACTCCTACCCCAGCACCTTTGTTTCAAGACCATCCTTTCTCCACACACTCACAAGCAGTGTGCAAGATACTCCATTTAACTTCTTCATAAGAGTTGCTACCAGAATTTGAAGCTCTGGTTTTCTGAGTGTCCAGGCATTCAAAATATGGCACTTAGACCACAGGCCACCAAGACAATATGAATTACCTGGTTGCCGTAGGACACTCTCCATGTACGACTTGAATGGAGGGGATGGTGTAATGCTGGACTGAGGTAGGGTGAGCACTCCACTCCAAAAGGGGCCAGAGACTGTTATGCGAATGAACTGTTCTTGAGCAATTTCTCCAGTACTTCCCACACAAACAGGCTTCCCTTAGAGACTAACAAATTTATTTGAGCATAAGCTTTCGTGGGCTACAGCTCACTGAAGTGAGCTGTAGCTCACGAAAGCTTATGCTCAAATAAAATTGTTAGTCTCTAAGGTGCCACAAGTACTCCTTTTCTTTTTGTGAATACAGACTAACACGGCTGCTACTCTAAAAGGCTTCCCTTGAACACCACACCAGGAATGCTTGCCATTTCATGCCAGATATTTGATTTATTTGTTTTATTCAATTTGATTTTATATTTAAGGTGGAGGCGGGAGGGCTTTAATCTACGGTGTGGCTTCCTCATCACAGTCTAATGCAACTCCTGCTTGGCTATGACTCTGTGGCTCATTTTCTAAAGCATGGGCTGTTCTGGGCTCAAAATCCATAGCCCGAGCAGTGTGGGATCCATGGCCTGATTCTGACCATGTTTAACATGAGCGATTCAAATGAAGTCCACAGAGCTCCCACTAATCGAAGGGAAATCACAATCCAGCCCTAGATCTTGAATCTTGCAGGCACGATTTGTTCTTCCTTTTTCATCGCTCTCCTTATTGCAAGGGCTACTCCGACCAGGCAGGGCATTACGCTGGCCCTTTGGCAGGAGTGGCCATCAGCCTTCATACAGGAGCCAGCACTGCAGAAACATTCTTCATGGCTAAGTTTCTTCCCAATCAATAGCGATCTGCAGAGGGTACTAAAATATCAATATGAAGCTATGGGTCATACAGTGCCCACAACCTGTGCATGTGACTTCTGTTCTTGTCAGCGGGAACTGGATGGCAAACTGAGGGCAACCTATGGCTGTAGTAGTTGTTGAAAGGGAGGTTGGTAGTTCCTGCTGTCTTAGTTTCCCCATCTATAAAATGAGAACATGTGCCTACCTCACAGGAGGGTTGTAAGGATAAATGTCTGGAGTGCTTTGAAGAATAGAACTAAGAACCTATTGTGAAAACAAAGTCACTCAAGCCATGCCAGATGTCTGAGCACATGGCAGGTACTATTTTACAAAGATGTATTAAGCATGGAAAGCTATTAGGAACCCTAAATGCATACAGTGATTTGTGATTAACTGTCAGTGATGGACACATGTCAGTTGTGGCTAATTTAAGTAAATGTAATGGTTTAATTCTTTTTCTTCACATTACATAAGAGGAAAGTGCTGGCTAGATTTCAACAGTAACGCATCCCCAGCAAGACAGTCATTTCATATTGAGTGCAGTTTGAAATCACGTGGGCCCAGGTTCTCCTGTCTGCTGGAGGGGTAGCAAACCCATGATCAAAGCTGTGGAGGCTGCAAAGAAGGGGAAGACTCCTGCCCATGATGTCCCCTCCCAGGACCTGCATAGCAGACTCACTCCTATGCAAAATATCTTTAACTGCATGGAAACATTTGGGCTCTGACAAGAAACCCACATAAAGATTGTATGGAAATTGGAAACACTTAAACCAAAGTCAGATATTCAGCTGCCCACTTTTGCCAATGTCTTTTTTTTTTTTAATGCTCATGATTAAGGAGGCCTGATATTTATGGATATGATGGCTACAATCCATGTCACTTCCACTGTTCTCATCGTTGACAGATTGTTCTGATCTGCAGTACAGAGGACTGGTATTTTGAGTGATTTATTTACATGGGAGCTCAAGGAAACTTCCCTTGAGTTGTCTCACTCACTAGAAATGTGACATTCAAATTATCCTTGGATCTAATTCAATCGCTCTGAAGATTCCTTTAATTTTGAACCTACCAAAAGGGCTGTTTTGTTTGAAGCTTACTTTGCCTGGGAGTCCTTTACTATCTATATTAGATCTTCAGTTTCTTTGGCCATGACTAAGTCTTTGGCTTTTGGCCATTCCCAATTAATCTAAAAGCCTGAGAGTGACTCTAAAATGTATCTGTGAAAATGTAATTTTATTTACAATGTGCAACACTAGATAATGCTCAAAAGTGTAATTTAAGGTGGAAACTATGAGAAGAGAAAACTTAAACCAATAGGAAAAATGTCTTAATAGTGAGGTTTTCCTAGATTATTGAGTATAGTCTTCGAAGAGAAATGGTGGTTCATGCAAAGCTGGCCTGGACAATATTTCTCCAATACAATAGTATGGAAAACAATTCTTCAGTTCTGGGGACGGACTAGGTAGTCTAATAGGTCTTTGTCATCTCTTATTTCAGGCCTTGGTTCAGTTAGGGATTTAAGCACTTGCTTAACTTTAAGCACAGGAGTACACTTATTGTTGAGATTGGAGCCTCAGTTATTTGAGGATCACCTGGGGATTTACATGAACATAAATACCTAATTTTAAAATCACAACCTGAACAGATTTCATGGTCACTTTCCATCTCTAACTTCTAGGGGAATGCATAGTCTTTGCCTTGCCAGGCAGGATAGGTCCCTGCAGTGCATTGCTAGCATTTTATCCAGTCTTGTTTTAAATGTCCCAAGCAATGGAGTTTCCATCTTTTTCCTTAAGAAGCCTAATACACCTTCCTGATAGGAGACTATTCTACAGCCTTTTCCCCCATATCCAGCCTAATAGTTTCTAGAAAGCAGTAACTTTTGAGTGTCAGGCTGCTGCTGGCATTAGACAGGTTTATCATGCAGATAATTATGTAGTCCTTCATAGGATCCTGTGCTACCTCCAGCCTAGCTGAGTATAGCTGAGCAGGCAATGCCCTTAACTGGGGCTGTGCAAAAGAGAAATGTGGTTCTCCCCATTCCAGGAACCCACCCAGTGTAACTGCATCAGTCCTTGCTGTGCAGAAAAAGGTGGCAAGGACAGGGAGTGACAGGGTAGGTAGCAGGATAGTTTTGGGCTGTGAAGTAGATTGAAACAGGATGGGGCATTTTCACTGCACCTGGCGGTGGGGGGCGAGGGGGTGTGCATTGTTTACCCATGCCAGGGAGAGGAGAGTGGGAGCTCCCCTCTGCTTTTAGCAGAAGAGAGGGAGCTGCATTTCCCCACCCTGCTGCCTGCTCTTCCCCTTCCCCTTGGACAAACAGAAACAGAGAGAGGAGACCAGGAGTGCTCAGACCAGCCAGGATGAGTGATAATATGCTACACTCATAGCCAGCTATGTATGTCCACGGTCCTACCATAGAACCCTACACTCAACGCTTGAGTAGCTGCTGCTGGGTATTACTATACTAACAGAGGTGGGATTTGTCTCTTACTTTGACTAACTTTTTACTAAAACAAAACAAACCATGTCTCTTGAGTTTCTCCTTTTTCCAAAACTCTGCAGCTGGGCTGAGCATGCCCCATTTCCTTGCTCTCTCCCAAGTCATTTTTAGGCCATTCCATACCACATACTTTAAAAAAGAGGGAAAACTGCTTGATAGCCATTTCTTCCCAGCAGCCTCTTCCTTTGTTTGCAAAGCCAGATGGCTATTTCATAAAGACCTTTCACTGAGAGAGAGAGAATCTGCAGTTCTGGATCAGCCAAAAGGGACTGTCCTTCTCCAGACAACCTGCTATACTCTGCCTCGTCTGAGAGACCAGAAATTTCATTTTCCTTGTTTCTACATGACTGATCGATTGAAACAAATCAACGGAACACCATGCCTTTGTATGGTAGGTTTGTGTCGTCTCCTAGCAGGCACAGCTCACTTCACGTGGCACATCTCGAAAAAGCATTAGTAATCATGGATACCTTCAAACAGTGAACTAATCTAGGGCAGCTTCTGTTACATCAATGAGTTTGCAAGTTCTCAGGCGAGTTTGTTTGGCTCTTAAAAAAGAAGGCACAATCCTTTTGGATTTCAAAAGTTAATTACAAAAATCCTATATACCTAACTTCCTCTTTTCTAGTGCAGCCCATCACCTATGTATCTAGGATTCACTAGCTATCCCTTCTCCACTCTAGTGTTTTATTTCCCTATATGAGAAGCAAGGGGGCAGGAAAACTGTGGCACAGTTAAAAATAAACTCAAGCCCCAACCATTTTTGCCCTCAAAACCAGATCTGCACTAGAAGCTTTGGAATGTTGGGCTAAGTTCCGTACCTCTCCTTTTTAATGTATGAGAACAGGATCTAGGCCACAGGAGTGCATTGGTAAATGCAGAGGGGTCCTCTACTGCAGCTGTGTGAAAGCATAAGGCAAGGGGGTGTCTAGAGCCACGTCAAGCAGGAAGGAGCAGCTAATTTGGAGGATGGGGGAGGGAAATTGATCTCTGTGGAGCCAGCAGTTCAGGCCTTGTGCTGGTCCTGCAATACAGTTAGGTACCAGAATGCTATTCCTGACCACTCCAGCAGCTCTGCAGGCTCCGCAGTCTTCTGGTGCTTCCCTGATAGAGACTCAACAAAGACAAAAAGAAAAGGAGTACTTGTGGCACCTTAGAGACTAACAAATTTATTAGAGCATAAGCTTTCGTGAGCTACAGCTCACTTCATCGGATGCATTTGGTGGAAAAAACAGAGGAGAGATTTATATACACACACACAGAGAACATGAAACAATGGGTTTATCATACACACTGTAAGGAGAGTGATCACTTAAGATAAGCCATCACCAACAGCAGGGGGGGGAAGGAGGAAAACCTTTCATGGTGACAAGCAGGTAGGCTAATTCCAGCAGTTAACAAGAATATCAGAGGAACAGTGGGGGGTGGGGTGGGAGGGAGAAATAACATGGGGAAATAGTTTACTTTGTGTAATGACTCATCCATTCCCAGTCTCTATTCAAGCCTAAGTTAATTGTATCCAGTTTGCAAATTAATTCCAATTCAGCAGTCTCTCGTTGGAGTCTGTTTTGAAGCTTTTTTGTGAAGTATAGCCACTCTTAGGTCTGTGATCGAGTGACCAGAGAGATTGAAGTGTTCTCCAACTGGTTTTTGAATGTTATAATTCTTGACGTCTGATTTGTGTCCATTCATTCTTTTACGTAGAGACTGTCCAGTTTGGCCAATGTACATGGCAGAGGGGCATTGCTGGCACATGATGGCATATATCACATTGGTAGATGCACAGGTGAACGAGCCTCTGATGGTGTGGCTGATGTGATTAGGCCCTATGATGGTATCCCCTGAATAGATATGTGGACAGAGTTGGCAACGGGCTTTGTTGCAAGGATAGGTTCCTGGGTTAGTGGTTCTGTTGTGTGGTGTGTGGTTGCTGGTGAGTATTTGCTTCAGATTGGGGGGCTGTCTGTAAGCAAGGACTGGTCTGTCTCCCAAGATCTGAGAGAGCGATGGCTCGTCCTTCAGGATAGGTTGTAGATCCTTGATGATGCGTTGGAGGGGTTTTAGTTGGGGGCTGAAGGTGATGGCTAGTGGCGTTCTGTTGTCGTTCTTTGTTGGGCCTGTCCTGTAGTAGGTGACTTCTGGGTACTCTTCTGGCTCTGTCAATCTGTTTCTTCACTTCAGCAGGTGGGTACTGTAGTTGTAGGAATGCATGATAGAGATCTTGTAGGTGTTTGTCTCTGTCTGAGGGGTTGGAGCAAATGCGGTTATATCGTAGCGCTTGGCTGTAGACAATGGATCGAGTGGTATGATCTGGATGAAAGCTAGAGGCATGTAGGTAGGAATAGCGGTCAGTAGGTTTCCGATATAGGGTGGTGTTTATGTGACCATCGCTTATTAGCACCGTAGTGTCCAGGAAGTGGATCTCTTGTGTGGACTGGTCCAGGCTGAGGTTGATGGTGGGATGGAAATTGTTGAAATCATGGTGGAATTCCTCAAGAGCTTCTTTTCCATGGGTCCAGATGATGAAGATGTCATCAATGTAGCGCAAGTAGAGTAGGGGCATTAGGGAACGAGAGCTGAGGAAGCGTTGTTCTAAGTCAGCCATAAAAATGTTGGCATACTGTGGGGCCATGCGGGTACCCATCGCAGTGCCGCTGATTTGAAGGTATACATTGTCACCAAATGTGAAATAGTTATGGGTCAGGACAAAGTCACAAAGTTCTGCCACCAGGTTACCCGTGACAGTATCGGGGATACTGTTCCTGACGGCTTGTAGTCCATCTTTGTGTGGAATGTTGGTGTAGAGGGCTTCTACATCCATAGTGGCTAGGATGGTGTTTTTAGGAAGATCACCAATGGACTGTAGTTTCCTCAGGAAATCGGTGGTGTCTCGAAGATAGCTGGGAGTGCTGGTAACGAAGGGCCTGAGGAGGGAGTCTACATAGCCAGACAATCCTGCTGTCAGGGTGCCAATGCCTGAGATGATGGGGCGTCCAGGATTTCCAGGTTTATGGATCTTGGGTAGCAGATAGAATACCCCAGGTCCTGGCTCCAGGGGTGTGTCTGTGCGGATTTGTTCTTGTGCTTTTTCAGGGAGTTTCTTGAGCAAATGCTGTAGTTTCTTTTGGTAACTCTCAGTGGGATCAGAGGGTAATGGCTTGTAGAAAGTGGTGTTGGAGAGCTGCCTAGTAGCCTCTTGTTCATACTCTGACCTATTCATGATGACGACAGCACCTCCTTTGTCAGCCTTTTTGATTATGATGTCAGAGTTGTTTCTGAGGCTGTGGATGGCACTGTGTTCTGCATGGCTGAGGTTATGGGGTAAGCGATGCTGCTTTTCCACAATTTCAGCTCGTGCACGTCGGCGGAAGCAGTCTATGTAGAAATCCAGGCTGCTGTTTCGACCTTCAGGAGGAGTCCACCTAGAATCCTTCTTTTTGTAGTGTTGGCAGGAAGGTCTCTGTGGGTTAATATGTTGGTCAGAGGTGTGTTGGAAATATTCCTTGAGTCTGAGACGTCGAAAATAGGATTCTAGGTCACCACAGAACTGTATCATGTTCGTGGGGGTGGAGGGGCAAAAGGAGAGGCCCCGAGATAGGACAGATTCTTCCGCTGGGCTAAGAGTATAGTTGGATAGATTAACAATATTGCTGGGTGGGTTACGGGAACCATTGTTGAATGGACACAAATCAGACGTCAAGAATTATTACATTCAAAAACCAGTTGGAGAACACTTCAATCTCTCTGGTCACTCGATCACAGACCTAAGAGTGGCTATACTTCAACAAAAAAGCTTCAAAAACAGACTCCAACGAGAGACTGCTGAATTGGAATTAATTTGCAAACTGGATACAATTAACTTAGGCTTGAATAGAGACTGGGAATGGATGAGTCATTACACAAAGTAAAACTATTTCCCCATGTTATTTCTCCCTCCCACCCCACCCCCCACTGTTCCTCTGATATTCTTGTTAACTGCTGGAATTAGCCTACCTGCTTGTCACCATGAAAGGTTTTCCTCCTTCCCCCCCCTGCTGTTGGTGATGGCTTATCTTAAGTGATCACTCTCCTTACAGTTTTCAGAGTAGCAGCCGTGTTAGTCTGTATTCGCAAAAAGAAAGGAGTACTTGTGGCACCTTAGAGACTAACAAATTTATTAGAGCATAAGCTTTCGTGAGCTACAGCTCACTTCATCGGATGCATTTGGTGGAAAAAACAGAGGAGAGATTTATATACACACACACAGAGAACATGAAACAATGGGTTTATCATACACACTGTAAGGAGAGTGATCACTTAAGATAAGCCATCACCAACAGCAGGGGGGGGAAGGAGGAAAACCTTTCATGGTGACAAGCAGGTAGGCTAATTCCAGCAGTTAACAAGAATATCAGAGGAACAGTGGGGGGTGGGGTGGGAGGGAGAAATACCATGGGGAAATAGTTTTACTTTGTGTAATGACTCATCCATTCCCAGTCTCTATTCAAGCCTAAGTTAATTGTATCCAGTTTGCAAATTAATTCCAATTCAGCAGTCTCTCGTTGGAGTCTGTTTTTGAAGCTTTTTTGTTGAAGTATAGCCACTCTTAGGTCTGTGATCGAGTGACCAGAGAGATTGAAGTGTTCTCCAACTGGTTTTTGAATCTGTCCTATCTCGGGGCCTCTCCTTTTGCCCCTCCACCCCCACGAACATGATACAGTTCTGTGGTGACCTAGAATCCTATTTTCGACGTCTCAGACTCAAGGAATATTTCCAACACACCTCTGACCAACATATTAACCCACAGAGACCTTCCTGCCAACACTACAAAAAGAAGGATTCTAGGTGGACTCCTCCTGAAGGTCGA
This sequence comes from Dermochelys coriacea, assembly GCF_009764565.3. Taxonomy (NCBI): domain Eukaryota; kingdom Metazoa; phylum Chordata; order Testudines; family Dermochelyidae; genus Dermochelys; species Dermochelys coriacea. The sequence goes on from NC_050069.1 coordinate 9,741,296, forward strand.
AACAGCAGCCTGGATTTCTACATAGACTGCTTCCGCCGACGTGCACGAGCTGAAATTGTGGATATTCTTGTTAACTGCTGGAATTAGCCTACCTGCTTGTCACCATGAAAGGTTTTCCTCCTTCCCCCCCCTGCTGTTGGTGATGGCTTATCTTAAGTGATCACTCTCCTTACAGTGTGTATGATAAACCCATTGTTTCATGTTCTCTGTGTGTGTGTATATAAATCTCTCCTCTGTTTTTTCCACCAAATGCATCCGATGAAGTGAGCTGTAGCTCACGAAAGCTTATGCTCTAATAAATTTGTTAGTCTCTAAGGTGCCACAAGTACTCCTTTTCTTTCTCCTTACAGTGTGTATGATAAACCCATTGTTTCATGTTCTCTGTGTGTGTGTATATAAATCTCTCCTCTGTTTTTTCCACCAAATGCATCCGATGAAGTGAGCTGTAGCTCACGAAAGCTTATGCTCTAATAAATTTGTTAGTCTCTAAGGTGCCACAAGTACTCCTTTTCTTTTTGCGAATACAGACTAACACGGCTGCTACTCTGAAACCTGTGATTATGCAAGGCACTGAATTTAGCCGTATAGAGTGGAAATCTGTCAACTTCATGAAAAAACTCGCACAGATACAGACAGACATCATCTTCCTCTCCAAATGCAAACAGATGGACATCATACCGAAAGGACTGAAGGTAAAAAATCCATTACAATCTACATACCACACAGACTATGCTGACAGCTTGTGCCACACACTCTCAAGGAAACTGCGGAACCACCTGATCAACATCCTCTACAGCAAACAGGGAAAGATTAAGAATGAGCTCTCAAAACTGGATACTCTCATAAAGAACCAACCTTCCACACAAACTTCCTCGTGGCTGGACTTTATAAAAACTAGACAAGCCATTTACAAAACACACTTTGATTCTCTACAAAAGAAAAAGGACACTAAGCTATCTAAACTACTATATGCCACAAGGGGCCACAACAATGGTTCCCGTAACCCACCCAGCAATATTGTTAATCTATCCAACTATACTCTTAGCCCAGCGGAAGAATCTGTCCTATCTCGGGGCCTCTCCTTTTGCCCCTCCACCCCCACGAACATGATACAGTTCTGTGGTGACCTAGAATCCTATTTTCGACGTCTCAGACTCAAGGAATATTTCCAACACACCTCTGACCAACATATTAACCCACAGAGACCTTCCTGCCAACACTACAAAAAGAAGGATTCTAGGTGGACTCCTCCTGAAGGTCGAAACAGCAGCCTGGATTTCTACATAGACTGCTTCCGCCGACGTGCACGAGCTGAAATTGTGGAAAAGCAGCATCGCTTACCCCATAACCTCAGCCATGCAGAACACAGTGCCATCCACAGCCTCAGAAACAACTCTGACATCATAATCAAAAAGGCTGACAAAGGAGGTGCTGTCGTCATCATGAATAGGTCAGAGTATGAACAAGAGGCTACTAGGCAGCTCTCCAACACCACTTTCTACAAGCCATTACCCTCTGATCCCACTGAGAGTTACCAAAAGAAACTACAGCATTTGCTCAAGAAACTCCCTGAAAAAGCACAAGAACAAATCCGCACAGACACACCCCTGGAGCCAGGACCTGGGGTATTCTATCTGCTACCCAAGATCCATAAACCTGGAAATCCTGGACGCCCCATCATCTCAGGCATTGGCACCCTGACAGCAGGATTGTCTGGCTATGTAGACTCCCTCCTCAGGCCCTTCGTTACCAGCACTCCCAGCTATCTTCGAGACACCACCGATTTCCTGAGGAAACTACAGTCCATTGGTGATCTTCCTAAAAACACCATCCTAGCCACTATGGATGTAGAAGCCCTCTACACCAACATTCCACACAAAGATGGACTACAAGCCGTCAGGAACAGTATCCCCGATACTGTCACGGGTAACCTGGTGGCAGAACTTTGTGACTTTGTCCTGACCCATAACTATTTCACATTTGGTGACAATGTATACCTTCAAATCAGCGGCACTGCGATGGGTACCCGCATGGCCCCACAGTATGCCAACATTTTTATGGCTGACTTAGAACAACGCTTCCTCAGCTCTCGTTCCCTAATGCCCCTACTCTACTTGCGCTACATTGATGACATCTTCATCATCTGGACCCATGGAAAAGAAGCTCTTGAGGAATTCCACCATGATTTCAACAATTTCCATCCCACCATCAACCTCAGCCTGGACCAGTCCACACAAGAGATCCACTTCCTGGACACTACGGTGCTAATAAGCGATGGTCACATAAACACCACCCTATATCGGAAACCTACTGACCGCTATTCCTACCTACATGCCTCTAGCTTTCATCCAGATCATACCACTCGATCCATTGTCTACAGCCAAGCGCTACGATATAACCGCATTTGCTCCAACCCCTCAGACAGAGACAAACACCTACAAGATCTCTATCATGCATTCCTACAACTACAGTACCCACCTGCTGAAGTGAAGAAACAGATTGACAGAGCCAGAAGAGTACCCAGAAGTCACCTACTACAGGACAGGCCCAACAAAGAAAACAACAGAACGCCACTAGCCATCACCTTCAGCCCCCAACTAAAACCCCTCCAACGCATCATCAAGGATCTACAACCTATCCTGAAGGACGAGCCATCGCTCTCTCAGATCTTGGGAGACAGACCAGTCCTTGCTTACAGACAGCCCCCCAATCTGAAGCAAATACTCACCAGCAACCACACACCACACAACAGAACCACTAACCCAGGAACCTATCCTTGCAACAAAGCCCGTTGCCAACTCTGTCCACATATCTATTCAGGGGATACCATCATAGGGCCTAATCACATCAGCCACACCATCAGAGGCTCGTTCACCTGTGCATCTACCAATGTGATATATGCCATCATGTGCCAGCAATGCCCCTCTGCCATGTACATTGGCCAAACTGGACAGTCTCTACGTAAAAGAATGAATGGACACAAATCAGACGTCAAGAATTATAACATTCAAAAACCAGTTGGAGAACACTTCAATCTCTCTGGTCACTCGATCACAGACCTAAGAGTGGCTATACTTCAACAAAAAAGCTTCAAAAACAGACTCCAACGAGAGACTGCTGAATTGGAATTAATTTGCAAACTGGATACAATTAACTTAGGCTTGAATAGAGACTGGGAATGGATGAGTCATTACACAAAGTAAAACTATTTCCCCATGTTATTTCTCCCTCCCACCCCACCCCCCACTGTTCCTCTGATATTCTTGTTAACTGCTGGAATTAGCCTACCTGCTTGTCACCATGAAAGGTTTTCCTCCTTCCCCCCCCTGCTGTTGGTGATGGCTTATCTTAAGTGATCACTCTCCTTACAGTGTGTATGATAAACCCATTGTTTCATGTTCTCTGTGTGTGTGTATATAAATCTCTCCTCTGTTTTTTCCACCAAATGCATCCGATGAAGTGAGCTGTAGCTCACGAAAGCTTATGCTCTAATAAATTTGTTAGTCTCTAAGGTGCCACAAGTACTCCTTTTCTTTTTGCGAATACAGACTAACACGGCTGCTACTCTGAAATCAACAAAGACATCAGCTCTCCTGGAGGGAAGCCAAAGCATGTAAAAATGTCTGGAACACTTTAAAACATCCAAGATTTTTAAGGAACTCCTGGGTTTTTGATTAGGCTGGTTTTAGCCACCTGTGTTTTCTGCCTGCCAGGGGTTCCCTGCTTTCCTATATCAAGCATAGGAAACTCAAAGGAAGGCAGGCAGAGGATCTGTAGATGGTTTAAGATAGGCCATGTAATAAACTCCACCAGCTGAATGTTTGGCTCCTCCATCTCCAGTACTGTCTGCAGCTCCTTGTAATCTCTGGAGCTGATCTAGGTTAATTTTCAAACTCTGCTGCAATGAAAGCGGTGATTCTGGTTGTGCTGGCCTCTAGCAAACTAGGGGGGGAAACTAGCAGCCGTCTATGAAATGTACTAGGGTCAGAAGAGTTTTCAACTGTTGAAACAACAAGTTTTAACCCAGAAAGCAGTTTATATGCAAAGTAAAAGAGAAAATTAATCCCCTACAGTAAGAAGCTTTGCAAAGTCTTTATATCTATATTATAGGCAGATCTGGTAGCACCACTTAGAATTCAAGTTGCCCAACACTTCGAGCTGTAAGACCCTCGACTTTTAACCACTCAGGTGAAAAATTTCCATGCTGAGTCTGTCCCAGCATGAATTGTTCTTGAAATTTTAAACCAAAATGGATCAGCCATTTCCAAGATCTCAAAGAATGTTGCTCCTGTTTAAAATAAAAAACAAAAACAAATTTACAGCCATTTCATTGAGACCCTCAAGTGATGCTTTGGAACAAGGACTTGAAATTTGGCAAGGAGAGTCCCAGCAGTGATTTCCCTACACCCCTCCTTGAATTTCCTCAACATCCCAACTAGTTACATGCCAATTTAGTGACTGTTTGGAAATTTGAACTGAAATTGAAACATTAATACACACTTTAAAAGCATATAAAGTGTATGATAAAATACACATCTGAAAAGGTATCAGAGATTTGAAAAGTATGAACATAGACTAGCTTCCTTATACAGTTGTTGTTTTTTATGACTGTCAGAGCATTCATTTTGGTGTTTGCTTACAAATCATAATTTGAAATTATTAGGTTGGCCAAGTCTGAATGAGCTCTCCCTGACAGCTAGTGATGGGCTGTGGGGAAAGACTTCAGACCAGTTGTATTTACATTCACACCTAATCTACCTAAGTATCCAGCAAACAGAACTGTGTTGCCCAATTGATAGATTTTGGCTGGGGTTGGGTTACAAATCACTTGAATGCAGGAGGCAGGGGTAATGAAGTGTTGTTGTTGTTTGAGTAAAGAGCAGTAGGCTGTGCTGATTGAAGGCATCTAGAGAGAGGATGGGGACAGGTGTTTTGTTTGATGGTCTGCCTGAGTCACAAGTATTATTTGACCTGCCCCTCTCCACTGTTTAAAGACAGAGCTGATTAGGCTCCATAGATAGTCTTTTGTTGTGTTAAGTGACTACTACAGCTGAAATCACTGATAATCAGGGCTAAGAGCTTAGTCCTGCTGTGGGACAGTGTTTCTGTGGAGGAGACAGCCCAGCCTCCACTAGCAGCGAGGTTCCTCTGCTGAGAGCTGGTGGAACCTCAAGAGACCAGCTTGCAGAGGTCACAGTGGCAGCAGAAGTTGACTGCGCAGGGCCACTGGCAACAGAGCAATGGAGTGAATGGTGATGCAACGAAAAACAGTGGACAGAGCGAACAGTGAGCAGCTGAAAGAATGAGCAAGGTGCCTTCTTGCCCTCACCTGGGAGGTGTACTCATGTGAAAGCACCTCTGAACTCTGAGTCTCCACTGACCAAGGACAACACCGGTGAGTGGGGTGCAGTGGAGGGAAAAGTGAGGGGCACATTAAATAAACATTTGTTTGTTGGACTATATTTTAGTGATTTTGCTCCAGAATACTAGATTTGTGACTGGGAATGGAAACTTTTATATAAATGACAGGTTTCAGAGTAGCAGCCGTGTTAGTCTGTATTTGCAAAAAGAAAAGGAGTACTTGTGGCACCTTAGAGACTAACAAATTTATTAGAGCATAAGCTTTCGTGAGCTACAGCTCACTTCATCGGATGCATTTGGTGGAATGAAGTGAGCTGTAGCTCACGAAAGCTTATGCTCAAATAAATCTGTTAGTCTCTAAGGTGCCACAAGTACTCCTTTTATTTTTATATAAATGTTTCCTAGTAGGCCAAGATTTTTTTTAAAATGCATTATCTGCCAAGGTTGTTATCTCACATCGTTGCTATCTTGAGAGGCCATTATGTTGGGGAGTTTCTGTACTAAACATTTTTATTATTCTAATTAACTTTTACATAAGAATGGTCAAGGCCAGGTGCTTCAGAGGGAATGAACAGAACAGGTAATCATCAAGTGATCCATCCCTTGTTGCCCATTCCCAGCTTCTGGCAAACGGAGGCTAGGGACACTCAAAACATGGTGTTGCATCCCTCCCCATCCTGGCTAATAGCCACTGATGGACCTATTCTCCAGGAATTTATCTAGTTCTTTTTTTAATCCTGTTATAGTTTTGGTCTTCACAGCAGACCCTGGCAAAGAGTTCCACGGGTTGACTTTATGTTGTGTGAAGAAGTTCTTCCTTTTGTGTTTGTTTGTGTTTTTTGTGGTTTTTTTTTTTTTTTTTTTTTTTTTTTTTAAAAACCTGCTGCCTATTAATTTCATGGGGTGACTGCTAGTTCTTGTGTTATGTGAAGGATTAAATAACATTTCCTTATTCACTTTTTTCACACCAATCAAGATTTTATAGACCTCTATCATATCCCCCCTTAGTCATCTCTTTTCTAAGATGAAAATTCCCAGTCATTTTAATCTCTCCTCCTGTTTTTCATACCCCTAATCATTTTATTTGCCCATCTCTGTACCTTTTCCAATTCCAATACATCTTTTTTGGGATGGGGTGACCAGATCTGCACACAGTATTCAAGGTGTGCATGTACCATGGATTTATATAGAGGCAATATATTTTCTGTCTTATTATCTATCCCTTTCTTAATGATTCCCAACATTCTGTTAGCTTTGACTGCCACTGCACATTGAGTGGATATTTTCAGAGAACCGTCCATAATGACTCCGACATCTTTCTTGAGTGTTAACAGCTACTTTAGACACCATCATTTTGTATGTATAGTTGAGATTGTTTTCCAATGTGCATTACTTTGCATTTATCAACACTGAATTTCATCTGCCATTTTGTTGCCCAGTCATCCAGTTTTGTGAGATCCCTTTGTAACTCTTTGCAGTCTGCTTTGGACTTAACTATCTTGAATAGTTTTGTATCATCTGCAAATTTTGCCACCTCACTGTTTACCCATTTTTTCCAGATCATTGATGAATATGTTGAACAGTACTGGTCCCAGTACCGACCCCTCAGGGACACCACTATTTATCTCTCTCCATTCTGAAAACTGATAATTAATTCCTACCCTTTGTTTCCCATTGTTTAACCAGTTACTGATCCACGAGAGGACTTCCCTCTTATCCCATAATGGATTACTTTTCAAAAGTCAATTTAAATTAAATACATTATATTTTTTTTTTTTTTTTTTTTTTAGAAATCTAGACCTGTTATATGTTTTGGTGTATTTTTGCATTATCCTTATGTTAAATTTGCATTATACTAACAAAATATTTAATTTATTCATATCTCTTTTATATGTTGCAGGTCAACGTGAAAATGAAAAGACAAAAAACAATACAATAATTTTTCACTCAAAGGCCTCAAACTAACCAAGGTGAAGAACACATCAAGAACCAAGAATCAACGTCATCTGAAGGTTCCAGTGGCGTATCTGCACCCGACCAGACCAAAGCACAAATACACCTACCTACTGAAGAAACAGTGTCTCCAAAATTTAAAGGCAGTTCCCAATGTTTGTTGGTCAATGTGTTCCCATTTATTGAAGTTACAAAAGATGGCTACTGGTGCACCTCTTGCAAAAAAGCTTATGAAGAAGGAAAGCTTACCAATGCTATAACTGGTAAAAGCGGAGGAGCTTGGTTTGTCAAATCGATCAGCAAAGCCAATGCTGACAAACTACGTGAAAAGGCAGGAAAACACCAGGCCTCTGGGCTGCATCAACATGCAGAAAGCTTTATAAGCTCCTTTCAAAGCCAATTTAAAAGTACTTAATAAGGCTGTTAAGAATACTGGAGACACAACACAGTTCATGTGAACAAACATGGCTGTGGCATCATACTTTCTATTTAAGCAAGAGATGCTACACACTACAACCTGGAGGCCATTGTTAAGTGCATTGTCATTTGTTCATGCTGTAGTTGAACACTGGTTCCGAACAAGACCAGCAAATGCTCACTATCGTTCTGCGAGAAACTCAACTGACTGGCTAGAAACATGTGGTGCAACAGTGAGAGACTCAACAGCTGAAAAAGTTAAGAACTCTCGCCATATTCAAAAAATTTGCATACATGGCTGATGAATGCACTGATGCAAATGGACATCAAGTATTAAGTCTTATCTTGATATCAGTGGTAGGCCAGTAGATGCATTTCTAGATGTTCAAGTTATAGAAGACATATTGGCTGCATCTGTGACAACCCACATCTTAGAGTTAAATGCTTGTCCATTGGACCCCAAACAGACGGCTACTTGTGCATTTGATGGAGCTGCAAACTTCTCAGGAAGACATGGTGGAGTACAAGCTTTGCTCAAAAGTGTAACCCTAACCTCGCCTATACACGCTGCAGAGGCCATCTACTCCAACTAGTGCTAGTACGAGCTGTAGACTCTTCAAAATACATTTAAAAAGCTATAAATTAAATGTCTTCATTATATTCTTTTTTCAGCAGGAGTCCAAAAAGACTGAATATCTTGGAAAATATAGAAGATACACTGGGACTGAAGTTCATATTAGTCCAACCTGGGAAAACCCTCTAGCTTTCTCATGAGCAATCCTTGGCAGTTGTCTTAAAATTACTCCAGCTGTTATTACTGGCTTTGGAAAGTATCTACCAAGATGGGATGGATCTAAGTAGTGAGGCTGGTGGATTACTTTTGCTACTACATTCAGAGAAGACTTTTGCCATTCTCTCTCTCTCTCATAAGTCTACTGTTGAAACCACTTGGGTCATTAAACAATGCCATCCAGGCATCTGCTACAACAGTAGTAGATCTTTGATCCAAATGTAGCTTCTGTTGTGGGACAAAGAGCTAGCTATCCATTTGAAAAAGTACTGGAAGAAGCAAAGACTTCAGGCCAGAAGTTGACAAATGAAGGCATTTATATTGAATCCTTAAGTGAAGAGGACAAGAAGTGTTTAAGACAACTGAAAAAGTACAGAGACTTGATTCTTAAATCTAAAACAGTGACTTCTAGATTCTACTCAACCTCTACATAGCTTTTACAGATGCCGATCCTATAAAACACCGACAGTTGAGTGGAGTGAGGCACTACCAGCAATGGGGCTTCCATGTGCTCAGGACAGAATAGAGAATTTGAACACAGAATGGAATACCATATGACGAATGAAGATTTGACTTCAACTTCTTTTTTATCATCACTAGTGGCTTGACCCAATCTCTGTGCTATGTTTCCTGGGATGAAAGAAGAAGGAATTAATCTCTTGCTACTCAAGTCATAACAGCTACAGCTGAGTGTTCTTTTTAACATTGAATAGAATTTTGTGTTCTGAAAGAAGTCGCCTTCTGCCTGATCATGTGAATGAACTAATGAGCATATTAATTGAAGGAATGGAAGTACCGGACACACGAGAAGCCTCCAAAGATGAATGCATTGCATTCAAGAAGTTCATTAACAGAGATGGGCAAAATTATAACAAAAAACCAAGAAGAATGTAGACTTAGTGCTTCATAGAAGGCTTGAGTAGCCAACTTTTTTAATTTGTGATTTTTTTAAAACATAGTTAAATCAAATAAAATGGTCATGAAACATTTTTTCAGTTTTTACTATGGTGCCATACAGCCCGGACATCCCCCCCATAAAGTTGAAAACCCTCCCCCTAATTTCAATTCCTGGGGAAACCACTGAATCCCAGTGTGAGATGTCCCAACTGCTGTTCCCTTGGGGGGGGGAGGGGAAGAGAGACAACCAAATTATGAGCCTTGGAAAAATCTCAGTTCACACGTGTTCAGTAGAAACTTGTGTAGAGTTTGGAAGCTAAATTCTCCAAAGATTCCATCCACACTGAGCATGCTCCAGCCGCAGGCTGCAGGGCTTTCCCTACTGTGGCTGATGTGGCACGGGGCATCAGGAAGCTGTCTCTCCTGTGCTCTCAGTGTCTCTCTGCGGGCATCCAGGCAGCATAGAGAAGAAGGCAGCCTGACAAGGATGCAGGGGACAAGCACCTGAGATGGGGGTAGCAGAAGGGGCACATTGGGACAAGGTTACTATGGGTGGGAGAGCCTGGGGCTGGGAACTGGTGAGTAGGTGAAGGAGACTATGACTGACTGGATAAGGAGACTGGAACAAAAAGCCCATGGGACTGGAAGTAGTAAAGGGGGAGGGAATCTGGTAGACAGGGACAAGGAACCAGAGAAGAGGAAGAGACAGGACTGGGACAGAGACTGGCTAGGAAGAGGGACAAAGGCAAAATGGGTCAGGCGAGTGGGGAATTGGGCATTCGGGCCTTTGCTAGACCATGGATATTCTGTAACCATCACAGCAATATGAGGCGATGTTCTCCCTGCACTGTTCTTCCTGTTGCTAAAGCCTTGTTTGCACTAGGATCTCTTAGATAACTATTTTCAAAAGAGCTCAGCACTCAGCAACCTCTACTGAGACAAAGAGCTGTTGGCTATTGAGCCTTTTTGAAAACCTCTCCCCAGTTCCCAGAGGGTGCTGCTGTATTGGTGGAAGCTGAAGTGTAGGCAAGACCTCCGCTGAGCTCAGGCATTTTTTACTCTCGTGTTGTGCAACCTGGCCAATCGTTCTCTGACGTATTATGACCGCATACACACTTAAGGTACGTCTACACTACATTTTAAAACCCATGGCAGCATAGGCGCCAACTCTGTGGGTGCTCCGGGGCTGGAGCACCCATGGGGAAAATTTTGTGAGTGCTCTGCACCCACCAGCAGCAAAGCGCCCCGCCCCGCCATCCCAGCTCACCTCCACCTCCTCCCCTGAGCATGCCACGTCCCTGCTTCTCCTACCAGGCTTACTGCTGCAAAACAACTGTTTCATGGTGTAACAAGCTGTCAGAGGGATGGGGAAGGAGCAGGAACGTAGTGTGCTCGGGGAGGAGGCAGGGCCGGGGTGAGGATTTGGGTAAGGGGTACAATAGTAGCAGTGAGGGGGAAGAGTTGGGGTGGGGACTTTAGGGAAGGGATTGGAATGGGAGGAGGCAGGGCAGGGTTGGAGTCGGGGTGGGGGGCGCAAGCACCCACCGATGCCAGGAGAAGTTGGCACCTATGCATGGCAGAGAGTCTCAATCCCAGGCTGACAGACTCAGGGTCGTGGCACTCATGTTTCAATACTAAAACCAGCTGTGTAGGAGGGGGGCTCACTAAGGGAACATCTACAGAGCTGGTTTTAGCACTGTAGCGCAAGCCCAATTCTGTCAGCCCGGACTCTGAGACGTGCTGCCGAGGGTTTCAAAACACAGTGCAGATGTTCCCTTACTGAGACCCACTCTCTCCTTTTCCTAATGAATACAATAATAGCTGGGCCTGGCTACATATATTTGATCAAAAAGGTGACTAAACAGGGAAAATGCTTGTTGGGAAAGACTGATTTTTCCCTTTACATATTCCTTTTGATGCAAATGAGTGGAATTACACCTGTATTGTGAGATTCAAATATTGTCATGGTAACATGTTGATTGAGCAGGTACATAAGGATGTGAACATCCATATAACTTTCTGGCTAGTCAGACTGAGTTGCCTGCCCACATCCCACCACATTCACTTTCAATTTTTGTGCACAAAATAATTTCATATTTTTGCATTAGAATTGTCTCTAATTGTTGATTTAGCCCTGTTGACTTTTAACAGATCACTCAGAATTAACTTGAATTTGTGATGATAAAAAGCCTGTGTAACAGTCAGTGCTGTGTTTGGAACATCAAGGACACCCCTCAACTGTGGCATGCTCCTATACTGTGGAGTCTGGTGACACATGAAAGTGGATAGGCAATGCTGACATATAAATATGCTGTGAGTCTCAAAACACTGAATACCCACTGCCCACAAATAGGCCATACTGTTTTTTTTTTGCATGGAATATTCTGTACTGAGCTATACATTTTATGGGAGAAGGTATCAATGTGATCATCTAGTTTGACCACCTGCATAACCAGGCTACAGAACTTAATGCAGTAATTCCTGCATCAAGTCCAAAAGCTTCTGGTTGAACTTTCTTTTTCTCTAGCAATAGGGACAAGGAAGAGGAGACGATGATTTTTACTGAGGCAGCACAAGAAGTGACCCAAAGAGGAGAGGAGACAAGAAGATGGTCGGATGCAGAAGCTCTGGGATGTACATCATCCTTGAGAGGGTATCTGATGGAAGCTACTTATGCATGAAATGTTGCCTGATAGAGATCATGGTAGAGAGGATCCAAGGATTGGAGATGATGATAGAATTCAGATGGGGATTTCAGGGTATAATTCAGGAGATAAAAGAGGAGGTGGTACAGACAACTCAAGATTTGCAGACACCTGCTGAACAAAAGGACCTGGAGGGCAGACTGCCAGAAGGGGAAGGTGATCCATGGAAGAACATGACCATGAGGACAAGGCAGAGGAAGAGACTGGCTAGTGGTGGTGAAATTGAGTTAACAGGTTTGCTACACTGGGGAATGAGGAAAAGAAACATGTAAGATAGAGTGATGAGGAAGAAAAGCAGGGAAGACAGTCCATGCAGAAGAGAGGATGACAATGGAGATAGCCAGGCACCAGAGCCCAAGCAAAAATGAGGCTGATAAACAGGGGACTATGACAGAACATAAGACTGATTCATGTCAATACCAGGAAGAGAGGTTTGTGATCAGGGACTCCATACTTGCAAGAATCAACAGGCCTGTCATCTGAACGGAATAGTGTGCTATCCTGCCAAGAGCAGGGATATGAGATGTGGTGTGGGGCTGAGAAGGATTTTGAAGGGAACAGGGAAAAATCCACTGACTGTGCTGCATACCAGGATAAATGACACTGCTGGATTCCCACTGGAATGGAGCAAAGACAACTACACACGGATGAGTAAGATGCTTAAAGTGGAAGCTGAGGTGATCTTCAGCAGAATATTTCCAGTCCTTAGAGAAGGCGGTGAAGGTGTGACAAGATAATGAAGATCCACAGGTGGCTCAAGGATTGGTGTTACAAGGAAGGTTTAGGGATGATTGACCATTGGGAGGCATTCACAGAAAGTAGAGTCATCATGACTGGTGGACTCCACTTGAGTACCTGGGGTATTAACCTTCTGGGATTAAAGCTGGCATGACTGATAAGGGCTTTAAACTAGGGGATGTTGGGAGAGACTCCCGAAATTTCCACACCTGGATTCAATACAGAGCAAGAGGGAAATCAGCTAAATGAAGATATAGTAAGGGGCAGAGGTACAAAGTACAAGAATCAGGTTTCAGAGTAGCAGCCGTGTTAGTCTGTATTCGCAAAAAAGAAAAGGAGTACTTGTGGCACTTTAGAGACTGCTCAAATAAATTTGTTAGTCTCTAAGGTGCCACAAGTACTCCTTTTCTATCTGCAATTTGCATCCCAAGCAAGAGGAAAAAATTCATAGGAAAAGGCTCTAGACCCAAATGGATGAATAACCACCTCAGAAGTGTTGTTAGGAGTAAACGGAGCTTACAAGGAATGGAAAAGGGGACTGATAAGCAAAGAAAACTGCATCTTGGAGGTTAGGAAATGTAGAAATAAACTGAGAATAGCTAAAACGCACGCTGAATTAGCTCTCGGCAAGGATAAGATGTCTTAGTTATATAAATAAAAAGAGAATAAGGATGTATGAGGTTGAACAGTGTGGATAGGGAGGAGATTAAAGATACTATAAGTATGGCCCAAAAACTAAGTGAATAATTTGCCTCAGTGTTAAGTGAGGATGATGATGTGGACCATCAGCAGGAAGGCAGGCCAGCTGAGGGAAATTAGGGTATAGAAATGGAAGTTTCTACATCTGAGATGGAACAAAAATTTTATGCACTTAATGCACTCAAATCTGTGGGTCAGATAATTTCCATCCTAGAATGCTGAAAGAACTGTCACATGAGATTGTTAATCTGGTAGCAAGGATTTTTAATAAACTATCTATTTGGGGGCAATATTATATGACTAGAGAATAGTAAATATTGGTACAATATTTAAGAAAGGGAAAAAAATTATCTAGGCAATTATAGACTTTCTGCTAGTCTGATCTCCGTAGTATGCAGAGCTTTAGCACCAATTGTGAAGAAAAGATAAATTAAATTCATGAAGGAAAGTAGAAAAGGGGATGTAATGCAACTACAAAGGTAGGTTGTGTAGGACTCTCCTGATTTCCCTCTTTGACAAAATGTCTCATTTTAGATAAGGGAAATCTGTAGTTCTAATACACTTGGACTTCAGTAAAGCATGTGACACAGCATCACATGGGAAATTATTAGTTAAATTAGGGAAGTTGGTGATCACTACAAGAATTGAAAGTGGATAAGCAACTAGCTAAATGGGAGAAAGTTCACCTTTCAGCACAACCTATGGCTATCAGACTGGAGAAAGGTACTAGTGCAGTTCCTCAAGGATCTGTGTTGGGACTGTTGCATTAATTTAGATGGAATAAATGACCCACATGACCCAGTCTCTATCCAACATTAAACAGTCTTAAAGATTCAGGGTTTGGTTTACAGAGACCTCTGCCTGCTTAGCACCATGGCTAATCATTTTAACCTTTTATTAAAGATACAGGGGGAAAAAAGGAAAACAGTTACAGCATTTGAAATGTAAAGTATTAAGTAAGGCTTCTATTTTAAGTGTCCCTTGTTCCCTTTCCCTTTAGCTGGAGAGAGCTTTTAGAAGGAAAAACCCCTCTCTTAGCTGGATCAGATGGTAATGGTTCTTTTAGGGGAAAAGAGAAGAAGTTAGATGAAATGGACTGGAGCTCTTATTGCTGTTGTTAAAAATCCAAACCCATTTCATCCCAGGTATGTTTGGGATTCAGCTGAACCCAGCAGAGATAGCGATGTTACCTGGGCCCCCGTCTTGGTCAGAATCTGGTCAGGACATCTCTTAGGATTAGGGCAAAGAAGGTCCCAGGAGACTCAGGGGGGCTGCTATGATGGTGAAGCTTGCTTCAGTAGCCTCCATCCCTTCTATATTCTCCCCCAAAAGTCTTTGTTTAAGGACGCACAAAGGAAATGATGGGTCGAATAGCCCACCCCCTTCTTATTCTGTCCATCAATTAGGCCTAATATCTAACCCCCACCCCCACAAGTTTGCTTTATTAATTGCCAGTTCCACATCTTCCGTTTTTACCACTAAGCATGATTTCAACATTGTCCTTGAATTATAGCAATGTGGCTTTTTTTTTTAAACTGACTAATTTAGTCTCTCTGTCTGGTTCTCTTACACCTGTATATAACATTCATTATTGAAAGCAACTTGACCCATTTTCCATCAGCATTTCTGATTATAGATTATTGTAGCATCTTATTAACTTTTTACAATTGACCTCAATATTAGAGTAAATTTGTAGAACCAATTATCACAACATGAACACTCTTATTCAGTATTTTTATTAATGACCTTGGCATAAAAACTAGGAATGTGCTAATGAAATTTGCTGATGATGCAAAGCTAGGAGGCATTGTCAATACAGAGGAGGATCAGAATATTATATAGGAAGATCTGGATGACCTTGAAGATGGGAGTGACAGAAATGGGATGAAATTCAATAGGACAAAGTATCAGGTCATTCACTTAAAGTCTAATAAGAATTTCTGCTACAAGCTGGAGGCTGTAAAAGGTGGAAGTGACAGAGGGGACATAGACTTGAGTGTGGGGGTCATTCACAGGATGACAGTGAGCCAAACAAATGCAATCCTAGGATATATCAAGTGAGGAATCTCCAATGGACATAGAGAAGTATTAATGCCATTATACAAAGCACTGACAAAACCTTATTTGGAATACTCTGTACAGTTCTGGTCACCCATGTTCAAGAAAGTTTTATTCAAACTTTAAATGGTGCAGAAAAGAGCTACTCAAATGGTCAGGGGAATGGAGGGACCCTCTTATAAGAGGAGACTAGAAGAGCTTGGCTTGCTTAACCTAGCAGAAAAAAGGCTGAGAGGGGATGTGATTGGTCTCTATAAATACATTGGGGGGGGTAAATACCAAAGAGAGTGAAGAGCTATTTAAGCTAAAAGACCATGTTTGCACAAGAGCAAATGGGTGAAAACTGGCCACAAATAAATTCAGGCTGGAAACTAGAAGGTTTCTAACCACCAGAGGTGTGATGTTCTGGAACAGCCTCCCAGTAGGAGTTGTGGGGGCAAACAATGTAATTAGTTTTAAAAGAGAGCTGGACAAATTTATTAGATTGGATGATATGTTGCTTGTGATGGTGGGGGCAGGACTCAGCCTCCATGAGAGTCCCTTCCAGTTTAAGTCTTATGTTCCTGAAAGTTCATGCTTCAGGGCTTCAGCCTGTCACCTGCAGGGGTCAGGAAGGGATAGTTTTGTTTATTTTTTTGGTTTGGTTGGTTTTTTTAGTCTCCTTTATATGAAGCATCAGGGGTCGCCATGACTGGAGGTGGGACACTAGGTGCGTGGACTGGTGCTCTAAGGTAGCACTGACCATTCTTTCTCTCATATGCTTAGTTGGCTGATTTTTGCTCACATGCTGCTCAGGGTCTACCTGATCTTCATATGTGGGATCAAAGGAGTTTCCCATCAGCTTAGATTAGCAGTGACGTTGGGGGAGTTTGCTTTCCTCTGCAGCATGGGGTGTGGGTCACTTGCCAGGATTATCTGCTGTATCTTATTTAATCATTTCCCTGCTATTGTGGGGCCACAGGCATTGGTGCATCTTGGTCCCTCCTATTCTCTATGTGTGGCACACAATAGTTTAGTCTCCTATGGGCTGCAATACTTTGGCCTAATTTCAGTTGTTGGGTTAAGTGTGTGGGTGCTGGGTGGTGTTGGTGGCCTGTGAGACATAGGAGGTCAAAACTCTATGGAGGGGAAAAACCCACTAGTGCATAGCTCTGAAAAAGACACCAAATCTTGAATAAAAGATTTCAAGTGATGACTCCCTGAATAAGTTGTTCCAATGATTAATTACCTTCTGCCCCTTATTTCCAGTCTGAACTTCTCTGTCTTCAGCTTCTAGCCACTGAACCTTGCTATGCTTTGTCCGCTAGGTTAAAGAGTCCTCTAGTATCAAATATCTTCTCTCCGTGTAGGTATTTATACACCATGAACATCTCACCTCTTAACTTTCTCTTCAGTAAGTTAAACGTATTTAGCTCATTACATCTCTTATTGTAAGGTGCATTTTCCAGAAGATATATCATTCTTATAGCTCTTCTTTGAACCTCCTCCAGTGTTCCAGTATTCTTCAAACAAAGTGTGGACACCAGAACTGGATCTTATTCCAGGAGTAATTTCACCATCGCTGTATACAGAGATCTATATACACACACTTACTCTCCTCTGAGATCTTGAGCAAGACATTTAACTTCTCTGCCTTATTTCCTCCACCTGTAACATGGGTATATCGTAAATATAGTTGGAATGTTTTGCTGAAACATTTTTGATGGAAAAATGGCTTTTCAACCAAAACAAAAAAATTCATTTTGGTCAAAATAATCCAACTTTTCTCTGACATCATAAATCCACAATTGTTCAATACAAATTTCTGGAGTTTTTAATGAAAAAATTGCAATTTCTCATTTAAAAAACCTGACATCTTCACAGGAAATTTTTTAAAAATTCAAAATTTCTCTCAAATAAATCTGTTGTTTTTTCAAACACCTCTAATGTATATGTATGTGTGCATGCATATACACACAGAAACTTATGTTGCAGGGCTGTTGAAGATAAAATAGATACTTGTATAACTTTAGGAACATGAGAAGCAGTGTTTAACTGCTAAAGATTATTAAAATACAAATTATTCTCTCAGAGAAAAGCTGTTCTTTGCTACAGACTGCTTGAGAAAATAGAACAGGCTTTACAAAGTGGAGAGATTGGATAAGGCAAAGCTGATAGTTGAATCTTTGAGGCAGACTCCTTGTTCTCGATATTACATTATCCCTTTGTAGTCCTTTGAATTCTGTAACTGGACCACTGTGGAAATGCTAACAGGCATGTTAGAAGGAGCAGTATCGCATCGATTTTTATTGCTGGGTTAATACTGGGGGTAGGGGATGTCACACACACACACACTCGCTCTCGCTCTCGCTCTCTCTCCAGAAAAGTTGGCAAGAAAATTTCCTGATCCCTAAAGAAATGACATGTTAACCATAGTATATTAAATGTTTTAAAGCCTGCCCAGATCTGACCACTTAAAAGGCAAGGTGATGGGCAGGATAATAAATGTTTGAAAGCAGATTCTGTATCCAACTCGAGGAGAGCGTGTTCTCTTAGACTGTATTTAGCTGAGCACTAATACATTTATCTATTTTTATTTCTGGTGAAGTGTGGGTCTCATCTCATGGGAGACTCTCTGACTCATGGAGTGTCAGAATAAGCTGTCCAAAATAGATTTGGGGGAGGGGAAGGGCTAATGCACAAGTAACTGGTTTATTTAGTTTGGGTTTTGCATTTTAATGATCCAACCTGTATGCTTTATGCACAGGTACTGACATCCTGCTTGCTACTGTGATTCTATCAGATCTCACAAGCGATGCATTGTCACAGTGGGAGGAAAAGGATCCTTCTTGTCTCTGTCCTGTCCAGATATTCTGGTCTGTGTGGCTGCTTTGTTGGGGCTGGAGAGCATACGCACCACAGTGGGCATGTGCAAAAAATTAAGGCGCAACCATCTAAAACAAAACAAAGAGTGGTTTTGCAGTGGTTTATAATTTGGACTGGTCCAAATGGATTTTCACCAGGATAGCAAAATGCACCTCCCTGGCCCAGGTCTATCCTTCTGCGAAATGTCACATTTCTGTTCCAAACTCCTGAGATTCTAGAGCTCTTCCAGTGAAAGTGGTCAGACAATTTTAACATTGGCAAAGCTGCTTCTCTTTCCTTCTGAAAAAATGGCTGCACTGTTTTTGCTGTAACTTTCCAAAACAAGTAGTCGATCAACCTGTGGCAGACAGCAATTATGGAAAATTACAGCCTGAATGGTTAACATTTGGTCAAACTGTAAGCACTTGGAAATATGACGATATAAAGGGACAGTGTTTGGCAAGCTCAGTATAATGCTTTGGGACCAAAGGTGCTGTACAAATGTGAGATTATTTTTATGGAGAGAGCTATCCTTTCTGAAATGTTACTTGTATTTGGTGCCACCAGACTCCTCGTTGTTTTTACTCGTATTTGGTATTATTCCTTGCAAATGCAATAAAAATCCCTCTTTTTTTTTTCCAACTGCAATCAACTGAATGCAGAGAAATTGTAATACAGTCTCGGAGTACCCTAGGATTTTGTATAGAAAGTTAACTGAAAGGAAACTTGCTATTTCCTGTATCATCCTTCTAGGGATCTTGAAAGAGTCCATAAAAAACACTTCAGCTGACTTTCTTGCTGGATAGCGGAAGGAAAGGAAACTGTGAACAAGCACAAACACTCAATTCCAAGAGACAAGAGAGACACATATAGGTCATTAAAGAGTAAGCAAAGCTAATGAATGAAATGTGAAAAAAACTCACCTAGTTCTAGTCCAAAAATAATGCAAGGCTCCCAATTCTGCATCATAAAAATACTCTGTATTTACATAGCACCTTTCATCCCAGGATGTCCATACTTTCTAGAAAGATTAAATCCCATAAAGCCCCTGTGAGGAAGGTGCTGATATATTTATTTAGGAAAGTGAGGTTAACACATAGGTTAAGTGACTTGACAAAGTTCACACAGTAAGTCAGTGGCAGAGTTGGAAATAGGTATGGATCACCTGATTGCCTTGTGCTCCAGCCACTAAACAACAGTTCCTCTCATTAACAGCACCATCAGTTGTCAAGGATCTATCAGACTAGTGTCCATTGTAAGCTTTTTATTAGAGCTAAATCTAAGGCAAAGCCAGAGATCTGAGCAACTGTAAACTTTCCTGAACCTGGGTCATCTGGAATTCACAAATGGCTTTGAGCAAACCAAAACCTGCAATCCAAACACTTCCCCTCCCCCCCTAAACTTTGGGGATGATTGG
This sequence comes from Dermochelys coriacea, assembly GCF_009764565.3. Taxonomy (NCBI): domain Eukaryota; kingdom Metazoa; phylum Chordata; order Testudines; family Dermochelyidae; genus Dermochelys; species Dermochelys coriacea. Next base: position 9,761,175 of record NC_050069.1, read on the forward strand.
AATCTATATCCTAATTCTCCAGATTGAACCCATCTCTATTTTTAGTTGTATGGATTTGCACACTAGCTTCTTACTGCTGGAGAGTGAACACCAACTTAGGACAAAAGTGAAAATGGGTTTGATCTTCTCCTTGTTCCCACTTCTGCATAAAGCACACATCCAACACAAAATGCAGTCACCCCTGTCAGAAGACCCAGGAGATGAACACCAGGGTGACCATTCCAACTCACAGAAACACTGATCACAGAGCTCCTGGGGCTAGCCATTCTGACTCTGGTAATCCTTAGGATTATCCACCAGTGAGACAAAACCTAAAAGCTTTAACTCAGATAAGTACCCCAAAGCTTACTACTCCTCTGAACTACTCCAAACTGGGAATCTTGTGAGGAACAGGCTCTCTTATCAGATGGACAATACCACAAAAATTCACAGATGCCAACCTTGTACATTTGCACCCTTGTTAGGAGTCTCGGCAATGTGACCAAGGGCTAAATGAGCTATGGAGTCTGAACTACCCTTTCTCAGTTCAGGTCTGAATCATGAGGGGAGAGCCCAGAGGAAACTGCTGTAGTCATTGCCTATGATGTACCTGTTACGTTTTTACTAGGGCTATAAAGTGATTAAAAATTAATTTTGGTTAATCGCATGATTAAAATAATTAATCGTGATTAATTGCGCTGTTAAACTATAATAGAATACCATTTATTTAAATATTTTTGGGTGTTTTCTACATTTTCAAATATATTGGTTTCAATTACAGCATGGAATACAAAGTATGCAGTGCTCACTTTATATTTACAAATATTTGCACTGCAAAAATGATAAACAAATTAAATATTATTTTTCAAGTCACCTCATACAAGTACTGTAGTGCAATCTCTTTGTCATGAGAGTGCAACTTACAAATGTAGAATTATGTACAAAAAAAACTTGCATTCAAAAATAAAACAAATGTAAAACTTGAGAGCCTACAAGTCCAATCAGTCCTACTTCTTGTTCAGCCAATCGCTCAGACAAACAAGTTTGTTTACATTTTCAGAAGATAATGCTGCCTGCTGCTTGTTTACAATGTCATCTGAAAGTGAGAACAGGTGTTTGCATGGCACTGTTGTAGCCGGCGTCATGAGATATTTACGTGCCAGATGCACTAAAGATTCATATGTCGCTTGATGCTTCAACCACCATTCCAGAGAACGTCCATGCTGATGACAGGTTCTGATTGATAACGATCCAAAGCAGTGCAGACCGACGCATGTTCATTTTCAACATCTGAGTTAGATGCCACCAGCAGAAGATTGATTTTCTTTTTTTGGTGGTTTTGGTTCTATAGTTTCCGCAGCAAAGTGTTGCTCTTTTAAGACTTCTGAAAGCATGCTCCACACTTTCATCCCTCTCAGATTTTGGAAGGCACTTCAGATTCTTAAGCCTTGGGTTGAGTGCTATAGCTATCTTTAGAAATTTCACATTGGTATCTTCTTTGCATTTTGTCAAATTTACAGTGAAAGTGTTGTTAAAATGAAAATGTGCTGGATCATCATCCGAGACTGCTATAAATGAAATATATGTCAGAATGTGGGTAAAACACAGCAGGCAACATAAAATTCTCCCCCAAGTAGTTCAGTCACAAATTTAATTAATGCATTATTTTTTAACGTGCGTCTTCGGCATGGAAGCATGTCTGGAATGATGGCTGAAGCATGAAGAGGCATATGAATCTTTAGTGCATCTGGCACATAAATATCTTGCGACGCCAGCTACAACTGTGCCATGTAAAAGCCTGTTCTTACTTGCTGGTGACATTGTAAATAAGAAGTGGGCAGCATTATCTCCTATAAATGTAAACAAACTTGCTTCTGTGAGCAATTGGCTGAACAAGAAGTAAGACAGAGTGGACTTGTAGGCTCTAAAGTTTTACATTTGTTTTGTTTTTGAATGCAGTTATGTAACAAAAAAATCTACATTTGTAAGTTGTACTTTCATGATAAAGAGATTGCACTACAGTACTTGTACGAGGTGAGTTGAAAAATACTATTTCTTTTATCATTTTTACAGTGCAAATATTTGTATTAAAAATAATATAACATGAGCACCGTACACTTTGTTTTCTGTGTTGTAATTTTTATTGATATATTTGAAAATGTAGAAAAACATGCAAAAATATTTAATACATTTCAATTGGTATTCTATTGTTTAACAGTGCTATTAATCGCGATAAGTTTTTTTAATTGCGATTAATTTTTTTGAGTTACTCGCATGACTTAACTGAGATTAATTGAGAACCCTAGTTGCTACATAAAGGTTGTCAACTGGAAAATTTTCAAGAGCACTTGAGGAAAATATCTATTGAGAAAATAACATTTCTGGCAGGCTTTTGTGACTTCTTTTTCTGGTCTGACCAAAACCAGTAACTGAAAAAGAGGGAGGAAAATGCATGAAACTTTCTTCAACCATAAAAAACAAAGATTGAGTGTTCTGTCAGGTAAATTCCTGCATGAATGGGCCCAGTTTTTGCACCCCTGCAACACACTATGTAATTATCAGGGAGAAAAAGCCTTAAACCTCTTAAAAACAATTCATCTAATCTGTTGTTGACTCTTTACAGTGACGGTGTTTCCAACACCTCCCCAGGGAACTTATTAAATTTCCCAAAGAATCTTATTGGTAAGAACCTTCTCTAGCCTAAGCTTTCCCTTCCTGTTTTGAGGCCATTAGTGTCTTACACGCTTCTGAGACTGTAAATAATTCCCTTCCTGCATTAAAATTTGTTACCTTTTCATCTTCTGCTGTCCCTCCCACATCACTACTCCCAAAATTTTCTCTCTGGAGCTGGGAGAGCAGTCAGCTGCATGTGTGGGAGCTTTCATAGTCTGTCTGTACAATGATTCAGGGTAGTGCTAGAAGCTTCTTGTTTTCATAAGCAGCAAGCTACATCTAAAGAAAATAATATAAAAGCCTGAAAATAATGGCCTGAAAGCCAACCAGGGAAAGGGGCCTTAATTTCCAGAACGAAGTGCCCCTGAATGCAATCCTTTTAGCTTTAATTTCTGGTTCATTAACTATCAGCAACAAAATCAGAATTATGAAAAATGTTGGTATTATAAAGGGAGTATTGGGCCACTAAGGGCCTGATTTTCAAAACTGTGCACATGCAGTTGGTGCTATTGTGCATGTTGATTACATATCTAAATGAGTAACTGGCCTGCCTGTGTGTATATGGCAATACTTAATTTGCATATGCAATTACAATAACTACACAAACAATTGCATGCACATGCAGCTTTGACAGGCAGGCATGAAAGGTCTGTATGCACTAGAAAACTGTACCCTCGCTAATTGAACCAGTGGGACTGCACAGCTGTTAATAGAAACCCAGTACTCAGTGGTTTGATCAAAATCACAACCACACACTGGCAGGGCTGAGTTTTCTGGAGTCTTGAGTTACCAAAGTTGTTAGATATATTTAAGTTTCAGAGATGAGACAGGAGCCAAGAATTTCATAACTGGAAGCTACAGGGCTGCAAAACTTGGCCAAATTTATGACTCTAACATCATTATATTATCTTAATCCCTGGATTCTTTAAATACTATTTTTTTCATTCTCTTGCCAATAAATGTCAATCCAGCTTGCTTTTCAGTTACTCAGGTGAGGGTTCCTTATCTACTCAGGGGAGTATAAAAAACACCTGAAACTTGTCAACACAACAGCTTCCACCATTGCTATGGTAAACCCACATGCTTTCTATAGCAGCATTTGACTTTGCATTTCCCTGGGCTGGGGAGAGAACAGTGAAGAGGAGATATGGATGTTAGTTGGATATTCTGTGTTTCTGCACACATGCAGAAAGCAATGCGCCTCAGCTAGCAAGACCTAGAAACTTTCAGAACAGGGTGTGGCAGTAACCTCATATGCTCAGAAGCTGTTTGAGGCTGTATAAGAAGTTTTCATTATGTGAGCAACCCACCTGGCTGGTCAGATGCTGGTCACCCTATGAGAAATGAGCTAATCAGAGAACAAGGGGAAAAGGTTATAATTACAGGAATGACAGAAAGACTTGGGGATTCAGTAGCTGATCTACCCAGGCCAAGAGATGTTTGTGCTGTGTGGGCTAGGTCCCAATCCCTGTATTACTTTGGATACAGGTCAGTGCTATTCCACTTTTACTACGGAAGCCCTCCATAAGGATGTTTGGTCCACCACAGTGTGTTTTATGGACCTATAGGGAGAATCAAGGGAGCTTTTGTTATCCCTCGAGGCTACAGGGGCTCTGTAATTGACACTGAGGTATCAGCTAACTGCTTTAGAAGGGGATTCTGGCTCAGTTAAAGAGAGCAAATGGGGCAGCATTTAGTGAGGTGAGGATTTGTGGATTCTTGCCTGACTTCACTGGGTGTATGGGAAAAAGACGGTGTTTGATAGAGCAAGAACCTTGGAGAGAGCTGAAAATGAATATTTTATATACTGATCCCAGTCCCTCTACCACTCTGTACAGGCTCTAGACCTGTGTCACCAACAACTGAGATGACCAGTCCGCTATTAACCAAAGGGCTAGAATGCTGCTAGCTGTGGAGATCCCTGGACAGTTTGCTGACCAGGTTCTGAAGTGTTAGAAAGGACTGAGGTGCTGCCATTTCTCAAGCTCCAGATGACCCACATTACATCCTATGGTCACCCTATAAAGAGTGAGAAATCATCTCGGAAAGAAGATCGGAGGTGATGTGTTTAGATCAGAGGTGGGCAAACTACAGCCTGTGGGCCCCTCCTGCCTGACCTCTGAGCTCCTGGCCCAGGAGGCTAGTCCCTGGCCCCTCCCCTGTTGTTCCCCCTCTCATACAGCCTCAGCACGCCACACTGCTGGCACAACGCTTTGGGTGGCAGGGCAGTTGCAGAGCCACGGCCTGACCTGGTGCTCTGGCCGGCACGGCTGTAGTGCCACCGGTGCTCCAGGCAGCACGGTAAGGGGGTAGGGAACGGGGGGGTTGGATAGAGGGCTGGGGAGTTGCGGGGGAGGGGTGTGGATAGGGGTTGGGGTGGTCAGAGGGCGGGGATCAGGGGAGTCGGATAGGGCGGGGTCCCGGGGGGCAGTGAGGAATTAGAGGAAGGGTTGGATAGGGTGGCTGAGGACAGTTGGGGGTGGTCAGGGGATGGAGCAGGGGGTGGTGGATAGAGTAGGAGACAGGGGTTGGACAGGGCAGGAGTCCCCAGGGAGCCATCAGGGGGCGAGAAGTGGTGGGGTTGGATAGGAGGCGGAGGCCGGGCCGTGCCTGGCTGTTTGGGGAGACATAGCGTCCCCTAACCGGCCCTCCATACAATTTTGGAAACCCAATGTGGCCCCCAGGCCAAAAAGTTTGCCTGCCCCTGGTTTAGACGTATGTGTACTAAAGTATAGGTAATGTTATGCTGAAACCTTCTATTCGAAGGTCTGTAACAGAAACAAGGGGGGAAAGGCTGTATAAGGCACACTACTAGCTTTACTGTCTAATAGTGCGATGTTTCCTGGGGGTACCCAGGTTTATGAGTCACCTTGCTACCACCTGTCCCTGGGTGTACCTTCCAGTAGCCAGTTCCCTGGCTCCACCAGCCATAGGCAACACAAGCCCTCCCCTCTCAGCCTATGCAGACTCCCCTGTCTGTCTGCATGTTAGAGATGTGAACACATCTACCCCCAGGCTCTCTCAGTGTTCAGCCCCTGGTCTGCTGGACACACACAGTATTCACAGATAAGCGGATCCCAAAGGAAAAGTACACCTTGGCTTACCAGCTACTCCTTCGAACACAGACAGCTCTGCTTAATACACAGCACTTAGATTTGTTTATAATGAAAACAAGAATAAGTTTATTTAACAAAGAACAGAAATTCAGGTAATAGCAAGTAGATGGTAACATTGGTGCCGATTCCGTGGGTGCTCTGGAGCTGGAGCATCCATGGGGAAAAATTAGTGAGTGCTCTGCACCCACCGGCAGCCAAGCTCCCCGCCCGCCCCCCTCCCCAAGCTCACCTCACCTCCGCCGCCTCCCCTGAGCGTGCTGCATCCCCACTTCTCCACCTACCTCCCACCGCTTGTGGCCGCCAAACAGCAATAGCAAGCTCTGGGAGGGAGGGGGGAGGAGTGGGAACATGGCACGCTCAGAGGAAGAGGCGGGGGGGGATTTGGGGAAGGGGTTGAAATGGGGGTGGTAGGGGGCAGGGCGGGGGTGGAGTCAGGGTGCGGCTGGGGCAGCCACCAGTGCCGGTAGAAGTTGGCGCCTATGGATAGTAGTATTAGAAACAGCTGGATACATGTAAATTAGACCATAACGTGTTTTCTAGAATCTAGCCTTGCTTAACTGGTTATTGTCCTCTCTTAATAGAGCAAAAGGTCACCCAAAATCCTTGCAGGCTTAGCTGTGATGCTCCGTTCATGAGGCAAGACACACTGTCCTCTTGCCTCCGCAATGGAAAGATCTTTTTACCTCCAGATATAGTTCTAACGTTCAATTGTCTGTATGCAAACAGGACACCCACTGCTGCTTGTTGGGGTTTTTTTTCTGTAGAAAATCTCCCCTATAGCCGTTGCAAACTTTTGATTGGCATTTGCTCAGCCTGTAAACAGGCAGTCATTGTGAAGCACATAATACTCAATTTACATATAGCCAGATAGATAAAACAACTCTTGCCTGAAGGAGATTTCTTTATCAACTTCTGGTGACTAGTCCCAACTCACAGACCTTAAGAACACAATGTATGTATATGTGTAATGCCAAAAGACCATAGTCATTAGCAGGCAGGATTGAACGTGGGATTTCTGAAGCTTAGTATATAAGTTAATATGGCTCTTCGTCAAGGCTGTAGCAGACTCAGCAATCTGTAGTTTGACTAGGTGCCACTAGAGGAGGACAGAGCACCATGCCAAGCAGGCATGGGTTACATACTTCCCCTAGTTGAGGACGCATGTCCCAAGCTTCAGAGACTTTCCAGTTGATATATTGAATGAGCCCCCACTTGTGGCACCAACAGATCCTGGATGTCAGCAGGCGAGATCAAATTTGAGACTTCTGAAGCTTAGTGTATGAGCCTCTACTGCATGAGCTAAATGCCACATGGTTAAGGCCCTACCTAATTCACGGCGATGAAAAACATGTCACAGACCATGCAATCTGGTCTTTTGTGTGCCTTTACCCTATACTGTAAAGATTTTACAGGGGAAACTAGTGTTTCTCAAATTGGGGGTCCTAACCCCAAAGGGAGTGGCAGGGGAGTCACAAGGTTATTTTAAGGGGGAGGTCGCAGTATTGCCACCCTTACTTCTGCACTACCTTCAGATCTGGGTGGCTGGAGAGCGGTGGCTGTTAGCCAGGCACCCAGCTCTGTAGGCAGTGCTCTGCCAGCAGCAGCGCAGAAGTAAGGGTGGCGATACCATACCAGGCCATCCTTACTTCTGCGCTGCTTCTGGTGATGGCTCTGCCTTCAGAGCTGGGCTCCCGGCCAGCAGCTGCCACTCTCCAGCTGCCCAGCTCTGATAGCAGAGCCGCCACCAGTAGCAGCAGGGCAGAAGTAAGGGTAACAGTACCACAACCTCCCCTATAATAACCTTGCAACCCCCCCCCCAACTCCTTTCTGGGTCAGGACCCCTAAAATGACAACACCATGAATTTCATATTTAAATAGCTGAAATCATGAAATTTACAATTTTTAAAATCCTATGACCGTGAAATTGACCAAAATGGACTGAATTTGATAGGGCCCTACACGTGGCTCTTAGCCAAGGCTGTAGCCCAGCTAGAGATTGATGAGTCTGCTAAGTGCCATTAGAGGGGGACAGAGCTCTACATCAAGCAGGCATGAGTTACATACATAACTCCTTATGTATTAGCTGTACATACATCTTGCAATGATTATGATGACTAGCATGACACAGGCTTTCAGTAAAGATGCTACATTATTACACCCTTTGTGTAATAGGTCAGCAGTATGTAGACCTAGTAACCCCTATGCATCCTTGTACCTTCTGCTTGTCGGCACCAAAAGGACTCTGGGCCACAAATAGCTTTTGTTGAAAGGTTATTCATAGTATTCCAAAGACTGTTCATAATATTTATACTACTTACAATGTACTCTGCCTGCATTAAATGTTTGTTTTACTCAGAAAGTGAATGGTGCTCACTCTTTAAAATTTACTGTGGACTATTACCATCCATTTTATGAGGGTTTTACATACAATTGCCTTGATGTTTAACCCTGTGTAGTGCTTTCTGAAACATCCTGAAAAGACAGTACGCTGGCCTGTGCTTTCGCAAAGAGTTAAGCTGAGGTGCAAAAGGAGGGGGAAATGTGTAGTAGTTATAAAGCATATTGCCTGAGATCCCCATCCCCAATTCCTCCCCTCTTCCTTTTCCCCCCTCCAGTACGCTGTCATCAGTGGAGCAACGCTGGTGGTGAATTAGAGCTACGACCACTAGCTGAGATGCAGCTTCAAACTCTACATGCCAAGCAGTTTTCCAGGCCTTGTCTAAACTAGAGAATATTACAGCTGTTTTCCAGCTGCAAGATTTCATGACCATGCTAAAAATGCCCTGTCTGTGTTAGCTCCTATAATGTTACTAGTACTGATGCAACTACACCATTGATGGAAAACAGACCATTTTCTACTGTAGGCACCTATAGACACTGTAGACTTGGCACTGTTAAGTCAAGGGGTACAGATCAGATAAGACTTGATGCATGGTAGTAACACAAGGTAAGAATAAAGTACTTCCTCCAAGAAAGACATTAGAATTATCTAAATTATCAAAACAGCTATGTCTAATAATACTAAGTATTTAAACTCTTGTGATCTTGTGAACTCTGATCAGGTTACAAGATAATGAGCTAGTGTGAGCAGAACCAAATACTGTGTTGCTATCACCCAGTTGAAAAACATGTTTTGGTTTCTAATCAGATAGGCTAAAGCAGATTTTTGTTTTCTCCCGGTAAAAATACATTTTTCTTTCCATGCATGCTGGGCCAGCCAAACCTGCTGTATGACCTAGTTTGGCTACAGAAGAGTGTAATCCATGCTTAAGCAGAGTTGTTTCCTTCTGATAGCATAGAAGGATCCAAGTCAGCACGCAACTGAGAGTTCAGTAAACTCTTATGAAAACTCTAGTTTGTAACACCGACAGATCATTGGCGGGGGGAATTGAACCTGCTATCTCTGGAATTAAATGCATGAGCCTCTACTGCATGAGCTAAAGGTTATGTGGCTGTTAGCTAAGGTAGTAGAGCACACTCATTAATATCTCTCTCTAAGTGGGTTCGGTGCCACTAGATAGGACAGAACACCACACCCAGGAGGTTACACGTACGACTGCTATTCAGGGCAGAGCTGAGTGAATAATGGAGTTTTAGGTTTGGGGGCCAAACCAAAAAATTTAAAAATTCTTTTTCAATTCAAACAAATACATTTTTGTGACATTTTTCATTGAATTGAGAAACTCAGAAACACTTCATTCTGAGTAGTCGACTGAAAGCAAAAAAAATTTTTCAAGTGTTTCATTTCAGTTTGGCAGTTTTGGGTGTTTTTCACTTTTTTTTTTTATTGGACAAATTTGAAATTTGATGGCATTCAAATGGCATTTTGAATCAAACCATTGAAACAAAATGCTTCAATTCTTTTGAAAAAAATTTCAGCTGGAAGTATTTGTCTAATTTGATCTGAATTCAATAAATACTGTAATTAGGACCTGAAAAATGCATTTTTCAATGAAAAAATAAATTAGTCAAAAAAAATTTCACTGAGCTCTACTCAAGATTTCATGTGGGAACAGAATTAATATTCAGAAGTTCTGGGACCTGATTGTCTTCTCTCTTTCACAAGTGTAAATCAGGTGTAATTCCAGTTTAAAACTTCAGTGAATGAGATCAGTGCTAGCATTCTTGTATTTAGACACTGGGTAGTAGTTTAGGCTTAAAATTTAAAGATTTTCTTTTTCAGTGTTTTGCAAAACCCACTATGAATAGAATATTTTTATTTTGCTTTCAATAAACTTTAAAGATCAGAGTTTAAATACTCCTGTTCAATACTGCAAATGCAAGCACAGTAGCCAAGAGCAAGTATGTGACAACCAGGAAGTGAAACCAGTTAATCTACTTGCATTGTACACGCTGAGAGAAATAGAAGTAAACAAACAGCATAAATGGAGGGGAAAGTAAATTTTTAGAAATTCGGATCTCTCCTGACAATATTCTTTGAAGAGAAGAATGACTATATTAAACATTGACTGCAGTGCTCATAGTTTAATTGCTCTTAGCACATTGCTATTCATTATGTTACTTTGAGGCCTATCAAATCATCCCTGGTAAGCTGCATATTAACTTAATTCCTTGATGTTTTATAGTGAAGTTAATCATATACTGAGGCTGTAATTTAAAAGGGCAGGATAATTTTATGATGACAGACATAATTTTTAACAGTGCAAACCAGGAAAATAATTATAGGCAAATCTCATTCTTCAGGGCATAAACTGATCTAGACAACTCATGGGTGGTGGTGACAGCAGCATAAATATATTACATCACCTCATGGCCTATGTCAGCAGCTGGCAGACCTTGGAGCTAAGGATTTTGTCCCTTGGCCTTTGGTGATTCTTGAGGGAATCCTTTATAAATTCCATCTCATAATCTGGCCCCTAAGTAGGAAACAGAGAGAGAGACACACGTTCACTCTCGCTCTCTCCTGCTATACAAGGTCCTGTTATGACTTTTTTGTGTCTAAACAAAACACCTTTTATTGGTTTACCCTGAGGCTATATCCTGTATCTCAATTAAGAAAAATCTAGAATTTTCCCAAATGCTCTTTAAGAAAAATACTGTAAGATAAAGACTTTTTACACCAATAACCCTTAGGTTCAGTAATTAAAGTGCTAACCTAGTGGCTGCATATTGGCAGCAAAAACACTAAAGTAAAAAAACCATTTTCAGTCTCCAGCCCAGGACATTGTGTTCCCTCCAATAACAAGAATCTGAAGCTTTTTACAAGAGATTCCTGTGGAGGAAGGGCCACATTTTCAAAAGTGGCCACTAATTGTGCATGTTCCCATTTTCTGGGTGCCTAACCTCAGACACCTGAATTGGAGTTATGGATGCTCAGCTCTTAAACTTCTTAATATCAAGCTCCAGTTGTTTTAAAAATGGAGTCAATCTAAATTACAAGTCACTTTGAAAAGTGATCTCTGTCAGAAGACAATACTTTAAAAAACTGCCATGATACTTTCCTCCCCAGAGTTTGCAGACAAAACAATCCATGCGATTTAGCCCATTCTGTTGATTAATTAGTCTTTTAAAAACCAGGGCTTTTAAGGGACTGAGCAGGAGAGGCAAGTAAGGTTAAAATAATCTAGGCATGCCAGCACCTCATGCAAGCTATTTACCCCAGATCTGAACACTAGAGAATAATTATCTAAATAATCCATTATCTCATGATAATGTTAAAACTTTTAATTAATTACTAATCAACTGTCTCTTCTTTTCTGTCCCTTTCCTCATACAACATTTATTTAACTGTTTGGGGGTGAGGTTCATAAGCAGCCTTGCAAAACCCTGTCACCTACTAGCCTGTGGCAAGTTATTTCTTTTGATGTGCAAGTAAAATTGTATTATGCTTTTTGTTTTTCCTCCTAATAATTGTGGGAAAGGATAGGCAAGTAGATGTTGGGATGTGGCTGGAAAATTTTCATGTCAGTTTTGCAAATTACAGTGAAAATACCCAAGTAGTGGAGCATGGTAACTGATGGCTGTTTGACAACGAACCTACATTCAGCTTAATTAAAGCATCCCTGAACAAGGAAGAGACAGCAGTTCCATTTTGTGTCTCTAGATGGAGGGTGTCACATAGACAGCTAACAGTGTTCTGGACCAGGCTAGAGATCTCCTGGTTTTTGATGTGCATACAGACTTGCCATTTTCCCACACTGTGTGATCGATGAAATGCATAAAACCACAGTGGCTTTTTTTTGGTCAGAGTTTAATATGTCTCCTGCTCTTTCCATGACTGCAGCTCTTTGAACTTGTTTACATTTAATATGATTTCAAGATGGTAATCACTGAGCAAGAGGTGATTTGACCAGTTAGATTACAATTTACTTTAACTTGCACAGTGCTGCTAGGAACAAATTTTGCCTCTCCCTATTTCCTTCTTGCATGGGCATGTGGAGGAGCCCTCCCAAACTCATTCCATTGCTTGATGGGGAGAGGAGAGGGATTTCAGGAGGCTGCACAGGGAGTGTGCAATTAGGAATGCAACTCTATTGCAGCTCGCTGTGAAGAAGCTCTTTTGGGGCAAGACAGGTAAGCAGTTAATCAATGCATTTGCTGTTGCACAGATGAATGTACTATGGACCACATGGAACAGGATCACAAGAGCTACAGAGGAGTGGATGGGTCATTACACAAAGTAAAACTATTTCCCCCAGCTTATATTTCCCCCTACTGTTACTCACACCTTCTTGTCAACTGCTGGAAATGGGCCACCCTGATTATAACTATGAAAGGGTTTTCTTTTCTCCTGATGATAATAGCTCACCTTAAATGATCACTCTTGTTATAGTGTGTATGGCAACACTCATTTTTTTTCATGTTGTGTGTGTGTGCGCGCACACATCTTCCTACTGTATTTTCCACTGCATGCATCTGATGAAGTGGGTTTTAGCCCACGAAAGTTTATGCTCAAATAAATTTGTTAGTCTCTAAGGTGCCACAAGTACTCTTCGTTCTTTTTCCCAAGTTCTGTGGGATTCTCCTGATCATCCCAGGGTTTGAAAACTGAAAATTATGCCCTGCTGTCCCAAAGGCAGCAGTCTCCATGATCGTATCCGTATTCCTTTCTGTTATCTCTGTTAAGGCAATACCTTCAGTGGCAGCACTGCCCTGTGCTGATGCTGCATTGTGAGACAGATGAGTTTGTTCACCAAGAGGTGGCAACGCTGCCACTAAATCTGGCTCTGGCTTCTCAACCCGTTTTTCAATGGACTCTAGTGATGATCTTTTTTCAGAGTAGCAGCCGTGTTAGTCTGTATTCGCAAAAAAGAAAAGGAGGACTTGTGGCACCTTAGAGACTAACAAATTTATTTGAGCATAAGCTTTCGTGAGCTACAGCTCACTTCATGGGATGCATTCATCATCATCAGTGATGATCTTGTCATAAATAGCTTCTATCATTACTAAACTGTGCCCTTATTGATACCCTTGTATGAATTAGTGTGAGGTATTAAAACTATTGTATACAGTTTTGAGAGAGCTATATGACAAAATATTTGGTTCCTTGAGGTTTTGTAGTTGTTGTGTTTTTGTTACAGAGGCAGAACTGGCATGCAGTGCCTGGGACCCCATTCACCCCGCTCAGTCTGGGACATCCTCTTTCCCCCAAATACCCAGGCTAGGATCCCATGTCATCTAGTGTTTAATCTGACTCTCCCACCAGTCCTCATGCCCATTCATGTTACCCAAAATGGGACCCCCCTTCTCCTTATGGGTGCCCCCCCTTGCTTTATCTCCCCTTCAGTGTGAGGCCTCCTCCTTTCCCCTTCTTCTTGCCCCGCTCTGGAGCGATACCCAGGCTAGGAAACCCCCCCCCCCTTTCCTTTTTGTGCTACCCCCTATGGCAGCGCCTCCCTCCCCTGCCTGCTTGCCAAGCTGGGCCCCCCTGTCCCTCCCCCCCCACTCCCTAGGTGTACCCAGGCGCCCATAACTACCCCCTCCCACCATCCCAGCCTTGGGCCTCCCTCTCTGGCCGGCGCGCGCCCCGCCCCAGCGGACAGCGGGGTAGCCAACGGGGCGCGCGGCCTCCCCCCCCCCCCCGGCGCCCCCTCCCGCATTGGCCGCGCGCCTGCCCTCAAGGCCCCGCCCCTCTCTGCATATTAATGAGCCCCGAGGAGGGGGCGGAAGCGGAAGCGTTGCAGGGAGACGGTTTCCGAGGAGCCCGGTATTAAAGCGGACGCTGCTGCCCGCACCCGTCCGCGCCGGCCCGACCCGACTCGCCCCCGGGGACTAGCCGGGCCCCAGCCGCGCCGCCCCGCCCCGCCCCGACCGACCCACCTGCCGGAGCCAGCCAGCCACCCCCTCCGCGGCCACAGGGCCAGGTACCGGGCAGAGGGGGAGACCCGGCGGCAGGTAAAGGAGGCACCAGGGGAGCGGGGATGGGACCGGGGGCCTCGGGGCAGGGGACCGGGTGAGGGGCCGGGACAGGTGGGGGATGGGACCGGGTGAGGGGGCTCGGGGGGGGGATGGGACCGGGGGCCTCGGGGCAGGTGCCCGGGTGAGGGGCCGGGACAGGTGGGGGATGGGACCGGGTGAGGGGGCTCGGGGGGGGATGGGACCGGGGGCCTCGGGGCAGGTGCCCGGGTGAGGGGCCGGGACAGGTGGGGGATGGGACCGGGTGAGGGGGCTCGGGGGGGGGATGGGACCGGGGGCCTCGGGGCAGGTGCCCGGGTGAGGGGCCGGGACAGGTGGGGGATGGGACCGGGTGAGGGGGCTCGGGGGGGGGATGGGACCGGGGGCCTCGGGGCAGGTGCCCGGGTGAGGGGCCGGGACAGGTGGGGGATGGGACCGGGTGAGGGGGCTCGGGGGGGGGGGGATGGGACCGAGGGCCTCGGGGCAGGTGCCCGGGTGAAGGACCGGGACAGGTGGGGGGATGGGACCGGGTGAGGGGGCGTTGGGCTGGGATGGGGCCGGGAGAGGGGCCGGGGACATCGGGACAGGTGCCCAGGTGAGGGGCTGGGACTGGGCGAGGGGGTGCTGGGCTGGGCTGGGACCAGGCGAGGGGCCGGGGGCATTGGGACAGGTGGCTGGGTGAGGGGCTGGGACAGGTGGGGGGATGGGACTGAGTGAGGGGGCGCTGGGCTGGGATGGGGCCAGGGGCATTGGGACAGGTGCCCGGGTGAGGGGCCGGGGGCATTGGGACAGCTGGGAGGGGTGGCTGGGTGAGGGACCGGATGAGGTGCTAGGGAGGATTGCAAGAGGGGGATGGGACCGGGTGAGGGGCCGGGGGCATTGGGAAAGGTGGCTGGGTGAGGGGCCGGGACAGGTGGGGTGGGTTGGACGGGGTGAGGGGGCTCTGGGGGGGGGTGGGACTGGGACTGGATGAGGGGGTTCTGGGTGGGATGGGATCAGGGGCATTGGGACAGGTGGCTGGGTGAAGGACCGGGACAGGTCGGGGGGATGGGACCGGGCGAGGGATGGGACCGGGTGAGAGGCTGGGGGCATTGGGACAGGTGGCTGGGTGAGGGATCAGGACAGGTGGGGGTGGGATGGCTGAGTGAGGGACTGGGACAGATGGGGGGTGAGGAACCGGGTGAGGCACTAGGGAGGATTGCAAGTGGGAGATGGGACCTGGTGAGGGGCATTGGGACAGGTGGCTGGGTGAGGGACCGGGACAGGTGGGGGTGGGCGTGGTGGACTGGGACATGGGGGGTGGGGCGGGCGGTGGCTGGGTGAGGTGCTAGGGAGGATTGGTGGGGGCCGGGGGCCTTGGGGCAAGTGGCTGGGTGAGGGGCTGGGACAGGTGGGAGGGATGGGACCAGGTGGGGGGGCTCTGGGGGCATTGGGACAGGTGGGGATGGCTGGGTGAAGGACCGGGACTGGACAGGATGGGGATTGGCAGGGGGGCTGGGACCGGATGAGGGGGAACTGGGCTGGGCTGGGCTGGGACCGGGTGAGGGGCCGGGGGCATTGGGACAGGTAGCTGGGTGAGGGACCAGGACAGGTGAGGAGGGGGTGGCTGGGTGAAGGACTGGAACAGGTGGGGGGGATGGGACCGGGTCAGGTGCTGGTGGAGATTGGAAGCCGGGATGGGGCTGGGGCCATTGGGCTGGGATGGACAGGTGTGGGGCTGGGACCGGGGGAGATTGGAAGGGGGGATGGGACTGGGTGCATTGGGCTGGGATGAGACCGGGTGAGGCACCCGGGGCATTGGGACAGGTGATTTAGTGACCGCCTGGGACAGGTGAGGGGGGAACGGGATGGGACTGGGTGAGATGGGGGGGCAGAAGGGGGTGGGTCGTGGCTGGGTGAGGGCATGGGACTGGGACAGGTGGGGGGAGCGACTAATTGAGGGGCTGGGTTAGGTGGTGGGTGTAAATGGACAGGAGGGGCGATGGAGGGTGATGGGAAGGTGGCTGAGGTAGGGGCTGGGGAACAGAACAGGTGGAGAGGAGGGAGGTAATTAGATGGGTGATAGGGTGAGGGGGCTGGCTGACAGGTAGGGGATGTGGCTGGATGAGGGGTTTACGAGGAAGGTGAGGGAGTTGCTTGGCTGTCCTAATCCAGCAAAACAAGTGAGGTGCTGGGTGGAGGGGATAAATGGCGAGTGAGATGCTGGGGGGCTCTGGGGCATGGGACATGTAAAAGCAAATGGGGGCTTTTGGTAGAGGAACAACAAGGGAGGGGGAAAGGGCTGAGGAATGACAGGTGGAAGGGGAGGTCTTCCCTTATACTAGGCCCCTGTGGGGGTAAGGCACATAGTTTTGGGGATGGTAAAGGGTAAAGTGGGGAGGTGGAAGGTGAACATGGGGCTGAGTGGTGAGACGGTGCAGGAGATGGGGCTGAGAGGAGGAAGATAACAGAACAGCAAGTTGTGCTGGATGACAGCGTGGGTGAGGAGTAGGAAACAAGTGGTTGTTACTGGGGTAAGACAGATAAAACAAAGTGAGTGAGTGAATGGAAAGGGGAAGGTGAACAGAAGCCAGAAGAGACAAGTACTGTGGATAGGAGGTCCCAGTGCTGGTTTTGGTTGGTGTGGGAGATGAGTTGTTTTGCAGGGTTCTGAGGGTGTGGATTTGTCCTTGAGCAGCCAGGCTATCAGAGACCTGGAATTGGTCTCTTTTTCCTGTTAAATGTTTGCATGCTTTAACTATAACCAGATCTAATCCTTTTATTTTCATGAGAGCAGATTTCTGCTTAAATTATCACCATCCTGGTAAAGGGAAATGCTAGTTGCTGAATCCAGTAAGAGGTTACAGTAATAGAATACATCCCTTCACTACTAGAACCTGGTGATCTTTGAAAGGTAGAAATTTGAACTGAGTTGCATCAATTTAATCTCTTGAAGAAAATGTTAATACACAACTACGTATTATAAAAAGTTCTTAAGGTGGCTAATGATGGACATGGTGCTGTCGGAGAAACTTCTTTATGGAAGGTGAAAAACGTGCTGCTGACCTTGAGATTGCCCCGGAAGAGGCAGTGTGCGCTCTTTGTTGCAATAGAAAGAAAGTTACAGGACTTATTGCATTGTATGTTACCTGTTGGGAGAGTGTCTCAACTAGTGTCTTTAATTAATGGGTAGAGAGAATGAAGACTTGGCTGTGACTCAAGTTTGGAGGCAGAGAGGGGGAAGTCTAATGCTGCTGATAGTGACTAGTAGGAGGGGTCAGGAAAGAAGCTTAATAAAAATATTTCAAGTTGTCTATCATGCTAGGTTAGGCAATATTGAATAGTTCTGATTCTGGCCACAAAGAAGGGGGGTGTGCCCAGCTCAGAAGTGGACCTGAAATGAAGTGGATTATAGGGAGTAGGATAGAAAAACAATCTAGAATTTCAACTATCCATTAGGAGTATAGTGGCTGAAGAGAGCTCACTGTTACAAGTGTGTATGGTCACAGTAACTTGCATAACATGCTGTTCTTATATTAACTTGTCTAAATGTTATCTGCTTCACATTCATTGCCTGGCTCAGACAGGGCTGCTAAAATATTCAATGTTTGCAGTGTTGTAGCCATATTGATCCTGGTATATGAGAGACCAGGTGAGTTGGGTAATATCTTCTCTTGGACCAACTTCTCTTGATGAAAGAGACAAGCTTTTGAGCTACACGGAGCTCTTCATGTCACCTCTGTGTAGCTCAAAAGCTTGTCTATTACAACAGAAGTTAGTCCACTAAAACAATTTAGTGATCGCTTCATTTAAAGTGTGAGTTGGTGGATTATTTACCTATTTTTTGCTTTGCAACCTGCAAGATTTCTTAAATAAACATACCTGATCAAAATGCAAGGAAAAGAATCACTTTAAGCTGTAGTATGTGTTCTCTAGCATCTGCAGTGGACCTTAAGGTAGTACTGCATAGTGCAGTATTTACAGGGAAGCAGTACCTACGAAAGACAAGGTCTGCTTGTTTTGGTTTAATTATTGTACTATAAATCAATGAACACACTATCTCCTGGGATCTGTTTTAAATTGCACTAGTAAAGTACAAATGGAAAGTTTTGAAACTACTTGTTTAAATATGTTTATATTTTAATAACAGACAATTTTTAACAATAAATGTTTTGTTTTCTATAAAAAATATACTGTTGGCTTATAGTCTTGAGATTGACTCATCAATCTTCACAACAAAGGAACCTGCCTTGTTCAGGCTTAAAAAAGCAAATCCAGGGATCTTTACACTAAGTAGGCTGCCAAAAGGCACATGTGGGAATAGATATGAAAATTACTATCATGGTACTGTCAGCTGTTGTCTTAGACATAATATACTGGAACCTCAAATCCATAGCTTTAATCTACGGTGTATAGCTGTTGTTTTGTTTTAACTTAAGTATTCAAGAGAGACTTCATTACAGTAATGAGCGATTGCATGACCTAATGGACAGTTGCATTAATTTGGTAAGTGATATTTCTTAGTTAGGTACTTAGATTATTGGAGGCGAATCTACATTCAAGTCAGTTCAGGTGTCCTTGAATAAAGAAGAGGCTGCAATTTTCTTGTCTACATATAGGTAGAAGACAGAATGTAGACAACTGAGGGGCCTTAAGTCAGGCAAAAGTGTTTCCTGTTTTGTGTACTGCCTTTTTCTGAGTTGTGTGAAGTGTGCACTCTCTAGTTTTCTGTTGAACTCCTGAAGGGCAGAGGACACTTCATATGTTTGCAGGTGTTCACTTTTGTTTAAACACTGAACTTTGGTGATATGAGCTATGTCTGCGAATTGCTCTTGTTTATTTGGTAAATGAGTCTTCAGTTGTCACACTGAGCATAATTAAAATAACTTACTGGCTTACCTTTTGAAGCTGAAATTTGTTTTCATTAGCAGTTGGCTGACTTGTAACTGAATTAGATCATCTTGTATATACCTGCTTTTTGTTTTGCATTGCTTTAGCTTGATAGAAAATCTAACACATGAAATGGGCTTTAAGGGTAAATATGCAAGTATAGCATATTTTAAAGACCGTTTTCCTTGTGTTATAGCACCATAAACGATTGAAATGGAAATGTTTAATCCAAGTCTGTGTAGCTTCTGCTCCTTGGTTTATTTCTCTTAACTTAATCAATGAAAATAAACCACTCAGTTTCACTTCCACTTCCTAGTTCTCATGTATAAACACAATGATGCAACTCTTGGGTTACTGACAGTGGGAAAGAACACTTGCTTCCCATTAGAATTTATGTAAATTGTGGTGACATTATTGATTTTGAGGCTTTTTGTGTGGCTAGGAAAAAAATATCCAAGCTAACTGGCTTACATATTTTACAATTTTCTTTAACATTTTTGATCTCTGTTTTGCTTGCCCTTTTTTGTTTTGTTTATACCCTTATTCCAAAAGGCAAATATCACATACCCAAGTGCTGGAGTGGGAATTGTTTTATTGTAGGGTTGCTGTTGAGTACATGGTAGCTGTGACTCTTTAAAAATAAATCAGTCTGTATTTTTTCTTCGGGTGCTTGCCCCTGATAATTGGAATTAGATGACCTTTCTAAGAAATTAGACTAAAAAAAGCTTGAACTTGGACCATGATTATTAACTTACTGGTTGTTACCTTGAAAGATGTAAAATTACTTTTTGGGTAGACTTAACAATCTCAAACTTGCCAACAATTATTGTAAGTTGAATCTTTCCTGTGTCATTAAATATAAACTACAATATTTATTACTGAAAATGCATATGGATCAGCAGACACTACAAAAGGTAAAAATTTATATAACCTTGATGCCAGAGTACTTCTGAATATTGACTATAAATAGATGTTTCCAAAAAGTTCTGATACAGAATTTTACATTGAAGGTTAATGCAAATCTACATAGATTTTTTTTTTTTAAAAGAAAGTAAAAGATGTAAACTTCTCAAGTGTCCAAGTTCCCATGACTCTAAAGAGACTTACTGACTTAGTACGAAAAAAGAAAAGGAGTACTTGTGGCACCTTAGAGACTAACAAATTTATTAGAGCATAAGCTTTCGTGAGCTACAGCTCACTTCATCGGAAGCTGTAGCTCATGAAAGCTTATGCTCTAATAAATTTGTTAGTCTCTAAGGTGCCACAAGTACTCCTTTTCTTTTTGCAAATACAGACTAACACGGCTGCTACTCTGAAACCTGACTTAGTACGGGCTTTCTAATATTTGTTTAGCCACTTGCTCTGTTTCAACTTGGAACATCTGTATTGTACTCAAAACTGCCATTCACAAACTTGCATCACTCTCTGAATTAAATGGCAATTATCAGTGGTATGAATAAATGCCTGTGGCCAGTACAAGAATAAGATTTTGTTCCATGGTCCAAAAAGGCAATTAAGATCTTAGTTTAGAGATGATGGTATCTGATTCTGTATTAGCAAGCATCTTAACAGTCACATTGATGTAAACAACTACTCCAAATGGTTGCAAACTTCACAACCATTTGTCTTCCATGATCATTGAGGCAGAGGCAACTAGAAGTCATCCCCCTGCAATATGCTTGCAAACAGTGATTTTGGAGCAGGGGTTCTCAAACTGGGGGATGGGACCCCTTAGGGGGTATCAAGCTTATTACATGGGAGGGTCACGAGCTATCAACCTCCACTCCAAAGCCCGCTTTGCCTCCAGCATTTATAATGGTATTTTTAATTTATATGGGGGTTGCACTCAGAGGCTTGCTATGTGAAATGGGTCACCAGTATCAAAGTTTGAGAACAGTTGGTTTAGAGGTAGAGAGACTAATAGTTTAAATGGTCAAGGAGGAATTATTCTGAGCATGCTTTGCTTGCATCAAAGAATTTTTGCGTGCCTGTGTTGTGCTTGTGGCCTTGCTGAATGGAACTTGGTCATAACACCTTTAAAATCCAGGCCTGTAAAAACTATTCTAAATGATAGTATGGATTAATCAAACTGCCTACTTTGTCTTGGTTAGTCCAGTGTGCCTGGCTGTGTGAAACTGTCATTTATTTTGCAGACAAAATCAAACAAATCTGAACTGACTTGATGACATTCCTGTGGGGTTCTCCATCCTTCAATACCTAGCATATTCTGCAAGTCCGTACATATTGCAACTGAAATTCCACTCCACACTCAAGCATGAAAGTGCAATTCAGGCGAATACTTAAATTTATTTAGTGGAGATTGTGAACATAAACATAACATAAGAATGGCCCTACTGGGTCAGACCAAAGGTCCATCTAGCCCAGTATCCTGTCCTCCGACAGTGGCCAGTACCAGGTGTCCCAGAGGGAATGAACAGAACCGGTAATCATCAAGTGATCCATTCCCTGCTGCTCATTCCCAATTTCTGGCAAACAGGCTAGGGACACCATTCCTGCCCATCCTGGTTAATAACCATTGATGGACCTATCCTCCATGAATTTATGTAGTTCTTTTTTGAACCCTGTTATGGTCTTGGCCTTCACAACATCCTCTGGCAAGGAGTTCCACAGATTGACTGTGTGTGTGAAGAAATACTTCCTTTTATTTGTATTAAACCTGCTGCCTATTAATTTCATTTGGTGACCCCTAGTTCTTGTGTTATGAGAAGTAGTAAATAACACTTCCTCATCTACTTTCACTACACCAGTCATGATTTTATAGACCTCAATTATCTCTCCTTAGCGCTCTCTTCCAAGCTGAAAAGTTGTGCACATGTATGTTGAGTGACAGTGTCATCGAAGCATCTGCCAGTGTTTCATTTCTTGGTATAACTTCATGTATAAAGTATCTGATTTTGTTTGTGGGGTTTTTTTTGGGACCCCCTGTCAAATCAAACTCTTTACTGGGCCAGTGAGTTACATCTCTGATTAAGTAACTATATACCTTCCAATTTGACACATCATGCTGGGGTACCATAGTTGTGTCAATTTGGGAAGAGCTTTGTGATTTTTTTTTTCTCCTCCCCCCACCGCCCTTCTGCTCAAACATGATAACTTTCAGACTAAAATTTAAGTTTGCTAAAGTTCACCCTCCTAGGGTGAAAACACTGAAATAACTTACTCGTATTGCTGTGCACTCTGTCTATAATAAAACTTTGCTTTAAGCAGTATCTTTGCACTATGAGATCCAATTAGATTTTAAAATCAACCCTGGACAGCTGCTGAAGCTGCTCCTCTTCACTTTAGAGCTTGTAATAGTTAACCACACATCTGTAGGTTCAAGTTGTACTGCTAGAATTGTGCTGTGGTTAGGAGTGTGCACAAGGACCACCCAGAAACTTCAGCTGATGAAGGATATGGCTTCCTAATTCCTCTATAGAATGGGCTTCCGAGTACTAATGCTAGTGCTCAAGTCTCTGCAATAGCACTCTTTCCTGGTGTTGGTGAGTCTCTGAAATCATGAATTGTCTGGGACTTGGGGAGGAACTAACTTTCAATGTACATTACAATATATGTGTACAACACTTCCAGGACCAGCTGCAGAGATTTGTTATCAGAGTATCTCTGCATCTGAAACTGGTTGTATTGGCGTATTGCCAGTTTGGCGAGCTTTAGGGCATAACTTAAAGCTCTTTTAGTTTTAACAATGATTTGGTTTAGCTTAATGTGAAGTTCCAATTTATTTGTTTTGGTTTGTGGGTTGACTTTTTGTATTAAGATGCCCTGCTAGGGAATGGTGCTCTCTTATGGTAGTGGCACTAAGACTATTAACTTATTGAGGGTGACATAAATAACTTAGGCCCTTAAAATGTTTTATTATGTGCACTTGTGATAGGTGATGTAAAATTAAATACCACTTAAAGTGAAGATGGGTAGGTTCACTTTCCTGGACCTTATCCCCTTGTGTAGTCAATGGGCACCGGGCATTAAACATAGCAGTGTCAATTGCATAAGTGGTATGGATTAAGTTAAATAGCTGCATTGACATTTACTAGCCTTCACTGCACACTAACACTTTATATTGTGGTAGAACCTAGAGGCCAACCAGGTTGGAGTCCCATTGTGCTAGGTGCTGTACAAACATAGGAAAATGATAGTCCCTGCTCTGAAGAGCTTGCAATCTAAAAGACAAAACAGGTAGGTAAGACAAACATGCGCGTTAGGATGGAATGGGGAGGTAAGGGGGGAAGAACAGGTAACAAAAATAGGATATGTGCAGTTCTTAGCCAAGAAGAAACAGAATGAAAGATCATCTGATCAAATAAGGATTGGTAGTAATGCTTTTTTTTTAAAGCAGAACTATAAAAAAATATATAAATGCTAATTGTGTTAAGATTTATAAATAGCAAAAACTTATAACAACTTAAAAGCTTAGTTAATAAACTAATGTTGCTGGGAGACTGACTGGAGTCCTTAGCTGGGTTTTCTTCCTTAACTCAGTTTCTTCATTTTGCTTTAAATAAGGGCTCTGTTTTTGTAGCTGAATATGAAACCAGTGTTTTGCTGACCCTGCATTTTCTTTCTCCTCCATTAGCCAGCCTGGGTTACTTCTGCATGCAGTACTAGCTAATTTATTTTGAGAAGCTCAAAAACAAATCCATTATCACCCTTGAGTGCCAAATAAATGACCTAGCTGGGGGCTGAACCCAGAGTGCTGTGTTGGGGTTTTTTTGTTTTTTTTCTTTGTTTTTTATTTTTTTTACAAAACATTACTGCTATGCTCACACTTGAGTTATTTTTCTTGTTCTTTGTCCTTGAATAGGTGATCAGATTGTCTGGACCATATCCAGAAAGCAGTGGTTGGGTCACTTGATATCTTACTACAGAACAGTAAAACAGACTTCTGTGCCAATTAACTTCCTATTCCTTCTAATAGTATTTTTATACACAAGTAGCATTATTATGAAAAATACTTCATCTTTAAGACTGTTTAACACCTCCTTTTTTTTTCTTGGTGACTTACAGAAGGAATTTATAGTCTCAAAGTGCTGGATCTTCATTTTCAGACCATAATGGACTTTGTAGATTCTCAGGCCAGAAGGAACCATTCTGATCTAGTCTGACCTCTTGTATGGCTTGTGTCATACAACTTCCCCCAAAATAATTCCTAGAGTATCTCTTAGGAAACCCATCCAATCTTGACATTAAAATAATCAGTGATGGAGATTTGGCAAGTTGTGCCCTTTATGAAATATTTTTCCCCATGTAGTACTCATAGACTAATCAAATCAACCCTTAACTTATTTATTAATAATGTCCAACCTAAACCTCCATTGCTGCCATTAAAGCCCATTGCTGCTAATCTTCTCGGAGGTTGAGAACAATTTTTTTCTCTCCTTCTTGTAACAATCTTTTATGTACTTTAAAATTCTCATCATATCCCCCTTCAGTCTTGTCTTTAGACTAAACAAACACAATTTTTTCAGTCTTTCCTCATAGTTCATGTTTTCTAGACCTTAAATCATTTGTATCAACATCATTCTTGAATTATGGACACCAGAACTGGAGACAGTATTCCAGCAGCTATCGCACTAGTGCTAAATACAGAGGTAAAGTAATCCCTTATCTAGATTCTCCTCTTTATGCATCCAAGAATTGTATAGCTCTCTTGGCCACAATGTCACACTGGGAGCTCAGGTTCAGCCTACTATCACCACAACCCCCAGATCTTTTTCAGTCACTGCTTCCCAGGATAGAATCCACTATACTGTCTGTAAGGTCTACATTCTTTGTTCCTAGATGTATACATTTAGCCATATTAAAACACATTGTTTGCTTCTGCCCAGTTTATAGAGTGATCCAGATTATTCTGTACTAGTGACTTGTCCTCTTCATTATCTACTATTCCTCCGGTTCATGTCCTCTGCAAATATGAAAGATGAAAAAAATTGATAGATTTTAAGATCAGAAGGGACCATTGTGATCATCTAGTCTGACATCCTGCACGTTGCAGGCCACAGAACCTCACCACTCCTGAAATAGACCAGTAATTCAGCCAGAGATTAGGGGAAGTCTACAAATCATTATTGAAAATGTGAAATGGCATAGGGCCAAGAACTGATCCCTGCATGATTATGCTGGAAACCCACCCTTCTGATGATGATGATTCCCCATTTACAATTACATTTTGAGACCCATCAGTTCACCAGTCTGATTAATTTTATCTTTCTAGTTTTTTAAACTTAGCTGATGAAGGCAATAACTTGTAACATCTACAAAAGAAGATATCAAGTTATACACGATCTATTTTCCATAAGCCCATGTTGATTGGCATTAATTGTATTCTCCTCCTTTCATTCTTTATTAATCTAATCTCATGTTAGCCACTCTCTCTTGCCTTGGTTTGATGTTGGGCGGATAGTGGCTGATAATGAAAAGAGTTATCATGTGCTGTATCTCTTTCCAAATGCAGAACAAACTTATTGAACTTTTCTGCATTAAGTGTATCATTTCCATCTAGTAATGGCCCAGTACCATTGTTAGGATTCTTTAGATCCTAATGGACTCTGGCCATTGTATCCCTTACCAATTTTCTACAATTTCTAGCTTCTGCTTCATATTACTATCAACTTTCCCTTTTTTCCATTAATATAGATAACCAGGTTTGGGGGGAAGTGAAGGTGGCTATTTTAACCAATACGGCTGCCTTCCTCAACTCTGAGTGAGACTTTTTGGGCATCAAGTAAAGTGTTCTTAAACAGTTCCCAATTGTCATTCACTTTCTGTTTTTTGTTTTTTGTTTTTTTTTAAATTCTTCCTCTTGATGATTTGACTCCAGATTTCAAAGCTGAAAACAATTGTCTTAAAGGCAAGTATATGGATTTGGATATGGATTTTATTTGCATGAACACTTGTACCTGAGCTACCATTTAACTTTTAGTTCTGTGATCAGCTCTTCTTCCTAAAGATGAGATCTAAATAATTTCCCTGTGTTGTTGAATGCAACACTTTTTTTTTTTTTTGAGTTAGTAAACTATCTTCTAGACACTTCTTCTAGAAGTTGCAAGAATATATTAGTACTGGTAGCATGAGACCTCCAGCATATGTCACCCAAACTCTAGTCCCCCATGATCTTGCAGCTCTTTTCCTATGCATTATAGATTGGTATGTAAGGAGCTGGTTATCCTGCTCCCTAGTGTGATATGCTGGCTTGTCTTAGTTTGCATAGCAGACACCATCTTGTGCTTCATATGTCAGAACATTGATCTATAAGCCTTCAAGATCATTTTCATCTGAGATCAGTGACTTGGAAATGGGTAGTACCACCTTGATGGTGCTACTCTCTTCCCTTTTTGCCCACTTGATCCTCCCTAATACGTTGACTTTTAACTCTCCAACCATGGGAGTCATCCCACCAGGCTTCAGTGGTACCAACTAGACAAAATTTATGCCAACTCCTCATGTTTGTTACCCAGGCTTCTAGCATTGATATATGGACAGTTAAATAATTTCTTCTCTTCATGGCCTTTGGTTCCTTGACTAATCTTGTTCTTAACATCTCAGTCTTGTGTTGGATTCATATCTTCCCTCTCTTTACCCTCTGCTTTTATTAACACCTTGACTACTGTAGCCAACCTGTCCCTCAGAAGATTGGCCCACCTTCTATGGGAAGATGGGACTGTATAATTTGGATGGACTCCACTTTAATAGAAGGTGAACCAGTGTTCCACAAAACCTTCCAACCTACCCAATTTAGCTAGGTAGCAGTTCTATTCCAGAATAGCCTGCCTTCTGTTTTAGGAGATTGCTTGGATGCTCTTCAGCATGCTTCGGAGTTTCCCTGAAGTCTATCAACATGATATCCCACAATGCAGTGTCGTTAATGCTGATATGAACCATCACCAGTGGATTATTTCCTTTGGACTTCAAAAGCCTTGGCTCCAGGAAGGCAGCACACAGTCCTGTTGTCTGCCTGTCCTTTGCAGAATGTTCTTTCAGACAGTCTGTGGAAATATAATTCCAGTGTAATATTGCTCCCTGGTGGGGGGGAGGGGGAAGAAGAAGCTCTGTGCAAATATATCCACCTGTGCAGATAATCATCTAGTATTGACCCAGAGGGGAGTCAAAGCAGCAACAGTTCAGACTGCTGAATCACTCGAGTTCAAAAAATAAAAAACCCTCAGTGCTCACATCATACTGAAGAGCATGCACTCTTATCCAGTGCACATCCTATCACACGTCCTAGAAAATGCAGGAAAATTGAGGTGGGAATAGTGATCACTAATCTCAGATTAATAATCTGAGAGTAATGCCCAGCTCCCCCCACCAGTGACCGATATATTTTAGGTTTCAGAGTAGCAGCCGTGTTAGTTTGTATTCTCAAAAAGAAAAGGAGTACTTGTGGCCCTTAGAGACTAACAAATTTATTTGAGCATAAACTTTCATGAGCTACTCCTTTCTCTTAAGAACTGACTAGAGCCTTGCTCCTTCAATCAAAAACAAGGAAAGATTCCCTTTCTTTGATTAAAATGTAAAATCAAACTAAATCCCCTCCCCTTCTTACAGCCTCCTCTGAAGTAAAAGGCATTGGGGAGAGAGGCAACTATTTGTCTGACAATCCAGTGTAAACATGGTAATACTGGCCTGTCTTTCTGAAGATGCCTTCAAGGCACACTTGCCTCATCCAAAAGAAAGTTCAGATATTGACAGACAGTAACACAGTGATGTGTTAAGAGGCACTTCTACTGTGAAAGTGGTGTGAGCATCACATATATGTTGCTGTTCACCTACTTGGGAAAGTAGTATTAGTTCTACACATGCACTTATTCCAATAGCAATTATGTAAGGTGTTAAACTTGTGACTTTATAAAATGGACATTCTGTTTAAAATGTAGGGCTGGATGTTTTAGACCTTCCATTAGATAATAGGATTCTAATACACCAGTTTTCAATATATTAAAATAATCCATACATCTTGGTGACAGCATAGGATGGAAGCCACCTTTTGTACAATTTCCCAGAGAAAGTAATGCTTTTAGTGCTAGACTTCCTGCAAGGCAGGGGGAGTATTTCACTGCTGTCTCTAGCTGTTGCTCCTTCAACAGGAGTGCAAGTGCTTTTGGACTCACTGGACACTTTAACCCTTTAGGGTCTATGCAACCGGCATATATTAGTAGCAACACAGGACAGCCTTTTTTGAAACAAACCAGAATTTATTTAGTCAACTGGCATACAGTATTTTAGGGTTCTTTGCTTAGAATGGAAAAGCGAAGCTTATGTCCATTCCAGCAGCACAACCTGCCTCTATCCAAAACCATCAAGATTCCATCTTTTCCACTGGCACAGGGCAGCAGAGGGTTTTTATTATTATTCCAATGTCCTGACACTTAAGTTCTGTTTTCAGGCTCCAGGCACCATTCTCTGTCATATTCTGCTTCCCTCCACCTGCAGTCGCTAAAAGTTAGTGTCGTGGTTCTTCCATTGTATCTCCAAGGTAATTGTAGACCTATGTTGACAGGCCTTAATAGCTCATTTATACCAGCCTAGGCATACCTGTGTGACCACCCCAATCTTATTCCCCTGTCCCTGGACAGAAATAGCAATACAGAAGTGATTGGGGGGGAGGTCATGCATATTTTCATAAATTTGAAAATGTCCCATGTTCTCAGCATATGCTATTTCACAGCTATAGAAGCTAACTACAATAGAATTGGAACAGAGGGCACAGGGTTGCTATATAATGTAGTTCACATGAGTTCTTAATACTTGTATGACTGGTTTCATACCAAGAACAAACAAAATTGCAAATCCTGAAATATGTATATTATCAGAATAGTCTGGAAGGGTTTGTAGGTTATCGAGACAACTGCACCATTCACTTAATTTTCCACTTAAAAACTGCAGCTTTAGCAATCTTCACTTCCTGACTAGTTACACTGCCAAACAAATGTTTATCTTGTAAAATATCTTAACATCTACAGTCCTGGCTTAATTCAAACAGTTTATTAATCTTTTGAATGAAAGTCATTGTTACACTGATAAACTGGGATATTATTTACAGCAATAGTTGCATTGTGTTCTGAACTCCCAACCTTTCATTCAGCTTTTTTTGTCGGCAGATCAATTGTTTGGGTCCTTCTAAAGATTTTATCCACATGAGTTTCTAAATCATGTTTTGTTGGCAGGAGCTTAGAGTGGAGTGAGAATGAGTCCTGGTGACCAGGCAGATGTTGTATATGTAGCTCATTAAATATCTACAGCGTAATCTACTTGGTTAGCAGGTGTAGATGTATGAACACATTGGCAAAGTACTCTGACATTAAAACCCAGCTAAAATAGTCAGCTTATTAGTTGAGTGACTAACTTGAATTTTTAAATAAAAGCTAGACTATTTATACTTCCATAAAATTGGAGGTGGAGGAAGGGGAAGGAAATTAAAATTGAATTTTTTTTTAAGATGGTTCAAGTTCCTGGTAAACAGATTTTTGCTTAATCCGTGAATTTATCCATCTCTTGCTAAAACCCACTGTGGCCTGTCCCTCAACTGTAGGAACATCTACCTCACCTTTCTGCAGTGGCTGCAAAAAGCAACTTCTTCACTAGAAGATGAGTCAGTAAATCTAGCCTCACTTTGCTTCTATTTTGGAGAATGTAATTAGAGACTTGGTGTTTCCATGGTAGTGTCACCTTCATTCTGACTTAAGTTATGCTAATTATCCATCTTGCAACCATTTCACTATGTAAAAATACACTACTCCCTAATCCTACTAATAACTACTATTAGGGGAAACCTCAAGGACAAAGGTTGACTTTCCCTTGCCTGTTGTCAGGGAAGATCTAGAATCGGTTCAGATCAGGTATTGTAGTTTATTTATATTTAAGTACAGAATGGCCTAGTTGAAATTTTTGCTCTTAGTTTTCCTGTCTCTATTTCAAGAGCCAAGATCATTGTTAATGTGATTTCCTATGCCTTAATTTTTTACACGTTTTTTTTATCATATTTATTGGTTGAACTGTGAAGTGCTACATAATGCAGATAATCATGGGCCAGGATCTTGTTGTGCTCAGTTCTGTACAAACACATAATAAAAAAGATGGTTCCTGCCCTAAGTGAGTCCTTCCCACTTATTTCCCTGCTTCATTAACCTTCCCACCCCTCCTTCCAGAAAAGATTTGGTGGGTATCAAAGTATTGCCTTCCAACATGACCTTTGTATATTTATCAAATAGTATTTATTTATGCCAAAACACATTACATATAGGAAATGCTTCAGCTACCAGTGAAATTCAGACATCTGTGTTGAAAGTGAACAGCTGCAAAACAATGACATGATTTACGACAAGATATGAAGAGGGAGAAATAACATTGTTTAGCTTTTACTTCAATAGACAAATTGAGAGGGTGGTGGAAGAAAACAAAAATAGTGACCTGGTGCTCCCTACTTGAGCTTATGACAAAAGAAAAGGAATAATGATTAAAATACAGCTACAGCAATATTTACACATTTTTGTACCTGTGTACATGTGTTACACCGGCTTCCTGCCTGTGTAATGTATACAAATCTGCATATATTGCATCACGTATGGTTGTTTGAATGCACACTCCGTTCTGATTACATTTATTGCCACCTATTTTGGTGGTTGCTATGCAAGTCCTATAACATGTTTATCACAGTAAAGTAATGCTGTCACTGAAATGAATGCGAGGATGACTGTTCTTCCTGAACAGGCTTGCCAAAATAAAACTTAGTCCAGAAG
Source organism: Dermochelys coriacea (assembly GCF_009764565.3). Lineage (NCBI taxonomy): Eukaryota > Metazoa > Chordata > Testudines > Dermochelyidae > Dermochelys > Dermochelys coriacea. Next base: position 9,791,923 of record NC_050069.1, read on the forward strand.
GATAGACTCATTTTTTTTTTTTTAAATTAAAAATGAGCTTTTCCATCATCTGTCAAAACGTGTCTCATAAGTGTTTCCTCCCATTCTTTCTCTGGTTTATGACAACAAAACTGAAGTTTATAATATGCATAATTATTATGCACATTTCTCTTCCCCCATGGTTATAGTATTCATAGTTTTTTACATTTCATCTGGGGTTAAGGAATCTTGCAAACATTTTTCCACTGTAAACTTTTTAACAGTTAAGACTGAATTCCTAAAGAGTGAAACACTTAATCCATATCCTCAGCAATATTTTCAATTATATGGGTACTAAGTAAAGTGTAAAGCTACAGCATCTTTAGGCATACATTGCTGGTGCTTACATATGTATCTGAGTATTGTACAAGACAATATAGCAAGGCAGCCCCACCCTAGGGATTTCACAATTCAGAAGATGCATTGTAGGGAGAGGAAGGAGTTGCCTTAGACTTTCAACTTATTCATTCAAGTGCCTACTAATCACAAGATCTTAATGTTCTGACAAACTAGGAAATTTTCTGTGCATAAGAGGCAAAATGGAAGAAATGAGTGTGAGAAAGAACAAAGTGGGCGGTAAGGCTGATTGCAAATGATGCAAATAAGGTATAGGGAATAACAGGTAGCCGGAGCTCAGGTCTGCACTAAATTGTGCAGGGCACCAAAGGCAATACTGCAGACAAGTGGCAGCCAGCAGAACAAGTCAAAGATGGGACTGATGTGGCCTGAGCAGGCAAGGAAGATCACTTTGGTTGTGGTGATTTGGTTAGATTAGAAGGGAGTGGTGTGGGTATTGAGAGGCTAGATGAGAGGTTGCAGTAATCCAAGGCAAGAGGCAACAAGAGTATGGACAAGTAATCTAGCCATCAGGATATCTAATTTTTTTATTTTAAACTTGTGGTGAAAGAAACACCAAGAACCTACAAGCAGCCTGGATGTGCATTCAGTAGTAAAATAACACTGATCTTGCAAGCCTGAGAGATTAATAGAATGGGAGAGCTCTCAAAAACAAGAGGTAATAGGACACTACAGCATGGGGAGGGAGTAAATAAATCATCCTGTCCTGGCTGTGTTGATTTCTAAGAAGCAAGAGATTTCAAAACCTGACACTGAATAAAGGGGATGGGGCAGGAGTGAACAGACACCTGTAATGAGGCAGCATAAACACTATAGAAACTACTGGAGCTGAGGAGGTTGTCTGGAGACTGATGAAAATGAGACACCAGTCCTGTAGGTCTGCTCTCACAGAAGAGGAAAAGAATAGGAACTCTTAAACTTTGAAAATGTTGTTGGACAGGTAGAACTATGATGGGATCAGAAGAACCATATGGTGTCATAGCTAACATAGCTCAGGGAAGGTGAGGTTCCTATGCAGCAGAACTCTGCCTTCTGTCAGTTTATGCTGGATCTACAGTGGGGGCTATGCTGGTATAGGTTCAGTAGTTACTCCTGGGGGAATTCTGGTTTACTATGAAGCTTAACTACAGAGCAAAACGCTGATGCAATTGTGCCTGCAATGTGAATGGCAAACTGAATACCTCATAATAACAATATGGCACTTTAGCCTTAGCGTATTTAAAACTCTGGTTCGCTGGGTGGTTAACTCCTTTTTTAAATTATGTTAAGGCTTGCATATATGGAGAATCTTTACAAGAGACTAAACCTGATTCACCTGTCAGCATTCTTCTGTTGTCTAAGAGCTCATACATCAGGCTAGAAGCAGCTAAATATAAGCTAGGAATGATAAACCTTGAGCTTGAAGCCATTTAAATGAATGTTGGAATTTGTACTACCTACAGTACCTGCACATGGCATGCTAGGGTCACTGATAACAAATGACTGCACCACAGAAGAGACTAAAATTTCTCTGCACATCCATAAAGCTCTAGGTATGTCCATAATTATTTGACAATGGAGAATAATAATGGCAGCTTGATGTCCCTTTTGTTACAGAAGGCAAGCCAGAGAACTTTATTTTCATTTTATATTGGGAAGCTAGGAACAGTTCAAGTTCTATCCAAATGTCACGACGACTGAAAATCCCCTTTAGCCAAACTTATGGACTTGATCTGATCTTGGATAGCTGAGGTTAGACAGTTGGGATTAAATTGTAAGAATCTTTGCAATGTTTTCATTAAATCAGTCTTCAAAGCCTAATTATAGTATCAGTAAAACACCAATTTCACGGGGTGTGCGTGCGCACACAGTCAAATATTTGCAGTGATTTAAAATTTACAGATAAAATAAGAGGCTGCTTGAGAAGTTGCCAGTTTGATTTAAGGATATTTGTGCAGGAGGTCAGACTAGATGATCGTGGTCCCTTCTGACCTTAATATCTGAGTCTGAGTCAACATCACATGTCAAAACGTATGTTTTGACAGTTATAAATCTTTTAACTTTTTTAAATCTGCATCTACTGTAAATAATTCTGATCCCCATAGCTTCCTACAAGGTTTTAAACTATGATGAGATGCTTTGTTATGGGAAAATTTTACATGAGTAATCTTTAAAAATTGGCAATACTAACAGCCTCAAAGAGAAACTGACTTAATCTACTTTAATTATACAAGCAGAGATCACTATTTATAAGACTGATTACAGTACCTTTAAATACCTGTATGTAAAGTTGAAGAGCAAATTAGTATCCAATTTAAGAAATAGCATGTATTCATTAAAGTGTTATATGCAAGGGAACAACTAAGGCATCCTTGACTAGTCGATCTTTGACTTGATAAATGTTGTTTTATGGTATGTATTTTAATATATGCAAAATATAAAATTCTCCATGACTCGAAAGGATAGTTCATACTGGAGAATAATTTACCAACTATTGCAATGTTGGTATGAACTCCTCTCCCATACTGTGCAACCCCTTGAAAGCTCTTAGTGAAATACTTAGCAAATATGACGCCAGAGTAGCACTGATTATATGGCTGCAGTTCAGTAGCTCTTGCCCATTGACCTTGGTGGCTTATTCTTTGCCTCTTCCCAGTAGCAAGGATGAGGAGGTTGCTCCAGTGCATCCAGCTGGCAATATCCTTAAGTGATCATGAAGGTTCTCTTCTTTTGTGTCTCTGTTTGTTGAAGGATCCCATTCAGAGACTGCGAGTTTTTTAGTAATACGGTTTACCTGCTCTGTGTACCATATCGCATGCTGAACTCCCAGGAACACCCATGCCTAGATTGGATGAACTCCGTTTTAGCAGACATCTTGTCACTTGCAGCTTACTCACAATGCAGTAGCACCTTTTTGCTCACTGACTTGAGCATCCTCAGTCCTATTACTTTCTAAACTTTCAGGTTTCTGCCTGTAAGTGGTGGATAGGTTTTAAACTGTTACAGGGTGTTAGGGGGCTTATTCCTTCACCCACTTACTTCCCTGGTCCTTCTCACATGAATAGAGAGCAACAATACCCGAAGTCCAAAGGTGCAAACAATTCAATGTTTATTGGGGTGAACTTCCAGCAAGCATGATTCCAGTTTCCTTCCTTAGTGTCCCCCTTCCCAGCTCTGACATCACAGAGCCTTACACCTGTATTCCTGTTCCCATTCCTGCCCTTAGCTAAACATGATTCCCCACCCCCGTTCCCTGTTCCCATTCTCTCACTCACACACACACACACACACACACACACACACACACACTCTTCCTGATTGACTGCAGACTATATAGTAAAACTTGAGTTCTGCTTAGCTATACCTTAACCAATCATTTTACTGAAATTTAACTAACCAATCCTAACATATTGTAACATGATTATGTAACCAATTATATCCCACCACCTTAATTAGAGGTTTCAGAGTAGCAGCCGTGTTAGTCTGTATTCGCAAAAAGAAAAGGAGTACTTAGTGAGCTGTAGCTCACGAAAGCTTATGCTTAAATAAATTTGTTAGTCTCTAAGGTGCCACAAGTACTCCTTTTTTTATCAAACTAAGTTTCCTTTTACATCTTCTAGGCACTTCCCTTTCTCTGGAGGCCATAGGTATTATTAGGACAGGATTGTGTTCCTAACAGCCCAATAGCACCTATTTCAATGTGACTAGATGGGAATGTGAGGATGTAACCATTCGCTTCCCAGCTTATGGCTGCCTCTGCTCCTTAGCCAAAGATTTTAGCTTAAGCATAGCCTCAGACTGTCACAGTAAGGGAAGGCCCTTACACCAGCAGACAGAGATTTTAATTCTTTCTTTTATACCTCTATAACTAGCTAAGTGATCTACCTAAATTCTTAGAGTATCGGCCTTTACAGACAGGCCTGAATATCTATATCCTAACACGGGGTATTTTTTGTTTTTAAAGCCCTTAACAATTTATACCTGGCTATGCAAAATGACACTCTTGAGCCTCATCCTGATATTGGACAGCACCTACTTTTTGTGGACCCCATTGCCATAAGTCAACAGGAGTTAAACCAATAGAAAGGCATAATCAGAGAGAATTAATTTTTTCCCCTCTGAATGTTCATACCTCTCCACTTCATACTTTTTAAAAAAAAAACTTTTTATTCCAAAGGACTGGTCTAGCTATGACCAGCAGTGGTCATTTCTATCGTAATCTCCTTTTCACTTTCCTATTCCTGCCCCCGATCAATGAGGAATATTTAAAGTGGTATTTGTATACTATCTTTGGGGATTTTGTTAATTAAGATTAATACAGTGCAAACTAGTATTGTGTTGTGGAGTGTAGTCAAAATGAAGGCCACTGTGGGTGGAAGTAGCTAATCAGTCAGCCAAATTTTTACATTACTTATTTCCAAAGCAGTTGTTGTGCTTCAAACTATATGTGGTCATATATCTGGTACTTATGCATATTTAGCTCATTTCTTAACAGCAGATTTGTGAAGTTTATTTGTTTAGCAATAAACCAAAGTAGTTTAATCAGAATTTGCGATCTCCAGTCTTTTCTTCTTTTTAAAAAAAAAAAATGGGGGGGGGGAATTTCAGCAGTGATTTAACAGTGTGATTGAATCTAATGTTAGTAACAGCCGTTGCAGAGGAGTCTTTTACACTGTAGAATCTTTCTTTTTTTTTTTTTTTTTTTTAAAGTTTTCCCAGCAGTGTTTCAGAACTCTATCAAGGATGATAAAAAGAAAAGGAGTACTTGTGGCACCTTAGAGACTAACAAATTTATTTTGAGCACAAGCTTTCGTGAGCTACAGCTCACTTCATTGGATGCATTCAGTGGAATATCCGATGAAGTGAGCTGTAGCTCACAAAAGCTTGTGCTCAAATAAATTTGTTAGTCTCTAAGGTGCCACAAGTCCTCCTTTTCTTTTTGCGAATACAGGCTAACACGGGCTGCTACTCTGAAACCTGTAAGGATGATAAAGGAACCCACTTCCCTACCCATTCACTCCTAACAGGCCGCCATGCAGAGGAGAGTGAGGAAGTAGTGCTCCTTAAATGACACTTCTGTATAGTGACACAATGGAAGCTTTCCATGCCTATTGTATACAGTTAGAGTTCTATCTTTAGGAGATGAAAAAATATATATGCATGCCCAGAAAATGGGCCAACCAGGGAAACAGTTGCTGTACATGGCAGGCTGCTGTCAGTTACCAGCAGGATTCCCTTTGGTAAATCTGCATAATTAATACTGTTTGCATCAGCAATTGTAAGTTAATTAACTGTCCTTCCCTGCCTCTCCTAGTAGAATAATATGAGGGAGAGAACAGTGGCAACATGGCTTATGGGGAGGCAACTGCTTTCCCACAACAGCACGGCCAGGAAACATTTAATCTGTAGTCCTCAGGTGATCAAAAATCAAAAATGTTCTGAATATAAGATGGCGTGAGGATCTGAAACCTTTGACACTAAGCTATAAATAACATGGAGGATCTGATAGTCACCACTAAGTAGCCTACATTTCATGTAGTTTAAACTTTGTGCTTTGGTGAGGGATTAATATCTTTTCCTATGGAGGTTGGAGAAGATTCCTTAAGGTGACACACTGAGTTTCCTTCATAGCTTCCTGCTATTCCTGGGGTAAACCCTCAGGAGAACATGACCCAAACTTTGGGCCAGCCTGGTCATCTGGTGGTAGTGCTCCACATAGTTTTGGAAGGGATCCTGGTTTTCCATATTTTTCACTTCAAGCCTGCAGTGTCTGGAAAGTTGCAGAAACAGCATGCCTGCCTCCTGTAGTAGGAGAACAGGACTTGGGTTATTTAACAGCCACTCCTCTGACCTTAAGGAGTAGTGTCGATGACTGACTTTTACAAGTTTCAGAGTAGCAGCCGTGTTAGTCTGTATTTGCAAAAAGAAAAGGAGTACTTGTGGCACCTTAGAGACTAACAAATTTATTAGAGCATAAGCTTTCGTGAGCTACAGCTCACTTCATCGGATGCATTTGGTGGAAAAAAAAAAAAAAACTTTTTTTTTTCCACCAAATGCATCCGATGAAGTGAGCTGTAGCTCACGAAAGCTTATGCTCTAATAAATTTGTTAGTCTCTAAGGTGCCACAAGTACTCCTTTTCTTTTGACTTTTACAAGAGACCTTGCTGACCACAAGAATTGGGCATGTGATGCAGAGAATATAAAAAGCCCACCCATAGGTTAGTGGATGAAGACTTCTGGAGGCAGAGGTCTTCAATTTCTTTAGTTGTGGAAAGGAAGGAAACAACTAAATGTTGTACAAATTGACATGAGTACATATGTCATCCTGGCAAAAGTAAGTGTCTTGTGTGTGGATGAAGAACCATTTTCATAAAGGCTTAAAACTAGCTTCTGAATGCACTGTAAAATTATGCATTTTGTTCTTTTACACTTATTTCTTTGGATTCCATTACTTAGACATTGTACATCGACTGCTATTTTAAAATTGGGTCAGTTATGTGGCACTGCAGTGTGTAAGAACACTGTCAGTGAAATCAAATTGATGCTGGAACACATTTTTTTTTTCTTTAAAGAAATATCAACTATTGGCTACAAACCATCTTGTGTAGAAATGTTATTTATGACTTAGTGTCAAAGGTTTCAGATCCTCACGCCATCTTATACTCGGAACAAAACATTTTTGATCACCTGAGGACTACACATTAGATATTTAAGACCTGATGTTTTAGTACGTAGTCTTGCTGTGGAAGCATATTAAATACAGTTCTTCTTGTATCCTTTTACCAGTGATGTCTTTATATGCCTCATTAACAAATAAATGGGACAGCATTTTAACCTGTTTATCTGCAGTCAGATTAAATGTAACTGGATTTTAAAAAAAAATAAATAAAAAAATTGCAGAGCTGGACCACTAACTAAATATTCCCATTTCCTTTTCTTTGAGATTATATGGAACAGTGCCACTCATCTGAGACCCTCACTAAGTGGTGGTAGAAGGGAATGAGCTCTCATCTTAATAAGAAACCCTGGGCCAGCAATACCTTCCCCCTTCATATGGTGTGTTTTGTGTTCGGGGAGATGCCTTTGAAAAAATCAGAGCAAACTAAAAGCCCTCTATTCATACTACTGGGGCAATATGGGCTTTGGATATGGGCATGGGCTTTAGTTTTGTAAAAGATGAAAGATGGGGTTTTTTTGTTTTGTTTTTTAAGCTGATTTCATCACTGTAGTAAACAGTAGGCAGTACTTGTGCCTAGGCTATAAATAGGGCCCTACCAAATTCACTGCCATGAAAAACATGTCACAGACCATGAAATCTGGTCTCCTGTGTGCTTTTACCTTATACTATGCAAATTTCATGGGGGAGACCAGTGTTTCCCAAATTGGGGGTCCTGACCCAAAAGGGAGTTACAGGAGATCTCAAAAGGTTATTTTAGGAGGGTCATGGTATTGCCACTCTTACTTCTGCACTGCCTTCAGAGTTGGGGGGGCTGGAGAGCAGTGACTGTTGGCTGGCCACCCAGCTCTGAACGCAGTGCTCTTACTTCCGCACTGCTGCTGGCAGGGTGGCAATACCATACTTCTGTGCTGCTCCTGGCGGCAATTCTGCCTTCAGAGATGGGCTCCCAGCCAGCAGCTGCCCCTCCCCAGCTGCCCTACTCCCAAGGCAGCGCTGCTACTAGCAGCAGCACAGAAGTAAGAGTAGCAGTACCGCGACACCCCCTCCTACAATAACCTTGCAGACCCCCCAGCTTGTCTTTGGGTTAGGACCCCTACAATTACACCACCATGAAATTTCAGATTTAAATAGCTGAAATCATCAAATTTACAATTTTTAAAAATCCTGTGGCAGTGAAATTGACCAAAATGGACCATCAATTTGGTAGGGCCCTAGCTATAAATTTCTCTTAACACACTTGTAAGACTGACTTTGAATTCAGTCTAGAGGCTGAGAGGGAAGTGGTTTTGGCCCTTATGGGGATGCAACTAGGAGTATTTGTGTGGCTAGGTGTAAATTGTACTGCAGTCAGAAAATCCTGGAGACTAACATTCAGCAGCTCTAACAGATTGTTTTAGAAAGTTTTAGCGCAGTGAATTCTGTGAGAACTTGAAGGGTTTAACATGTCCCTTAGGCTATGAGAATTACTTACAATGGAGACTTCTGTACTGTTACTTAGAAATTTCTGTCCTCTAATGCAGTGTTTCTCAAACGCAGGTCTCTGGGCCCCACTGATCAACGCCTTAGCACTTCCTGCATGCCTGGGAACAGCTGGGAGTGGGGGGGGGAGCAGGGAGGGGGCAGAAAGAGGAAGGGTGGAGTGGGGGCTGAGGAGAGGTCTTGGGGGCGCATGAAAATTTTTAAATCCTCAGCTTGCTAAAGTTTAACTGCTGCTCTAATGCATGCAGCCATCTGCGGGGAGGGGGAGGGGGAAGAGAAGCAATGCATGTCCATTTTGTTCATTACTGCAAGTTACTTTAGCTAAAATAACCTGTAATATCTGATATTTAGCTGACAGGGCCTCTTAAATGTAAGAGGAAACCCATCCTTCTGCAGGGTAATCTCCTGACTCTGATGGTTACAAACCAATAAAAACCCACAAGCCTGGATGAACTAGAAGGCTAAAGTACCTAACTTGAAGATGCAAATATCTAGTATAACAGCATTACTTTTGAAGTACACTTTTTAAATTAGATTGGCATAACGGCACATGGTGCTGTATTGTTGGCTGTGTATTTTTAAAAAGTTTCCTACAAAATGACTCTACCTACCTAACTTAAAATTCTCAGGTGAGGTATAGGAAGAAATGGAGGCCTGGACACAGTTGCTATCATCACTTATCATGAGGGAGAGGACTTGAATGAAAAGTCTATAATCTTATAGTATGTAATCCTTCTGCTTCTGTACTTCCTACCATATCCTTCTTTAGACCCCACCCCGTATTTAAATTTACAACACTTTGAGTACTGAGTGACTTTCCTGAGAATTTACAAGTAAATCCATTAATTAGAACTAAAATTAAAAACTGCATCCCTTTTATACATTTAGCATGTCAGCCTTGCACCAAATGATTTTAGTTGCAGAATAATCTCTCTTCAAACTTTCCTTATAAAGAACATTAACTGAAATCTTGTTTGGCTATATTTGAATAAATTAAGCAGCAGCTAACCTGTTTTAGCTAACTGAGGATTAAACATTCCTGACAGGCTCAAGTAAACAGCTCAGATTACTCTTGAGTGGGGTCATTGCTACTTCAAAAATAACTCAAGGGGTCACCATCCTTTTAAAGCTAATTTGCATGCAACAATTCTGTTGATAGTAATGTGCCTATGAGATCTCTTGGTAGATTACATGGCCCAGCTCTCACTACTCTTCAAAGGTCCCATGGTCACAGTCTGGGCATCAATGGTTCACAGGCTCTGTGGCACTACTGTCTTGTCCTCAGTGTACAAAGAAGGCATGTCTACATTTCAAAGTTGTCAACTTAAATTAAGTTGAAATCCAGCCACCGCATTGATTAAGTGGGTGAGTGTGATCTCACTACAATGCTTGCATGGATACACAGAGGAATGCACTCTGGGTAGCTAGCCTACAGTGCAACTATCTGCAGGGAGTTTTGAGATGGACTTGCAATGCCTCATGGGACCAAAGCATTGTCGCAGAGGGAATGGGAGCATGGCTTCGACTGCCAATGATGCAGATTCCTCCCTCCCTCTATCAATGGCAAACCACCTTTTTTGCAAGCCTGGCTTAGCCGCGTATCTGCCATAGCCCGAGAAGCATGGACCCCACTCAACTGTTCCACTCTGGTGAGCTGGGATGGGCAGGGATGTCATTGCTAACCTCTGTTTGCCAGAAGCTGGGAATGGGTGACAGAGGATGGTTCACTTGATTACCTGTTCTGTTCATTTCCTCTGGGGCACCTGGCATTGGCCACTGTCGGACAGGATACTGGGCTAGATGGACCTTTGGTCTGACCCAATATGGCTGTTATGTTCTTATTTCTTCAAGATAAGGCATGAGGTGTTTGTATTTCCAGACTCCAGACGGGAGCCTCCACACAGAACATTGCAATGTCATTCAAGCAGTCCTACTGCAAGCCATGGAATGAAACCATTCCCAGTTGCTGCTGGCAGTTGTGCAGCAGCTGAATGTGGTGGAGCCTTGTTTCTGGTCCTGGGAAACCAGCAGTGACTGGTAGGATTGCATCATTATGCAACTATGGGATGACAAGCAGAGGCTGCAGAACTTCTGAATATGAAAGGCTAATTTCCAGGAACTTTGTGCAGCGCTTTCCCAAGGCCTGAAGAGCAGCAACACTAAAATGACTCCTGCTCTGATAATAGAGAAGCACGTGGCCATCGCGCTGTGGAAGCTTGCAATGCCAGACTGCTACTGGTCTGTGGGGAATCAATTTGGAGTTTGTAAATGCACTGTAGGAGCTGTTGTGATCCAAGTATGCAGGGCCATTAATCAACTTCCCCTAAGAAGGGTAGTGATTCTAGGCAACATGCAGGATATAGGGAACCGCAGCGCAACAAAACCATCCACTGACTGCCACAGAGCGATAGATGGCATGCATATTCCTATCTTGGTACCAGATCTCCTAACCAAAGAGTACATAAACAGTGATGGATACTTTTCAATGGTGTTGCAAGAGCTGGTAGATCACAGGGCATCAACGTGGGATGCTCAAGACACGTGCATGACATGCACATCTTTAGGAACACAGGTCTATTCAGAAAGCTAAATCGGGGACTTTCTTTCCAGATTGTAAAATAACCAATGATGATGAAATGCCAGTAGTGATCCTGGGAGACCCAGCCAACCCTTGGCTCCCATGGCTCATGAAGCTGTACGCCAGCCACCTGGACAGCTGTAAGGAGCAGTTCAACAATAGTTTGAGCAAGTGCAGAATGATGGTGGAATGTGCCTTTGGACATTTAAAGGGTTGCTGGTACAGGTTGCTTACTAGGTTAGACCTCAGTGAAAGCAATATCTCCATTGTTCTCATTGCCTGCGGCATGCACCATAATATCCGAGACAAAGGGAGAGAATTTTCTGCAGGGGTGGGGCAAGGAAGCAGATAGTTTTTTGAGCAGCCAGATACCAGGGCAATAAGAGCAGCCCAGCAAGGAGCTCTGCATTTCCAGGAGGCTTCAGTAATGAGCCACAGTAATGTGTGCCACTTATCTGCATTGTGCCTTCCCATACCATCCCTTCCATTGTTATACTAATAAAATAAAAACCAGCAGGATCTTATTAAAGGGGAAAAAGCAGATTGCCACATTTATTGTGAATACAGAAAGAATCATAGTAAGCAGTTAGTTATAGCTATAACATTCCATTCAATTTCATATTCTCACACACACACACACACACGTTCTGCAAAGTTATCATAGTTACCAGCCTTAGGTGGCCTGGACATGAGGAGGGAGCAGGGCCTTGTCAGATGCTCATCTGATGCTCCTGGAAGTTGGTTTGCAGAATCAGACCCCAAAGTTCTCATTTTCTGGAATCTATTTTTTTTTATAGGAATTTCTTCCTATGCCAGTCTATGGGAATTGCTTCATCATGCTGTTGCTGAATCAATCAGCAGATGGCACATTCCTGATGGCTCTGTGCTGCCAGATGTTCTCTTGTTCTTTGGCTCTCCCATTCTTGAGGCTATTGGGTGGATTCCACTCTGCCCTCCGGGGGCCCTCTGGTTATTTCCACTTGACCCCTTCTTCAGCTGATGGACACTGGATTCTTAGGCTGGCATCTCCCTGATCATTCAGTTGTTATCCACACCAAGCTTCCATCCACATACATCCTCTATCTCTATTTTAATCACAATTGTTAAAGTGAGATGAATACAACAAAAGGGCCGGGAGTCTCTGAGTGCTGTTTTTGTTGTTACAGAGTATTGCTTTGAGTCTCTCTCTCTGAGTAGTTGTTTTTACAAAGAATTGCTTTGAGAACCGATTCTGTGTTAGAATGTAGTAACACAATTAGCAGCTTGCAAGTTTTTACACCTAGAGGGAGAGAAACAGTACCAAAAACCAAGAGGCCTTTTAATTAGTAATACCCTGGAGGTTAAACTATGGGGAATCAAACTCATTTGTGATTTTAATACAGAACTTCTTAATATGATCCAACACCATTGCCTCAGTTTCCCTGTACCTCCCCTTCCCCCAAGCCTCATGCTTGGAATAGAGTATTTCATTCTCACAATGTTTACTTTTCCTGTTCTTTGTTTGTGTAATAAAAAAAAATTAATTTACAAACAGTGTGAGAGAAGTGGGAAGGGAGAAACAAAGTCAGCTTGTCTATGAAAGCATAGAAGTGTTGCCCATCCAAAGGTTTTTGAATGGCTGCCTTTTGTTCTTGGTACCCACCTCCTGGAACATTTGGGGAAGGGGGATTGGGAACAGGGTGATGCTTGCAGGCCATTGTGTAGGGACTGCAAAGGGAGTCTAGCCTCAAACTGTTTTTCTTGAAGTTCAGCCAGCTGCTTCAACATGTCTCGTCCGTCATAATCCACAGCATCTCATCCTGTGTGGCAAGCTCAAGCTCCTGAGAGCAGGAGAGCATCCCCATGGTCAGTTTTTCTGACCATGAAATCCTCCAGGCTCTGAGCTCAGTGTCATCTGTCCCAGAGGCATTCATTATCTCATTGAACATGTCATCATGTGTTCTATTTCTGCCGTCTAATCTGCTGTAGCCTCTCTGCTGGTGTGGAGGATGTGCTGAAGGCCAAGCTTTCCCCAGTAAGGCATGCAAAGCACAAACCCTGGGTCTAGTGCAAGGTTGCTATTTAACACTAAAGTGCAAGCCAGAACATAATCAGAATCCCTAGCTATTCAACAAACTGGTTTGCTGTTCCAGCCATGGTGAGTATCGCCTAGAGGCATGGGCAACAGGCCCTGTGCTGCAACTTGTGGGAAACCTGCATCAGGAGCACAAGTGAGCAGGTGGACAATGGGGCCCCCCTCACCTCCCTGCAACATGGATGCTGCTTTGAGACCAGGGACCAGCATTAAGCCTCCCAGATTGCAGTCTTTGGCAGTTCAGGAGGGAGAGTGATGTTGCAGCCATGAAAACACAGGAAGCCCACCCCTTCCGTTAATGCTGCTGGTAGCAGTCGCCCTGGGTATGCAGATTCTGAGGTCCACGCTGATCCCTGCCACCTAAACCACCAGCATGTTAGGGAAAGTAGTTGAGAGGCCTGGAAATCACCTTAATTCTGACCTAGTGATCTCACTGGGGCGGGGGGAGAGAAAATGAGAATGTGTGTGGGGCAAGGGGAACCATTCAAAGTTAGTTTTCAGTAATTTTGAACACCAGTTCTAATGTGCTCTTTCTATGGTTTATTGCATGGCATTGCTACAGTGCAGAATTAAGTTTGTTTAGGTGCCTAACTGTATTTCCATATCTTAACATGTTTTTGAGTTTTTCAGGTTTAAACTTAGCTCTGAATTTCCTGCATTTGTAGTGCTAGGTTTTGGGATGACCTGGCTGTGTAAAATATTTCTACTTTTTTAGATTATTGATATGTGCTCACCATTAATTCAAGTTTAATGTGTGTCTTGAATTTACTTTTGAGAATCACGTGCTGGAGTCTTGGTGAAATTTCTCTCTTATAAAGCGGTCTTCTCAATGAAATACCTAGAGAACCATTGCCTAAGAAAGAAATTTGAGTTTTTGATGGAGTTAACATAAGACAGCCATACTGGGTCAGACCAATGGTCCATCTAGCCCAGTATCCTGTCTTCTGACATTGGCCAATGCTAGGTGCTTCAGAGGGAACAAACACAACAGGCAATCATCAATCCATCCCCTGTCATCCACTCTCAGCTTCTGGCAAACCATGACCAGGGACACTTAAAGCATGGTGTTGCGCCCCTGACCATCCTGCCTCATAGCCATTGATGGACCAATCCTCCATTAACTTATCTAGTTCTTTTTAAAATCCTTTTTATGGTTTTAGCCTTCACTGAGTTAAGAACAGATCACTACCTCCTCTCCCTTCCTTTTATTATAAGGAACAGTGAAGTGGCTGCTCTGAAAAAAGTATCTTCTTGGCATTATTAAAGGCCATGAAAGAGGAGGTCCTTTCAAACAGTGCCCTATATGCAGTAATAGTTTTCTGGTGCCCTCCTTCTGTGGCTCTTGAGAAGTCTACTGATCTGATCTCTGAGCAAAGCTTTGATCCCAAGAGTGCTTCCCATGCTCGGAGACTCCAGTTAGGCTTTGGGAGTATTGAACAAAAATACTTGAGTCCCTAGGCTTTCTCCTAGCATAGAGATTTTTGAATAGTTGGCTGTCTTTTTTTTGTTTTTTTGAAGAAGGGAACATAGTACCTCCCAGTGAGGACATGGGAAAGAATAGAGAAATACTGTTGAATAAACATTAAGTCAAGAAGATTGTACTGCTTGTTGTGACAGACTATATCCACCTCAGGGAATGATTTTGTGGCACTGTGATGCCATTGGTTGAAATGGCTCTTCAGTTTTGAGGTGTCACTGACATACAGTACATCGGTGTTTAAAGATTAACTTCTTTAGCACCACAATTCAGTCTGTGCTAACTTGCACAATAAGGAACTTTGCACTTTCAGTTCATTATTCAAAACGTAACCAAGATTATGACTGGCTAAACCCTGAGCATATGGGCAAGATTCACCTCCCATATAGTACAGAAAATTCTTTCCTAGGTAACTCAGATCCCACCCCATCTAACATTCCATCACAGGCCATTAGGCCTATTTAGCATGAATATTTAATTACCAAAATCATGTTATCCCATCATACCATCTCCTCCATAAACTTATAGAGTTTAATCTTAAAACCAGATAGATCTTTTGCCCCCACTGCTTCCCTGGGAAGGCTATTCCAAAACTTCACTCCTCTGATGGTTAGAAACCTTCGTCTAATTTCAAGTCTAAACTTCCTGATGGCCAGTTTATATCCATTTGTTCTTGAGTCCTCGTTGGTACTGAGCTTAAATAATTCCTCTCCCTCTCCGGTATTTATCCCTCTGATATATTTATACAGAGCAATCATATCTCCCCTCAACCTTCTTCTAGTTAGGCTAAACAAGCCAAGCTCCTTGAGTCTCCTGTCATAAGACAAGTTTTCCATTTCTCGAATCATCTTAGTAGCCCTTCTCTATACCTTTTCCAGTTTGAATTCATCCTTCTTAAACATGGGAGAACAGAACTGTGCACAGTATTCCAGGTGAGGTCTCACCAGTGCCTTGTATAACAGTACTAACATCTCCTTATCTCTACTGGAAATACCTCGCCTGATGCATCCCAAGACTGCATTAGCTTTTTTCACAGCCGTATCACATTGGCGGCTCATAGTCATCCTATGATCAAAAAATACTCCGAGGTCCTTCTCCTCCTCTGTTACTTCTAATTGATGCATCCCCAGTTTATAACTAAAATTCTTGTTGTTAATCCCTAAATGCATGACCTTGCACTTTTCACTGTTAAATTTCATCCTATTACTATTACTCCAGTTTACAAGGTCATCCAGATCCTCGTGTATGATATCCCGATCCTTCTCTGAATTGGCAATACCTCCCAGCTTTGTATCATCCGCAAACTTTATTAGCACACTCCCACTTTTTGTGCCGAGGTCAGTAATAAAAAGATTGGTCCCCAAAATGATTCTTGAGGAATTCCACTGGTAACCTCCAGCTACAGATGTCAAACTGGCCTATAGTTACCCGGCTGACTTTTTTTTTCCCTTTCTTAAAAACAGGAACTATGTTAACAATTCTCCAATCATACGGTACAGCCCCTGAGTTTACAGATTCATTAAAAATTCTTGCTAATGGGCTTGCAATTTCATGTGCCAATTCCTTTAATATTCTTGGATGAAAATTATCAGGGCCCCCCGATTTAGTCCCATTAAGATGTTTGAGTTTCGCTTCTACCTCCATATCCTCATTCCCATTTCTCATGCTACCATTATCCCCAAGATCCTCTTTAGCCTTATTAAAGACTGAGGCAAAGTATTTGTTTAGATATTGGGCCATGCCTAGATTATCCTTGACCTGCACTCCATCCTCAGTGTTTAGCGGTCCCACTTCTTCTTTCTTTGCTTTTTTCTTATTTATATGGCTATAGAACCTTTTACTATTGGTTTTAATTCCCTTTGCAACATCCAACTCTACTTGACTTTTAGCCTTTTTCTCACTCTATCCCTACATGTTCTGACCTCAATAAGGTAGCTTTCCTTGCTGATCCCTCCCACCTTCCATTCCCTGTATGCTTTCTGCTTTTTCTTAATCGCCTCTCTAAGATGCTTGCTCATCCAGCTTGGTCTACAATTCCTACCTATGAATTTTTTCCCCTTTCTTGGGATGCAGGCTTCTGATAGCTTCTGCAGCTTTGATTTAAAGTAATCCCAGGCCTCCTCTACCTTTAGATCCATAAGTTCTTCAGTCCAATCCACTTCCCTAACTAATTTCCTTAATTTTTGAAAGTCAGCCCTTTTGAAATCAAAAACCCTAGTTGCAGATTTATTTTTGTAAATCCTTCTTGGTCAGTTTGAACTGAATTAGCTCATGATCACTTAAACCAAAATTATCCCCTACAACCATTTCTTCTATGAGGTCCTCGCTACTCACCAAAACCAAATCTAAAATGGCATCCCCTCTAGTCGGTTCAGCAACTACTTGGTGAAGGAATCCATCAGCTATCGCATCTAGGAAAATCTGAGCCCTATTATTATTACTATCACTGGTCCTCCAGTCTATATCTGGGAAGTTAAAGTCTGCCATGATCACGCAGTTTCCATTAATATTTACTTTATTAAAAACATTAAAAAGGGCTCTATCCATATCCAAATTAGATCCCGGCGGTCTATAGCACACCCCAAGCACTATCCCAGGGGAGGCTCTAATAGTTTTCTTCCCCAATGCAATTTTTGCCCAGACGGACTCTGTCTTATCCGTTCCATTGCTTCTTATTTCTTTACATTCTACCTCATCATTGATATACAATGTTGCTACTCCACCACCTTTACCTTCATTTCTGTCTTTCCTAAACAGCACATACCCTTCAATACCTGTAGTCCGGTCATGACTACTATTCCATCATGTTTCTGTTATCCCTATAATATCTGGTTTCACTTCCTGCACCAGTAACTCTAGTTCCTCCATTTTGTTACCTAGGCTCCTTGCATTGGTGTACAAACATCTTAATTTTTGCTGTTTGGCCTCGCTCATATTCTTTACCCAATTAGGCACGGTCATTCTACAGCCATTATAATCTATTAGACTGGTATCCACACTGCCCTTCCTCCTTATATACATTCTCCTACTTACGGCTGTATCCTTTCTTACTTTGTATTCTTCCCTCTCAATGCTAAAGTCCGTCGTGGAGATTACCTGCACATCTCCCAACCATCTCCCCAAATTCCTAGTTTAAAGCTCTCTTTATCAGTTGTGCCAACCTCCATCCTAGAAGTCTATTTCCTTCCCTACTCAGATGAAGTCCATCCCAAGAGAACTGTCCTCTGTCCATGAATGCCTCCCAGTGGCATACATCCCAAAGCCCTCCTTATAGCACCACTGCCTAAGCCATCTGTTGATAGTCATAATCTTGTCGCACCTTTGTTTCCCTTCTCTAGGAACAGGCAGAATCCCACTAAAGATCACCTGAGCCTCGATTTCCTTAAGCATCTTCCCCAGCTTAGCATAGTCTCCCTTAATACTTTCCAGCGAGAATCTAGCCGTATCATTTGTTCCCACATGAAGGATAATTAGGGGATTCTTTCCCGCTCCCTTTAGGATCCTTTTCAACCTCTGGTCTACATCCCATATCTTAGCACCTGGAAGACAGCACAACCTTCTATTCTCTGGATCAGCTCTGGTTACAGGCCTGTCTATTCTTCTCAGTAAAGAGTCCCCGATCACATAGACTTGCTTTTTCCTGGTGATGGTGCTATTCTCCAGTCTATCACCTGTCCCTCTGGCTGCAAGTTCTTTCCATTCCTATTCTCCCTTGTAATCCTCTTCAACCTGTATCCTCCTGGGGCTCATATTTGGTGTAGTCTCCATTGACTCTTCCCCTTTTCCTATAGGACTAGCTGCTCTTCTCTTCTTCCTTACCCTTCCATCTTCAGTGACTACCTGCTGAGCCCCTTCTTCATTTTCCAACTCTGCAAACCTGTTCTTGAGCTAAAAGAAAAGGAGTACTTGTGGCATCTTAGAGACTAACAAATTTATTTTAGCATAAGCTTTCATGAGCTACAGCTCACTTCATCTGCTACTCTGAATCCTGTGACTTGGTATCAGTCAGCCAGTTTTTAAGCCATTTAATAGGTAACTGAACAGGGAACCATCATCAAGCAGGTGTTTTCCAGAGCGGTCGCTGTAGCATAGGGCCAAGGATCAATTCCTATTTGATAAAAATGTTAATGACCCAGAAGAAATCCTAAAATCATCACTGGTAATATTTGTAGATGACCCAACAATCAGAGAGTGGTAAATAATGAAGATGACAGGTCAGTGGTGCACGGTGATCTGTATTGCTTGGTAAACTGAGTGCAAACAAACAATGTTCTTTAATATGACCAAATCTAAAGTATGCATCTTGAAACTAAAAATGCAGGCCATGCTTACAGGATGGAAATCAGTGACTGAAAAGGACATAGGGTCGTGGCAGATAATCAGCTGAATATGAACTCCCAGCATGAAGCTGTTCTTGGATGTATAATGAGAGGAATTTTCAGTCAAAGTAAGTAAGCTATATTACCTCTGTATTTGGTGCTAGTGCCACCGCTGCTGGAATACTGTGTCCGGTTCTGCTGTCAACAATTAAAGACGGATGTTGCTAAATTGGAGAATGTTCAGAGAAGAGCCACACAAATGATTATAGGGTTGGAAAACCTGCCTTATAGTGATTTGAACTCCTTGAGTCTGTCTATTTACTTTTATCAAAGAAAAGGTTGAGGGGTGACTTGATCACAGTTCATGAATACCACATAGGGAATAAGAAAAGGAGTACTTGTGGCACCTTAGACTCTAAGGTGCCACAAGTACTCCTTTTCTTTTTGCGAATAGAGACTAACACGGCTGCTACTCTGAAACCTGCAAGAGGGAATAGAAATTGGATAACAGGACTCTACAGTGACAAAGGTATAACAAGACCCAATGGCTGGAACTGAAGCTAGACAAATTCAGATGGGAAATAAGGTGTGAATTTTTAACAGGTGAGGATAATGAACCATTGAAACAGTTTACCAAGGGCTGTGATTGGTAATCCATCGCTGGAAACTTTTTTTTTTTTAATCCAAACTAGATATTCTTCTCCCTGCCCCCCCCCCACCAAAAAAAAGATGCTTTAGTTCAAATAATTCAAGGAAGTCCTATGGCCTGTGTTATACAGGAGATCAGGCTAGATGGTCACAATGGTTCCTTCTGGCCTTATCTATGAATCCAGAATCTAGGATGCTCAAATCTGCCTTTCTGGGCTACAGAGAATACTGACTGATAGAAAAGGGCAGGATAACTCCCCCTCTTCCCCCGCCCCCATCCCAGCAGAAGTTCATCTCTTCCCTCCACCCAAAGAAATAAACTGGTCAAGAGTAACAGGCCTAGTTGAGAGAAGTCGAGGAAGTTCTTAATATCATGACTGCTGCAGAGGAGTCCTTGTCCATCTTCCCTACCTAACACAACTGTAGAACTGTCATGCTGCTCTTCCACTTGTATTCTAATGGCCATATTTTTCTGTTTATATTTAATATTCGGTTTTGGAAATCAGCGTGGGTGAGACACTCACAAGCAGATCAGTGGGCTTAAAGGCTTTTTAGGAAAGTTGTTGGGCTAACTACAGGATCAAATTAGAGCTCAAGGAATATTTTTGGGTGATCCCATTTTTCCTATGACTAGAACTTGTATCTTTCAGAGGGCCTCTTGCTTGCAACTATGTATACTTGTTTATATTCTCTGGTATCTGTTACTATTCTTTTTGAGAGTTTCCATATTTTTAACTTTAAGTATTACTTTTAAAATATAGAATAACAAATCTCTAATAGAGGAAAGAATTAGCACCTGGATAGTCCTCATAATTGTATCCACAGCATTGATCTGTAGTACAATTCGTGCTTAGCAAATATATGGAAAACATGTTTTCATTAGCTGGGGTTTACTGAGTTAGCAAAGTCACATGTTTTGGCATCCCTTACCCTTAAATTTCAAGCAGGACAATAGAGGAAGTTGTTGACTTCAACAATTGTATTTCGCTTCTCCCCTTGTGTTTGCAAATCATAACAATATTGTCCCTGAATGTTCAGAAACACCCAGCAATATATCCCAAAAGCACAACGCCTCTCTGGCTAAGGAGTTCAGGCATGCAGTTTAGCAAACATGTCACTTTATAAAATAAGTTATTTTGGGTACCATTGGATGAGGGGTTGTTTTAAACCTTTTATTAAACTTCTACAGAATTTCTGCATTGTATTTAAACAATGAACTTTAAGTTAGATAGACCATTTAGCAATTCATTTGTGTACTTCATTAAATAGTCTGGAAGTTTAAATACTCAGAATTGTAGAAGGAAGGCCAGATTATCTCCATTTCCCCCCCCCCCCTCTTAAATGGAGAGAAGCCATAGATATTCTATGACTTCCTTTTACAAAGGAGCACTTGTCAGGCTATCAAATGTCCTTATTCGTGATAATCTACAAAGTTAGTCAATCATTAAAATACTCAGTTTGAATATTTACTTAGCCTCTTACTTACTTCGGCTAATGAAAATATACTAGCAGTTTCACTCTTGCAGCAATGTTTGGACTGTAAACATGCCAAGCAAATATTTAATTCCATTGGAAAAATCTGAAAGTACATTTTTATTAGGTTTTTGTAAAACTGCTTATTAAAGAATGCAGTCTAAATTTTTAGGCTGGGCTATAGTCTAGCCTCTTTTTTGGAAGCCAACTATACAAAGCATCAATGGAGAAATTGTCCTGCATTACAAGGAAAGGACAGTTCTTCAGCAGATTGTAGCTGGATCTGCAAAGCCCAGTTATTTTATTTTAAGAAAAATGTTGGAATCTCCAACTTCAGAGGATGAATATTAGCCGTAACCATGGGGATGATTGTTAGTATTCTCTGAGACTGTTCGTAGAATGACCCATTTTCTGCATCCCATCAGTGTTTTTTTGCTTACAGAGAACAAATGTTTAAAATGTTAGAATTTTCTAGAGGAAAACAGTGGTAACAATTTATGCTCCCCTGAATCCACCAATCTGGGATTGATGTGTTGCATTCTGATCTGTTTAATGAGAGCTTCACAGATGCAGAAGTGTAATATTTGCCTACCTCTCTTAGAAAGCGTAATACATGCTGTGAAGCATGAGGGTTCATAGGCAATTGCCTGATGCATATTAGTGTGTAATTGTTTGAGCATTTTACACTTCTCTAGCATCTACTACTAGCCATTGGAGAAAATCCACTGGATTGGATGGACCTTGAGGCTGATCCAGTGTAACTAGTCCTCTTCCTTGTCACCTCCCTCAACTTCCAGTTATTTTTCCTACTGCTTATAGCAGGGGTGGCCAACCTGAGCCAGAAAAGGTGCCAGAATTTACCACTGTACATTGCCAAAGAGTCATAGTAATACGTCAGCAGCCCCCCCTGCTCCCAGTGCATCCTGCCCACTGGCAGCCCCACCCATCAGTACATCCCCCTCCCTCCCCGCACCTCCCAATCAGCTGTTTCGTGGTGTGCAGGAGGCTCTGGGGGGGCAGGGGGAAGGAGCAAGGGCATAGCAGGCTCGGGAGGGAGTGGGAGGGGGTGGAGTGGGGGCAGGGCCTGTGGCAGAGCCAGGGGTTGAGCAGTGAGCACCCCCTGGCACATTGGAAAGTTGGCACCTGTAGCTCCAGCCCCAGAGTCGGTACCTATACAAGAATCCTCATGTTAACTTCTGAAGAGTCGCATGTGGCTCTGGAGCCACTGATTATGAATCAAGGGTGGACAGACATTCACCATCTCCATAATCCTTCATTGGGCAGCATCACCCCCAACACAACAGATGATGTGGTAGATGCTTGACCAGAAAGCTGTGAAAGATGGAAAAAAAATGTTCACTTTTTTTAGTCTACCCAAAACCTTGATACGAAATTATAAGATTACCACCCTTCTAGAAGTCTCATGTTTCTCAGGATAGTTGTGAAAAAAACTTAGCACAGATGAACTTGCACTAGAATGAATATATATATATATATGTGTGTGTATATATATATATGTGTGTATGTATGTAAAATAATGCTCACTTAATATTCCTGTCGAAATATTAAGTAAACTTATAGTTGTTACTGTCTTTATTTGGCTAAAGTTCAAGGTAAAATACTAGTATGCCTAGAAATGAGAATTGGAGAAGAGCTATTATATTAGCAGGCCATCCTCTCCAGTACACACCTTACCACTTTAGAATTGTTCATATCTAAAGCGTCTTGTGGCTTTTTACCCAACCTTTTATGCAGTGCTTATTAAGATTATCTCTAGGTAGGCAGTAGATAAATGTAGTAGAATTGTTCATACTATTTTCTCTTGCCATGTTGGACAAGCAGAGATACTATGGTGCTGGCTATGATACAAAAACAATGATAAAAAGCTTGGTGAACTCAGCTGGCAGGGTGGAGGAATAGTTTAGTTTTCCTGAGTCAAATGTTTTACAAAGTTAGCATAATATGCTGACTCTGTCCTCCTTTACATTTAAGAAGCCATGTGGTTTGTTCATAACATTCTAGTTTTACACAGGGACCTTCACTGCCAACAATTTACTATGCCTCTCTGCTTGCACTGCTTGAGGAAAGAAAGCCAGCTGTTTTAATGCCTAAACTGCTGGAATGCCAGGTAAAATGTAAACCAAACTCATCGCTTCTAAAAGTATAACTAAGATTTAATATTATTGAACAGAACTGGAACAAAGTAATTCTAACATTGAAATTTGGCCTGTGCTACTTATTGGTATATTTAAAATAAAATAAATATACTGCTTTGTTAAATGGAAGCTGCATGAAATGTAAGTTGTTTTTGTTTGTTTGTTTTTGTTTTTTTGAGCCCTAGACACTAGTAAAATTTTCATAATCCAGTAGAAGCTCAGTTACGACACCTCGGGAATGGAAGTTGTTCATAACTCCTGAACAAAATGTTATGGTTGTTTCAAAAGTTTACAACTGAATGCTAACTTACTATAGCTTTGAAACTTTACTATGCAGAAGGAAAATGCTGCCTTTAACTATCTTAATTTAAATGAAACAAGCACCAACAGTTTCCTTATCTTGTCAAATCTTTTTTAAACTTTTCCCTTTTTTTAGTAGTTTACGTTAAACACAGTACTGTATTTTTTTATATATATATGCTCCCTGATTGCATACATCTGGTCTCAAATAAGGGAGGGTGTGTGGGTGTGTGTGTGAGGTGGATTGTGTAACTGAGGTTTTACTGCATTTAAAAATGGGCACACACACTGTCTTTCAAATAATTACTTCTGAAGTGATACCACTATAGGTTTCAGAGTAGCAGCCGTGTTAGTCTGTATCCGCAAAAAGAAAAGGAGTACTTGTGGCACCTTAGAGACTAACAAATTTATTTGAGCATAAGCTTTTGTGAGCTACAGCTCACTTCATCAGATGCATAGTGAGCTGTAGCTCACGAAAGCTTATGCTCAAATAAATTTGTTAGTCTCTAAGGTGCCACAAGTACTCTTTTTCTTTTTGCGGATACCACTATAGTAACTCTTCTCAGCTATTAAGTTTTATGATGTTTCTAGAAAACTTGCAACTTTCCCCATTGTTTGCTGGCCCTACCTAGAGTTGCCAGGCATCCTGTTTTCGACCGGAACGCCAAGTCAGAAAGGGACTGTGGTGGCTCCCGTCAGCGACGCTGACCAGGCCGTTAAACCCTTTGCGCTGCCAACTGGACTTTTAAGGCAGGTTCCCTGACTGCCCTGGTTCCCCGCAGTTCCCAGAAGCGGCCAGCATGTCTGGCTCCTAGGCACAGGGGCTCCATGCGGTGCTCCCATCCCAAGCGCTGGCTCTCCTGCTCCCATTGTCCAGAAACCGCGGCCAGTGGGAGCTGTGGGATGGTGCCTGCCACCATGGGCAGCATGCAGAGTCCCTTGGCCCCCACACCTATGAGCCAGCTGTGCCAACCACTTCTGGGAGCCTGCCTTAGTCCCGCTGTGCTGCTGACTGGGAGCTGCCTGAGGTAAGTGCTGCCTGGCCGGAGCACGCACCCTGAACCCCCTCCCACACCCCTGCCCTGCGTCGGAATCCTGTCCTGCACCCCGAACCCCTCATCCCTGGCCCCACTGGAGCCCACACCCCAATCCCCTTGGCCCCAGCCCTGAGTCCCCTCCTGCATCCAGTCCACACTCCCGGCCAGAGCCGGAGCCCCCTCCCACACCCTGAATCCCTCATTGCTGGCCCCACCCCGGAGCCCACACTCCCAGCCAGAGCCCGCACTCCCTCCTGCACCTCAACCCACTGCCCCAACCCGAAAGTGAGTGACGGTGGGGGAGAGCGAGTGGGGAGGAAGGGAGGGAGGGAGTGAAGGGCAGGGCCTCAGGGCAGGGTGTGTGGCAAGGGTGTTCAGTTTTGTTTCAGTTAGAAAGTTGGCAACCCTAGCTAGCCCCAAAGGCAAGAAATTAAAGTACTTGGTATTCCTGTTTTCTGATTTCCACATGCCATGGGGCGGGGAGAAGAGCAGAGCATGATTCAGAGGAATTAATCTCTCCCTACAGCCTTCAGATTCAGTAAAATGAAACCAGTGATCTCTAAACCAGTGACCTGTTATAACCTGGAATCTTTGTAAGGAAGAACCCCCCTGGTTCTGTAAATGAGCATTAACCTCTTGTCCTGGCAAACTTTATTCTTGTATTAATCTTCATGTCACTGCAAAGATAACTTTTGGGGAGAGGAGGAAGCAGGATTATTATAAAATAAACTAGTTGTGTTTATACTTAAGTCTTGCAAAAGACCTCACTATGAAGATAGTATTTTTGTGCTAGATTTGCATTTGGAGTTGAATTGCAGCAGTGAGGGAAGGCCATTGTAATCCTTAATCATCAAGCAGGTGGTGTTGGGTTTTTAGTCATCCTGTCTTGTCCCAGTGGATAAAACCTGTCCATGCCATGGTCACTTGTCTTGATTATTGTTACTGCTTTCTCTGATACCAAGATTGTACTGGAAAGAGACAGGAAAAATGCAGCTGTTAACATTTTTCTTCTTTGTTCAACAGAGATCCTAGAAATCTATTTGCTGTGGAAAAACATGGAATTTACATTTTAACAGAAAACCATTTAGGTTTTTACATTTTGTGAAAAAATAAACTGGATTATACTGTGTTTGTTTGTTTTTTTTATCCAGCTCTCCATATTAACTGACCCAGTGCTGACAGCCTGAGCCCAGAACATAGAAGTATTTGGTATATGTAAGAAATACAAATTGCAATTCTATTAATTTTATTTTACTATGATTGATGGCACTGGTAGGCTTTGACCTTGCTTAAAAATTGTAACAATATCAATAAAACATTGTGTTCCAGTGATGATGTATAGAGAGCACATGTGCTAGGGAAACTCAAGTTCAGCATTTCATTTTAATCACAGAAAAACATGGATTTTTATGAGGGTTTTATTGGATAATTTTGGGGGGGGGCAGGATTATCACATAAAACCAGGATCCCTTGTCAATCACAGCCTGTCACTCCATTCTTTGAATCTGACTCCCCCTTGCCATCCATATCAAGTTTAATCATCTTAGTCTCACATTCGGGGTCTTGCTCAAATGTATCCTGGCCTAACTCTCTGATTTCATCTTCTCCTTATCCCTTTCACTCTGCCAATGATACCAGCCCCCACCTCATCCTTCTCCCACTTGCATGTTGATCCTGCCCCTGTGCATGGAAAAACATTCTAACCGGATAAACTAAGTACCACTCGGGCTTCCTTCAGATGCCTTCTAAATATCTTCTACTTCAGAGAGAATTCCATGAATATTATAAAGGTGTGTCTCTGCTGCAAAGAAAAACCCATAGTGCAGAGTCTGAACCCAGATCAATTGATTTGCACTCATGGGGCTTGGGCTGCAGGGCTAAAAAGAGCAGTGTTGACATCTGGCCTTGGGCTGGAGCCTGGGCTTTGAAACCTAGTGAGGGGGAGCATCTTGGAGCCCCAAGGGCAGGGGTATGGGAGGGGGCTCTGGGCTGGGGCTGAGGGGTTTGGAGTGCAGGAGGGGTCTCTGGGCTGGGACAAGGGCACAGGCTGGCTTGCGGCGGCTCCCAGTCAGCAGCACAGCCAGGGGGCTAAGACAGGCTTCCTGCCTGTTCTGGCACTGTGGACCACGCTGTGCCCAGAAGCATCCAGCAGGCTCAGGTCCTAGGCAGAGGAGCAGCAGGCAGTGCTGCGCTGCTCTCACCTGCAGGCACACGTGGCCCCAGCTCCCACTGGCCACAGTTCCTGGCCAGTGGGAGTGCAGAGCCAGTGCTCTGGGTGAGGGCAGCGCATGGAGCCACATGGGGAGCCCCCGCACCTAGAGGCCGGACCTGTTAGCAGCTTCTGGGGCGCAGCGTAGTCTATGGTGCCAGGATAGAGCTGTGATTGGATGTCTTGGTGTTGCAGGGGGGAAGAGGTAAGCATTAGGGACATGACATATTCAAAGTTCAATATTTCAATATTGAACTTCAAAAGTTTCTTTCCAGGTGAGTGACTTTTTTACATTTCTGCTTAAATTTGTTACAGGAAAGACTATCAAGTTTTTCCTATCAGAATGCTCCACTTTTTTTTTTTTTTTTAAACTCTTGGGTATTCAGATTTGTTAAGTAAACCATGGAAGTCAACATCTACCAACCTGTACAATAGATCATGTATTCAAAGTATTATGGAGATTTTGGGAGGAAACTGTGCGATAATGGATATTACTGTGTGCTTAGTGTAAATTACAATTGTGGATCTCATATTTAAAGCATAGTACTTTCTTCCATTGAGATCTCAGAGGGCCATTGTAGGTGTTTCAGGAAGTGGTATTTGGTGAGTCAGTACGTGGTGGTCTCATCTATCAGCATTGAACCTGTGTCCTGGAGAGTGGTGTTGGAGTATGCTGTGACATCTCTTAAATGGAACCTAAAGCTGACTTGACAAAAGGACTTGTGAATTACAGTAACTCCTCACTTAACGTTGTAGTTATGTTCCTGAAAAATGCAACTTTTGTGAAACTGTTAAACAAGTCCAGTTTTCCCATAAGATTTAATGTAAATGCGGGCTGTTAGGTTCCAAGGAAATTTTTTTGGAGCAGACAAAAGGCATTATATATTGTACAGTACTGTACTGTGGTTGGGAAGTGCTCCTGGCTTACCCCACACAGGCACAGCCCACTGCAGGCAAGGACACTAGAAAGCACCTTTGCAGCAGCAGAGGCAGCTTACGTGGAGAAGAACAGGCACCGACTTTGCTGGGAGATGCTCCAGGCCCGCCTCTTCCCGTCCCCACTCCACTCCAGGCCCACCTCTTCCCACCCTCACCCCCATTCCACCTCTCTCCTGAGCACGCCTCATCCCCACTCCTTCCCCCCCCCCACACCCTCCGGAAAGTCCTAAGAGCCACCAAACAGCTGTTTGGCAGCGCTTAGGACTTTCTGGGAGGGAGGGGGAAGGAGCGGAGATGCAGCACTTCCCCACTCCTAGGGAGCATTGCACAACTTTAAACAAGCACGTTCCCTAATTGAGCAGCGACTTAACTTTGAAGCAACGTTAAACGGGAGGATGTTAAGTGAGAAGTTAGTGTACTGAGTCTTGTACCTAGTACTCTGGCCAAAGCCTAAATATAGTAATTACACTTAAATTTTTCTCCTGCAAGTCATCTAAGCAAATTTAAATAACCTTCAACTCATGCCCTAAACTGTAGAGTAATGTTTCAGTGCCATTAAACAGCAGCTGCATTTTAATGATGTGTGATGTGAAGCTTGTTAGCTGTTTTTAAAGTGCTTTGGGATAAAAGGCCCTATACTGGGCAGGGGTGCTGGTAGTGAAGAAAATGTTTGTTTAGTATATACATTCCAAAGGGTGGTGGCATCTTGACACCTATTGCTTAGATATCTAATGGTTTGCACGTCACTTCTTTGTTGCAGATTAATCAGCCACTCGATGGGGATTAACAGTGGAGCACCTTTTTGTGTCGCCTTTCCACCTCTACGTAGCAAGAATAACAACTTCAGCACTTTGTCAATAATAATTATGAAACTGATATTAACTGAATGGCAATTATGGATTTTTAACTCTAATTCACAGTAAACTAGCAAGCCATATGTTGAAATTCCTACTAAGTAGCTTCCTGTTCTTTGTTTCATACCTATCTGTACAAGGTGGAATATAAGCATTACTTGCATCAGGAACATAACAGAAGTTGAAAGAGAAGACATCTTAGAGAGATGATAGTATTATTTATAGAGCTATAATAAATATATATTTTTATGGTAATGAAAATGGCTCCCCAGAATGCTGACTCAGAATCTATGCAAGTTCAAGAGCTACCTGTGACAGATCTTCAGAAACCAGCAAACAAAGAGAATGAGAGTAGGGAGGAGACTATTAGTGAAGGATCCATAAACCGGATACCAATACGCCTGTGGGTGATGCATGGCGCAGTGATGTTTGGCAGAGAATTCTGTTATGCCATGGAAACAGCATTGGTAACCCCGGTATTGTTGCAAATTGGTAAGTACATTTTTTTCGTGTTTAATTTACTGTTTTAAACAAAGCCATTGCTTGTTCTTAATGTTTTTTGGCTAATGCCATAGGAAAAAGTTTCATAGTAGCAGCCGTGTTAGTCTGTATTCGCAAAAAGAAAAGGAGTACTTGTGGCACCTTAGAGACTAACAAATTTATTTGAGCATAAGCTTTCGTGAGCTACAGCTCACTTCATCGGATGCGTTCAGTGAAAAATACAGTGGGGAGATTTATATACATAGAGAATATGAAACAATGGATGTTACCATACACACTGTAACCACAGTGATCACTTAAGATGAGCTATTACCAGCAGGAGAGCGAGGGGAGGGGGGAGGGGAAACCTTTTGTAGTGATAATCAAGGTGGGCCATTTCCAGCAGTTGACAAGAACGTCTGAGGAACAGTGCGGGGGAAGAAGTGGTTTTGTTCTAGCTAGAGCAATAGGGTGTAAATTGGGAACATCTGAGTTCCATTCTTGGCTCTGCTACTGACTAATTGTGGCCTTTAACAAAATGTTAAACACCTTGAACTTGCATATATCATTTGTATAAAGGTTTTGCTCGTTACTTCTTAGGGTTACCTCTTATAGGAGATTTGAGGGAAAAGTACCAAGTATTTTTTGCTAATATTGTAAGTTGTCAGTACAAATATATAAAACCTATGTATCTTCAAATGTGTAAAGTTTTTAAAAATACACTGAGAACAAGTTGTATCAGATTATATCCAAATATCCATTTTAACATTGGACAAATATTGACTCCAGTGGACTTTACGTACAAACTTGTTTTCAGTAGTCTTGACACAAGAACTGGGAAATTTAATCAGGTTACTTTGCCCAAGAAAATGCCGAGACTATTGTGTGGATAGGCTTTGACCATATCTATTGAGCTATATAATATTGTATGTTCTATTTTGAGCTTCTAGTGAACCTTTTATCTTATCTTTAATTCAGTGAAGCTCTTGCTTGGTATCTTTCTTTTTTTATATGTTTAAAGATACAAAGCGATATTGTGCCAAGAACTTGCTTATGCAACAGGCAACTGGCACATGAGGAAAAGGAGAGTACTTATACCAAGTTCAGCCTCTCACTTACATTGTATATCATTCCAAATGTTAAACTATATTTCAACTTTTTATGCTGGAGTCTTAAAAATTCTCAAAATGAAGATAGAATGGATCCATGGCCAACATTAAGTTGTGAATGCATCCGATGAAGTGAGCAGTAGCTCACGAAAGCTTATGCTCAAATAAATTGGTCTCTAAGGTGCCACAAGTACTCCTTTTCTTTTTGCGAATACAGACTAACACGGCTGCTCCTCTGAAACTTGTCATTAAGTTGTGTCGCTCTGAAATAATATGCCATGGCTAATGTTAACTAAACATCTAACTGTTTTTGTTTGCTCAAATAAAGTTGCTGATCTACACTATTAGCATGTTTTAAAACTAGATTGCAATTTAGCTGCCAATAACTCTGTCCCTTAATTGGGTCAGTGTTGTTGGTACAGGATGTCCATAGGATTCCTGTTACCAACCAAGAGGGACAACAAGAAGTCCATTTAATGGACAGAACAACTTTGGCATCCTTGCTGCAGTCTACAGTGCATTGTGTAATAGAAATAAAATGGGGATTAAAATGAGTGTAGACAGTTCTGCTTCTTGCATATTAAGGAAGTGTTTGTGCCAGTTTCACAAATAATTGCTGGTCTCATTAAAGGACATGACTCTCCAGACTTTCTAACCAAAGGTGAAGGCCAGGTATTAAGTGTTTTAGATTAATAAACACTTCAGTATCCCTTGCAGTAGCAAGTGGTGAATGGGAAGAGGACAGAATTTGAGCAGGCTTAGTGGTGCCTGTGAATTATTTGTATGTAATATCTATATGCTTTAAAATACAGCTTAAAACAGTATTGCTTCATTACCAGACACTGCCACATTTGATCAAGTCCTACTTTGACCTTTCTATGTGGTTTGGAAACCTGAAGATTGGTTTGTGGAATCAGTGTCAGGTTAATGAGGCTATAATTTTGTGGATCGTATCA
This sequence comes from Dermochelys coriacea, assembly GCF_009764565.3. Classification (NCBI taxonomy): domain Eukaryota; kingdom Metazoa; phylum Chordata; order Testudines; family Dermochelyidae; genus Dermochelys; species Dermochelys coriacea. Next base: position 9,823,045 of record NC_050069.1, read on the forward strand.
TATACCCTCTTTAAATATTGGCACATTAGTTGTTGTTTTTTTCCAGTCCTGCATGAATTTATTAGATGTTTAATTCCCCCTCCCTCACAACTTCAAACCATTTTTTTTCCCTAGGCATGCCCCAACAGGTAATCTATATGGTAACCTGACAGCGCTGAATGGTTGTACAGTAATAGAAGATGTGAGTCAGTAACACTGTTTTCAGAGTAGCAGCCGTGTTAGTCTGTATTCGCAAAAAGAAAAGGAGTACTTGTGGCACCTTAGAGACTAACAAATTTATTAGAGCATAAGCTTTCGTGAGCTACAGTAGCTCACGAAAGCTTATGCTCTAATAAATTTGTTAGTCTCTAAGGTGCCACAAGTACTCCTTTTCTTTTAGTAACACTGTGTGGTTTTTTTCATAGGTTATTAACTTTATATTTCAGCATTTTATGATTAAAAGATGCAACTGAACTATTAAGCTATGTGCACATGCTGAAACTGAGTGACCATGTTATATCAAAAGTAAACAATCGTTGCTGAAGGAGAACCATGGCCTTGTCTAAATGGGCAGGGGAGGAGTAGGATGTAGTTTGTCTTCAGTTGACACTTGCTGTTTGCTGCACTATACAGAAGCCATACCAACAGCATGCACACAGGACAGCTCTGCCCTCTTTCAATTTGCATCATGTACATGCAGCATACTAAGCGCATGACTATCTGGGAAAAACAGACTCCAACGAGAGACTGCTGAATTGGAATTAATTTGCAAACTGGATACAATTAACTTAGGCTTGAATAGAGACTGGGAATGGATGAGTCATTACACAAAGTAAAACTATTTCCCCATGGTATTTCTCCCTCCCACCCCACCCCCCACTGTTCCTCTGATATTCTTGTTAACTGCTGGTATTAGCCTACCTTGCTTGTCACCATGAAAGGTTTTCCTCCTTTCCCCCCCCTGCTGCTGGTGATGGCTTATCTTAAGTGATCACTCTCCTTACAGTGTGTATGATAAACCCATTGTTTCATGTTCTCTGTGTGTGTGTATATAAATCTCTCCTCTGTTTTTTCCACCAAATGCATCCGATGAAGTGAGCTGTAGCTCACGAAAGCTTATGCTCTAATAAATTTGTTAGTCTCTAAGGTGCCACTGGTACTCCTTTTCTTTTCACAATCCTTTGCGTCACTGCTGAGCATTGTGTACTCTGGGTTTTTTCCTCAAACATTGTCAGATGCATATCAGAAACCTGTGGAATTCTGGGACTTGAGGCCAAACTCCAAAAAAAAAATCTGTGATTCCATTCTCTCCATCCCATGCTTCCTCTTTTTCTGGGCAGGCTAGTAAAGTGTTTTTTTGTTTTTTGGTTTTTTTTTTTTTTTTAATTGTTGGCTGCATTGCTTTGTGCTTGCAACCACAAATATACAGAGGTTGCTTGGGCTTTATTTGACTTCTTTAAACTGGGTAGCTTTAGTTTGGACTTTTGCCTGCTGCACCACCAAGCAGAAGGCATAGCAGCAGCAGCAGCTGCTCCTCCAGCAGTGACAGGAAGGGGGATGAGGAAGATGATGATGATGATGATGACAAAGCTGTTCCTGGAACAGCTTCATGCCGTGCTGTTTTCAGGGCTTGGGAAGCCAGCATCTGTTGATGGGAAAGGATCATTTAAAACACCTGGGATGCCAAGTAAGTGGTGAGAGAATTTCAGGATGGTGAAAGCAACCTTTTTTGGATATCTGTGCTGAAGTAGCTCCAGAGCTGCAATAGCAGCATACCAGCACAGTACCCCACTCTCCACTGCCATCTGGAAGCTAGCCACCTCTAAATGCTACCAGTCCATAGCCAACTAATTCAGCAGAAGGGAGATCAACTGCTGGAGCTATTGTCATGCAGGCATTTGACATCCATAAGGTACTGCTGCAGTCAGTTATAAAGGTTGGTAATGCTCAGGAGACTGTTGATGGCTTTGCACACATGGGGTTCCCAAACTGCACTGGGGCAATTGATGGAACCCACGTGCCTACAGTCTGCCCCCTGCACGAGGTCGGCTTCTAAACAAAGGGGTATTTCTCCATGGTCCTTAATGATTTGGTTGACTACCATGGTAGATTAACGTACACAAATGGAGGATAGTCTGGAAAGGCCATGATGCTAGGATCTTTTGGAACTCAGGCCTATTTACCTTAATGAATAAAGGACCGTTTGCCCTCAGGATCACTATGGGCATTAAGAGTGTGGAGATTGCTCAGGTTATCCCGGGAGACCTGGCTTATCCTCTGCTTCCCTGGCTAATGAAGTCATTCACAGACTGCTTGGATGGAAGGAAGGAATTATTTAACTGTCACATCACTAGTTTTAGAATGACAGTGGAGTGTGCATTTGGTTATCTGAAAGGAAGGTGGCACTGTTAATGGGCTAGGTTGGAAGCTGCAGGGGAAAAAAGCCTGAGATTATAGCTGCATGTTATATTTTGCACAACAATGTGAGAGCAAGGGGGAGAGAGAGCCTTGCCAGTGGGTGGGAAGCTGAGGTGCAGAGACTTGAGCAGCCAGCCAGGCACCCACTAGAAAATGGCAATTAACCCACAGGTTAATTCTGTGAGGGACATGTATTGCTGTTGCATGGAATTTCAGGCCTGAAAATGTACAGCTGTACATGTTTCCTCTTCTGCCTCTTGTTCTTCTGTCTTCCCGTGGGGAATATCAGGGCTCAAAGTTATCAGGGATGTTAGATAATCCTAGAATATCAGGGCTGGAAGGGACCTCAGGAGGTCATCTCGTCCAACCCCCTGCTCAAGACAGGACCAATCCCCAACTAAATCATCCCAGCCAGGGCTTTGTCGAGCCGGGCCTTAAAAACCTCAGATAGGAGATTCCACCACCTCCCTAGGTAACGCATTCCTGTGCTTCACCCTCCTAGTGAAAAGGTTTTTCCTAATATGCAACCTAAACCTCCCCCACTACAACTTGAGATCACTACTCCTTGTTCTCAGTGGTAGCAGATGACAGAACAGTCTAGATCCATCCTCTTTGGAACCCCTTTTCAGGTAGTTGAAAGCAGCTATCAAATCCCCCTCACTCTTCTCTTCCACAGACTAAACAATCCCAGTTCCCTCAGCCTCTCCTCATAAATCATGTGTTCCAGTCCCCTAATCATTTTTGTTGCCCTCCCCTGGGATGCTTTCCAATATTTTCCACATCCTCCTTGTAGTGTGGGGCCCAAAACTGGACACAGTACTCCAGATGAGGCCTCACCAATGTCGAATAGAGAGGAACAATCAGGTTCCTCAATCAGCTAGCAACGCCCCTACTTATACAGCCCAAAATGCCATTAGCCTTCTTGGCAACAAGGGCACACTGTTGACTCCTTTCCAGCTTCTCATCCACTGTAACCCCTAGGACCTTTTCTGCAGAACTGCTGCCTAGCCATTCGGTCCCTAGTTTGTAGCAGTGCATGGGAGTCTTCCATCCTAAGTGCAGGACTCTGTACTTGTCCTTGTTGAACCTCATCAGATTTCTTTTGGCCCAATCCTCTAATTTGTCTAGGTGCCTCTGTATCCTATCCCTACCCTCCAGCGTATCTACCACTCCTCCGAGTTTAGTGTCATCTGCAAACTTGTTGAGGGTGCAGTCCATGCCTCTTCCAGATCATTAATGAAGATATTGAACAAAACCAACCCCAGGACCGACCCTTGGGGCACTCCGCTTGATACCAGATGGGCTGCCAACTAGATATGGAGCTATTGATCACTACCCGTTGAGCCCGACTATCTAGCCAGCTTTCTATTCACCTTATAGTCCATTCATCCAGCCCATACTTTTAACTTGCTGGCAAGAATACTGTGGGAGACCATATCAAAAGCTTTGCTAAAGTCAAGGAATAACACGTCCACTGCTTTCCCCTCATCCGCATAGTTATGTAGTCATAGAAGGCAATTAGATTAGTCAGGCATGACTTGCCCTTGGTGAATCCATGCTGACTGTTCCTGATCACTTTCCTCTCCGCTAAGTGCTTCAGAATTGATTTCTTGAGGACCTGCTCCATGATTTTTCCAGGGACTGAGGTGAGGCTGACTGGCCTGTAGTTCCCTGGATTCTCCTTCCCGTTTTTAAAGATGGGCACTACATTAGCCTTTTTCCAGACGTCCAGGACCTCCCCCGATCACCCTGAGTTTTAAAAGTTAATGGCCAATGGTTCTGCAATCACATCCGCCAACTCCTTTAGCACTCTCGGATGATGACTTGAAAGAGCTGGGCTCCCAGGTACAATTGTTCTCCCTGCCCTGACCTTGGCCCAGAAGGGAATAGTATTTGGAAGCACTGCTGTAGGGGCATAGCAGGTAACATATGCCAATTTTCCTAGTACCCTGTGTCCAGGAGAACATGGTTATGTCCTGGTTGAGAACACTGAATTGTATGTACATCCTCTAGTAGCAAATGCTGTAGCAAAGCATTCTGCTTCTGTATTGCCTCAATGCGTTGCCCCTGCATGTCCCTGTCTCTCACTACAGCGTCTCTTGCCATGACAGTGCGGTATCTGGCCACTTCATCTCTCACTCGCATTCTTGATAGCTCCCTGTGTCTTTCCTCTCTGATCTCCAACAACCAGCTCTCCCTTATTTTTCAGTTTTTTGGAGCGTATGCAGTAAGTTCTAACATTTCATCTCCAGTTTTTCATTTCTCCCCTCTCAGGTTAGCCAGCCATTGATAAAGGCCCTGTCCTTGAGGGTCAGGCAGTTGCAGGTGCTGTGGTTGGGGAAGTAGGAATCACTTGTGGGTTTTTGTCAATCCTTTTTTTTTAAAATATATATTTACGCCTCTCTGAGATTCTTCCCATTCTTGAGGGAACATCAGTTAGTAAGTGGGGTGCATGAGGAGGGCTAGATGGGGATTTTTGGATGTTCTGTGTATTCCATTTGGGTTTGCAGTTATGCCTGGGAGGCTGGGGGCGGGAGGAGCAGGAGAGGGATAGCATTGTTCCCCCTTCAACACTGCAGTCTATGGTGTGCCTTGGAGGCACTTCTGTGGTGTCAGAGGGATTAGCAGGAGCATCTGGGGGTGAACTGGATAGCAATCCCCCTGTTTCCTTTAGGCCAGGGGTCTCAAACTCCTGGCCCGCAGGCCATGTGCGGCCTGAGAACCTCCCCGCTGAGGCCCGCAGAGGAGAGACCTATGCTGCCAGCAATATCGGCTGCAGGTGCCGCCCCCCCTCCCCCAGCTCCCATTGGCTGGGGCAGAGATACCATCACTAGTTGCCAGGCAGGGTCAGCCATGGAGGCATCATCATGAGTTGCCAGGCAGAGTTGGCCATGGAGGCAGTGCCACTTTTTTCCACAATGAATACAAACAATTCAAAATGCAAATACCACTGTCTGATGCCCACTTTGCTGCAATCCTGAAGGTTTCAACTGCTCAGTCACTGAGGCCAAACATCTACAAACTAACAGAACTGAAGCATTGCCAGGTGTCTGGCAAACACTGAAAACTCTCCAGCAGGCGAATAATTGTATCAAGTTGTATGACAGTTTTATTATTTTTAAGAAATTCGAAATAAAAAATACAATATAAATGTTTTCTTTTCTGAACACCATCTTCAGTGACCTTATTGCCAGCTGGGAGGATTTGAGGTCTGGCACTGGCCCTAAGGTAAATTAGTTTGAAACCCCTGCTTTAGGCTTTCCTGACTCTTGATGACATTACAGTGAGGTGGGGGACTAGGAGGTAGAGAATAGGCTTATTCAAAAAGGCAAAGGGTGGACAGAATGCTCTGTGAAGTTTTTCACCAAGATGGTCTCCCTCCCCACCCCCCGCCAAGTGCTGCAGGAGTGGAAGGCAGTTGCAAGCTATGCCGGGGCAATAACTGTGTTGCTGTCCCACATAATGACCCAAAACAGAACAATTCCTTAGTTTCAGAGTAGCAGCCGTGTTAGTCTGTATTCGCAAAAATTTTTTTTTTTTTTTTTTTTTTGCAATTCCTTAGTGTTAGAGCAGAATCTAACCCCTGTAGACATGCAGGGAAAATAGATCAGGTTCTGCACTGATTGTTTGAAACCTTAACTGATCCCAGTCTTTCACTATGTAAACTTGTGCAAAGCCAGTAAGAGTTGTATAGCTGTGCCATCCCAAGGTAAACTTTTCCTGTATGAATGTGTACATCAGGGCATACATACTTCAGGAGGGAGCTGTAGTCTTAGTACCTTTACAGTCATGCAGTGCCCGTGTCCACCTCATGTCAACTGAGAATACTAACCAACCTTTTTTTCCTCTCATAATGATGGTCTTAAATTGTTGAACTTTGCAAAACTAAATGATTTAATTATTCAAATGTTGCGCAAGGGGAGGTGGAGTATAGGTTGTGGCTGCATCATGCTGTGTGGGCTGAGGGAGGCAGGGGCTAGAGACAAAGGGTCCTGGTTCACATCCACCAGAACTGGCTGCAGCCCTGGAGCATCAGGAGCAGAAGTTAGAACGGTAGTATGGTAAAATAATAAACTGTAAAGATAGATACTTACATGCCTAGGATCTGCCTCCCGAGTGTCAGGCTGGCTTCCTACCCAGTTGGTTTCTGAAGCAATTCTGGCTTCCTGGGAAAAGCGTTTCACTGCTCTCCATGTTCCTCCTGTGATAGTTTTTGCTGCTTGTCCTTGTGTAGATTGCCCAGGGTCCCCAACTTGCTTAGGGGTGGTGGTGGTGTAGATGCTAAAACTTGTCAGTGCCTCAGAAAATTTACAGGTTACACTTCCACAGCTGGATTGGTTCCTGGCTTTAATGCAAGTTCTCCTAAGCAGTTTTCTCTTTATCCATTACTGGGCAGTATTCCAGTTGTGACCCCCATCATGGGAATCTGAATAGCGATGTCCACAAACACCCCTTTATCATGGTGGCTGGCTCCAAGAGCTTGCTGCACTGATGCTTCTGTCCATATGGCAAAGGAGATCTTGGGTCTTTGTGTGGTGCCAAATAGCTGCTCAAGGCAAGTTGTAAAGGCTCTTGAAGTAATATCACTGTAATGCCATTATACTGGAATCCAGGAGCAAATGGGCTGATCCTGGCACTGTGCCAGATTTTACAGAGGGGAGGCGGTCAATTTGGGCAATAGTACAAGCTTGTGGTTGGAGAAGTCGTGCAGTCGTCGTGCGTGAAAAGACCATCCCTGTCCCACATCTAATTTTGAAACAATCAAAATGATAATGACAAAGTAGTAAGGAAGGATGAAGGGAAAACCAAGAGCCATTTGAAGTTCTTGGGCCTAAGCCCATTGAAATCAATGGGCATCTTTCTATTGCCTTTAGTGTGCTTTAGATAGTAAGTGCACAAACTTCAGAAAGATGTTTTCAAGTTATGGTTCTGGCCTGCTCCACACCTCTCCAGTCTATAAGTTGCTCATGGTAACCTGGGCTCCTTACCTTGTATTTCAAATACAGCTGATGCATTAGGCTCTTATTATTGTCCTGAGTAAAAATTCTTCTTGCAAAATAGAGATTTGGGAGCTAGGGGGAAAAAATATTTGTATTTTAAACTTGAGGAAAAAAATTTAAGCTGTTCAGTTTCATTCTGTAGTTCTGGACTCCCTGCCCCACATAGTGGAAGAATGGAAAGACTACTACCTAACTGAATGAAAAGGAGTACTTGTGGCACCTTAGAGACTAACAAATTTATTAGAGCATAAGCTTTCGTGAGCTACAGCTCAAAAGCTTATGCTCTAATAAATTTGTTAGTCTCTAAGGTGCCACAAGTACTCCTTTTCTTTTTGCGAATACAGACTAACACGGCTGCTACTCTGATACCTAACTGAATAAAACCTCTAAAATAGATATTAGGCATATAGCCATTAATTTTATCTATAGCCCAAGACCCTAAAGGATATGATGTTTTATTCCATTAATACATGTCTCAGGTGGTGAACTTATAATACTGTGAACAGTGCACCTGAGGCAAATGTTAAAAACATCTTGAAACATCCCCACCCATCACTTTTTTTTTTTTTTTTTTTTTTAATAATTGACTACTGGTAACTTATGCCCCCTGAGGGGTGTCTCAAAATTAATAGGATGTTGCTGTGCATACTGCCAAGGATGAAATTAGTTGTATTCATACTGTGAATCTAATTTTTATCATTAAATAACTTACTGTGACATAAAATCAGTAGCTGGGACATGTGTGATTTGTCTTATTTTCTTAGAGAGGGGTCTATGTAACATTATAAGCATCAGATTAACTCTCTGAAAGTACCTTTTCATTCAAGGATCCTGAAGTGGTATGCAAATTGTGATAGGGCAAGGCCACATGGCTATAGTAAAGTAGTGAAGAACAGATATGTTTAGCTCCAGGCTAAACAAATCCCTGGTACCATGGTAACCAAATGGCAGTTGCTTCAGGTTAATCAAGACACCTGGGGCCAATTAAGATCTTTCTAGGAAACGGAGATAGCTAGGTTGATTGGGACACCTGAAGCCAATCAAGGGCTGGCTGGAACTAGTTAAAAGCCTCCCAGTTAGTCAGTGAGGTGTGCGTGTCAGGAGCTGTTGGAGGAAGCCGTGTTGTTGGAGGAACTAAGCAGTACAAATCCATATCTGGCGTAAGGAAGGAGGCACTGGGGTAATGGTGAAGGAGATATTCAGTAGGGGCTGTTGTGGGGAAGTAGCCTAGGGAATTGTACACGTCCTATTTCCAAAAAAGTTGGCTACCATAGTTGCTACTATTGGGGTCCCTGGGCTGCAGCCCAGAGTAGACGGCAGGCCCGGGCTCCCCCCTCCCTTCCCAATTAATCACTGAGACTGGGAGACAACAGAGACTGTGTGAGGGAGGGTTGTTTCTCCTCACCTCCCTTGCTAGCTTATGATGAAAATGGCTCAGTAAGCTGTGACCCTTGCCTCTAGAGAGAGAAGGGCTACGTGGAGGGTCACAGGGAGTCTCTGAGGCTAGCGAAATCCACCAGGAAACATGAAACCCATGGAGACAAGGACAGAGCTTTGTCACAAAATATAATTCTATGGGATTTCTGATCCTACAGGTGCCTGTAGGAAATAGAGCACGTACTTTACCTCATACTAAGCAAAATGCTAGTGCCACTCCATTTGGAAGCCGTTGGGTTGACAGCTGTGGGATAACCACATCACTTACAGGAAAATAGCTGCACAGGCGGCATAAAACGCTGCTTTTTCATAAACAACTTTGAGCCTGGGCTTCAGAGACACCAGCGATAGGTAGCCAGACTTTCAGCTCAAGGTAATATGAGGACTTGAGCTGGCTTCATGTTCTTGAAGCCTGTATAAGCCTTGAATTAATCTTTTAAAATATTTGTAAAATGGAGGCTGAATTTCAAGCAGTGCAGGGTTATAGGCATATTTTCTACTATGATTAATGAAACTTATCTGAATCTCCTAGATGGATTTGAAAATCTCAGTCAGGAAATAGGTGAATTATTTCCCTTGTTCTAATTTTTTCAGTATAATTGCACATGAGAATGCACTCTTGCTCTCTAATGAGAGTTGAAGAATCTAGTTGGAGAGCTAAATCTCATGGGCTATACAAGAAGCCTGGAAAGATCTAGGACATGTATATAACATGACCTTTTACTTGTACACAAGATCTTAAGAGCAAACAGCTAAAGCGTGTCTATTCCATGCACACTTCTATGCCCTGGGGGTTTTTCACCTTCCTCTGTAGCATGGGGCATGGGTCACTTGCTGGAGGATTCTCTGCACCTTGAAGTCTTTAAACCGTGATTTGAGGACTTCAATAGCTCGGACATAGGTGAGAGGTTTATTGCAGGAGTGGGTGGGTGAGATTCTGTGGCCTGTATTGTGCAGGAGGTCAGACTAGATGATCCTAATGGTCCCTTCTGACCTTAATATTATGAGTTTATGCCAAATGCAATTAGTTAGCAGTTAAGAAGCTGACTTAAGAAAAATCATTGCTCAACCACTGTTTCTTTTATGGATGAAGAGGAAGACTTTCAAGCAAGTTTCATTTTGTTTGGTGGTGATTTCTGTTCTTCTGTCAGTGGTAGTATGAAACCATATGTTTAGGCTTTATAATTCCTTATTAGAGTCTCTTTTTTTCTTTTTATTTCCCCACCCCCAAATCTCATATGTAGCCCCTCAGAACTGTAGCTCCCATAGCCAGCAGTGCAGAGGCAGAGGCTGAGAAATGGAAAATGCCTGCCTTGCTTCAGAAGCTAAGAAAAGGGAAATGTTTGGCACAATCCTGGGTCCTGGTCCACCCAGACAGAGAGCTGCCCATGTCACAGTGCAATGCCACAGTAAGGTGCACACCTATCACGTGAAAGCTGCAGATGAACTCTGGAGTTGCACCTATTTGCTCTGTGTCTCGTGTGAGATTTTGTGTAATGCTTAGTTACTAGAAGGTGGGAAAAAATACCAAGATCTGTTGGGGTGGGGGGTTGGTTTTTTTGTTTGCATGAAATATTCTGCTCCATTGCTTGGAGTTAAAACAAAGGAGGCTGGTAGGGAGAAGCAATCGAGAAAGGAAACACTGACAAATAGAAGATATCTCCAGGAGCAATATCATGGGTCTTTAAGAGAACAATGAGTGAGCTATTAATTGGAACATGCCTACCTGCCTCTCTCCAGTCAGTTTAACAGGCTTATTTTTCCAAGGCAAGAGCCAAATATCAAAAGAACACTAAATCTTTAACCCCTGCCTGCAGGGATGGGGTGAGAAGGCAGCAGCTGGTTGGACATGAGGGACAGAGAACTGCAGGAGGTTGGTCTCTGTTGCAGTCCAGAGATGGAGGAAGCTGGGCTAAGCGGACCTTACCAAAACTTGCAAGGAAAGGGTAAAGTTTAGGTGAGACCAGCTGCATATAAACTTCTATTGCATTAATCCTTTCTTCTGCTTCCTATGTACCTTTTGGAATCCTAAACAATGTTTGTTTTGAAGAAACTGGTTTGGGATCACTTTAATGAACAGGTCTCAGGCTCCCTGAGGGCTATCTTCTTGCAGATGATTGATTATGGTTGGGGACTGCAACCCAGTGATTCAGTTTCTGAAACCAGCAGCATGGCTGCTGTCAAAACACCAGATCCCCACTATTTATTTGTTTTAATGTTTAAAAGCTCACTTAGAGAAGAATTGTCAAGGTTGCTTTCACCTGCATATCCTTTTACCCTGTTCTCTTCTGTGTCCCTTAACTGGCTCCTGTGTTTTTCAGTTTGAGCCTTTTCTGAGCCAGTTAAATGTAATACAATATAAAACTGTACTTCTGCTTACTAACTGGAGGTGCAGAAAAGTTTCCCCCATTTTTTTTATTACTTTAGAGTTCTAATTCTATTTATAACACTGCTCTAGGCTTTAAGATGAACAGTACAAAATGCCTTTGCTATGCAGATATCAGTTTATGATTGGCAAAAGTTAGCTGCACTGGATAGATTGTAGAGTTCGCTCTGTTTTGTTTCCTCATTTGGAAAGTTATGCATAGCAGTTCCTCATTTGGAAAGTCATGCATAGCAGTCATGCATAGCCAGACATTTTGGGCAATCAATAGTAATGACAAGCATACCTGCTGTGTCTTACATAGGTCTCATGGTGTGACTAAAATATAATTTACAATTCTATTGCACTCTGCAGATTAGACAAAATTTAAGAATACTCCATTTAAAGTGCCTCAATCTGAGTCTCAAATACAGATTTCCTTTTGTTTTGCATTGAACTTTGGTACATAACAGAATTGTACTAGGTCCAGTAGACCATTTAGTAATCTTGATTACTGCAGTACTTATTTTTCTTTTACTCCATTCAGTAGCTGAACATTTAAGATTTTTTTGGTCACTAAAGTTCAGATGCATGAGCCAGTTTATTCTCCTAAGTGTTGGCTGTTCTTTACTTTTTTGCTTATCAGAATAAGCACACTTAGTAAAAAACAGTTTGAACAAAGTTTTCTGCAATTCTGTTGCCACAAAGAATAGAGAATAGATGGCTTAGTGTTGAGGCCTTCCCAGCATGAAGTGTATACATATAGCTTGCTTGATTTATACTGACTTTCAAAAATTGGGAACAGATGGTAACATTACTGTCACTCTCTAATTTCAGATTATGTGCCCTGCTACTGTTCAATTTAAAACATCAATGCAAAAATATTTGTTCAATGACATATAGCATACAATAAACACACCTGCTAACAGCCCCAGTTCAGCTGGGATTGTCCTGAGTTTTAAAATGCATTTCTAAGTTTAGGAATCTAGATACCCTCTTGATTTCCTTACTTAGGTGAGTAGGTTTAGTGACCAAGATGGGACACATGCATATAAGGATTACTCCTTTAAGGGTTGCAGAATTGGGCATTTTGCCACATTTATGCCTTATGCCGATGAAGTGAGCTGTAGCTCACGAAAGCTTATGCTCAAATAAATTTGTTAGTCTCTAAGGTGCCACAAGTACTCCTTTTCTTTTTGCGAATACAGACTAACACGGCTGCTACTCTGAAACCTGTTGTTATGCCAAATTGTAGATCTTAATTATTGGCAGAATGTGGCCAAAAAGGTTACTTTCAAGATGGATGTTCTCTTAGTGAAGAAATATACACGTTAACTAACACAAAATATTGCTTAACTTTCTCCACTGACAACCAAAAACAGGTTAATGGGAAAACTGACTTTTTTTCCAGTAAATTGTACTACTACTGAAATGGGGGGGGGGGGTTGTTTTTGGTTTTTTTTGGTGGTTTTTTTAAAAGAACCTTCTGTTCAAAATATATATAGTTGAAGTTCCTTTTAATATCCTAGATTGTATTAAGTAGTGATTTATTATAAAAACTATTAAACCATTTAAACTTCTCTGGAAAAACTATTCTTGGAATATATTTCAGTTAGCTTAGTGTTGCTCTCTCATAGCCTGTCACATCTTCCTTCAAACTTTCCAAAAAACCGCTTTTCAAGACATTAACTTTTTTAGTTTGAACTACGCCTCTTTAATCAGCCTCCTTCCTTTGCTTTAACATGGATTCTACCTCCCAACGGCAGGAAAGCAGCTAAGGGACTGTTGCTGTTTATGCTTGGTAGCTTTAGAGAGGGAGAGCTGTTTGCAAAAGACAGACAAAACAAAAGCTATTTATCTGTTGAATTTAAATACTACACATGATGGCGCTTTTACCAGCATTAGTGTATATAGCAGTCCATTCATATGACATTTCAATTAACAACCAATGTACTGTACTACTTTCCTGGAGCGATTGTCTAAGTATTAAACCGTGCATCCAAACTAAAACTCAGTTCATTTGTCTAAGATAATAGGAAAAGCAATAATAGGATTTGTGCACCTCTTGATGTGGCTATATGGGGTGTTAACTGCAATAAAGGCAATGGCATAGAAAGAAGTACTCCTTTTTTAGGAGCTTACTATACGTTATTTTAGAATTTCCTCTTTTTTTTAAAAAAAAAAAATCCACATTGAATAGTGGGCTAAAAGGATTGATGCATCTGGAATGTCTAAATCAGCCAAAAAAAATTAAATTAAATAAATTTAGGAATGAGTTTTTTGTTTGGTGGACTTTAGTCAGTAGATCATCCCGATAGCACAACTGGGACAGAAAATAATTGGGCCAATGGCAGTGTGTTTATCCCTATTATAAACAACCCAATAGTCAGTCCTAAAGCCTTTAGAAAGGACAGGAGGTTGTTGCTGCAGCATGATGACAATTCACAATAAAAGCCTCAAATGTATATTGCAGTAGCAATGGCTGTTTGATAGTTTGAATCCACACAGAATCAACTCTGCCTTTAATCCTTCTAAGGTCACTCTTTGCATCAAGCTGGGAAAAAAGGTGGGGTGACTCTAGTCTAAGATCTCTGGAATGGATTAAAAATGATGCCCTTGAAGTACAAGGGGGAAGAGACAGGGACTGCGTGAAGAGCAGACTGAACCCCAGTTCTCAGAAGTGGGGGCTGCTTAGGAGAAGCTAGACTTATCTAAACTTTAGGTAAAGATGTGTGTAGACTGTTTAAAAAAAAAAATTCTTTAGAAAGTGTAGCGTACTTGGTTTTAAAAGGCTGGTTTGGTTCATTCTGTTCACCTATTGGTCACAGTTCCCAAAAGAGATTTTTTTCAGGCTGTTGAACCCAGTTGGGTTGGCTTAGTAACACAGCTGGCACATAGTCTCGGGGGCTACTTGATTTGATTTGAGTAGGAGAATTGTGGGATCCCACTCCAAGACAGGAGCAGATGAGGGGCCTGACATCTGAAAGGGTTTACTTGGTGAAACTGGAAACCAGGTCAAAGGTGCAGCTAACCCTGAACTGTGACACTCAAGTTCCCCATGAATTTCTGATTCCATATCAGACTTACTCATCTTGCAGATGAAAATGTTTTCTAGCTGCCAGCCTTTCAGATTTGTTCTGGGCTGAGTCTCCAGCTGGGTTCTTCCTTCTCATGTGTCTTCACCAATAACAAAAAAATGCTAAATTAGGCCCTTAGCTACGCCTGTGAAACTCGTAATGGCTTTAATAATACCTTTGCAGTGCCATGGCCTTCTGTGAGATTGCACAAGTATGACCAATTTGAATTAGTAAACAATTCTGGTGCTACCTAAGAAGAAAAAACCTCATCTCACTCCCTCTTAGCTATGTTGGCTCTAAAATAAATAGTACTCTAAATACACAAAAGAAAAAGTTACTCGGTAAAAAGGTCAGAGACAAGTTGGGTGAGGTAATATCTTTTATTGGACCAACTGCTCTTTGTATATGAGAGAGAGAAGCTTTTGAGTTTATACAGAACCAGAGAGATTACCTACGCACCTTGTCTCTCTCTAATATCCTGGGACCAACATGGCTACAACATTAAATTCAGTAAAAAAGTGGCATTTTACAATTGTTCAACCAGGATTCTAAATATGATTTCTGTCAAGGTTCCTTCCCCACTCTGAACTCTAGTGTGCAGAGGTGGGGACCTGCATGAAAGACCCCCTAAGCTTATTCTTACCAGCTTAAGTTAAAAACTTCCCCAAGGTACAAACTTTGCCTTGTCTTTGAACAGTATGCTGTCACCACCAAGCATTTTAAACAAAGAACAGGGAAAGAGACCACTTGGAGACGTCTTCCCCCAAAATATCCCCCCAAGCCCTACATCCCCTTTCCTGGGGAGGGCTTGATGATAATCCTCACCAGTTGGTACAGGTGACCACAGACCCAAACCCTTGGATCTCAAAAACAATGAAAAATCAATCAGGTTCTTAAAAGAATTTAAATGAAAGAAAAGGTAAAAGAATCACCTCTGTAAAATCAGGATGGTAAATACCTTACAAGGTAATCAGATTCAAACATAGAGAATTCCTCTAGGCAAAACCTTAAGTTACAAAAAGACACAAAAACAGGAATATACATTCCCTCCAGCACATCTTATTTTACAAGCCATTAAACAAAAGAAAATCTAACACATTTTCTAGCTAGATTACTTACTAACTTTACAGGAGTTGTAAGGCTTGCATTCCTGATCTGTTCCCAGCAAAAGCATCGCACAGACAGCCCAAACCCTTTGTGTTCACCCCCCCCCGATTTGAAAGAATCTTGTCCCCTCATTGGCCATTTTGGGTCAAGTGTCAGCAGGGTTATCTTAACTTCTGAATCTTTTACAGGTGAAAGGATTTTGCCTCTGGCCAGGAGGGATTTTATAGCACTGTATACAGAAAGGTGGTTACCCTTCCCTGTATATTTATGACAATTTCCAACTCCAAACAAAGTGTGGGTGCGTTACTTGTATGTCACTCCTTCAAAGACTGGCTGCTGCTGTGATCGGGCATTTCTGTATCCTAGATGCCTAGTCTCACCAATGCAAACAACCCGAGGCTGAAAATAAAAACTGGTCTTTGTTTCCTTGTAAATATCAAGTAACAAAAGGAATAAATAACATGCCTACCTGTGCTTTACTAAACTCTTGCCTTAGCCTCACGCAGGCAGAGTCTATGCTACAAAATACTAGTGTAGCTATGTCACTTGCGGTGTGTGGATTTTTCACACCCCTGAGCGACGTAAGTACACAGACCTAACCCCCTGGTGTAGGTAGCACTATGTCAACGGGAAAGTGTCTCCCATCAAACCACCTAACTATGCTGCCAGGAGAAGCTCTCCCATCTGCGTAGTAGCATCTTCAGTAAAGCAGTGCTGCAGCACCGATGCAGCTGTGCCACTGCAGCTTTTTAAGTGTAGACCTGCCCTCCGTCTACTTGCTCTGCCTCTTCAGCCTTGGCTAATGTATATTGTTTGGTCAGCGTATCCAAGACTAAGTACAGGCTAGTAGCTTGCTTGGCAGGCACTAAGTAGTTGTATGTCATGGTGAGATTGGAATCTTGTTTGTCCTAACCCTCCCAGAACAGTCAGATTTGTCCTGTCTCTGTGCATGGGTCTGCCAGATGAGATCTAGGGAGGGGGAGAGAAGCTCATAATTGCCATGCAGTGAGATGTCTTCATAGGATCAGGTCAAGGTCAGGCTTGACAAAGCCCTGGCTAGGATGATTTAACTGGGACTTGGTCCTGCTTTGAGCAGGGGGTTGGACTAGATGACCTTCTGGGGTCCCTTCCAACCCTGATATTCTATGATTCTATGATTATGATTAGTTTTCCCCTGATGTCCTTGGCCAAAATATCCCTTTCACTCTACCCCCACTTCCTTCTATGCTGAGTTGTTGCCATCCATTCAAACAGTTGCTGCGTTCATGTTAAAGTTATTCCATTATGTGTGCAGTTTACAGATTTGGGGATCCTTTAGAAAGGAAAACACTCTGTAAAAGTGAGAGAGAATCTTGTTATACCTAACTGAAAAATGAACACTTCATGTAACTGAAGATCCCAGGTATTGCCTACTCATATTCTTAAAGGATAGGGTGACCAGATAGCAACTGTGAGGGGAAAATGGGACGGGGTGTGGGGTAATAGGTGCCTATATAAGGAAAAAGCTCCCCAAAAATGGGACTGTCCCTTTAAAAACAGGGCATCTGGTCACCTATTAAAGGAAGACCATTCAGAATCCAATTGAGAGGCTTTGGCAAACCTAAAAGCTGCAAGCAGTGTCCTCAATGGTCTGCACATGTTTCCTAAGCTATCTAACTTGATGAACAATCATTTGCTTCCCTTCTTCACTGATAATCTAATTTGACCTCTCAAGTAAATTTAGTATTTCTAGTTGTATACAGTTTAAAGTCCTTAATGCAAAAAGGTAGCTATATTGCAGAGATGACTTGGCTTTAAAAGTTTCTCCAATGAGAAGTGTATAATCCTATTCAGGGACAATAATATGTTAATCAATGCAGTAAATAAGAGTTCATATTATTGATCAGTATTGCAAGCTTTTAAGTTACAAATAAGATTTCCTTGTGTTCGTCTAGCTTATTAAATTATATCCTTAACTGGAACGTTCCTGTTTCTAAATGTGAAATTGTGACCAAAAACCCACGATTGAGCTTTGGGTAAACTGGGATGCTGCACATCTGCAGGCGACACACGTCACGGTAATTGTTTAATCTTGCAGTGAGACAGAATGGCGCTAAATACTCCAGTCTTGCATATGGCGCATGTGGAGTATAAGTGGGGCATCATGCATAGGTTATGCATTTTAATTCCATCCCGTGTGTGTGTGAGAGAGAGGGATTACAGTGCAGAAAAGTAATTTACTGACTGCTGCATTCACATAAACATATGTGCAGCTATACACCAATGTGCATTGCATACTCCTTGTACTGCTGTATGTGACCTTTAAGTCCTTGTGTATCTGTAGCTTTTCTGAACTTCCAGTAACTGGCAGTCCCCTGTGCCTTCTAGGGACAATTAGACCTAGGTTATGAACTTAATCTTGAGGGGCTGGTTAGGACATGGAGCATACAACCTATACCCCTCAGATGTGGGGAGGTCTGTCAGCTTTCAGGGATTCTTGTTTAAAGTGTTTGTATCTGGAGTTAATCTTCTTTAGATCCTCATGCTGCTCTTGCTGAAAGGTCAAAAGGAACTTGTCAATCACTGCTGGTTTAACAAGCTAGAGGGTTGAATTATATTTAATTTCTAGTTTGTTTCAGCTCATTAGGCACCAGGATGCAAACTGATTATTACTGTCAGAGCTACAGATTTCAGAGCCTTTGCTTTTTTGGGGCGGGGGGGGGGGGGGCGGCTAGACATGGACAAGTCCATGGGTCCAGATCCCAGGCATCAGAGGGTGCTGAGGGAATTGGCTGATGTGACTGCAGAGCATAGGCCATTATCTCTGAAAACTCCTGGTGCTTGGGGAAGGTCCAGGGCGATTGGAAAAAGGCAAATATAGTCCCCATTTAAAAAAAAAAAAAAAGAGAGAGAATCCAGGAAACTACAGACCTGTCAGCCTAACCTCAGCAGTGATCTCAGAGCAGAACGGGTGGTAGGCTGGTTGAAGAATGCTATGCCCTCTGCCTGGCTCCAAGCCAGTCCTCTTGCTGCTAGTAGTGATGTCAAGTTCACAGACCAAAGTGATTTTTCAGACATGGAGCAGCTTCCTTCATGGCGAGAAGGGAGAATCAGTTATGGGACATGCCAGTAGAGTAACGCAGAATGAATCAGATAAATGGGACTGTCATTGGGGCTGGGGGATTAAGAGAACAGAATCAATAGGAGAATTAGAGAGAAATGGAAAGAATCATTTATGGGGAGGATAGGAATCTGGGGTGAATAATGGGAAAGACAACTTCTGAAGTTTCCAGGAGAGGTGGGAACTGGCCTGCATCCCTCCCCTGAGCATATCAGGAGTAGCAGACCACGGGAGATGACTACTCCAGGTAAAGGGAACCTCCAGGTAGTTCAGAGTCTATTTTGAACCCTAAACCTTCTGAGATTGAACCATCTGATTTGCAGGAATGTTACAAGGAGGTTTCGTATGAAGAATAGAGGGGTATAGTCTGTTTAACATTTCTGATAAAGATTCATAGTGAAAATAATGCTCACCAGGGTGAGCGTGCAATCTTCTGGCAACCTCCATGTTCCCACTGTCTTTGGGGAAATAATGAATGAGTTACAACTTAGCATTAAAAATATTTGCCTAATTCAAAGGGAAGGAATATAAAAACCTTTATTTAAAAGTGCATTCTTCTCTCAGAAGCCCCATTCTTAATTTCTTCCTCTTTCAGGGGGTTTGTATAAACAAAGCTGACACTGCTCTATAAAATTCTCTTCTAATGAGACTATGTGAAGACATTGAGGGTTTTTTACACTTATTTACAGGCTCTTGAAAATTATTTTTGTGTTGAGATTGACAAATATTTATTGATCTTGTCCTAGTACTGTTTGTTGTTATAATAACAAAATACAAGGTCTGTAACAACTGGTCTGGAAAACTTAACTAGGTAAAGGATTATTGCCAATATTGAGCAAAATTCAGTATTTTAATTAAGGAACAGTAGTGCAGAATGCATAGTATTTGCAAAACACAATGGCTTTTTATGTTATGTGCACATATACTTGTCTGGTGTTTATTTCTCTTTGTTTCTGATTTTTGGTTATGTCAAGAATACAAGCAAATCTCTAGGTGATGATTTGACAGGTGAAAATAGAAGCTAAATTCTATTCCCATGTCAGATCTTTTGTTTTATACTTACAAGGAACTATTTTTCCCCCATAGAACTTTATCAGAAAGAGATTTTGAATAGAAACTGCTGCATGTGACTTAGTCTTTCTTCCATGCAACTCGTGACCTCATACAGCCCTCAGACTAGTGGTGACACAGTAAGCATTTCCTGTGAACCAGGAGCAGTGCTGGTCCCACTATTGTTGGACTTTTTTTTTTTGTCTGGGAAAAAACAAAAACTTATTTACTAGGAGCCAGTGTCCTGTTTGTTGATAGCTTGCTGGGAAATGCCATGTTGCAAGCGTCTCAGTGGCAGTGGTAGCTGCTAATAGAAATGAAATTGTTTTTTTCATTGAGTTGTGTCGGACTTCTAACCTTCTCCACACTGTGAGCTCATGGGGCCAGTGCTAGAGCTCGTTTATCCAGGGTATTTTTTCCTCTTCAGTATTTGTGTGTTTTCGCTGACTGCTAAATAACAGTACCTGAATTACTTTTTTTCCCCCTAAGAGGTCAACAGAAAAATCAAAAACAATTACAAGTATTGCCTAGCTCAGTGCATGACTGTTAATGGTCATAAAGTTTGGATCCTATTCCCTGACAGGACAAACACAATAGTGGAAAATTCCAGGCAAAAGGATTATAATAAAGGAACAGCACCAGACAGCTCATGGGATTGGTAACAGGATGCAGATGCTTTCACCTCTAGGTTCCCCAATTCAAGCCTCATCTGACTAAAAATGCTTACTGTCTGATAGCTCGTTTGGCCCATATAAACTCAATCACGAATTTATTACAGTTCAGTTCCCAGCTGAATAGAGCAATTGACAGAAATTGTCACTTAGCAAGACTCAGCTGAAAGGACCAGTGACTGGATGGGAATAGATGAACTAATCTTTTACAGTGTGGTACTCATTCCAAGTTCAGTCAAAATGTCTGCCTCTGTGTACCTGTAGAGAACTGGAATCTACAGGGCTAATAATCTGATACATTTCACCTGAATGAAATTCACTTAATGCCACATGGCTGCCTTTTTTACCACTAGATGGTGGTAGTAAATATTCTCCAGCATAACACAGTAGGGGATTTTTCAGTGCCAAAAACTTTAAGAAGGTACTCCCTTCATCTTCTCTCCTTACAGCTGGACATGTTCAACCTGCCATCTCGCTCACCTTATTTAAATCTTGCCTGTAAAGGGGAGAGAAGAATGCAAAAAATTGAATTATCAGGATGCACATGTGCCTTCATAAGTATCTGTAATATCATTTTCCCCCTTCTTACCCCCTCTGTGATGTGTTTGATCCTCACTTTGCAGTGTCTAAATGTGAAATATCATCTCTTGGGCAAGGACCATATTTGTTAAGAGGCACCTAACATTTTGTGGCATTTCAGCTTCATCCTTTCAAATTCCCTCTGTTTGTTTTCTCCGAATGGTATATATGTGTGTGCACATGCACGTGAAAATACTGTGACAGATAGTTTCTACTTCTATCCTAACATACGAGTTACTCTTGCCAGGAACTACTCCAAAAGTGTGTCTTTAGTCTTTTGACTGTAACATAAAATGCCTTGCTATACAAAACCTAGCGCTACTGGAGTGACCAAGATGCTATTTTTGAAAGTCCCCCACCTCCACCGTGCTCCCCTCTCTCTGTTCCTCAAAAAAATAAAATCCCTTAGGCATGCAGATAGTTTGGGCTTTTTGAAGAACATCTAGGAGGGATGTCTTCAGGAGTCTTACCACTGAGGCCTGTTAAGATTAGGAGCACGGTTGAATTGGCAAGATATGTCTATATTACATCTGGGAGTCAGCCTCACAGCCTGGGGCAACAGTCTTGTGTTTGTGGGACTTGTCCTAGCATGCTAAAAATCATAGTCTGGAAGTTGCTGTGACGTTGAAGCTCAGGCACCCAAACCCATCCCCTCCCTCTGCATGCTTGAGAGCCCAAGCTGCAAAGTGCATGTTGCTATTTTTAGTACATTAGTGTGAGCCCTGCCAATACCACCCTGTCAGGCCAGCCTGAGAGGCTTCCTCACAGTGTAGGCATACTTTCAATGTTTGGGGAGGCCAGACATACCTTTCTCTGTCCACTGTGAATCTTCATGGGAAGAGAAGTGCTGTTGCAAACTTCTGACCTACAAACAGCAGGGTGGATGCAAGGTTCACATGTGGCAGCTGAACTGTAATGGTAGAGCGTGGTAGTGTTGGCACTGCAATGTGATTAGTCAGACAAGATAAGGTGCAGCTGCAGCCTATACTCAGAGGTCAAAGGTTTCCCTTCTTCTGACCACTAAATAAATGTACAGTGGTCAAATCACTGTTGAAGCAATTTCTACAAAGTTACCTCTGACCCATTCAAGTTTTAGGTGCCTTGACAGCTCTGCAGAAAAACAGGAGTTGTACTTAATTTTTCTCTTGCTTGTGGCTCAAGTTTTGCACAAGCCTTTATATTTCTAAAGAAGAATATTCTGGCTACTAAAAAGTAGTTTGCTGAAAAATTTCAAAGTTGGACCTTATTTAAAGCCATATTTACTTTAGGTGTCTAAATGGCCTATTTTTCCCCTCAAAGTACTGAGCCTCTTCTGAAACTCTTGCAAATGAGTGTTTTCAGTGCCTCTTATATGTGGATTTAGTAGCCTAGCTTTTGGCAACTAAGACTGTAAACTTCCATCACAGCTATTTGTCTTAGCCTGACTTTTGGCTATTACATGATTTACATAATGTACAGAAACAAGCTGACCTTGCAAGTAGTAAACGGAAAGCAGTAATGCTAGCAATAAAATCAGTTTATTTTTGTTTTTGTTTTTTTAAGGATCTTGTGACACTTGTGCAACAGTTCAGTAACCTTTCTGTGCAATTCATTAACCTTGTTTCAAAACATGCAAATTAAGTTCCCTGTCTGTAGAATTTAGAGAAGTGCAAATTCTATTGCAGCTGACGGAAAAGGTTTAAAAGTGGGTTTTAATTTTGTACCTGAGTGATCAGTTCAGATCGGACTAAACATTGGTATACAAGCTAATGCCGTATCAAGTTCCTTTCCTCTGGTATTCCATCCTTCAGTTAAGAGAGTCTCTGAATTTTTATGTACTGTTGTACCTACATATCTGGTACATTTCTTTGACTTCAAATAGATTGATATTTGTCAATGTAAGTAATTGAAACTTTGCTAGCTTTGGATGTCTTCAGCTGTGTTTATTTGGTCAAGTTGTTTGGTTAGCATGCAACACCTTCTCTTTTGGCTTTAAATAGATTTATTGACCTCTGAGCTCAACTCAGAAAGGCTTAATGTCCCAAAACAAAAATTACCCAGTTTTGAAGCTCAGAATTTAAACTCTTCCCAGCATACACATGTTCAAAAGGCTTGTGGCATTTGACTTGTTTCGTGTCATGGTGACCTCTGCACAGACCAGTTATGTTAATGAAACTGTAATTACTGGATGTCTTTTAAGGTAAGACTTGTTATAACAAGCAGCATTACATGACATGAACCATTGATGCAGGGCTAACCTGACGAAAGGGGATTTCTAGGGAGTAAAACAGTGCTGGGCGTTTCCTTCTCTTCTTCTGTCTTGCAGGTATGTAGTGGGTGCAAAAAGTCAACCATAAGAGACTTAAAAACCTGTCCGGGTTTGAGCTTTGTACATTCTTGTGCTGAAAATTTTCCTCCGCCTTTGGGTTAGTTTCTGCATTAAATTAGCCCCAGCCTGTGCAATAGATCAGACATGCATAAGTGTTAACATCTTGTATGGTCTGGTTTGGTACATGTTAAACATTCAGGGCCTGATTCTGCTCTCATACTGGAGTAAACTATTGAAGCCAAAGGAATTAACCCTGGTATAAAACAAGTGTGCAAGCAGAGGCTGGCCCCCAGGCAGGACTGTATCCTAAGCCCTACTTCTATGTGAGTGCACCCCTGCTGGTTGACTTTGTGCAGTGCTCTACCAGTAACAGAAGGAGAGCTGGTGGGTGTAAATGTAAGCTAGAGCTGTAGTCTGAGCAGAGATTGGGGAGAGTCCAGATCAGAGCTGTTAACTTCTAATTGTCCCTGAAAACTGGGAGGTAGACTTTACATGTCCCAGAAGATCTTGATGCTCCCTTCTAGGTGTAGCTCTACGCAAAGCCTTCCTGCCCATGACCGATATCCAAAACCTCATCCGCCTGTCAAAAAAGCTAAGCAAGAGCCAGCAGGTGGCAGTCTGAGCCATGGTGGGAACACTTGGTCTCTCAGCCCTCTGTTTGTAGTTCCCTTGGCACGTCTCTCTGAGCTTTGTCCCATAGGCCATTGGTAGTTATCTCATAGCTAGCACAGAAGGAGAACGCAACTGCAAGCTTAAGCCATATGAGTGGTATCTACATCAAGGAGAGACTAGATCCTCTTCTAGTGGAGGATGTTGGAGGTGGATCTCTGCCAGTCACTTGAACAGGAAGGTGCTGGTCTTCAGCTCCAACCAAGAAAATACTATTATCAAAGAGTGCCTGCTCCATCCACTGGGAAGAAAGCTTTGGTGTGCCTTTTCAGAAGTAGTCTAGCAGAAGTAGCAGAAGTAGTCTAGTAGCAGACTTCTAGTAGCAGAAGTCGTGACAAAGCTCAGAAGAGTGCGGTCTGATGATCTTACTAGCCTAATATTGGACCAAGCAGCTGTGGTTGTGAACATGTTACAGTGAGCAAAAGCTGGTCCCATCACAGAGGTTTTTGGCTTCCGATCATCACTGAGAGCCTTTAGGATGAAATACCCTTCTTTAGTAAGCAACAACTAAATTCTTTGTGTGTGTATATATATATATATATATATATATATATATATATATATATATATATATATATATATAGCTTATTCACTGTACCACTACACTCTTTCCTGCTGTCTTGGGAAACCAACTTCTCATAGAACAAGTCATCATGTTAGTCAAGATTCAATGGTACTTTAAATAGCAATGAGATTAGACTTTCCTGAACTACCATATGGGTTTTTCTGAATGATTGCCATAATCCCACTTGATAACTAATACCCACAGGATGAAAACATGAAGTGCAGCTTGATCTCAATGGTAAAGATCAAACAGTTGTGATGACTGACTATGGTTTTGAATTGAGTATTTTTCTTTAGCATTAGAATATTGGCATTTTTAGGCTCCATGCAACTTAGACAATAAACAATGGACTGTTGCCCATATTGCTTTGTTATAAATTGTGTCAAAAGGGTATATGAGGTAGTGCTGTATTAAAGAGGGAAAACACTTCTGAACATACTCTTACTGAATGTAACAACTGCTCTGAAGCACTCCAGCCATCTATAGGCTTCAGGACAGTATTACTCACACTAAATGTGGGTAGCAGGCTTTTTCTTCCTTTGGTGTGTAGGCTGTGGGTTTTTTGTTTTGTTTTTGTTTTTTTGGTCTCCTTCCTTCCATTCACTTGTCTTTCTCCAGATGTTGTTTATCACTTGCACCAGCTTTTTCCCAGGTAAACCCATTTCACTTCCCCCCTTAGTCCTGAATACAGAACTCAATTTTTTTGAAAAATTTTAAAAAAAAAGAAAGAAAAGGAGTACTTGTGGCACCTTAGAGACTAACAAATTTATTTGAGCATAAGCTTTCGTGAGCTACAGCTCACTTCATCGGAATGCATCCGATGAAGTGAGCTGTAGCTCACGAAAGCTTATGCTCAAATAAATTTGTTAGTCTCTATGGTGCCCCAAGTACTCCTTTTCTTTTTGCAAATACAGACTAACACAGCTGCTACTCTGAAACCTAAAAAAAAAAAAAAAAAAAAAGGCAATACAAAAAAACCCTTTTGGTTTTAGAGAGGAGCAACCTATTTATCCATTCTGATGGCTAGCAAATAATTGCTTTTTGTCCATTGTTCAATTTTATCCCGAATAAACCATTTGGTACAAAATTATAAGCATAGCAATGAGTAGGGCACTGGTTTCATTTTAACACTTTAAGATATTTATAAATAAGTCCAGTTTTCAAAAACTGAGCACAGGGAATATATACTGCTTGGTGAGGGTTCTATGGGAAATGGAACACTTATATGGCTGTAAAACTGTCTATAGCTCTCGAGACATTAAAGCTTTAGTAGCCCTGCATGTTGCTTTTCTCAGACTTGCATCAGTTGGTTATCACAATAGTTTTGCATCAATAGTTCTGCAAGAAGGGGAAATACCAGATGCAGTGGCCTACAGGTAATTCTTCAAAAATGTCAGAAGGCTCACTGCAGTTTTTATATGTCCATGTACAAGTAAAGTCCAAAAATCCTATTGCTAAACTCCTACACAGCTGACACAGACTCCTCTATTTTGCTCTCCCTCAGGGTTCAGATCTCCCATGTATGCAAAAATCAGAATAGCCTTTGGATGGCATTGACTCATTAAATCTCCCCACTGACTCCTAAATAATGCTACTCATTTTATAACCTTTATTTCAGCAGTTTGGATATGTTAACTATAGTCTTCATGCTGCATGTGGTTTTAAATTGAAAATATAACTTGTCTTTTTAACTCCTGTGAGTTCTCTGCCTGTTAAAGGTAAAGTTCCATAATTTTAGGGAATCTAATGCAGTTGTGCATTCAGAAGAGTGATTACTAGAGACAGATGTATTGTTCATGTATTATACCTTTTCATAAACCTAGAAATCCTGTTAGAGCTAAAATGTTCATTGCCCAGCATGTAATCTGTGAACCCTCTTTGTCTTTGTTTTAGGTCTTCCTGAACAATACTACAGCCTCACTTGGTTCCTTAGCCCCATCCTGGGCCTGATCTTCACTCCACTCATAGGTTCGGCTAGTGATCGCTGCAGACTGAGCTGGGGCCGCCGGCGGCCTTTTATTGTTGCTCTCTGCATTGGTGTCCTCTTTGGTGTTGCACTTTTCCTTAATGGCTCTGTTATAGGTAAATAATGGGGAAATCACTGCCTTCCTATTTTGCTACAGTCTTGGATCTAAGATATTTCTATAAGAAACTGAGATGATATGCGGTTGATTGATTTATATGATGTTTAGTACTAAATTAATATATAGTCTTGAGATTTCTAACATGTGAACTATCCCAAACTTTATGTTGTTTCTTGTCTTTAAAAAAATCACAGTACGGTGCTAAATACTAGAGTAGATGTGTTGCAAGCCTAGCTGTAACTGTTAATACCTAGTCATTAATAGTGGTTGCCAGCTATTTGCAGATGCTGAGATGAATTCGGCCAGTTCTTGACATGGGAAAACTGTAGCAACCTGTTCACAGGGAAATGTTTCCTGTTGTGATCCATTTTCCCTTTAATGCATATCTGGCAACACATCCTGTTTCCAGCATTATTTCAAAAATTATCTTTTCACTTTTTCTTGTTCTTTTCTTAGTCCTGGTATTGAAAATGTCCAGAACACTGTTAATATTTGTTTATCAGAAACTGTATGTGGGAAAATAATTTTTCTGAGTCCCCATCAAAGTTGTTAAAAATAAATTGTTTGCTTAGAACATAGTTTACTACAAGATTTAATCTAGGATCTGAGAATCTTTGTGAAATTTAGTATGGGACTGGCAGCAGCAAGTAAAATTTGGGCAAACATTTACATCACCTTTTGGATTGATACAATAGCAAGGAACCGAGCCATAACTCTTCTGCTCTTATTTGTGTGGTAGACGCAGCTCTATTTTTAACAGAAGTCTTAATATTTCAGGAAGTGAACTGAGCATTTGACACTGGGTCAGCATTTTACCTTTCCAAAGCCTGACTGACCCACCATGTGATGTTTTTAACTTCCTACAGCTTGCCCAGGATAAAAACTCTTCCTGTTCATAAACAAATCATGTCTACTTATTAGAAATCAGCAACTTCCATTGCTTTGCTCTACCAGTTTTCTTAGACTTAGTCCCTGCAAGAAAATGTAAATGCTTGGAGGAATGTGTAATATATGATGTGCTTGTTGCTTTGTCCACTAGTTGTCTCTCTTTGCTCCTGCTATTCCTTCTCCCCCTGCAAATTTGTAAAAGCCATCTGACTGCAGGCCGCCTAATAGATTTATCTAGATAGAGAGGAAGCTCATTCTGATTTAAGATACCTCTGCATGTTAGTTTAGGTCTGAATCCGTTGATATTGGCAAACATAGCTTAATGCATCAGCTAAAACTTTTACTTGGCAACATTTCATCTTCTTGTGATTACATTTTTTACTAAATCAATCAAAGTGGTCTGTGTTCTCAGACTTTGAGAATACTTTTTTTAAAGTAATTATTACTTAATCGCAGTTAACTCACAAAAATTAATCGCAGTTTTAATCACTGTCAAACAATGGAATACCAATTGAAATGTATTAAATATTTTTGGATGTTTTTCTACATTTTCAAATATATCTATTTCTATTACAACACAGAATACAAAGCGTACACTGTTCACTTTATATTATTTTTATTACAAATATTTGCACTGTAAAAATAATATAGTATTTTTCTGTTCTCCTCATACAAGTGCAATCTTTGTTGTGAAAGTGCAGTTTACAAATGTTGTTTTGTTTTATTACATAACTGCACTCAAAAACAAAACAATTCAAAACTTTAGAGCCTACAAGTCCGTTCAGTCCTACTTCTTGTGCAGCCAATCACTAAGACAAACAAGTTTGTTTACATTTATGGGAGATAATGCTGCCCACTTCTTATTTACAATGTCACCAGAAAGCGAGAACAGGCGTTCGCATGGGACTTTTGTAGCCCGCATTGCAAGGTATTTACGTGCCAGATATGCTAAACATTTGTATGCCCCTTCCTGCTTTGGCCACCATTCCAGAGGACATGCTTCCATGCTGATGACATGCGTTTTAAAAAAAAAATGTGTTAATTAAATTTGTGACTGAACTCCTTGGGGGAGAATTGTATGTCTCCTCTTCTGTTTTACCCACATTCTACCATATATTTCATGTTATAGTAGTCTTGGATGATAACTCCGCACATGTTCTTCATTTTAAGAACACTTCTGCAGATTTGACAAAATGCAAAGAAGGTACCAATGTGAGATTTCTAAAGATAGCTACAGCAATTGACCCAAGGTTTAAGAATCTGAAGTGTCTTCCAAAATTTGAGGGGGACAAGGTGTGGAGCATGCTTTCAGAAGCTTAAAAGAGGAACACTCTGATACAGAAACTACAGAACCCAAACCACCAAAAAAGAAAATCAACCTTTTGCTGGTGGCATCTGACTCAGATGATGAAAGTGAACACGCATCAGTCCGCATTGCTTTGGATTGTTATCAAGCAGAACCTGTCATCAGCATGGACACATGTCCTCTGGAATGGGGGTTGAAGCATGAAGGGACATGAATCTTTAGAGCACCTAGCATGTAAATATCTTGCAATTCCAGCTGCAACAGTGCCATGCAAATGCCTGGTCTCACTTTCAGGTGACATTGTGAACAAGAAGCGGGCAGCAGCATCTCCTGCAAATGTAAACAAACTTGTTTGTCTTAGCGATTGGCTGAACAAGAAGTAGCATTGAGTGGACTTGTAGGCTCTAAAGTTTTACATTGTATTATTTTTCAGTGCGGTTATTTTTTGTGCATAATTCTACATTTGTAAATTCAACTTTCATGATGGAGATTGCACGATAGTACTTGAAAAATACTATTTCTTTTGTTTTTTACCTTGCAGATATTTGTAATCAGAAATAAATATAAAGTGAGCACTGTACACTTTGCATTGTGTTGTAATTGAAATCCATATATTTGAAAATGTAGAAAACATCCCAAAATATTTAAATAAATGGTATTCTATTATTTAATAGTGTGATTAATCGCGATTAATTTTTTTTAATCACTTGATAGCCCTAATTATTACCCTTTTGTCACTATGGGGGGGCTGTTGCAGCATTGCCAAGGGAACAGAGATACATGTAATAGCATCATGCTCAATATGTTCCATAGGATTCTTTTTAAAACACAGAAGCAGTATTGTTTGAGTGGGCTCTGCACATTCCCACTTATGGAATGTACCATTAGTGTAGCTTACACTGGCGGGACCATCTAGGAGTGCCCTATATTGAAGGGTGCAATCTACAACATTGAATGAGGAAAATTGAAACTAGTATAACTGCATTTATAACTAGTATTTTGACCAGTTATGTAATTTTGTGGATATTGACCTCTCTAACCTGGCTACCTTTCACAAAAACTGCTTTTGGATTTTGGAGGATAACATGTATGAGAAATTAAAAATAGTAGCTGATACTTTATGAGGTGCTTAAAACAGATAAACTCTTGAGAAACAAGTGTCATTCTCATAAATATAAAAACATATCTTCTGTCCCAGACTATGCAAGAAGCTGTGCCAAAGAACTGAAATGGCCATTTTATTGAGTAAAGGAATGTTTCCAGTAAGTGCATTGGCTGCCTTTCTCTTAAGGAGATTAACCTTGCTTTTGAGTAGTTTGCTCCTTTTGGATAAAATGCTTTAAAGATTCTTCCCCCTCCCCCCCCCTTTTTTTTCCACAGGTCTGGCCATTGGAGATGTGCCAGACAAGCAGCCCATTGGCATAGTTCTCACAGTGCTTGGAGTGGTGGTATTGGATTTTTGTGCTGATGCAACAGAGGGGCCAATTCGGGCCTATTTACTGGATGTGGTGGATAGCGAAGAACAAGACATGGCACTCAACATCCATGCCTTTTCAGCTGGTATGCAGTTCACTTATATATCTCCTGCAATTTTTGTATCTGCATGAAGTTGACAAGTCATTATTTAGCTGACTTTCATTGAAAGATTAGTTGTAGATGTTCACTGAACTTGCTCCTCATGTCCGTACTGCCTCATAGTCATCCCAATCTGGAGGGTCTTGATACTTTATATGAAGAGAACATCTATGTGAACCCTGGGTATGGCAAAATAATACTTGCAAGTGGAGATAGGATAAAGCATCATATGATTACAGGCAGTCCTCAGACTTACGACATAAACAGTTCCTGTAAATTGCATTGTAAATCGAAACATTGTAACTCAGAACCACAATGCGCTCCATTGTGGGACTGAGCATCGTGAAGTCGAAACCAATGATCGTAAGTCGCATCAGGGTGTCAATTCAGAAACATAAGTGCCATTTGTCGTAAGTCAAACTTCGTAAAGTTGAGGACAGCCTGTATTTGTATTACCAAAGCACTTACAGGAGGACCCAGTCAAGATTAGGACCCTGTTGCACTGGGTACTCTGCAAACATGTAGTAAGGCATTCTCTTCCCTGAAGTACTTCCAGTCTAAATAGAAAAGACAGACAAAACAATAATAATCTGGACCAAGTTTCACCGTTATGGAGGTGTCAGTGAGTTATTCCACTAAAATAAATCTGGAGTAATCTGGATCTACACCAGTGTAACCGAAAGGAAAATTGGATGTTGTGTATATTTAAAATATATGGTACCAAGTGGATATTTGTTTCAGTTTCCTCAAAGACATTAATATTAAAATTCTGGTTTTCCCATCGTTGTAAGTGAAACCACATCATTAGAAATATGTGGGTTTAGGGCAATACTGAAATTATGTACTCTGGCCAATTGCATCAGCTTGTTATCACGTGATAACATTGGACTAACCGATCACATATGGTCTCAGAGTTTTATCTAAAGCCATAGACTTAAAAAATGAATTTTCCATTTTGTGAGAATTTGCCTGACAGCCTTTTATTTCTTGAACCTCTTCCCATTGTCCGACTAAGAGTTGACTCCAGCCTGGAAATATATTTTAAATTAAAGCTAAGAAATCCAGAATTCAAGTGCACCACCACTTAAAATAATTCATGGCAGTCTCAAAAATATATTGCCTGTAATCAGAGACTCCTACTTCCATGAAACAAGAAATGTCTTAAACTTGAAAGTGGAAACTTCGACATGTCTCACTTTCTGATTCTGTGTATTTCTGGATCACCTTTGGGTGCTTTAGATGAGATGGTATTTCAAGGGAAACTTAAGTTTGAGATCTGACTGTGGAGGGTCAGACTGAATGTAACCTCTTTATTTTCATGTAGCAAAATAGTAACTGGTTTTTTCCCCCTTCCTCAGGTCTTGGAGGAGCCATTGGCTATATGTTAGGAGGGCTGGACTGGATGCAGACCTTCTTGGGTGACCTTTTTAAATCTCAAGAACAAGTACTTTTCTTTTTTGCAGCCATTATTTTCTCTGTCTCTGTTGCTCTTCACCTTTTTAGCATTGAAGAAGAGCAGTATAACCCTCAACAAGACAGAATTGAAGATGAAGCAGATACACTTTCTAGTGTTAAGCTTAGTGGCAGCCTTCCACCTCTGAATCGACTGAATGTAATTAGCGAGGAAGATCCCTATGGGACCTCTGTGTACCCAGAGGAAGTTCAGTCAGAGCAGGACCTCAATATGGATTTCCTTGAGGTGGACATTGTAAGGAGTAAGAGCGATTCTGTTCTGCACATGCCAGATGCCACTCTGGAAATCGAATCAGAGCTGCTTTTTCTACATGACATTGAGCCCTCCATTTTTCAAGACCCTTCATACCCAAATACTCCCCTCAGCACCAGCCAGGAACTTCTGAAGTGCAAATTTAACCGCCTCTCTGCTTTCCTCAGGGAAAATGAAAAAGAGGAGATGTTGCTTGATAATCACTTGAATGAAGCCAAAGTCCCAAATGACAATGGCTCCCTACCAAAAGATCTCCTCAATGGACATGCTAGGATTGGCATGAAGCAATCTAGTACTTCAAACTCCGTGCACAGGCGAAGGCACATGTTCTATCGTCAGCCATCTTACACCTTCTCCTACTATGGCAAAATAGGTTCTCACCGCTATCGTTTCCGACGGGCCAATGCCATTGTCTTGATCAAGTCCTCCCGCAGCATGAATGATATCTATGACATGCAGAAGAGACAACGGCAGAGATACAGACACAGGAATCAGAGTGGCACAACAAATTCTAGTGGAGACACTGAGAGTGAAGAAGGGGAAACGGAAACCACTGTCAGACTTCTGTGGCTGTCTATGCTAAAAATGCCCAATGAGCTCCTGAGGCTTTGCCTTTGTCACCTCTTAACCTGGTTTTCCATCATTGCTGAAGCAGTGTTTTATACAGATTTCATGGGACAGGTCATCTTTAAAGGGGATCCCAAGGTGAGCAAATAGCCTGTGTTACCAATACAGAACTGCTGGTAATTATTCTGTTTTGATTATACTCTGGTAAATCTTTGTTTCATGCAGGGCCCTTCTAATTCTACTGAACTGCAAGCCTACAATGCCGGAGTTCAGATGGGCTGTAGGGGCTTGGTCATTTATGCTGCGACTGCTGCTGTTTGCTCAGGTGAGAGACTCTGTGTAGACAAGCAATGAAATATTTCTCACTAATCATGTGAGGTGGGACAGTATGCTAAGTATTTTTTTTCTAAGTAAAAATATAATTTTGTCTAGACTCCAGAGTGCACCTTCCAATCAATTCTTGCAAGGTTGAGGGAGGGGCATGAGAACTTGAAAATGCATTTCACATGTTATAATGGGAGTCTTAAGTCTGGCTCCTCAAGTGTCTGTATGGCAAAGTACCTCAAATGCAGAAATATGAACAGCTCTTTTCTAATAGTTTAAAATCTAACACCACTTCTGAGGACACTTGTGACTTTTAGCCAGCCAGCCATCAGAAAACTAAAACTATGCCTATCAAAAATGTTAATCTTATGTAAAACATTTATAAAGACTGTTATTTAAATATACCATTTTAAGACATGAATCTGTGTTAAGTCTCTGACAGATAAGCACCCTATAAACTTTAGAGCTACCATTTGCACTTGAAATATATTGTCATATAGAGCTTTAGATATACTTTAATTCTGCCTTTTGCAGCCCACACATGGGTGCATATGCACATGTGAATTACAATTTCATATCCTTGGGACCATCTCATTATTCAGGTATGTCCAGCCAGATGTCTCATTCTAAAATACAAAAGGAAGTTTGGCTCTAGGCCTGGATTATTTAATTATCAAACGCGTGTAATTTAGGAAATATCTCTGAATTAGGAACTGAATCTATCCTGTGCTTAAAAAATCTGGACACTTTTTTTTTCCTTTAACGGAAAATGTTAGTTAATACCATTGATCACATATAGTGGTATCATGGTCCATTGAATTGGAATCCTGCAACACCTGAATTCTAGTCTCAGCTCTGCCACAGGCTTGAATTATGGCCTTGAGCAAGTCACTTAACTTGTGTCTGTTCCCCCTTCTTTGAAATGGGGATAACATGTTCCTACCTCCTAAGTAGGTGGTGAAGATTAATCAGTCTATGTTCAGAGTATTGTACAAAAAAAGTATGTAGCACTTAAATGTTATGTCAGACTGAAAGACTGAGTATTGTAAAACGTAATTCAGTAGACTGATGATGTGTATTTGATTTTTGGTTTTTAATTCTCTGCAGCTTTACTACAAAAATACTTGGACAACTACGACCTTAGTATAAAGGTGATCTACATTCTGGGCACACTGGGTTTTGCTATTGGAACTGCAGTGATGGCTATGTTCCCCAATGTGTACGTGGCTATGATAATGATCAGCACTATGGGAATAGTCTCTATGAGCATATCCTATTGTCCTTATGCGCTTTTAGGACAATACCATGATATTAAACAGGTATGTGAAATATTTAATCACAGCAATTCACTTACACCTCTCTATTTAAGATGGTGAGTGACAAAATAGATTTGCCACATCCGCTTGCTTGGGATATATGCTTTGTTGGGGCATCTCCCAGAGAAAAGATGATGATGGCGAACAGTAATGACTGCTACTTCATCAGGCCACAGTTAGCATAAACTCTGCTCGGTGGGGACATACTAGCTAGTAGCCACGTTGATAAGTGAGGTGTAAAAGGGGTTAAATGCATATGAAATGCGCATGCAGGCCTTTTAATTAAAAAGGAGTGGTCAAATAATGATTAAAAGGAAAAAGTGGCATTATAAATGCAATCATTGCACTCATATTCATTACTATATCTTAAATCTTGGCGATGCTTTTTGTTCAAAGGACCTGTCTCCTTAATTGGGAGAATAGGCTGGCTACAGAGCTGTCCCGTTTAAGCACCATCTGCTGTATTATAAACATGTTAGAGGCTCTGATAATAGTCTGGAGATACAACCACAGGTATTCGCAAAAAGAAAAGGAGTACTTGTGGCACCTTAGAGACTAACAAATTTATTTGAGCATAAGCTTTCGTGAGCTACAGCTCACTTCATCGGATGCATTTGGTGGAAAATACAGAGGGGAGATTGATATACACACACAGAGAACATGAAACAATGGGTTTTATCATACACACTGTAAGGAGAGTGATCACTTAAGACAAGCCATCACCAGCAGCGGGGGGGGGGGGGGGAAGGAGGAAAACGTTTCATGGTGACAAGCAAGGTAGGCTATTTCCAGCAGTTAACAAGAATATCTGAGGAGGTCAAACTGGACAGTCTCTACGTAAAAGAATGAATGGACACAAATCAGACGTCAAGAATTATAACATTCAAAAACCAGTTGGAGAACACTTCAATCTCTCTGGTCACTCGATTACAGACCTAAGAGTGGCTATCCTTCAACAAAAAAGCTTCAAAAACAGACTCCAAGGAGAGACTGCTGAATTGGAATTAATTTGCAAACTGGATACAATTAATTTAGGCTTGAATAGAGACTGGGAATGGATGAGTCATTACACAAAGTAAAACTATTTCCCCATATTATTTATCCCCCCCACCCCACCCCACCCCCCACTGTTCCTCAGATATTCTTGTTAACTGCTGGAAATAGCCTACCTTGCTTGTCACCATGAAAGGTTTTCCTCCTCCCCCCCCCCCCCCCCCCCCGCTGCTGGTGATGGCTTATCTTAAGTGATCACTCTCCTTACAGTGTGTATGATAAAACCCATTGTTTCCTGTTCTCTGTGTGTGTATATCAATCTCCCCTCTGTATTTTCCACCAAATGCATCCGATGAAGTGAGCTGTAGCTCACGAAAGCTTATGCTCTAATAAATTTGTTAGTCTCTAAGGTGCCACAAGTACTCCTTTTCTTTTTGCGAATACAGACTAACACGGCTGCTACTCTGAAACCAGAGGTATTGTAAGTGCAAAGATTCTGCCGGAAATCAGTCAGGTCAACAGAAGTGCAGTCAACTTCACTTTCTGATTCTTGGCTCTGCTGTGTTTGCGTTCCAACCTGTAAGCGTACTTCTTGGATATATCTGTTTTCATTTACGTTGTTTAAAATCATCGAAGTTTCTACTGGTCAAGTCATTTAAAAAATGACCTTCATAAAAACTTAATTTGGAGCCAACTCTGATGGCAAAGGCCCTTAAACTGGAGTGATCAGTGGCCTGTCTGGTGCAAAACAAGCAGGAATTATCATTCCAGAATAAGGGATTCCAGCTATCTGATGGACCTTAGTAGGAGCTGTGTGAAGAGTAGTATTTTTATTGCCTCCTTGGACCATTTAATCTTCAAGCAGAAATGAAAGTGTTGCCTGTTTAACCATTCAGCATTTTCCCCCCCTTCTGTCTCGGGTAGAGAGATGGTGTGTCCAGGAGAGGATGTGGTTCAGGAAGTCTGGGAAGATTGCTTATGCTTAGATGCCTGACTTCTAATGTACATTCCTTGTCTTTCAGTATATTCACCACAGCCCTGGAAACTCAAAGCGAGGATTTGGCATAGACACTGCTATCCTTTCGTGCCAGGTTTACATCTCCCAGATTCTGGTGGCCTCAGCACTTGGTGGAGTGGTGGATGTAGTAGGCACAGTCCAGGTTATTCCAATGGTGGCATCAGTAGGCTCCTTCCTGGGCTTTTTGACAGCTACATTCTTGGTGATTTATCCCGATGTCACGGAGGACCCAAAGGAAGAACAGAAAGGACTGAGCCCTCCAGAGACCACCGAAAGCAATGGTGTGGATGCAGAGAAACCAACTGCTATAAAGCTCTCGCGTAAAGGGGCAGCCTCGTCAGAATTGGAAAGCGAGTCAATAGTTTGAACTGGTCATTGTTATTTATACACATTCCAAGCAGTTCAGGTGCATGAATGAGGACATTCTTAAGGAAAAAATTCTGACTCTCTTCAGTAGTTACTTTTTGCTTAAATTGCAGCAAAAAATGGCTCTTTCATGCAAAAACGTAGATGAAATTCTGTAGTCCTAGGATAGGTTTGAACAGATAGCTATTACGCTGATTGCTTTCTCTACAATTTAGAAATTGTCACTTCTGAACACTTTTTAAATTAAGAACACAGTTAGATTTCAAATATATAAATCTGCAGGTACATTGTTCGTTCTTGCATGTTTTTTAAAATGTCATGACAGATTCACAGTATATACAATTAGCAGTTTAGAAAAATGACGGTTGCTTGCAATTTTTAGACTGTAATTGAAAACAAAAGCTATTTTGACCATAGGCTTCGCTAATTTTTTTGTCTGAACATTTCAGATCTTGCTAATGTAATAGGTGAATCAGATGTGGTGACGCCTTTCTCTCTTTTTTTTTTTTTTTTTTTTTTTTTTTTTTTTTTTTTTTTTTTTTTCCCCTGTAGACACAATATTTGGTTTGACAGCTACAATTTTTTAACATTTGTTTGGATTTCATCCTATTTTAGTGGGTGCAATTACTACCAAGTATTTTTCTTTGCAATTACTTATGTTTTAAAAAAGCAATACCTACAGTTTAAGAGAACTGCTGTCAATTCTTTTATTCAAACTGTTCAACAAATCTGTTCCCAAGTACTGCCGCTTGTCAGAAATTGATGGTATTGCGTGTATGGTTTAGCTGCTGATGGAAGTAACAGCAGCTGGGAAGGTGATCAGCACTTGCAGCAAGCATTTGCAGTGAGTGCAGAATTTAATGAGCGGCACTGGAACATGCTGTGACAATTTTAGCAGGGAGTTTTGCATGTTGAACTTACTACGGTTGATTTTTCTCTCGGCATTTAAAACTGATCATCTCATTTTGATGAAACTGCAATGGAGAAGGGAATTTCATTCAGTTGGCTTCATGGAATTGATGTGAGGATTCTCTTTAGAGGGGAAGGAGGTTGTTGATTGCACTTCTATGATCCTTTAACCTTCTGGCTGGGAATCACAATAGTATAGTCAGTGTCAGTACAACAAGGTAAACCGAAGGCCTACCTCTATAACTTTATGCCATAGTCTGGTTATATAAAAATCTGTGTCAGAAAGAGCTTTGGTTCTTAAAATCCAATCCAGAAGCATGTAATGCAGTTCCTGTCCCTACACAGGAGTTGTATACTGGAGCTCTTTTGAGCTGCTGTCCTGATTCCTTCAGTCTGACCTCATTACCCTCTTGCATAATACTGGATTCAGGACATAGCTGCAGTGCAAAGAAATTTCCTGAGAAGAGCGATAGGAAAGATAACTATTTTTAACTTAAATGCTTAACTGAATTTTTAGCAATGCCCAAAACCATGGATAGCTGTAACTCAGATGCAGCAGCCTTTTAAAATGTCTTTATAAACAAAACCAACAAACTTCCGGTCCTTACCTTTATAAGAAGTGTTCATAACTCTATTTACTCATTTCCAGGTGGAACAGAAGAGGCTACAGCAAGTTCACAGGTTTAGTCAAGCAAATCCAGACCACTGTTGTAATATTTCTGCCGCCTCAAACTCATTAAATAGTCGCAGTACTTTAGAATGCGTGTCTGAATCATGCTGCAGTATAGTCATTCAAAAGCAAAGTATATATATTTCAAAATGAAAAGCTGTTTTTAATTACTTGAATTGTAAGTGTATTTAAGAGAATATATATTCTGGTGGAGTTGAGGCTAACTGGCCATCTTGCCAATGTCATTGATAAATTACTGATGGCATCATATGTTTTCTTCTTAGCTGAAGGATTTTAGGCAGTACTCATGTCTCCCTCTGGCGGGCATGAATATACTGTTTTTACATTTGAATGCTATGAAATTCCATCAAGTACACAGAATTGCACAGGACTCTTGTTTGAAGTGTGTTAAGGAAAAGAAGTCTGTTTTTTTGTGTTTGTTTGTTTTTTGTTTGTTTTTTCTCTGTGAATATTTTTATTATTAGAACACTTCTGAATTTTGTGTTCAGACAGGAGACTAATACTACTGAAGCATTTAAGACCTTATTGAAGAAATCAGTTGCTAGAAATATTTCTCACTGAACTCTTGGAGTGAGTTTTATCATCTCTGTGTATATAGTCTAGTAGGCTTCACATATAACCGAAATGCAGTGCTGTTTCACCATAAAACTGGCATTCCTGTGAAATACAAACCTAATTGTACAGTTTTAAAGTTTGGCATCAATATTTTATTTTAAAATACTCTAAGGATTCTGCTTCTTTGTTAAACGGACACAGTCAGTAGATCTTAGTTACTGACACATAAAACAAGTTTTAAAGTTACCATTGCGTGTGAGATTTGTCTATCAATTTAATCTTTCATACCAATCTGGTCCTTTTCCCTCTTGACAGATGTTTCACTGGATGTTGTTTAAATTAGCATTACCCAGCATAGCACTTTCTTGAGCCAAAATGTGCACTGGCATCATAAGCTGGTGACAATTTAGCTTTGGAAAGAACAGTTGGCTGCCTCTTGCTACATAGTGAACAGAGGGATCATAAAACTTTGCTTTTTGGAGCTGGGCACATGCACATTTACTCCAGCCCCCCACTTCCCCACACAGACCTCTAAAAGAGGGAGGTGAAGGTTTGGTTGTAGGGTGGAGCTCAGTTTCAGATCCCGAGGATTTCAATCAGGTCAGATGAATTTTGTGCTGGCCAGCCTTTACCAAGCCTCTTTCCTAAGAATTGGAGACTAGAATGTGCACAGTTTGGGCTGGGAAAGCATTGTTTAGATTATCACATTAAAATGTAAACTAGCTATGCTGCTTTGTAGCACGACGTTTTACTGCACTGCAGCAAAGTGAAGGTCCCAGGGAAACAATCATTCAGTGTAAACACGTTTGTGTCCTGCTGGCAATACTTCATGTTTGGGTAGCCCTGCCTAGGCCTTCAAAGACTTGCAACCATAGTAGCTAGTTCCACTGCCTAGCCAGGTTATGGAGCCTGACGAAATTAAAGATGCTTTTCAGCTTTGGACGTGGACAGGTTGCTGCTTAGTGATGATTATCGGAAGTTTTTAATTCTAGAGCTCTTCGATTTTTGAGAGATTCCCTTTGTAGCCCAGGCTTTTCCATGGGGTAGGTAACGTATCCCTTATCTTCAACTGCAAAGAGATTGTTACTTTAAGGTTGCACTAGTCAAACCCATCAAAGTGTAATCACCTTATTTCTTATTGTGGAATTGAAGGGAGGAAAAAGCTGAGGGAGTTGTTTAACTTTCTGGTGACTCTAAATAGTGTTTAGGTATGCCATTATTACTACTTAGTCCACTTCATCTTGTGTATGCTATCAAATAAGATGCATACTGTAGCAGGTTTAAGTTTTGGTAGTTTAATTCTTCCTGTATTTCTCTTTATCACATAATATGTTACATCCACTGATTAAAAATCTGTTTCTTGATAACACTTGACAGCTTTAGGTTCATGTTCTTAAAAGGTTAAATTAGTTAAAAGTATCTCTTTGCATCAGATATCTGGTTGCTAGGCATCAAATCTAGCATTATGCTGCGTAAAGTCAGAGAGGCTTAAACATAACCATTTTTGGAAATTATAAAATTGAATTGGCTGCATTGATTTATCATAGTCTAATCATATTTGAACCAAGCAGCTCAGTAAGGATTTCAAAAAATAGAAGCAATAATTTCTTAGGAATGTTTTCTTACAATTACTCAAATTATTTGCATGGAGATTTATTACCTAAATAACCTTTAAATAATTTTAAGCTGATTTATCTCTGATCCACTCTGTCAACAGTCAGTTCAGGACAACTGTTGGCAAGACAAGACACATGCCTTTCACAACAAGGTGCAAAGAAGCATTTGGAGGAGAAACAACAAATCCAGTGCAAATTACAACTCTCTGAATCTTGTGTCCTTTTTCGGCCTATCATAGATGGGCCTTTGTATAAAATATGGAAAGTTCCCCACCTCAGAAGTCTGACCAGCAGGGACGCTTTGAACGTAGACTCCTGCTCCAGGGAATCAGAATTTCCCCATCACTAGCCACAGGTTTATGAGCAACTTTCACTATGGAAATTCTGGCTGACTGATTCAGTTGTGAAACATGCCAAATGTTCCCAAGAAAGCTATTTTTTGTGTTTGTTTTAAGGGGCATGGATACTATAGCAGGGGAGTCTGTCTCTCGTAGGAATTCCTCTTGTCCCAGAGCAGTTCAATAACTACATGTCAGAGGTGGCTGTATGGGGAAGTACGTTGTTGAAGGCAAATAGTCTCTCTAGAATCCATATACCTACTCGTGGGTTTTGGTGATCTAGGACTTGCTCCAAAGCCCAGGGAAGTCAATGCAAGGACTTTCATTCACTCCAGTGGGCCTTGGATCAGGCCCTTAATACCCATTAACAACTCTCTGGATTAAGACTAAATTTACAAACGGGAGGAGGAGGAAATTTAAATAGTTTTGCTGGAGACAACAGAACCACAGCTGGTGGGCTCCCTCCTTGAAGCCTGTTTTGATAGTCCAGATTATTTTTGTTCAACATTTCCATATTTTTCCTAACTGCAATTTAATGTGATTTGGTTGCGTGACATCCTGTGGTTCAGTACCTAGTTTTACCTCTAGTTTATATATAGAGTGTAAAATGTTCAGTGACAGAACTAGAGATAAAACTAGGAACTGAACTGTATAGTTGGGGCCAAAATATCCTTGTTGATTGTATGCTCTTCCTGAATTGTACTAAGTAATGTGTTTTCACTTGAGTTCTTCCCGTTTTCCCCATTTCTTAGTCTGCTGCAAGATGAACTAAGCTATAAAATATATATCCTGTTTAAAGAACACCTGCATGAAATTCCAAGCATCTGAAGTATCTGTTGTGGAAGAGCGATTGGTTTTTATTTGCAGCTGTCTTTTCCTTGTTTTCTGTTGATAGGCCAAATAAATGTAATGCACGCCAAATGTTGCACATGAATGGTATT
The DNA here is from genome assembly GCF_009764565.3 of Dermochelys coriacea. Lineage (NCBI taxonomy): Eukaryota > Metazoa > Chordata > Testudines > Dermochelyidae > Dermochelys > Dermochelys coriacea. Next base: position 9,864,580 of record NC_050069.1, read on the forward strand.
GATGACTGTGTAAGAAATACCAAATTTTATTTTTCCTTAAGGTGATTTTTATGGCTATAGATAGTTCTTGAGCTTAAGCCGCCACACTGCAAATTTGTAAATTTTCATTGAAAAGGGTCATTCTCAAAGGATAAGCTACCCAAAGTTTTCTATTTCTCATGTTGCATCCAGAATAAGCATATTGCAAATGCATCTTCTCCTTACTCAAATGTTGAACTGTTTTTATTTTAAGGGATTTTTCACTTCAGCAAGGGGAAATTGTATCAGGACTTCCACAATCTCACTTGTGCATGACTTCAGCCAGTCAGGGCAGAAAGGTACCACCATTAAGATGCTTGGTTTTGCCCTGATTAAATTGAAGATAATTTCCTGTAAGAGTGATTTGAATTTCTAGACCTGAACATCCTTCAAATTTGTCTTGCTTTTAACCTTGCCTTTCCAGTCTGCAAACTGTTGCTGTGGCCCTCTGCGGGACAAATAGTTTTGTCTGATGCAGAGGGGACTAAAAACCTGTTGCATCATACAGCATCCTTTTTAACCCGATGGCAATAGGAGCTGTCACTTCTGATGCCAGCAGTAAACAGACGACTTGTAGTGCTGTAGCTGCTGTCACTGTAACACAACTGCTAACAAATCTTTTCCCCAGCAAATATTTCACCCTAATATAAACATACCGGGTCTCCAGTGCAAACTTCTGTAAGAGAGAACCCACCACATGAGTTCACGTTCCATGAACTCTGGCTCCTTTTTTTCAAATTTTAAAATCACATTTAAAGATCTAGGAATGTACCCCTAAAACACTATTATTAGCATTATTGATATAATACCCACTAGTGCCAGATTATTGCCAAGTTGTATTTAGTAGAACAAACCTCAGATGGAATTAACTCTGAACAAATTGGTGGTTCCTAATTTTTCTTTCTGATGTAACATGGACACTCAACCCTTTTGGTAGCCAAATGACCAGCTTATTTAAAATGCCTCCTATTAATAGAAAGCTGCATATAGGCATCTCCTAATGAAAAAAAATTTGGTTCCATTGTGAACTGGCCATATGACAACTACTTTTTTATCAACTTATTAAGTTGGGGCACTATAATAGCTCTTGCTGAGTTTAGCAATGTTTATAAGCGTGTGTTAAACACATAATTTTTATGAGGAAAAAGGGATAAAGAAAAGCAATGTCACAGATGAATGTGTTTTGAGTAGACAGCATACTTTTTTATTTCTACACTGTTAAGCTTATTTTCTGTTTTTAAGGTCAAACTTTATTGCATGAGAAACTTTTACTGTGTTCTGCACTTTGTTCTCTTTTGTATAATCTTGATTTTTTCATTTATGCATAGAAAAAAATGGATTTAGAAATACTCTACTCCACATTGCATTGTGTTCCAATCTGTTGTTCTACAATTCAATCTTAATAAACCTTTAAATAAGAGTTTGTATGTGTTCCTGTGTGTGATGTCTGAATCGTAAGTACAAGGGCCGGTACTGTCCTTGAAAACGCATGTATGCTGCATATCTTAGTCAAGTGTTCTGGAGAGTCTGCGAGCGTGACTTGGTTTCAAGACTGAGCCAAGTACTCTTGCCCTCGAATATTAACTTTCTGTGCAGTTTCTGGCAAGTCATTTAACCACTTTCTTCTTCACATTCCTCAGCTGTCAAATGAAAATAATAATCCTCAACCTTTCAAGGTTTGAGAGTCTTAATTAAATGTTTATACAACTCAATGTAAATACAAAGTGTTACAGTTCGGGCCTCGACAGCGCTCCAAACACGTTATACCCTTCACATATTTGACTAACACTTGTGACATTGTCATGACACAGTGAGAAATATTAGAACATACCATCTGTCGAACACCAAAACCAGCCTGGAATGTAGTAAACCTACATAAGCGCAGAGTGGCTTGGATCTTCTCCTTTGGATTGAACCATTCCTGTGTGTAATGAGAAGCTGTCACTGAGTTATCAAAAACGTACATCTGTAGCTAGACCATTAAAAGGCACTTGAGATTGTTGATCATTTTCAATAGCAGGTCTATAAAATAATAAAACCCACATCTGACACTAGCAGTACTGGGCTTGGATTGTACTATTATACCTTGATTTTTGCATACCAAACTTTGTAGTCTGAGCCTTGTAGATTCTGCCTGACTGCAAACCCCCATTTAGTCTCTGAACTGGCTGAGGCACCTTATGTTGGAGAGACTGCTATTGGTGACTTTGATTCCTAGGACTTCTACAGACTTCATGTTCTGGAAACTGGTTTGCTCAGGTGAGGAGGCAGTGGTTCTGCATCCATAGTTTTGTTACCTAAGATGGTACAGAGTGATCCATCTATCACTAGGCAATAACTTTACCCATATTTCTGACCTACTTAGGATCCATGTTGCTGGGAGGCACATTTGAATCCACAGTCTGTCTCTTTATCTGGAGGAAACAAAGCCCAGCTTGGCTTTGAAACCAGTGTTTGTCTGCCTTTGTCCAAAGAAATGAGTTCAAATTGACCATCAGGTTCAGTTTTATTGGTAAACGGGCAGGACTGAAGAAGTCTTGAAGGCTTCTGCAGACACATCAGTAATCAGACTTGCCCTACCAGCTGACATTTGCAAATTTGCAACATGAAGCTCTCTAAATAGGGTCTCACTTGTAATCTCCGGTGCTATTTGTCTGTTAGAAGGTTTTTATTCTGAACCCTTTCTCATGGGGACAACTCACAACTGGTATAAGCAGGTGCAATTTCATGGAAGTCAATGGAGTTGCACCTGTTACGCCAGCTCAGCCTTTTAGCTCACTTTGTCTAGTGGAGACTGGATGCATTTCGGTTTTATCCCGATCTACCTACATAACCTGTGTTTCCTAGCGTTGGTTTTAAAATAAGCTATGTCTACGCTTTAAATGGTACAGTGGCACTGTTGTAGCAGTGCAGTGCTTGATTATAGATGCTCACTACAGTGACTGGAGGGGTTCTCTCATCTCTGTACCTATTCCAGCTCCCCGAGAGGCTACGTTTAGGTCAATGGAAGAATTCTTCCATCAACATAGCATTGTCAAGACCGGAGGTTAGGTCACCTTAACTGCATCACTGAGGGGTGCAGATTTTTCACACCCCTGAGCAAATGTATCTGGGTCAACTTCACCTTTGGGTGTAAACCAGCCCTAATTTTATTACCCACCTCCCAAGAGCTTTACTCTTCAGGCAACAGAATGCTCATGGATCTGCAGAATATTTTCTTCCACATGGGAGTTGGTTCAAACTACTGCTCAGGTTACGGCATAGGCAAAAACTTATAACAATAAATGTGACCTTTAGCATGGTGACCTTTAGCTTGCTCAAGCAAGGCCTGTTGGCAGTGCCTGGAGAAAAAAAAACTTCAATTAATTGAGCTGACAGCTTACTTTGTTGCAAGTCAGAAGTTGCCCAACTTGGAATGATTTTGCTATAAATACTTCTTAAGACTCCCCTCAAAGGTAAGTCTCTCTTCTGTTCTTTAGTAAAACCACCCCCTTTGTCTAGGCTAATGTTCCCAGAACATTGGGCTACCAAGGCTTTATGCTGCAGGCTGCGAGTGATGTTGCCCACCCCTCACGCTCATGCCAAGGAAACCCCCCATCATTCAGGAATGAAGAGAAGTGTGCAATGTTCTGTTGGCATTCGCAGGACCTTTCATGGTCTGCCCTGAGCAATTGCATGACACAGGAGTTGAGTGAAGTAACCTGTCCCAGTCGCACAGGATTTTCATCATCCATGTCAAACCACAGCCTGACTTAATGTTAAAAGGGTGAAGAGATCTGAGAGCAGCCAAGCTATAAAACTGAAGTGCTAGGGGATAAGGCGGGTGAAAGAAAAGGAAAACCTAGCACAGAGGAAGTCTTAAGCCTCCGGCAATTGGTCTGCTCTGTGGTGCCTGTGAATGTACCCCATTAAGAGTATAGTCTACAGCTTGTAGCCTTCCTCTCTGATATGGCAGCTTGCTTAACGAAAAGACCCTCAAGCTCATAGTAGCTCTGTTTACCTCAGTTGAGCGTCTTCCTACATTCTGTGCTTCAAGAGAAGGGAGGCAAAGCCCATGAGGCCATCAACAAGCTGCTTCGCTTCTAATTCCTCGTACAAGGCCCTGTTACACATGTACCCAAACTGACTCCACAACGATTCTGCTGGCCACTGGTATGCTGCTGGCGTGTAGAGATAATCATCTTGGTGAGTCCTGCTTGACATGACTCTGGGAGAGATTCTCCCTCTGGAAAGAAAGGGGCTGAGCAGGGGAGAACCCACTTCAGAAAGTTGTTCCTCTGAGGGGGAGAAGAAAGATGTGCTTTACTAATGATGGTAGAGGGGAGGGATACGCTGCAGTGTGCACTAAATCCTATGAGAGAGGAAAGTGTCCTGAATTAACCAGGATCTAGAAAGAATTGCAAGCCCTTGTACTAATCCCTCCAGCAGGGGATACAACCAGTACTCTGTGAGAATATCGCAAAGGGAGGAGAAAATGCCCATTGTCTAGCTCAGGAAAAATGACTAATGCTCCTGCTCATAGCTTGGCTCTCTGATGTGTTAGGCTCTGCCCTGTGTGCTGGATGACAGATCTCCCCCAAGGCGAGGGTTCCCCAAATGGGGATTTTAAAAAGCACCAATGAATCAGCCCCGTTCCCCTTGCGAGAGCAGCCTTGCCCAGTGTTCTTGTACATAATGTTTATCACTAGAAGATCGGGAACAGTTAGTGATGTAAGGATGTTACGGGGGAGGAATGGGGTGGTTTTGGCATCAGTGGAAAAGTGCCATTGAAGACGTGAGAAAAGGGAGGTTCCATCACTCCGGCTATTGTCTACATTCAATGTTTGTTATGCCACACCATAGACTAGCCCCGCAACATTAAAAACCTTTCTGATAGAATTCTAAAGCGATAGCAACACTGACTCCAAGATTAAAATCTGTTCCATGAGGTGATAAGCCCAAACCCAAGCTCTTGCTCCCTCAAATCAGAGAGGAGTGAATGGTCACTGCTACTTGTGCCAGACACACGGTCTCACGCTGCAATGCTGCTCCTCCTCCTTAGCTGATAATGAGCATTTACTGGTGTCTAGATCTGAACAAAATACCTGGTTTTTACCTTGGCAATAATAAGACTTAGCTTCTTATGCTTTGTACTGTAACTGCGCTTATAGAGTGACCGTATATCCTGATTGTATAGGGACAGTCCCCATTTTGGGGGCTTTTTTTTATATAGGCACCTATTACCCTACCCTGGTCCCAATTTTTGACCCTTGCTATCTGGTCACCCTAAGCTCTTATAAATATAGTCCAACAGTTTGAAAGTAAATTATCACAGTCTGGTTACAGAACTGAACAACTAAATGACTCCTGGTCTAGTGGTATGTCTCCAATGGTGCAAGAAGCTTTTCAGCAAAGGCAGTTATGGAATAACCTGCCAATAGGGAAAGTTTCTTTCCAAACCCATCCATCATAGGTTGATCTATGACCCGAGGCAAACTCTTCCAAACTATTTTTTTTTAAATGCTGGATGTTCTTATCTAAATAAATATCTAATCATTTTCATGACTCCTGCTCAGCTATTCATGATATCTGCGTGGTATCTTTTGGCAATGAGTTCCACTGGCAAATTTTGTATTGTGTATTTCCTTTTTAAATCAGCTGTCTTTTAATTTAATTGATTTATTGTCCTTTTCACACATTCAGTATAAGACAGTGGGATGGGAATCCCATTCTACTTTGTATATAGCATGTATTATTTTGCATCTCTTTATCATGTCCCCTTATTCACTGTTTCTCAGTCTAAAGCAATCAGTTCAGCTCTTTTTCAATCTCCATCTATGAAAGGTTTCAGTCTTTCTCTGTCTCTGGTTTGTTACTGGCTTGTTGACTCCTCCCGGGGAGGGACTTGAGTTGTGAACCTCATTTAATAGTATTATTACTTATTTGTTTAGGAGACATGGCCCAGGAGGTGCCATTATGGGAGGTGGTGTACAAATACAGAGCAATAATACTTTGCATGCGTGTATGGCCCATGCTAATTCAGGGTGTGCTGCTTTGTTCACTGTGCTCTACGTAGTATTTTATGAGTAGGGCTGGCTGGTGGAACAGAAAATTGGATTCCAATAGTTGAATTGCCAGAAAAATTATCCCACCAAAAGCTAAAAACTTGAAAATGTTGCTGGAACTGAAATCCCATCACTTGTTTTGGAAACACTGAAACATGATCTGGCTCCCGGGGGTCACCGAGAGCCACTGCCTGAAACTGCACACTCCTCGCTATTGCTATGGCCTGTGTGCTGTGAGGGGACTGACAGAAGACTAGCAAAGCTGTGGGCAGGCACGCTGCTCCGAGGGCTGAGCCCTGCATGCGAGGCCTGCCCGACTGCTGCCTGGAAATTCTTTAACACTGACGAGAAACATCCCTCAAGGCCAGGGTCTATTTGTAGGGCAAAAATTACACTGGATCTGCTTGCACGTGATGCACGTTTGTCTGTGGGGCAGCGGGAGGGAAAGGTCAGGCTGGTCTTCACTGAGTTAATGGGCTGGGGTGTGTTAGGGCAGCTGCTCTGTTCTGCTCAGCCAAAGGGAGTGAAATGCAACGTGAGTGGGGGGGTCTGCCGCAGACACAGAGCAAGCTGCTGCACCCCCCCCCCAGGTGGTTGGGGCAGAGAAGGTGGGGGGGTGGGGGAGGGGTAGAGCAGTGGCTGGCTAGGGTTGAGTGCTGGCTTCCCTTTGCTGGGGCATGGGCCCTAGGGGCCAGACCACACAAGTCAGAATAGCCCCTGGAGCAGAGAACCAGAGGGACCCCTGCATGATTAAAGGAGGGGAAGCCATGGCTGCATGCACTCAGCCAGAGCTGGGCACGTTACAGCCGTGGCTTGCCGGGCCGGACCAGCTTGTTGTAGTCTTGCCTCAGCATAGCTCAATGCCCCCTCGAGGTCCCTACCGAAGTGCCGACCCTGGCGAGCAATGGAGCAGCATTGTGCCTCCTTCTCCTGCGATACAGCAGGCAGCCAGCAGGGGAGCTGCTGAGCACGCTCCTGGCTCACCCTGCTGCTGCAAAGCAGGTGGCGTTTAGATTCATAGATTCATAGATACTAAGGTCAGAAGGGACCACTCTGATCATCTAGTCCGACCTCCTGCACAGCGCAGGCCACAGAATGTCACCCACCACTCCTATGAAAAACCTCACCCATGTCTGAGCTATTGAAGTCCTCAAATCATGGTTCAAAACTTCAAGGAGCAGAGAAGCCTCCCTCCAGTCAACCATGCCCCATGCTACAGAGGAAGGCAAAAAAACCTCCAGGGCCTCTCCAATCTGCCCTGGAGGAAAACTCCCTCCCGACCCCAAACATGGCAATCAGCCAAACCCTGAGCACATGGGCAAGATTCACCAGCCAGATACCCAGGAAAGAATTTTCTATAGTAAATCAGATCCCATCCATCTAATATCCCATCTCAGGGGATTTGGCCTATTTACCCTGAATATTTAAAGATAAATTACTTACCAAAATCCCATTATCCCATCATACCATCTCCTCCATAAACTTATCGAGTAGAATCTTAAAACCAGATAGATCTTTTGCCCCCACTGCTTCCCTTGGAAGGCTATTCCAAAACTTCACTCCTCTGATGGTTAAAAACCTTCGTCTGATTTCAAGTCTAAACTTCCTGGTGGCCAGTTTATACCCATTTGTTCTTGTGTCCACATTGGTGCTGAGCTGAAATAATTCCTCTCCCTCTCCTATATTTATCCCTCTGATATATTTATAGAGAGCAATCATATCTCCCCTCAACCTTCTTTTAGTTAGGCTAAACAAGCCAAGCTCCTTAAGTCTCCTTTCATAAGACAAGTTTTCCATTCCTCGGATCATCCTAGTAGCCCTTCTCTGTACCTGCTCCAGTTTGAATTCATCCTTTTTAAACATGGGAGACCAGAACTGCACACAGTATTCTAGGTGAGGTCTCACCAGTGCCTTGTATAACGGTACTAAAACCTCCTTATCCCTACTGGAAATGCCTCTCCTGATGCATCCCAAAACCGCATTAGCTTTTTTCACAGCCGTATCACATTGGCAGCTCATAGTCATCCTATGATCAACCAATACTCCAAGGTCCTTCTCCTCTTCCGTTACTTCTAATTGATGCGTCCCCAACTTATAACTAAAATTCTTGTTATTAATCCCTAAATGCATAACCTTACACTTCTCACTATTAAATTTCATCCTATTACTATTACTCCAGTTTACAAGGTCATCCAGATCCTCCTGTATAATATCCCGGGGTCTTGTAGCTTTAAAGGAACAAGCAACCGTTAGCGTGGCTCTGGAAGGTGCAGGAGCAGGCTGGACATGGCTGAGCTCCTAGTGTTGGGGAAATTCAGGGCAGAAGATGACAGTGGTGGATGCCACAAGGCAGCCGGGCTGGGCTGACTGAGAGCAGAGTGGGTGCGTGTATGCTGGCTGGGAGGGCCCAGATAAGTCAGCTGTAGAGCATGGGGTGGCACTCAGGGGTACAGGGCAGGCAAGGGCACTACCCCTCACCCCAGCCCATGACAGCCAGCAAGGGTGTAGAACCCGTCACGGGGCCCATGGTGCAGAGGGATGGCCCCAGCAGGCACGTGCAAGGGGAGCTGTGCGTGTCAGCCCATCCTGCCCCCGGAATGAAGTGGCGCCAAGGCTTATTCACTGCTGTACGCAGGCCACTATCACCCCCGCCAAGAGCAGCGTGGGCCCCTTGCTCCGCTGCACCCAAAAAGGCCCAGCAGTGACTGTTAGCCCCCGCTCCCGCCCACCAGGAGCAGCCGAAGCAGGCACAGCTACTTGCCTGGTAAGGAAAGGCCAGGCCAGCCCGTGTGACACTCTGAGGGGGAGGGCGGGCACCGCCAGAGGAGGAGCAGCTGTGCGTATGTCTCCAGGCGGGCCTGGTAGCAGTGAGCACTGTGACCTCGGCCGTGATGCACGCCTGCTTGCCCCCTTTCGAGCCCTGGGAGGGCCTATGAGGTCGGCAGTCTGGGGTGGGGAGCTAGCAGAGCACATGTAATGCTCACAGACCCCAGTCGACGGCAGGCAGGATCAAACCAAGGACCTCTACCCTCTACAGCATGAGCTAAAAGCCAACTGTTGTAGAGCACCCCCCTTTATTGCTTTCTCTCTCTTTAACTGGTCTCAGGGTCATTAACTGGGACAAAACACCACACCCAGGAGGGGTGTAGGTTACACGAGCACTTTACACCCAGCAATAATGGCAGCATTGCCTCATCCCCGGTCACGCTTGGATTTCATGCACCCGCTGATTGGCCCCAAGTACGCTACCCCATTGCGCTGCCACTCATGCACTCCCAGCCCATTTGGTTTGTCTGCCTCACTCCCACACTGTGTAAGGCTTTAGCTCAGTCTTCAGCTGCCGGCAGCACAACCCAAGAGCCCTGGGGAGCTGCTTTTCTTCACCTAAAGCTACGAAAGGGGGCAGGGAGCTGATGAGCAGGAAAAGGGGCCATCACAATCAGTGCCCCCCCCTTACTATGACACAAGGTGTCTGTGTCATCCACCAGCTGCAAGACCGAATGGAAGGGGCCGAGGGCATGTGGGCTGGATGCCAGCAGATTAGTGCCAAAGGCCTTCAGAAAAATGTAGTGGGACAGGTCAGTACGGTAAGGGCTGCCACCAGCACTGGCTATGGCGAGACAGGCAGAGAATGGGGCACAGAGCTGGAGCCCAAGCAGGCGGACACCAGCTTGTTGAAGACACAGGGACAGCCCCGGCATGGGGCTGGAGATGCTGTCAGGGCACCAAGAGGGACACACTGTCCTGCTGCTCTCTCAAGAAACAGGTACGGTTCTAGGCCAAGGTGGAGGGCGGCCGAGGAGTGACTGAGCCCAGCAGGGACAATGGCAGGAAGACACACAAGTGCAGATGAGGTTTGTAGCATGGAAGGTGGCAGGACCCATTTGTGCTGGAGCCTGATGAATCAGCCGCCTCCCTGCATAGACTCGGGAACACAGGACTGGAAAAAACTCACATGATTCTGTCACTCTGCTCGTAATGCTGGCATGGCCCCTAGAAAGAGCTGGCAGGATTTGCCTCTAATGCCTCACGCTGTTAGCATTTCCCAGCCAGCTCGTGACCTGCTAAGTGGCTCACACCACACAGAGGTAAAGGCGCTGGGAGGGTTGGGGGTCTAGGCAGCAAGACCCCAGGGACTATGGTATTTCAGCCAAGCCCAGATGCTCCTACAACTTACGGGGTTTGCTCCTGGGCTATGCCAGAAGCCCTCACCCATACCTGGCCTGGAAATCTGCAAGTCTTCAAGAATGACTTGAGCATCTTCTTGCCCAGTGCATCCCCCAGTATGAAAATGAATTACTTTGGCCTCTATTCACCTCCCCCGCCAGGAACTGCTTCTGCTGGCTCCTACTTCCAGGAGTGAATCATTTTAAAATGTGGTATGTGATGCATCTGCTTACCTAAAACAGCTGCCTACACTCAAAGAGCCCTCTCCTTTAGTGAGTGTTGTTCTAACTTAATCCATCTTTTATGGGTGCAAATGATGCTACCAGATTAGAATGGTCAGTTTACACTTACTGTTCACATGTGAGAATAACTGCAACAAAAGGTTCAAGTCAGTGGAAAAATGAGGGCAAAAATATTCCCACTAAACAGTTTGCAGAATGCCTGATATTGAGCATTGGGTCCCCATGAAAATCTTTGAATTTTCTCTCCAAGAGTTAAGTTTATTTAGTTAAGTCAGGAGTGCCCTCTGCTGTCTGTGTCAAGAAACAATCGTAGTGTTTTTTTTAAAAAAAAAAAATGCACACAAAAAACCCCCCCCAATCCCGTAGAATGGAGCCAAATGAAACATTTCATTTTCCCTGCCTGGGGCACTTGCGCTTAACTACCCACTGCTTCAAAACAGCTGCATTAAGCTGCCGCTCAGTATTTTCCCCTTTGCATTTCGAGATCCGAATGAAACGGTTTTTAGACTCACTTTTGAAATGGGAACACGAAGCTCAAACAAGTTCACTGATTCCCCAGCATGGATCTGCCCCAGAAGCCAGCACACCAGAGTGTTTCTATGCTCTTATGGGATGGCCTCTATGTTAGCTGACACACCAGGTACTGGCGGGGGATTCTCCAGAGCTATGAGCATGAGCTGTTACAGCTTGCACTAAAATACCAGGTCTCTGCTGCCGTGGGCTTTAACAGACTCATGGTGTCTACAGACTGGGCCCAGAGGGATCCAGCAATGCTTACATACATCCTCTGCTAACAGGAAGTTCATCCTGAGCAACAGAGACCCACACCAGTTTGAATCCAAGATGAGCCTTGTATTTAGCTGTGACACTGATTAAGTTTCCCAGACTGGAAGAGCAGCTCTGTGCAAGCTCAAAAGCTTGTTTCTCTCACCAAGAGAAGTTGGTCCAGTAAAAGCTATTACCTCCCCCACCTTGTTGTACTAATATCTGAGACCGACACAATAACACAGCATTCGTTAAATAACTACAGGCATGTAAGAGATCCCCACTGCAGAGCCTGCTTGAGGCAGCACTGGGCTTGCATTGCCCAAGGTGCACAAAACACTATTAAAATGACACTGGTACAAGAAAACAAAGAAAAGGAGCCAGATACTGAGATAAATATATTCAGGCTAACACTGTGAAATTCAGGTTAGAGTGCTAAAGACCTAGCTGTAGTGAGACCACTAGCCTTGCTAGCTGAGAGCACCTGATGAAGGATGGTGAGATTACAAAAGGAAAAACAGCCTGATTCTTAAAGGGGGTTGAGTGCCTGCAGCTTCCTCTGACTTCTATAGGAGTGTGCTCCTCTCAGAATCAGGCCGGACATTCCAGTTTTTGAGGCAGTAGGATGAAAGAAAAAGGGGGCTCGGGGAATTAAAATGCAGTCTAATCTCCTTTCCTGGAAACTAGCAAGAGCGGAGAAAGCAGTGACCTTGTGAGCACCTGAAGGCCCACAGGAGAATGAACCACCACCACGATAGTGCCACCCAATAGAAGCTAGAATTCCTGGGCCAGATCCTGGGCTGGCGTATATTAGTATTTCCCGCAATAGACCTGCACCAATTTCTATCAGCTGAGGATCTGGACCAAGTTATTTTTTTCAAAGGGATAAAATAGCACCGAAGAGGCAATGCAGCTGCCTTCAGGAAAGCATTTGAGACCACTCCACAAACAGTATCAGTGGAGAATATACATGGGTACTAACAGGGTAGAATCTACCATACGTGTAGCCGCAGAAGTCAGATGTTCAGTGACAGCGCAGGTGATTGCAGGATGTCGTTTCTGATTTGCTTACTCAACCTATGTATGTGGTAGAATGGAAACAAGGCTGGACTAGAGTAAATATTCCTGATTAATGTCAAGTTGGGTAGAGGTATGGGGGGGGAAGGGGGGTTGGTTCCTGGGACCAGTGCTATTCCTCATCCTCACTGGAAGCTGAAAGGAAACTATAACAAACACAGGTTGTGGCTGTCCTGAAGTTAAGAGAGATTGTAAATGGTTTAAAGAACACATGATTAAAATACAATTCACTCTGGTAAGTTACAGAAGAGAGCTGAAATCTGTTGAAGTAGATCAGGGGTGGGCAAACTTTTTGGCCCAAGGGCCACATCAGGATTGCAAAACTGTATGGAGGACCGGGTAAGGAAGGCTGTACCTCCCCACACAGCCTGACCCCCGCCACCTATCCACCTGCTCCGACTTCCCGCCCCTTGACTGCCCCCCTCAGAACCTCCAACTCATCCAACCTCCCCTGCTCCTTGTCCCCTAACTGCCCCCAGGACCCCACCCCCTATCCAACCCCCCATGCTTCCTGTCCCTACTGCCCCAACCCCTATCTACACCCCTGCCCCCTGACAGGCCCCCTGGGACTCCCAAGCCTATCCAACCCCCCCTGCTTCCTGTCCTTACTGCCCCAACCCCTATCCACATCCCTGCCCCCGACAGGCCCCCTGGGACTCCCAAGCCTATCCAACCCCCCTATTCCCTGTCCCCTGGGACTCCCTGCCCCTTATCCAACCCCCCACCACCACCACGCTGCTCAGAGCAGCAGGAGCTCGCAGCCCTGCAGTCCGGAGCCAGCCACGCCGCCGGCTGCCTGGCAGGAGCAGCAGGTGAGAGCACTGGCGGCACAGCGAGCTGAGGCTACGGGAGAACGGGGACAGCAAGGGACGGGCCAGGAGCTAGCCTCCCTGGCCAGGAACTCAAGGGCCCAGCAGGATGGTCCTGCGGGCCGGATGTGGACCACAAGCCATAGTTTGCCCACCTCTGAAGTAGATCCAGCATGACATCTATGCAGGAAGGACTGAAATGACGCACAATACAGGCTGCACAACAGAACCCCAGGGAAGGACCTGGGGGATGAGTATGATAATACTGAGTAAGAGTCAATACTATAGCAAAATAAAGGCATATTATATTGGGTCATATTAATAAGAGTAACATGAATGCTCCAACGAGCAAGGAAATTATCCACCTCTACTTGCCTCTGGTTAGTTTCTCGATTCCTGAAACACTGCACTCAAGTTTTCAGCAGCATGGGCCAGATCCTCACCTGATGTAAATCAGCCTCTCTCCACTGATTGCCTTTGGTGCTATCTTGATTTACACCAGCTGAGGATCTGGGTCCATGTTTTTAAAAAGAGAAAAAGTAGTGAGTAACCTCAAAGGCAGACAAGCAAAACTGAGGAAAGGTTGGAGGAAAAAGGCCTAACAGGATAAAGAGAACTGGGTATTAACATTATCAGGGGACATTGATAGGAGACATGGCTATACACAGAGATACAGATCTTATAAAGGGGACTAGATCAATAAACTCAGTATTAGTCATGGAGGGCAGGTGATTGTGTTGCCATACTGTGTTCTAACGGGCTAAGAGAATACTCTTACTAATACTACTACAGAGGAAGTATGTCTGAGCACAGGACTGGGAGCCAGGAATTCCTGAGTATTATGGCAGGTGGCACTAGGCTGCATTGTTACATTGTCTGTTCAAGTTCTTTTTTGTGACGTGTGAGCAGGTTTCCACTCTTGGGAAGATATGCTGTGCTGTCGTTAGTTTTGAGTTATACAAAGTTGTGTGTGGAGACAGCTTTATGAGACAGGGCACTGTGCAAGCAGCAGGAGACTCTGCAGTCTCCCTAGGGCTCTCCTTAGAGTCAGTTCTTAAGGCAGGAACTACACACTGGTGCTGAGCCGAGATTCGTGGCAGAAGGATTGCCCCGCCTGCTGTTTGACCATTTCATTTCAGGACTGTGGTGAGCACATGCGCGCAAATAAAGCAAGTTGCACATAAGAGTATATCCAGACTCGGTCACTAATGTCTCCTTCCCTAGGGAGCAGAACTGCAAGGCCCAAAACATCTGCTGCTGCACTGTAGTGGGGCCACACAAGTGTCAGAAAGGGAAATGTATTGTTCTACCCATTTTATACTTGGGGAACAGAGGCAAACACTTGCCCAATATCACAGAGGGCATCACTGCCAGGATGAGAGCTCATTCCTGGTACACTGAAAGCCCACTGCGGCAAGCTAATTATAAAATGCTTTGTGAGAGCGACAACGAAGGCAGTTATGAACGGATGACCAAATGAAGTAACAGGGTTCAGCAGCATACTTTTCCCTGTAGAGAAACCACTCATGCAGTAAAGAAGTCATTTCATTTGCCAATACCAGGAGCTCCTTTCCATGTTTTGGGGGAGAAAATGACTCTCGTTCTCATAATATACTTTCAGCTTTCTCAGGATTTGACAGGAATTAATGGGAAAAATTATATTTACCAAGGAACAAGAATTAGGGAATATTTGCAGAGAAGAAAGAAGCTCCAGAAGGAGAGTGTGTTGGCTTCACTGCTTTCTTTTAAGAGAAGGGAAAATGGCCCAGACGTCTCAGCTGACATCATAGGCCAGGGGTGGCCAATCTGAGCCAGAATTTACCAATGTACATTGCCAAAGATCCACAGTAATATGTCAGCAGCCCCCCATCACCTCCCCTACCTTCTGGCTCCCAGTGCCTCCCACCCACCAGCAGCTCCGCCTATCAGTGCCTCCCTGCACCTCCCAATCAACTGCAGGAGACTCTGGGAGGGTAGGGGGGGGTGGAGGAGGAGGCGGCGTGAGGGCACATCAGGCTTAGGGGAGGGCACGGGATCCCCCAACTTGGAACTTCCATGGGATGGGAGAATCCCCAGATGAGATAAAGCTAGAATAGCCAGCTCCTTCACAACCTGTTTTAGTCCCTGGCATAGGAGGCATGTGAGGGATAAGGGAAGCTTAGCAGTTACAGTGAACCATAGCCAGAGCCAGCACAGAGTAAAGCAGCCTTCAGCCTGGAATAGAACCGAGCAGAACCTGGTATAGAGACAGTCCTAGTATCAGACAGCCACAGCCATCTTCTATGCAGCCTTATCTCTGCTGCACCCAGCAGATGCTGGCCCTGACTGTAAATTTAGGTCCTTGTAGTGTGTTGAATTACATGGAAATAAAAACAAAGTTACAAAGGCTAGAATTGCAATAGTGTTTAATATAGTTGGTTTCTCATATTAGTTTTTTCAGTGACTGAACAAATGACAAGAGAATTTCAATCATCATCAAATATCCAGACTGAAAGACTTAACAGAGATTATCAATAGTTTATATAACAATATTTTTATTAGCCCTGAACTACTATAGGTTATATATAATTAACAACAAAAGTAGCAGCTGATTTTTCCATCTATTTACAGTATTTTATAGAAATTATATATTCTACTTTATCCTGCATTGATATAGACAACTATTCTGCACATATATATAGTTCTCCAACTCACACATTTCCTGAAAGGAAATGACTAGGAAGCATAAGCCAAATGGAACACCAGACCACAGTACAATGGCATTTACTTTCAATTATTTTGCATTATCTGTGTGATAGCATACGGTGCCTTCATGTAACTTAAAAATAAGTTGAATTATTTTCTTAGGTATGTTCGAGCTAAATAATGGCAGTCTTTTTGTTTTATTTCTCTGTTTATATTTTATTGAAATTGTCATTGTCCACCCCACTCCTCCCAAAATAAGGGGGCAACAAAAGTAAAAAGACAAAACAAAAAAGCAAAGGAGTGGAACGAGAAGGAAAGTAAAGGCAGGAAGCGGGGCAGGGATTGGAAAGGAAAGCAACATCTCAGTTTCCATTGGGTTTCTAAAAAGTCAGACCCAATCTTTACAAATTTTTCTGAGGTGCCTCCTCTCCGAAAAACATTACCCGCTCTTTAGCTGCCAGGTCAGCAAAGTCTGTGTGCCAAGCTGCTACCCCTGGATGCAGTCTGCTCTTCCAGCTAAATAGTATCAGTCATTTGTCTACAAGCAGTGCTCTGGAGAGCCAAGCATTCTGTGAAGCTGGGATGTTTCCAAGATAATGAGCTATATCCCAAAGCACAGCTCTTGGAAGTAATTTTTATGGAGGTATCCAAAACATATTAATCCTCCAGCCTTCTTCTAGCCAAAAGGATTGTATCCTGGTTCAGTCCCAAAACAAGTTAACTACTAGGGCTCTGGAAAACAAGTGTGGACAAAATGTAATTTTTTTCTGCCAAATCAGCCTTAGTTGTAGGTCAACAGTAGAATTTTTAATTATTTGCAAGGCACTTCCCCACTGGCTAGGGTTCAAGGACATGAAACAAAAGATTTGTTCCATGTCTGGTGCAAGCAATCTAAATTACGGCGGGTCGTTTGGGCCAAGAAGCCATAACAGGCTAAGGTAGCTGGGCAGTCCCAGTTAACAGAGTGGTATTGGGGTGGGGTTTGTTTGCATAGCTCCAACAAATATTGCTGCCACTAGCAAGCATATAATACATTGAAATTAAATTTGCCAAAAAGACAGGGCTACCACAGCACTGGTTCCATTCCTAAGAACCTGGCAGATCCCAGATATTCTACACTTGCTTTTTAAAGGAATACTTACTTCTTAAAGTTGCCGTAACTGGAAATATCCAACTATCTTGGCACACCAGTAGACTGTAAGTACTATTATTAAGGAAAGTCAGCATTTTAAATAATGCACTATAAATATAGATACAGCAGGAATAAAAAGTCATCCTTGTGTTAATGTGGCTGCCAGCTTAGAAAAATACTTGGAATTTACAGTAATTCTATCACCCATGGTAAATCAGTCAAATTTAATATTTTTCCAAACGAACATTTCCAGCTGTCAAGTAGTCAAGATATCAATAATAATATTTTGTAGGAGGATACTTGTGTATCTTTAAGAAATAGCTCAAACTGAATTATTGGGCCATACTCTCTGCCAGTTCAGCTTCACTGAAGTCAATTTACCTTAGCAAAAAACTTGGCCCATAATCTTGACCTTTCATGACAATGTTTGTAAAATATAATCTCTGAGGTTTAAAAAAAATCTAGTGATTTCTCTACTCAGTGTTCCAGTTCCTTACTGAGTGTGCAGGTCATGGCTGATCATGGCAGGGTGCAAACAGAAATCCCCTTTTGTTTCTATATACTACAATAATGTAGTTACCACTGAAATAATTATACTAATAAATTAAAAATAACACTGATGCATTGTTAAAAACAGTTGAAGGGTGAAGTTGGGGTAACAAAATCCAAACCGGTAAGTTTTCCAACAGTGGTATTTACACACAATTGGAAAAGTTAAATCTATTCAACTTTCCAAATAGCTATCTTCCCTTCTTCCCTTCCAGAACCACTGAGAACGTATCTGTCCTCTGCAGAGCACAGCGCCTTTACCATATCAGCATGGCCCACCAACTCCTTCTCCACAGTTTTCTTTTCAGCATCTATCACGTAGATCTTTCCCCTGGTTTTGCCCTGGGATAGTCCTCTGCTGCCAACCCACATCTGAAAAGCAGAATCAATTTTTAATACATTACATTCCACTTCTGTTTGAAGATACAGTCTAAGCTGTTTCAGTAAAGGAGTTGTTTATGTGCCCCCAAAGATACAGTCAGTGGTACTCTGGTCAGGTTTGAAAACAGTAACACCTGAAGTCTCTCAAAACTATTTGTTGGAGCCATTGGTTTGTATGTTTCTGTGCAGGATATATACTCACTATTACATTTTCAATAAGGGTTGCTAGCTAGAAAGCAGCATATTTAAGAATGACAAAATAGGCAAAATTCTGTGTCTTTGATTCCTTGCTAAAATAAATGGTCTGATTTTAAATTAAATGAATTTAGAAGTAAGCCTGTAACAGACAGCTGTGACACTATAATCTTCTGTCATTGCCAGGCAGCCACTCCACTCTGACCCAGCCTGGCAACTCCAGTAAATGCTGTTTTGTTTTTACAGAAGGGATATGTGGGTTTTATAGCTCTTACCATTGGCTCCGTCCCATCCTAGGAAAGAGAGCCAAGTTGCTGCATCGCTGGTAGTCTTAAAGACAGGAATACTGAATATTCAAACTGGGGAAGTGGAAAGCTCAGGAATGTTCGCTGGTTTTTCCTTTTTTGTATAAGTCAATGTATGTACAGTGTTACTAGGCTATGAAATAAGTGGAGGGGAAGAGGGATGATACTGCAGATGGAGAAGAAGAGGGATCTGGGTTTCTGAGTAATCCTTTAATTTACAGGCTGGTTGGGTATCCCAGAGCTTGTGAGGTTCTGTCTCTATGGCACCTTTCTCTGTTTTCCCATTAAGTCCTGGCTCACCAGCCTAGCCCCAGTGGCAGAGCAGCTAAATATACAGAGCAGCTTCCCAACTCCAGAGGGTGCTTTATGAAGTGACTGTATATTTTGTGGGAGAAGGGCTGGGGAGTCTGATTGGGATTATTTCAGAAGGATCTGGAGTTATTGTCACCACCTTATTGTGGAATATTTCTGGTATTATTTATGGAAATGACCTTTGCCTCTGACCAAATGGTGCACTCACTTGCAGCAGCCGCAGATCTCTGAAAGTGACTGGTATATTGTGACAGAGAGCTGAGTGACACTCCCAGAACATGGTGATATGGGGAACTGTAACCCTGTTATGGTGGGCACATGATGATTAGATAGGAAGAGACCATCTTCAGACACAGGCCAGCTAATCAGCATTTATGATTTTTCCACTAGTCTTTTGTTGGGCTTTAATCACTGGAGCATAAGGCATTAAATGTCAGGAGACCTAATCTTTGATGCATACTGTTCAGTGAAAAGATCAGCGGCTAATAAAGTCATCATACATTTAATCATGGATGAGGCTTCTGGCCTTGCTTGTATGTTTGAGTACTAGATGGTCAATTATATTGGGCTGCTATTAGCTCAGGGTTACTCACGTCTCAGAACAATGGGTGTGACAAGCCCACAATAAAAGAACTCAACTGATGAAAACTTGACAGTGCTGTAAACACAAACTGCATTACATCTAGGAAATGGACAACAAATAAAAATATTAAATTAACAGAATGTATTCTACCTGATTTTTTACTTTTATCATACAGGTGATCTCAGAACAGTCTTGAAGATGAATCTTTTGAGGAGTTCTGGAGAGATCTGTTGCATTCCAAATATACAGGTCACTACTTCCTGAACATGACGTCCATACTTGGTCCCCCTAAAGCACAGAAAGAATACGACCAATCTTACCAGTGTACTCACAAACATATCCTAAGAAATAATTGTACAGCACTGTTTATAAAGCAGAGACTTCCTATAAGACAAATTACCAGCCTAAATTTAATACCTCAGGAAACAGTTGGAAACAGAGAAAATATGAACACACATCCTTCAGATTCTCTTCAATTTTCATTTCTTGCCGAAGAGACCCATTAGTTGTCACTACGAGTATACAACTTCCTGTACCTTCAATAGTAAAAATACGAGGTTAGTAGTTGAAGTACTGACTTCTCATTTCCCAACAAAACTGTGGAAAGTTAAGCAGGAGTAAATGTGTACATGCAGAACTGCAAGGTCACCAGTAGTATCTTTTCTAAAACACACAATGAAAACTAAACACGCTGTTCTCTATTTCCAATTGACTTCTCACAGTGTACGTTCTTATGTCTATTCTGCAATTACAAGCATGCCTGTTGGTACTCTAGGCGCTAACAGAAGGGGAAAAGAGAACTTGCTTAAATTTGCATATCACTGTTTGGTTCTCAGCATGCACAAGCATTTGCTGTTATAGATCTAGGACAGAGATTTTCTGTACTACAGAAGTTGTAGGGTGGATTCCTGGCCCCAGTGAAAATAATGGGAGTTTACCACTGACAGCACATCCAGCCAGGATTTCACCCATAGTCTCAGTAGCTTTTCTGTCACTCAGTGTGCATACTTGATATACAGTGAATCCAAGCTCTATAGGTCTATGATAGCATTTAGTGTTAAGGCAATGTTGGATTTCTTGAACCAACCTGTACTTGGAAAAGGTGGCTTATCGAGGACCTTTTACTCTGGCACTGAAGCCTTAGCATATCCTACTCAGCTCCTACAGACAGGATGGCAGAACACTTAGAAGTAGTTAAAGGTGACTGCCAAGACTATCAAGTTGGATCTGTGCCATAACAGGTGGCTCAAACACAGATCCAACTTCCAATACTATTACCGCTAGACCCGATAGATGTAAAAGATTCTCTTTTAAAGGGTTTCCATGCCAATTTACAGGCATCTTCAGGCAAGACCAAAGCCTGATGCTTCTAGATATCATACCCTGCAGTGAATGCAACATCCCTGAACAGATGTTCAATCCAGATGAGACATGGCCATCCAGAGGCAACTCTCATCCTCCCATGCAGTAATCCAGCAATTTTGTCCTATGTGGGACTTCTTGCTATCACAAGAGCATATCTGTAAGACCCTGATCAGGCAAAATGCTTAAAGCACAATAATAATCCCAATAAACTCAACAGGACTACTCTATGCTGTTTAAATAGCGTGAATGGAGATGGGTGGATAAAGAGAACTGGTTAATCATACAAAAATAAAAGAAGTGGCATGAAATTGCACTTTCTTTACACTAAAGTGACATAACATGCAAAAACTTATTTAAAAAAAAATTCCAAGATCTAAGGCATGAAGAACTTACAGCACCAAAGACGGTTGTCATGGAGTTTGATGGAAATAAGATTTTTGCAGGGCAGCTGAAATCTACAGTTTACTTTCAAAGTGCTAATGTTCCAAGCAATCACTGTCCCATCTAAACTGCATGAATATGCTTCACTGTTGACATAAAAAAACAAAATTAAAAATAGCATGGTGTACAATCAAATCCAGAACTGAGATCTCATATAAGGAAAACTGTTGTTATAGGTCTCCCACCACAACAAACATTAATGCCAAGTCAAAGCAGAGATCTTTACTTCCAAGAGTAGTAGAAATATTAGATTAAAATACAGCAATGAGCCACAACATAGAGTGTGCATTAAAGTCTATAGGACAGTAGGCAGGAGTAGTTCCAAAGCGCCAGGGCAGCATGCTGGAAGGGAATCACAGCAGATGGCAGGGGAGAGGGTGGCTTTGGCAGCAGAAATTAGGTTTGGCACACACACTTCTGCATTGTTCATTTTAAAAAGTATCATATGATGTATTTTAACTTATTTTTCTTGTTCTTCACTTTTTTTTATTTAGAAAAGTAAATCCAGAACTGGGTTGTAAAAGTATGATGAATCTATTCTGTGGTCAAAGCAAAAATGGAATGATCTTCAAGAGGCTTCGGTGTGCAATTTATCACTGGATGCCTGCAACTCCCCTTTGGTCTCATCTCTGTCTCAGGAAAGCAGGACTATTTTGGAAATAAGGTGATCAGATTCACAATGACACATCAGCTAAATTGGGCTACCTACATAGAAGGTTAAATATAGTGTCTTGTGGTTGACTGTTTTACATGGACCCTTACATATAACTACATATTTTCTCTTAAGGTTAAATTTAGTCAAGATGTTCATTAGCGATTAGAGGAAAAACACAACTTACCTTGTTTAAAATTCTCTCTAATATTACACATTTTTGTCCAACTTCAGAAGCTCTAGTACCAAGAATGCCTCCCACATTAGCTGGTATGTATATTTTAAACAAAATGGAACTTTGTAATCAAGTTTACCTGGATACACTGTTCCTGTTCTCTACAATGATGTCCATAACATGAGCGCGGTGGTCATTTAGTTGCTTATTGCAAGACATACTATGGGTGTTGATTATATAAATAATGGTATCTTGAGAACCAATCCATACTTGGCTCTGCTCTACCATTACCATACAAGTCTAGAGGGGAAAAAAAAATGCAACATTTCTTTAAAAAGTTCAGCACAGAAGCCTATCACTCTTGAAAGAAGCAAACAAATATGTTATACCAATGGTTCTCAACCTTTCCAGACTACTGTACCCCTTTCAGGAGTCTGATGTGTCTTGCGTATCCCCCAAGTTTCATCTCACTTAAAAACTACTTACTTACAAAAATCAGATATAAAAATACAGAAGTGTCTCTGCACACTATTACTGACTTTTCATTTTTACCATATAATTATAAAATAAATGAATTGGAATATAAATATTGTACTTAACATTTCAGTATATAGAGCAATATAAACAATCCATTGTCCGTATGAAATTTTAGTTTGTACTGACTTTGCTAGAGCTTTTTACGTAGCCTGTTGTAAAACTAGGCAAAATACTAGATGAGTTGATATACCCTCTGGAAGACCTCTGTGTACCCCTGATTGTTATACTTATAGTTATAGTGTTATAGTTATAACCACTGTGTTATATGAAGGACAGAGTTCTTCTAGTGGCTGAAGTCAGAACAAGAATCAAGATTCCTCACTTCTTTCTTGGCTCTGTCACTAAAAGGCTGTATGACTGAAGGCAAGTGATGTTATCGCTATGGTTCAGTTTATCCTTCAAAAAAGTAGGTTTAATAATACTTACTGATACCCATCTCAAAGGAGTGTTTTGGGGCTTAAAATATAATGTAAAACTGAGATCTTCAGATGAAAAACACTACAGAAGCTCAAAGTATTACACATTTCTTTCCTACATAACAGATGCTCTTCCATTTGTTTCAAATGTATTTCTCTCTTCAATTAGAAGTGAAACATTAATTTAATTTTTGAACTAGAAATAGCAGCAGCAGTATTTTAAACACAGGATGTTCTGAAATAACGTACTTATTTCCCACATGAATACCCACTCCATCTCTAAATAGATCTCAGCCATCCACCACCTCTTCATAACTCGCTCCCTTCCAGCTCCTAGCTCTCAGATACCTGGATCCCTTCATCAGACACTGCCTCTGCAGCTGTCCTTTCTGAGGGAGGCCTCTCCTCTTTTCACACACACCACCCTTGGTCAGACTGTGCTGGGCTTCTCCTCTCCCATTCTTGCTGGTTTCAGCCCTTCCCACCTCCCCCTTCCCAGGCTTTCCTTTTTTTGGAACAGCACCGTATCTGCACCTTCTCTGCCTGCTTCACGCTGCTGTCCTTTATCATCCACCCAACTCCTTGCATCATCCTTCCTTTCTGATTTAGTCTCCCGATGCTATCTCCCACTCATCCTTGGTGACTTCAACTTCCATGCTGATGACTCATATGACCTCTTAGCCGTACCTCACCTCAACCTTTGATCTGCAGGTCTGGATCAACTCACCCAGTCATGAGGGCTATTCACTTGACTTGGTCTTCACCAAGCAATCCTCATTCTAATCTTTCTGTGGATGGAGTTCCCCCTCTCAGACCATCGCCTAGTTTCTTTCCACGTCACCCATCAGTTCCCCACAGTGACCTGCAAGGCAGCCTTTCTGTGTCTTGCAGTCCATCAGCTTTGATAACTTCTTGTCTGCTCTCAGCCCTCTGTCCTCCCTGCCCTCTCTTCCTTTAGTTCCATTGATACAGTTGATTACTCTCTCTCTCTCTCTCTCTCTCCAAGCTTCACTCTCCTCCAGTTTCAACTCTTTTGCCTCTCTCCCATCTCCCACCCTGGCTTATCCTCAACATCTGCTTCCTCTGCTCCTGGTCTTGCCCTGCAGAACATCTCTGACGGAAATCCTATGAGCAGGCTGCCTTCCTCAACTATATATTTGTTCTCTCCTCCTTTACTTCTCCCATCTTCCTAGTTCAGTGGTTTTTAACCTTTTTTCATTTGCAGACTCCTAACAAATTTTGAATAGAGGCACAGACCCCTTTGGAAATCTTAAGCATAGTCTGCATATCCCTAGGGGTCTGTGAACGATAGAACAATGGTTTTCAACCTAGTTAAACAACTCTACTTCTCCAACTCAACTGAATACCATGCCTGCAATCTCAGCTGTCTTTTTGCCATGTCTGGCTCACTCCTCCAACACACTCCACCTCTTGCTTCCACTTCTCTCTCTGCACAGGATTTCTCTAATTTCTTCCAAAATACAAAATGATTGTCCCCCTACCCTTACCTTTCCCCTCCCCTCATACAACTTACTCCTCCTCCTCCTCCGTTACAGACAGAAGTTTCTTGTTTGCTCTCCTTCAACCCCTCCACTTGCCATCTCCTCCCATCCCTGATCCCCTGGCAACTACTCTTTTCCCCTCCCCTACTCTTCTCCTTAACCTCTCGCTATCCTCCAGCTGTTTTCCTTCACAATACAAGCAATAATCTCGTCTATTCTATTTTAAAAAGCCCACCCTGGAGCCCACTGTATCTCCCTTCTTCCTTTCATCTGTAAACTCACTGAATGCACTGTTTATAATCTGGAGTTCCTCTCCTCCAATTCCATCCAAGACCTCTCCAATCAGGTTTCTGCCCTTTGCACAGCACTGAAATTGCTCGCCAAAGTCTCCAATAATCTTTTCCAAGACAAAACTCAAAACCAGTATGCCATCCTCATCCCCCTTGACCTGTCAGCCACCTTTGACACAATCGACCATGCTCCTCTTCTTGAAATCTTGTCTTTCCTTGGTTCCATAGAGTCATAGACTTTAAGGTCAGAAGGGACCATTATGATAGTCTTGTCTGACCTCCTGCACAAAGCAGGCCACAGAATCTCACCCACCCACTCCTGTAATAAACCCCTAACCTATGTCTGAGCTATTGAAGTCCTCAAATCATGGTTTAAAGACTTCAAGGTGCAGAGAATCCTCCAGCAAGTGACCCATGCCCCATGCTGCAGAGGAAGGCGAAAAACCCTCAGGACCTCTGCCAATCTGCCCTGGAGGAAAATTCCTTCTCAACCCCAAATATGGCGATCAGCTAAACCCTGAGCATGTGGGCAAGACTCACCAGCCAGACACCCAGGAAACAATTCTCTTTAGTAACTCAGATCCCACCCCATCTAACATCCCATCGCAGGCCATTGGGCATATTTACCACTAATTGTCAAAGATCAATTAATTGCCAAAGTTAGGCTATCCCATCATAACATCCCCTCCATAAACTTATCAAGCTTAGTCTTGAAGCCAGATATATCTTTTGCCCCCACTGCTCCCCTTGGAAGGCTGTTCCAGAACTTCACTCCTCTGATGGTTAGAAACCTTCATCTAATTTCAAGTCTAAACTTCCCCTGGTGGCCAGTTTATATCCATTTGTTCTTGTGTCCACATTGGTACTGAGCTTAAATAATTCCTCTCCCTCCACGGTATTTCTCTCTGATATATTTAGAGAGAGCAATATCTCCCCTTTTGGTTAGGCTAAACAAGCCAAGCTCATTGAGTCGCCTTTCATAAGACAGGTTTTCCATTCTGCAGATCATCCTAGTAGCCCTTCTCTGTACCTGTTCCAGTTTGAATTCATCTTTCTTAAACATGGGAGACCAGAACTGCACACAGTATTCCACATGAGGTCTCACCTGTGCCTTATAAGGAGATATTAGTACCACTATACCTCTACTGGAAGTACCTCGCCTGATGCATCTCAAGACTGTATTAGTTTTCACGGCCACATCACATTGGTGGCTCATAGTCATCCTGTGATCAACCAATACTCTGAAGTCCTTCTCCTGTTACTTCCAACTGACGTGTCCCCAGTTTATAAAAAACAAACATTCTTGTTATTAATCCCTAAATGCATGACTTTGCACTTTTCACTATTAAATTTCATCCTATTACTATTACTCCAGTTTACAAGGTCATCCAGATCTTCTTGTATGATATCCCTGTCCTTCTCTGTATTGGCAATACTTCCCAGCTTTGTGTCATCCGCAAACTTTATTAGCGCTTTTTGTGCCGAGATCAGTAATAAAAAGATTAAATAAGATTGGTCCTAAAACCAATCCCTGAGGAACTCCACTAGTAACCTCCCTCCAGCCTGACAGTTCACCTTTCAGTATGACCCACTGTAGTCTCCCCTTTAACCAGTTCCTTATCAATCTTTAAATTTTCATATTGATCCCCATCTTTTCCAATTTAACTAATAATTCCCCATGTGGAATCGTATCCAATGCCCTACTGAAATAGAGGTAAATTAGATCCACCTCTATGCATACTGCAGATGTCAAACTGGCCTGTAGTAACCCGGATCACTTTCTTTCCCCCACCTTTCTTAAAATAGGAACTATGTTAGCAATTCTCCAGTCATATGGTACAACCCAAGTTTACAGATTGATTAAAAATTCTTGCTAATGGGCTTGCAATTTTCCCTTTAATATTCTTGGATGAAGATTATCTGGGCCTCCCAATTTAGTCCCATTAAGTTGTTTGAGTTTGGCTTCTACCTTGGATGTGGTAATATCTACCTCCATATCCTCATTCCCATTTGTCATCCTGCCATTATCCCTAAGCCCCTCATTAAAGACTGAGGCAAAGTATTTGTTTAGATATTGGGTCATGCTGAGATTATCTTTAACCTCCACTCCATCCTCAGTGTTCAGTGGTCCCACTTCTTTCTTTGTTTTCTTATTTATATGGCTATAGAACCTTTTCCTATTGGTTTTAATTCCCTCTGCAAGGTCTAACTCTACATGGCTTTTGGCCTCTCACTTTATCCTACATATTCTGACCTCAATAAAGGTAGTTTTCCTTGCTGATCCCTCCCATCTTCCACTTCTTATAGGCTTTCTGCTTTTTCTTAATCACCTCTCAGACGCTTGCTCATCCAGCTTGGTCTACAACTCCTGCCTATAGAAAAGGAGTACTTGTGGCACCTTAGAGACTAACAAATTTATTAGAGCATAAGCTTTCGTGAGCTACAGCTCACTTCATCGGATGCATTTGGTGGAAAAAAAAACAAATTTTTTTCCACCAAATGCATCCGATGAAGTGAGCTGTAGCTCACGAAAGCTTATGCTCTAATAAATTTGTTAGTCTCTAAGGTGCCACAAGTACTCCTTTCTTTTTGCGAATACAGACTAACACGGCTGCTACTCTGAAACTCCTGCCTATGAATTTTTTCCCCTTTCTTGGGATGCAGGCTTCTGATAGTTTCTGCAACTTTGACTTGACGCAATTCCAGGCCTCCTCCGCCTTCAGATCCACAAGTTCTTCAGTCCAATCCATTTCCCTAACTAATTTCCTTAATTTTTTTAAGTTAGCCCTTTTGAAATAAAAAACCCTAGTCACAGATCTATTTTTGTTTATCCTTCCATTTAGTTTGAACTGAATTAGCTCATGATCCCTCAAACCAAGGTTGTCCTATCGCATCCAGGAAAATCTGAGCCCTATTATTATTACTAACACTTGTCCTCCAGTTTATATCTGTATTCTCACCTCTCAACACGCTCCTTCAGCATGTCCTTCTGAGGAACTTCCTCCTCACTCCTCCAACTCTCTGTGGGGATTCCTCAGGGCTCCATCCCTGGTCCCCTTCTCTTCTCCTTCTGTACCTTATCTTGGGGTAACCTCATCAAATTTAACTACTGGACTTTATGCTGATGATTTACAGATCTACCTCTTTATCCCAGACCCGTCTCCCTTCTTTCCAAACTAAAATCTTGACCTGTCTCGCTGACATCTCCTCATGGATGTCTAGCCAACAGCTCAAGATCAACGTGACTCAAAACAGAGCTTCTAATCTTGTCCTCCCCACCCCTTTCTCAATCACCGCGAACACCCCTTCCCCCCCACCAACCTGCTTGTCATGCAGGCTCATAGTCAGGGTGTCCTCTTCAACTGACTTCTCTCTAGGTCCTCATACCCAGGCTATGTCTAAATCCTGATGTCTCCTTCTGCATAACATCTCTAAGACGCAGCCTTTCTTGATCATGCACACAGCTAAAACTCTCATCCAGGCTCTCAATATCTCACATCTATATTACTTCAACTTCCTTCTCTCTGGATTTGACAATGCAATCTTGCTCCACTCAGACCCATTCAGAATGCTGCTGTGAAAATCATTCTCCTAGCTTGTTGCTTTGACCAGGTTATCCCTCTTACTGCTTCACTCCACTGGCTCCCTCTTCTCTATCACATCATACATAAGCTGTTTGTCTTCTCTTTCAAGGCCCTTCCAGCCCATCCCTACCCATCACCTCTCATTCACTATCGAGAGGTCAATTCCCACTTCCAATCAGCTCACAATACCAGCCTCCTTTGTCCACTTGTTAAATATTCAAACAAACATAATTGTGCTTTTGCTTGTGCTGCCCCTCTCTTGGGAGAAGCTCCCTGTAAACATCCACAAAGCTACCTCGTTATCCACTTTCAAAACCCTCCTTAAAAGTCTCCTTTGCCATAATGCCTTTAAAAAAAAAACCCTTCATAACCAGTAGGCTGCAGGTGTACTGAGACTACTGCCCATCACTCTGACCCAATATTGTCCCATTGTTTCCTTGAACTCCCCCATCTGTCTGTATCTATCTGTTGTAGCTTGTTTTATACTTCTATTATAAGCTCTTTGGGGCAGGGACCCTTTTTTTGCTCTGTATCTGTACAATGTCTGGCACAGTGGGGTCCCTGATCCATGACCAGGACTCCTAAGTGCTATGGTAATAAATAATTAATAAGAACAACAACCCGAGTCTCACTCACCAGTTTAGAGCTGCCCACTTTAAAACAGTGTTGCTGAATAGTCCAGGTAGATGCATCGAACACGATCACCTTCCCCTCACTTAAGGCACACCATAACTTTGGACGGGCATCTTCAATTCTGTCTCCTGCATCGAGGTGCCCTAGTATTGGCGGCAGGGGGGCGGAGGGGGGGGAAGAGAAGAGGAACAAACAGTACTCCCAGCTACATTTGGAGATGTTGTTATTAAGCAGTATATCTTCCTGGTAGAACATGATATCAGTGCCCCAGAACCTAGCTACTGAGTTGCAACCACTTCATATCATGCTCATTATAATCATCCCACTGTACCTTGTGCTCCTCCATGTCTGTTTATTGAGTCCACCTGTTTTGCATCTCATACTTGTAAGCTCTTCAGAGCATGGATCATCTTTTTGCTGTATATTTGTAACATGCCTAGCATGCTAAAGCCCTGATCCCTCACTGGGGCATCTAGGTGCTACTGCAATATACTTAACAGATAATACACCTGCTGGCTATTGGTTTTTGGGTAAAATTTAAGGGGTTATGTTTTGACCTAGCAACATCTAAAAGGCCTGGGAGCCACCTACTTGCAAGAATGCTTCTTTCCCTGCATTGGACTGCCACATCTGCAGGCAAAAGCAGCTCCAGCTGGCACCCCCTCAGTATAAAACAGAGTGTGCCCTTAACTTTGGAACTTATTCTCCCTTCTGGTTTCAAATAGCCTGAGTTTGCTGACTTTCATGACACGTTGCAAGGCCCATTAACCAGACTTTAGGGGCTGTAGGCATCACAAAGGCTAGGGTTTGTGGGAAAGGTGGGGTATAACCTGGGTATATTCATCTTTGATTGGGTTATTTTCTGGGTTTCTTTCATCAAGAATGAGGAGAAGGTGCTGATTTAGTCTTTTAGGAGGACTGTATTTTTAAATTTATGGCAACTGTGTTTACAGGTGGGGGGGTAGGTACTTTTTTTTTTATTATACGCAGAGTTGGTTGCACCACCTATTATTAAGGTTGCTTGACCCTTCATATTACAAGACCCTCTTTCAGTTGCTCATAACTTTGCCGAACTATTTGGGCTGAAATTTGCCATGCTGGGTACCTGCCTCAGGCTGAATGTTTCTGGAAAATTTCAGCCAAAATGGTACAGCAGGTTCCAAGAATGACTTTAAAGGAAAAAAATCTGTTTTATCCATGTTTAAAAATTCTGGTGACTTTTTCTTTGAAAAGCTCTACTGCCTCCATGCTTGGGAGCAGGAACTTGAAATTTGGCAAGGGGTGGCCTTTCTGTCTAGGATGTGCCTTTTGCTTCCCTATGAAAATTCATCCAAATTTGGCCAAGTTATAAAATATGCTCAGTGAGACAAAGTTTTAGCAGTTAAATTCCATGAATGTGCTGTCCTGACTAGGGAGGCCCCTGCCTAGGGCTGAGCAGGACTCTTCCTGCAATTACAGCTGTGGACAGCTGCAGGCAGCGTTGGGTCTGAGCACCAGAACTAAGAAAAGAAGACCATCTCCCCTGTGTTCTCACTGACCCCTCTGCTGGGCCAAAGAAGCCTAGAGGAAGAAGATGCCTGATCTGAATACAGAAAGGACAAGAGGCAGACCTGTAGGGAGAGGTAAACTGGGATTGGAAGTGGAGGGGGTGCCCAAGCCTGGAACTAAGAGCCAGAAGGTAGGGAGAAAGACTGAGGCTATGTGACTAAGGGTGTCTCAATAGCAATGCAAACCAAAGTGCTGTGATGTAACTCCCTGTGTGGATGCAAACTAAAAGGTTCCTAGTTCACGTTAATTCCTGTTTGAAGAGGACAATGTTAACACGAACTAGGAAACTGAGTTCACACCCATATGACCCATGCAGAAGTTACAGCACAGCACTTTGGTTTGCACTGCTATTCACACTGCAAACAAGCCCCGAGATTGGATGAGTAGCTGGGGGAGTTTGGGACTGGCTGTGCAAAGAGACTTGGAGAGTGAGCCAAAGGGGAGGTGGGTGAGGGATACTGAGATTGGATTATGACTCCAGGAAGGGAGGCCACTGGGGGGCCACAACGGAGAAGAGAGAGACACAAACTGGAAGAGGAGCTGGGAACTGGGACTGGGGGAAGAAGGAGATTGGGACTAGAAGCCTGAGGAATGGACACTGGGACTGGATACCTGGGAAGAATGTGACTGGGACAAGGTGCCGGGGTAGGAGAGAGGAGTGGGACAATTTGGAGGAGACATGGCAGAAGGATTCACACTTCAGAGGGAAGGGGCAGAAGAGTCTGGGCCCTCGAACACACTGCCCTGCTGCAGAGACTGGAATGGAACCCAAGATTGCCGAGCCTCACCATGCCTCTGCTGTCAGCCAATATTTGTGAAATGCACTGGCAAAATGTTGCTGCATCCCCCTCTAGTGCTGGTCCCTATGAACTTACTACTGCTATCAGTTACTCTATTAGCTGAAGTGGCAGAAATTTGGGTGGTGGAGCTAAAAGGTCCCAACTCTGCTGATGACCCATGTAGGTGTCAATATGATACCATATGATGGAATCTCCATTTATTTCAGTTTTGTTTCATTTTTTTTAAAAGCAAAAAGCTAGAAAATTATAACGAACTACATTAAAAATGTTATTAAGATTACAACACTAAGCACTCAACAGTTAATACATGCCAGAATTAAGATTGCTGGTCGCTGTGCACAATGATACAGTCTTTAATTATAAGATCAGATACTACTCTTTTCCCCTCAAGACTCTTGCCTCCTTCAATGCACAAAACAGATATGATCTAGGGAATAAGGTTTATATAGTGAAGGAGACTGTTGTCTGTAGAACTTCTGTTGCATTTGTTGCAGAAGTTGGAAGTGTGTAGTGAACAAGGCAGGGGATTGCAGGGAAAGAATGGATGGCCTCATGTATAAGGCAGTTGAATAGTGCACTGGAGTATGGGTTTCTATCCCTGCCTCAACCACAGAGTTGTGTGTGATGCTAGTCAAGTCATTTAAACCAAACTTTTCATTGGTGGTCATGAACAGTGTTCTCCTCATTTTCTGCAGGCGTGACTTGAGACACTGGGATCTGATGGGATATTAATTGGTGTCCGCTATATTCCACCAGATCATACCATATGTACACATCTGAGTATAATGCGTAAGGAAAAAAACCTGCACAATCATGATGGACTCCAATTTGAGTGACTTACACTGGAGGTCTCATGATGCCAGTACGAAAATATCTTGACAATTTCCTAACTCAAAAAGCGTGCAAACAGAGGAATTCTATATTAAACTCATCATGGCAAATGAAGAGCTAAACTTAAAAAAAAAAAAAAAAACAACAGTCAGTGGTAATGTAGATATGTGATCATGACTTGATCACATTTATAATGTGCAAACAGAATAAAATCCAGACCAATAATATATATATATTTGGTGCTTTAATAGGACCAATTTCACAAAACTGAAAACAATTATGCGCCAGATCAGCTGAGAGAAAGAATTTAACAATCAGGAAAAAAAAAAAAGTGAATGATATTGTGTCAAATGGCCAACGCTACAGTGGTGGGTCCCACACTTTTCCTTAGTGTGGTGGGTCAGGGTGCCACCCACTGCCCCTATTCTTGGGCGTTGTGGGCTCCGCTTGTGCCCTGGTGTGGGAGGGAGAAGAGTGGGGAAAGGAAGGGACAGGACTCAGGTCCACCTCCTACTTTGGGTCCTAGCCCCTTCAACTTTGCAGACTGCTTACCCTCTTTCTCCTTGGGTAGCATTTCCCTCAATCCTCTGTGCCCTTCCCCTGGTACTGTAGTCTCCCGGTTAACAGCAGTGCTCCTCCAACTCCAGTTAACTCTCCTTCCCCTCCTCCCAGTCTGACTAAAGTAGGGGAGTTTTATTAGGTCTCTAGCAGGGCCTTAATTGGCTCCAGATGCTCCAATTAACCTTTGGTAACCTTTCCCCAGTCCACAGGGGATAAGGCCTTGATCATCCTGGGGCTTATATACCTCCCATCTACCACTCTCCTGCCATCTACAACACCAGGGAGAGGATGTTGGCTGAGGGGACTCTTTGCGACTCAGGGGCTCTTTTCAGTCCTCCCTCCATTCATGTACCTGGGCGGAGTTCCTCCGGGTGGTGTCCGCTGGCTCCCTTGACACCTTTGAGAAGCAGCGGGCGCTGTCCAGGGTTCTCTGCTCCATGTCCCCTTCGGGTTCCCTTTGTTTGACCCTTTGACCTTCACAGCTGCCCGTTACATTTTTGGTTGTCCCCCGTAATTAGTTGAGTTCCTGGACCTGGGGGAGGGTCCTTTAGCAATGGGCGGGCTTCTGCCCACCTGCTTCCCAGAACCCAATAGGACCACTTTCCTGCTGCTCTCTGGCCCTGCTGTGTCACAATACATGGGAATTGTTTAAGAACACTTTACTAGATACCCAAAAAGCCAGTCCCACAAATGAGGAAGGTGGTCTTCCTGGTTTAAAAAGACCTGGCTTTTAGTAAAAGTGAAACTCACTATTAAAAAAAAGTCTCTCTTTCAGGAGGATGTTAAGTTAGACATTTCTAAATCTGCAGGTCCAGAGTTTTAAAGAGCTAGCTGAGAAGCTTGTTAAAACCATTAACATTGATTTTAAGCATACTGGAACACTGGGGAAATTCCAGAAGATTGGAAAAAAAGCAAATGTTGTGCCAATATTTAAAAAGATTAAATAGGATTACCTGGTCATTATAAGCTTGTCAGTCTGACATGCAAGACACTGGAGCAACCAATACAGGACTCAGTTAATATAGAATTAAAGGAGAGTAATATAAATAATGCCAATCAATCTGGGTTTATGGAAAATAGAACCTGTCAAATTAAATTTGATATCTTTTTTTAAAAATTAAGATTACAAATTTGGTTAATACAAATAATAGTGGTGATGTAATATATTTAGATTTCTGCAGGGCATTCTACTTGGTTCTGCATGACAGTCTAATTAAAGAACTAAAACAACATAATTAACTTGGCACACATGAAACGGATTAAAAACTGGTTAACTGATAGGTTTCAAAATGTAATTGTAAATGGGGACTCCTTATTGACTAAGTGTGGTTCTAGTGGGGTCCTGCAGGAATCAATTCTTGGCCCTACACTATTTAAAATTTTTGTCAATGACCTGGAACAAAACAAAATCACTAATAAAATTTGCAGATGATACAAAAATTGGGGGAGTGAGAAATAAGGAAGAGGACAGGACACTGATAGAGAGTGATCTGGATTGCTTGGTAAACTGAGCAGAAACAAACAATATGCATTTTAACATGGCCAAATATAAATATATACATTTAAGAACGTAGGTCATATTTACAGGAAGGGAAACTCTATCCTGGGAAGCGGTGACTCTGAAAAAATGTGGGGGAATTAACTGAACATGAGCTCCCAGTGCAATGCTGTGGCCAAAAGGGCTAATGCGATCCTTCGATGCAGAAACAGGGGGATCTCAAGTAGGAGCAGAGAAGTTATTTTACCTCCATTTGTCACTGGCATGACTAAAAAAATAATTTATTTTTTATAATTTAATAATGGACTCTTCAATCTAGCAGAGACCGGTATAACATGCTCCAATGACTGGAAGTTGAAGCTAGACTAATAGTTAGTACTCTGAAAAATCAGAATATGGTGTCTCAGATTGGGCACCCAAAATTAGTGGATACTTTTATCCTAAATATCTCTGTCAGTTCACCATCTGTAAAATGGGGATAATAATACCCTCTCATCTCACAGGAACGTCGTGAAAGTAAAATCATTAATATCTGTGAAACATTCAGATTGTATAGTGATGAGCACCATAGAAAAGCCCAGTGAGGAAATAAATAATTCTGTCTTCAGAGCAGGTTTTAAGTAGTGCAGTAAATAAGGTCATACACTGAACAATGAGGATAAAACAAAATATTGAATAGCTCTAATTAAGTGAGCACCATCCACCATCCTGTGCGTTCAGTCAAGCAGGAAAGCTATAGAAAAAGTAGTATGTAATCAAAGACTATATCATTATGCATATGCACAACAGGGGTAAATTAAGGTTTCACAGGCAACCTTAATTTTGCCATTTGCTAACTTTTGAGTACTTTATCTTCCAAGCTTAATAATATTCTTTTAACATAGTTTGCGTGCAATACTTTATAGACACACAAAACATGCCATAACAGCAGCAACATCAGGCTACTCCCTCCACAAGTTATAGCAGCAGGTCATTTTATGCTTTGCACTTAATTTAAAGTAGATGAATTTCAAGAATGAACTATATCACGGTACCAGGTGTATAGAGCAAGACGTCTACTGCTTGTGGAAAAGTCTCGCCAACTGAGGGATTAATCTTGTGCTTTAGTGTTTCTGATGTAGTTTTGGGGACCATCATGGGTACTGAAACACAAAGACAGCGTACTATTTACAAAACTGTAAAAATGTAAACCTCAAATAATATAAAACTCATGAATTTGAGAATAAATTTGTACCATTTATTCAGATTAGGAGATTAAAGTGTTAAAAAAATTTAAATTTAAAACAATGCCTTTTGAGAAAATACTCTATAAATGACATGAAAGAATGCACCTGGGCCAACAACTACCAAAGTATATCAGATTTCAGCTTCTTAGACACAACCCTTTGAACAAAGAATTTAGAAAAAAGTTGAAGCAGATTTAATTATAATGGCAAGTGCACCCTTGAAGCATATATAAAACTGACCTTCATTTTTCATCTTGTCAAAGAAAGATAGTTTGGAAGCAGCATAAATGGTTTTGGAGGACTGCAGTGCACCAACTACAGCATCCATCAGGAGGACATTGGTCAGGGCTTGTTGAATATATTGAGGATCCTAAAAATGAAAAACCTGATCTTAGCTCATCTAGTAAATTTTTCTTACACAGTCCCATTCTCTATACTCACTACAGGAATCTCTCATTATTATTAGAAGCATCCCTACACCTATAGTTGCATCTGCTGTCTAAGCCACGTCGGTTCTAGCAAACTACTGCCCAGTGTCAACCATTCTGTTCCTGAGCAAGCTCATAGAGAAGCTAACCAAAAGGCCAAATTCAAACTCATTTAAATACTGTTATTTTATACCTGGCCCAATCTGGATTCAGGCAAGGACATGGATCTAAAACTGTTTTAGTGGCACGAATGGATGGTCACCTGCTATCAGTGGATAGAGGACAAACATCTACTCTCATCCTTTGAGAGCTCCCCTGCAGCTTTCAACACCTGACCGTAAGATACTACTGTCTCACCTGAGAGAGGTTGCAGGGGTCCAAGGTAAAGTGCAAAAATGGTTTGAGAATCCTTCCTGGAGGGATGCACCCAAGAGCAGTGACAGGTGAGTGTAACTCCACCACTAGCCACCTCACTTGTGGAGTCCCATAAGGATCAATTCTCTCTCCAATCCTATTCAACATCCCCATCCAGCCACCAGGTGAGCTGGTCAGCTGACATGGACTCAAGTGGCAACAATATGCAGATGAGACACAGCTCTATTAATCCTTCACCACATATGATCATACAACTACCATCACGATAGGCCAGTGCTTGGGCATCTCATGGAGCAAGAACAGCTGGCAAGACAGGTACTTTCCTGCTGGTGGATAGAAGAAAGCATTTTGAAGAGTTGGCAGCCATCATACAGTCTCATTTGGTTGAAGGTACATACCTGCAATTGGTCTGTTTACACCATAATTTAGGAGTACTCCTGGATTCCTCACTGAGTCTAAGCTCTCGTACCAGCATCTGAAAGTAACATTTTCTACTATCTCCACTTGGTTAAGAGACCCCATCCTGGTGAACAATGACCATACTTCAGTTTTTCACCTCTCAGCTGGAGAACCACAAGCAAAGCAATATACCTGGTCTTGAAGCCTTCAGAGCTTAGAAAACTAACTGGTACAGAACACTGCAACACATCTCTTCAGCAACACTGACTACCACAAGCTCATCACACCCATCCTCTGCTCCCTAACTGGTATCCCATAGACTAAGTTCAAGGCACTCAGTGTTTCAGTGGCCTGGGCCAGGATAGCTAAAAGAGCGACTACAGTTCCAAGACAGAATCCGTGGTCAACAACTTCATTCCTCTGGCACAATGTAACGTTCTACAAACTTGTCTGTGAAAGAGCAGAGCTTTCTCAGGGGCTGGCCCAAGATTGTGGAATGAACTCCCACAAACGTTCTCTAACAAACATACGAGGGAGCGGGGGTGTGCGTGCACACGCATACATACATATAGGACAGACAGATGTGGCTTTAGGCACTTTTGGAAAGTGCTCATATACTACAGTAATGAGTGCAGTGTAAGAACAGATTTTGACTTGAATAAATCCATCCGAGAAGAACAATTCCAGAGCTGCACAGACACTGATTTCCACTGTTAAAATTAGATAAAAACAACTTTGAAATCTAACCCAACCTTGCCAGATACACCATTTCCCGTGCCATCCCCCACTTAATGGAATACTAAATTGTATTGTAATGTAGATGGTGCCATGTGTAACATACTTTACCTGAGCTGGTAATAGCTAGAGCTAGCATGCATTAAAGGATCTTATGAAAGACATTTCCTGCATCTCTCCCCCTTTCAATAAAGGAAAATCTGCAGCCAGCCCATATCTAGTACAAGAGCCTGACCTGCTAGTGGCAGCCCTTCAACCTACCATGTACAAGAGGTACATGATGCCCCATCAGATTTTTTTAGGCAGGAATTGGACCTGTGTCCAAGACATCTAAGGAAGGAAAATTAATAGGTATGGTAAAAAAACATTTACCATTCTCAGCCCCCAACATGCTAAATGGTGCACAAGACTGTGCCTGTCAGCAGTAAGGTAAAGCAAGTAAATAGGCAGAGTAAATACTTGCAAAAAAGTATTTATGAATTTTGGCGTATTAGTATGTGTGGCTCATGTACTACAGAATACAAGATCCTTCTGCTGAAGGCAGCATTAGCTGAAGCCACAAGGTGCTATGGTGAATGTACACAGTTTAGACCAAGTGACCACTTTTCATATGTCTTCATAACAGATTCAAGTTCTAGAAAGATGTCCATATTCTGGACAGAAAGAAGAGTGCAATATGAATTTACATTGCATGGCTTTTTAGCTAGCTTTACAGCTACTGTGGAATTGACATTTATTTCAATTCTGGATAAAAACCCTGAACAGATATTCAGAAACAAAGATACAGGACTGCTCTTGAGCTGCCCAGTTTCTTTGGGACTAAAAAGAATATTAAACGTGCCATGTAATCATTCTTGGTCCTGCAGGTTCTCTACTTCTCTAACATAGATCAGTGATCTATTTGTTCCTGGATCACTGTCAACGTCTTTGGATTGGATAAATATTCTGTTTGTATAAACCTTCTCTGTGGGGTCTCTGTGGTGCAGGAATCCATGTGAGCCCACCTACTCCCAGGATTCAGAACCACATGTCCAGGCATGGTAAGAGTCCTCTTGCCATGTGACCTTTCATCATAATGTGCCAAGCAAAATGAGAAAAATTTTCTATTAAGGCCTCCATTTCAAACTTGCCTGACTTTTTAAAAAAAAAAAAAAAAAAAGGTTGTGAGGAGAAAGGTCAAACAAAAAAACCAAAAGGCTGACATATGACAAAAACTTACTTTGCACATTTATTTTTACAACCATATTTTAAATGATTTCTTCTCAAATTATAGTACTTCAAGCTGTACTATAGTAACAAACAATCATGTTTTAGTAAATCTTCATTTTATTTTTTTTGCCATATGAGACCTCCCTATGCTCTTTTATTCACTCTTTGCTGAAAAGTGGAAAATACATTTCCAGGTTTTTATGCGAACTCCAAAGTACATGATGAACAGGAAAAAATTATAAATTATTACAAATAGCTCAAATAGCAAAGTAATATTTATACCTTGTGATCATCTGCCATCTTCTTCCCAGCCCACATCTCTTTCACCATCAAGTGCCAAAGATCACACTCTGTCTTAAGGTTAGCTTCAAAGACTTCCTTTTTGGACACAGACTTAATCCTCAGAGTGGGTATTCTCAGAAGAAGGAAAGCTACAGTAGTACTTTTAACATCCTGTAAATGCAGAGAAACAAAGAACCCAGTAAAGCACAGTCACAGACAACATGCAGTATTCATTAAGCATGACAACTTCCAATATTCCTAGCCAAAACTAATTCTCTTGCGTTCACATCCACAAACACCCAGGCAGGGTCTCGGATCAAAGGACAATTTATGTTTAGGTATATTGCTAAACAGGGGGTGAGTTAAGACTACTTCTGATTGTATAAAATGTACTCATTTTACTGTTACCTCCATCCATTCTCATTCCCTATCCCCAATTTGTTTTTTCATACACTTGTATCTTTTCATAAATCCAGACTATAAGCTCTTTGGGCAACTGCCTTTTTTGTACAGGTCTGTATGGCACCTACCATATTTAGCACTGATCCATTAGCAAGGCCAATCGGCACTGAGAAATACCTCAAACTTTGGTTGTAGCCATGGATAGAATTAGTGATTTTTTAAAGATGTATTCACTGCCATCATAGTTCTTCCTCTTGTAAAACATTCATGAAATGTCTCAGCTTGAGAGAGAGAGGCTGTGCTACCAGGACGGAGTCTGGCATATTCTTGCTCTCAATCATGTAACAGATCATAACTAATTACTTCATGCTCACCTCTATATTCCTGAAAGTTGTGATCTCAACATAGCCAGGCCTTCCTTCAGTCAAAAGGAATAAGCGCTTCTGGGTCATTGCTATTTTTCCTACTCCAAAATTAGTTTTAACTGAGCAGGATAACTTGTAGACACATTCATTTGTATCTAAATGCTCTAGTACAGTGCGTGGCAGGTTAACCTCTTGAGCCTCTGCTTCTGTTTCCTTCCAGTAGTTGTAGAAATCTTTGAATGTTTCAGGGTCAATTTGTTTCTGGTGTCCTTAAAAGTTTTAAAAAGTTAATTATTTGAAGCCATTATATTTTATTTTAAATTAATATATTTTGAGGATACTAAGGGCTAGATTGTGTCCAAGCCCTGAGCAAAGGTTTGTTTATAAGCTGCCAAAAGTAACCCCAGGAGACATTTCAAAGTGAGAATTCCTCCCCTGCTTTTTCTTTGTCCCTGTGAGGGAAGGAGTACCTTGCTGCTTGCTTATACCATGGGCCTCCATCCATCCATCCGGTTCTCTCCCCACCCGCTCCAGGGAGGAACTAAACAGCTGCACAGCCTCTCTTACGTCCACAAACCCAAGCAGTGCACATAAAGGAATTCTTACTCCTCTGCTAAATTGGATTCTCTTTATTAGGATTTTCTAGCTCTTTATTCTTGAACATTATTAAATCATATTTACTCGATAGTGGATAAGAATAGAATTGATTATAAAAATAATAATTAATTGCAGATCAAAAGCTTATAAACCATATACATCCCAAGAATCATAAAACTGGCTGCTTTTGAACTCCAGATATTCCAACTCAAACAGATAAATTATAAATTGTATGCCACCTATTGTTTTAAATGTAGAAATTCTTGCTATTTTGGTCAATGTTTAATATACAGTGACCATATTATGACAACTGTTTCAGTTATTACGCACAGCAAATTGCAAAGGTGTGGCCTTTATTACCCTAGAGAACCAGAACACAAAATTTAATGTTTCAGATTTAGGAGGTAAAGAAATAATCCTGGAAACATCCTGAACTTTTCTTTTACAATCCATGATATTTATTCAGGCTCTAATGGTAGCTTCAGGAAAAATTTAGCCCTTGCTATTCCAATTCCAGACCTTTATTGATTGCTAGCTTGCTATGCTGTTTAGTGGTTTTATCATACGGACATATTATCTGCTAGGGATTAGGACAGGACTATATTTTATCTGTAATCTAAATCAAGATAGAGCTGGCATATCACTGGACAATTAAATGCTAATACAAAAGAAAAATAAAAAGACTGAAATCTGCACCCAATGACTATGACAAACAGGTTTGCAGACACCATTTAGCACCTGGTGTAGAATGAGTCAAATGTACTGCACTAAATAAGATTTCCTGCAAATATCCCAATTAAAAATTGCCAAGAAGGTGGAGCTTCAGTTTCTGTGGAACTGTTAAATTTCACAACCAAAATTATGAGGATGTAGCACGAAGGCCCCAATTCAGTAAGATACCTAAGCACATGCTTAACTTTAAGCACATGAACAACACCATTTATTACTCTGGGGGAATTTGGGTCTACATGCATAACTGAGGTTTCAGAGTAGCAGCCGTGTTAGTCTGTATTCGCAAAAAGAAAAGGAGTACTTGTGGCACCTTAGAGACTAACAAATTTATTAGAGCATAAGCTTTCGTGAGCTACAGCTCACTTCATCGGATGCATTTGGTGGAAAAAACAGAGGAGAGATTTCTCTCTCCTCTGTTTTTTCCACCAAATGCATCCGATGAAGTGAGCTGTAGCTCACGAAAGCTTATGCTCTAATAAATTTGTTAGTCTCTAAGGTGCCACAAGTACTCCTTTTCTTTATGCATAACTGAGTTATCAGTGTTCCCATAAAATGTAATGGAAATGATAGACTGTGGTAACAATGCTTGTGTGTTTACAAAAATTACAAGAACATTTTACTGTGAATTTTAAAGTTCTATGCTACATGGACACACACCCAGATTCAGTATGTACACACACACACACACACACACACACACGCTTCTTGCGCAGAGAAACATTTGAAAATATTTTCCTGAAGGCCAGAGAAAAAAAATACTCTAGACACCAACTTACATCACTTATCAATAAAAGTATAAAAAAATATTGACATAACAAAATAGATGTTTATTAACACAACATTTTCTGCTTACCTACTGTTAAGGCATCAAATAGCCGGTGTATTGTGTCTATATCTTTGACAATCCCAGATTCTTGGATTCGCTTCACAAAATCATCCAACTGCATGTGTGTTTTTGGTAATTTAAAATTTTTCACATGGTCATCTACTTTTATGACTTCTCTTTGTTTTTCCATCACTTGACTAATCAACCTCTTCAGCTCGGGTTTGTGGTCCGCTAGGGAACGTTCAGAAGGAGGCATATTTTCCACCATCTTCCTCACAAGATCAGTAGGGAAAATTCTTATGTCTGTTTTATATAGATTTTCAAAGTCTGAAAGCGCATCCAGTAATTTTCCTTGCATCAAACCAATAAGTCCGCGAAGGTAAAAATATCTTGCCAGCAGTGCTGAGTTATCATGTTGTAAAATATTTATAGCTCTGGTGAGATGATTGATAAAATCTGTATAGTAGGTGTGAACACACTGACTCATCAGAGGAAAGTGAATTTCTGGGATCCTGAATGTACTAATTGATTTAGATGACAATTTTACAGCTAAAAAAAGAGAAATAAAATGCTAGATATAAAAGTGAAGAATGAAAGCCTACAAGTATCTTCAAACAAGAAATTTTGTGACCTGTGCCCCCAGTAATGCAATATCATGCTTGTGAGAAAAATAAAATTGTTTGCCACACACTCCTTGATACCAGCAGGCCCTGATTCAGTAGTCCATCCCTACTCAGCAAAACACTTAAGCACATGCTTTACTTCTGGTACATGTTTAAATCCAACTGACTTTGCTGAACAGAGATGAGCTTAAGATCTGCTTAAATGTATTTCTGAACTGAGCCTTAGGTGGGAAAGGATAAACCGGCCCAGTAACTGGTCCAGGAAGCAGTCCCACAATGACAACACTAGAGTAGGTGTTCAGCCCCTTGTGGTGGTTGCAGGATAGCACAATTCTGAGCACAGTGTAGCCAAACGTTCAGGATAATGCAAGTCACTACTTCATGTAAGGTTTGGTTACCACCTCCTGACTTCCGCTGTGTTTCCATGGTCAGTGTGATGCTGTATAGAAAAGAAGGTGACCATCTACACCAATATGGTCCTGTTGCAAAATTGTGATAAATCTTGTACTAAATACAAGACACTGTGTGTGGGGTTATGAAATTTGTGTTTGTATCTTAAACATGTTGTGGGTCTGAAACACCCACAGGTTAGCTCTTTAGAAATAACAAAGCAGTTGTAAACTAAGGCATCTGCGGTGAGGAGCCCCCTGGCTGCCCCTATGCATAGGAGCCAGAGGAGGGACATGTTGCTGGTTCCGGAGCCGTGCAGAGTGGGGCAAGCCCCCGACCCTGCTCTCCAGCTGGAGCACCAGAGCAGGGCAAGCCCCAGACCCTGCTTCCTGGTGCAAGGCTTGAGGGCTGGATGTGGCCCCCGGGCCGTAGTTTGCCCACTCCTGCTCTACGGTGACTGTCTATGGATTTATGGTAAAACTAGTATAGTGCTCCAGGAATCCACATTCGTTGCTGGCTTGGTGAAATCTAAATTATAGAATATACCACCAGTTTGGGTGTGTTTGCCCCGTTTTCTGACAGTCTGACCAGAGATTGGCTCACTCAACTGTGAGCCACACCAGGCACCACGACAGTGAGCACCAAAGTACCTGGTCCAATATCACAAGGTACTGTATTTGTTAGACACATTTTTCCTTACCACGCTCTGTCTCTGATCTTCGGAGTGATGAAGTCCTAGCAGGACTATCATGAGACTTAATATCTTGTAGATTAGGCATACTTATTACCATACGTTTACTAATCATATACTGAGGGTTAAATCTTTTAGAAGCCATTTTCTCCACAGTTAGTCTTCTTGGGCTATCAAGCATTGAATTTAATCTGAAGAAAACAATTTTTAATTACATTTTACACATATTATACTATGCATCAGCATAAATGAAGATAAATAGTAATGTATTATTATTGCCCTATATTGTATTACAGTAACAACTACCAACTCACAGCACTCTATGGCCAATTTACTGCAGGACATTTTTGTCACATCCTTTGCAGTAAATTTCAAAAAGATGGCTCATCAATTAACTAGAAAGACAAGGTTACTCACCTTGTGCAGTAACTGATGTTCTTTGAGATGGTTGTCCCTGTGGGTGCTCCACTTTAGGTGTCTTGGCACCCTGCGCTTAAAATTGGAGCTCTGTAGTAGCAGTGCCCGGTTGGGGTCGCACACCCGCTGTACCAGTCTCGCACCGCTCCAAGTGGTTATATAGCAGTGCGCAGCCAACCGCCCCCAGTTCCTTCTCTACCCCAGAGAATCTGCAAGAAACTTCAAAGTAGAGGGGAGGAAGGAGAGTAGGGAAGGGACAACCATCTCAAAAACCCTCAGT
Source organism: Dermochelys coriacea (assembly GCF_009764565.3). Lineage (NCBI taxonomy): Eukaryota > Metazoa > Chordata > Testudines > Dermochelyidae > Dermochelys > Dermochelys coriacea. Next base: position 9,908,654 of record NC_050069.1, read on the forward strand.
TACTCGCACATTCTTGTCAACTGTTGGAAATGGCCCATCTTGATTATCACTACAAAAGGTTCTCTCTCTCTCCTGCTGGTAATAGCTCACCTTAACTGATCACTCTCATTATAGTGTGTATGATGACACCCATTGTTTCATGTTCTCTGTGTATATACATATCTTCCTACTGTATTTTTCACTGCATACATCAGATGACTTGGGTTATTGAGCTTATGCTCAAATAAATTTGTTAGTCTCTAAGGTGCCACAAGTACTCCTGTTCTTTTTGCGAATACAGACTTACACGGCTGCTACTCTGAAACCTGCACAAGGGTGCTCCACTTTAGGTGACTATTGAGCAGTTCTCCTTAGTGGAGGGGAAGGGCTTCGGAGTTTGTTTATTGATGGTGGATAACATCGTAAATCCCAGCTGAGCATCTGCTGCTGATTGTTGTTGTAATACATAATGTTTAGTGGAAATATGGGTTGATGTCCAGGTACCTGCTTTGCAAAAGTCAACGATAGGCCACAGATGCTGCTAACGCTCTGGTGGAGTCTGGTGGGGGTTACAGATTTTTGTTTTGGTAGCACAAATGGATACATCCAGATATCCATTTGGATAGTCTCTGTTTTGAGATGGCTTGGCCCCTCGAGTGTTCTGTTATGAAAACGAATAGTCCAGGTGATTTTCTGAATGTTTTTGTTCTATGTAAAAAGCTAATGCTCTGCGAACATCTAGCATGTGGAATGAGGCTTCCCTCCCGTCAGCATGTGGCTTTGGGAAAAATACAGGTAAGTAAATGGGCTGATTTAAATGAAAAGGGGAGGCGACCTTGGGTATGAATTTAGGGTGCGGTCATAGGATTACTTTATCCTTAAAGAATGTTGTATAAAATGGATGCACCATTAGGTGCGCCTAATTGCTATCACATCTGCAAGATGGGCAGGAGACTGAGGAAAGCCACCTTCATAGATAAGTGCAACAAGGAGCAAGTTGCTCAAACAGTTTTCCTGTGAGACTGCACAGAACAAAGTTGAAGTCCCACATGGGTGTAGGGTTTCTTAGTGTGGGATAAGCGTTTTCTATGCCTTTAAGGAAGCATTTAATCGTCGGGTGAGCAAATATAGCGACTCCATCCACTTTGTCATGGAAGGAGGTGATGGCAGCCACATGTACTTTGATGGAGCTTGTGGATAGCCCTGATTTTTTAAGCCCCAGTGTATAGTCGAGCATTCTCGATAGTGGGGCCGACAGTGGACAGATCTGTTTGTCCTGGCACCAGTGCAGAATTGTTTCCACTTATGGATATAGGTCTTTCTTGTGCTTAGTCTCCGACTGCTCAGTAGTCTCTCTTTCACCTGCTCAGAACAGTCTTTATCGACGCCACCCTCCCCCGCCCTCCCATCAGCCATGGAGTAACCAGGTCGTGAAGTGGAGTACTGTGACAGACACATCCTGCATCTTGTGATAGAAGGTGAGGCACTAAGGGAAGAATATGAGGGGTTTTCACTGCCATCTGACACAGGTATGGGAAACACATCTGTCTGGGCCACGTGGGTACAATGAGAATAATCCTGGATTTGTCCTGCCTGATCTTGTGAATGACTCGGCTTACAAGTGGAGTCAGGGGAAATGCATACATCAGTGGCACTTCCCAGTTCAGGAGGATAGTGTCGCTTAGGGAATGCTGTCCCAATCTGGCCCAGGAGCAATATTGTGGGCACTTGGCGTTTTGAGCTGTTGCAAATAGATCTATGGTGGGGAACCCCCATAGTTTCAATATGGCTTTGAAAATTCCAGGATCCATCTCCCACTCATGGGTTTTTGAAAAATCCCTGCTTATTTGATCTGCTGTTGTATTCTGACATCCCGGCACATAAGATGATGATCTCTCTATGTTGTTTGCGATGCACCAATTCCAAAGGCGTATTGCCTCTGTACATAGGGAGTATGATCGTGCTCCCCCTTGGCGATTTATATAGAACATGCATGCTATATTTTCTGTATGGATCTTGACGGTATTGTTCTTGATTAAAAGGGAGAAAGTGCTCACGCGCATTTTGGACTGCCCTTAGTTCCAACAAGTTTATGTGCAGGCTGGACTCCGCTGGGGACCAGAGGCATTAGATTGGAGGGCACATCTACGCGACAATACAATCAACTGGGGAAGCGTCTGTCATGATGGTCATGGTTGGAGCCTTTTGTTGGAAAGGAACTCCTGAGCAGACATTTTGTGTTTGTGTCCACCACGTTAGCAAATCTTTTACCCTGCATGGCACTATGAGGCGTGTTGAGAGAGTATCTGTGCAGTATATACAAAGTTCAAAGCCATGCCTGTAAGCATCTCATGTGAAGTCTGGCATACTTTAGAACAAAGGTTGTCGTAGACATGTGCCCCAAAAGCTGTAAGCATGTTCTGGCAGATGTTTGCAGGCTCCATGATATCATTAATTGGCAGGGCTATCTTTGCCGCTGGGAATGCCTGGAGTATGTCTGTGAGCTTGTGCTGATCTCTGGTAGTTGTGCTAGCAAAACGTCCAGGGATTCAGCTACCCTTCTGAAGAGATCATGAAAAGTTTTGAAATCATCCTCCATAGTGTGTGGGGGTGGTGGGGGCGTAGAGGAGGTGGCATCGTCATTTCATCCAGTGACAAAGATGAGATGCGAGTAGGCTGTAGAATGTCACCTTCAGCTGTGTCCTCAGGCTCCTCGGTCTCTTCCTCTTGTGTCTCTGAGGATGCTGGGACCATTGGTGAAGGGGACAGTGTTGCTCTGGACCTAAGCAGGTTAGGGGGCCTGAGATTTTGGGCCCTGTACATTGCCCATGGATCCCAGTATGGCCAGCTGGGTGGGAATGGTATAGGGGGCGGTGCCCATGGTTGACCATACCATCCCCGCACGTCTGTAGATGTTTGGTGATGAGACAGTCCAGGTTTAGGCAAGGAGTGTATACTGCTGCCTTATACTCTTCTTCCTCATCACTGGAGATAGGAGGGGCTGATCCACAGGGAATGGTCACCAAGCTTGATCCCAGTCTAGATAGGGTACTGTTGGTACCAAGTAGAGGAGACTCAGGCGTTGATGCTTCTATCAGGTCCACATGCCTCACGAATTGCTGCAGGACCATGAAGCTCGGTGCCGGGAAGGCATCATGCACTGACCACTAATTAAGAGTTTTAGCTGTCAGTGCCGATGACTTAGAGCTGTTCTACATAGGTACAGCAGGTGGTGCCATTGTACTGCTCGGTGCCGAGGTTTTCTTCAGCTCAGTAAGTGCTGAGCTGGGAGGTTTGACTTTGCTACATGCACCTGCATTAGAGCTTGCCCGCATAGGGTCTTTAGCTTCTCGGTAAGTCTCAGTACTGGATGTTTCCGGTGCCTGGAGCTCAGACGCAGTTGATGCCATTGTTACCGGGGCAGATTTTTCATTTGGAGATCACTTTCTTTTAGGTGATTCTCAGTGTGGGGATGCGTGGGGCCACTTTTTGGTAGCCTTTCTAGGAGCAGGCTCCTTAGCAGCCGTTATTGAAGCAGATCCCGTCAGATGCTGCCGCTGGCAACTGTTAGCCAGGAGGCGTCCTGAACTGAGGGATTTCTCCATCATAAGGAGCTTCAATTAGAGATCCCTGGCCTTCCTTGTCCTCCTGTCAGTTTTCAACAGTGTGGACATTTTTGGGTAATGTGCGTCTTGCCAAGGCAGTTGACATAGTGTGCGTAGCAATCAGATCCTGCTATGGAGAGTCTGCAAGTTGGACAGCGTTTAAAACCTGGTGAGCTAGGCATGCCTGAAAGGGAAAGTCCTTTGGAGAAAGAACAGGGATAAACCCTGTTTTTCTTTCTTTTCTTTTCTTCAAGGCAAGAGCTGAGTACTTGCTGGGGAGGCAGGGATAAAAGAGGGAAGGGAAAATATATATATTTTTTAAGAAAAATAAAGGGCAAGCGGATAGGGTAGCTAACTACAACTAAGCTAACACTATTGGGAACAGCTATGAACTATTAACTTATCTAAAGTAAGAGAGGGTGCTACTGTCACTCTAACTCAAGCCAAAGGTAGTAGAGAAGGAACTGGGGGACAGTTGGCTGTGCACCGCTATGTAATCACTCAGAGTGGCACAAGACAGCTACTGCATGTGCACAGCCCAAGCAGGCACTGCTACTACAAATCTCCAATTACAAGCGCAGGACGCCAACACACCTAAAGTGGAACACCCACAGACATACTCCTTGAAGAACTTACTTATATATACAGGACATGATCCTACATCACTAACATTGTAAGACATTTTTCCATTAATTTCAGTGGAAGGAAAATCAAGTCTGTGATAAATTGTAGTGAGAAAATTTTACCTATCTTCTTCAGACTGAGTGCTCAACTCAAGTCGGGCAAAAGCATCCAGCCTTCTGTTCAGACGAGCTTTAAGAAACGAGTGAAATATATGGGTCTCTAACACCTGCAATACACAACAGCAAACTGATATTAATTGTTGATTATATACAAGTATACGTTTATTACTAGCGTTCATCCATTTTATTGGCCAAAAATAATTAAATGCAAGAGCCCATAGGAATGCAATGTTAACATTGCACAATTTTAAAAAAAAAAAAAATACCACACAAAAGTCAAGAAAAGTAAAAACTTAAAAATTCCAACAGCAACATCAGGTCAATCTCTTTACACACCCTGTATAATTTTATGGTATACATTTTAATGACAGACACTAATATATTAAACTTCAAATTTAACAAGAAAAAAACCTAAATTTTATATTTTCTAATTTTTTTTTATTGTAACCATGCAACTTTAAACTTCATTCATGATGTAAAGAAGAAGGCTCCTCAAAGCTCGAAGTTACACTGCCAAACTGAAGAGAAAATTGGGATGATATCCCTGCCGTTGACTGAATATTCCCTTTTGTGAAAGCCATTAAATTATCTCTCCTTAAGGTGATTTATTGAGACTTCCAGAAACACATCTAAAGCCCAAAATTTTGCCCTTTAGAATGGACAAGACTGGGGAAAAAAAAAAAAGTTAGATATTGAAGTCAAAAATATCTCACACATCCAAACTCTCCCAAAAGGTCTCCCTTCTTCCTGTACCACTTCAAATGACAGAAAATGACCACCACCATATGTAACCAATAATTTGAATCATTTCTAGATTCAAATCTAGAAATCTATTTCTAGAAACACAATATCAACATTTCTAGCACAGGGCTCTTAATCTTGTTCACCAATGCACCAAACTACTCATTCAGCAAAGCATTTAAGCACATGTTTAAGTCTCATAGATGCCGTCTCCCTACTATCCATCTAAGCTTTTATACCACACCTATGCTGGTGATACCTGACCTCCTTACAAATTTACTAAGGTTAACGCAAGATGCTATCTACATTTTTGGTTGTAGTTATGAAAACGAGCTTTCTTTAAATGGGAAAACAAACAAAGTAGTGGAGAATCTGTTTGCCTGGGGCATAAACTCCATGTCTGGGAAGAGGTATCACAGGCTAAGTGCCAGGGGGAATTATACTCACAGGTCTTCAGTTAATTTAAATATATTCATGTATTTAAAAATAAGGAAAAAATAAACTGCATATATAATAAGTTCTCCTACAATGCAGTGGGGCGGGACTAAAATTACCAGGTGGTCGATTCCAATTCAAAATACATTGATCTATATACAGTATTTCTAATGCACTTCTTAAAGTGGCATCTAAGCAGCAATTCTGGGAATTGTATTTATATGTATTTGTAACTTTATTTTCCCCCTAGATGGCATGCTATATTGACAATTGGGTTTATTAAGATAACAGGTAGCAGCAACTGAACCAGTTGCCCTTTTAATATAATGCTTGGTATTACTGGCCACTTTATTAAATGCGGTGGTCCAATTTTATTTTGTTGTAAATGAAGATATCACTAGGCTATTTAGCATTTAAGAAAATAAGGTCATTTGATTTTATTTTGGTAAATTGAGGACTTCGATGGCACAAATCCTCAAAGCAACTTGAAGATGTAAAGCACACACACACACACCCATCCCAATTTTAGTTCTTCACTTACTAATATTTCATTTACAATGAAGTATTAGAAATTATACAAACTTTTTTAAAAAAACAAATAATTCATTGTAGGCAACATTTTTAAGGCATTGAAATTTCTTTAAAACATTTTAAAACAAACATTTTAAGTTGTCTTGAGGAAATATTCCTGATTAGAAATAGTAGTGGATTGTTTTGTGATTTGTACATTTTTCCTTGTTCTGTTTGCTATGCATATTTTGCACAATAAAAATCTCTGCAAAATAAAAATTATCCCACTATAAATTTGGTAGTTTGTCCTATTAAATCTGCATGAACATTAGTATAGTCTACAGAACAGATTTAAGTAAAATGAGTTAGTGTTTGGACTCATTTCCTTCAACCTTGGGCATCTTCTAGAAATAGGTCATTCAAAAATATTCTACTTGTGGTTTTGAGTAGCAAACTCAGAAAGCTTCATTATCTAGTCGAGGCGAAAACTAATTACAATCTATTAGCGGTAGTGATCTGATTTCTTTGCCAGATGCAGAGTGCAGCTTCTGGAGAACCAACTGTCTAAGTAGCAATATTACAATAAATGAAGCTTTTGTAAATTTTTTAAGTGCACTTGCGATTTTACTCCTTCTGAGGAGTGAATCTGAAATGGCAGATAGGATTTTGGATGCTCCCACTCCTCAAACTCTCCTACTTTGTCCCATACACACTCAACACTTCTTAAAGTAACATTACTGTAAAAAAGGAGTAGATTAAAAATAAACGTAAACCCTGTATTCCTTTGCTTTTGTCATTTTAAATAGGAATTGCCATAGGGGTCCACCTAATCCAGAATCCTGTCTCCACCAGTGGTGAGAACCAGCTCCTTCAGAGGAACACGCAAAAAATTCTGAAGTAGACAGTTATGGAATAACCTGCCCATCAAGAAACCATCTTTTCAACCCTCAGTAGTTCGAGGTTGATTTACACCATGAAACATGAGAATTTATATTTCTTCCAAAATTTGGGACGTGGGTTTTTTTTCCCCTTCAATCTAATTCCTAAAATTTTTAAATGCATATTCCAGAGATTTAGCTGCAAAATTGACTTTACCATCAATATAAATCATTGCATGTAAAACCCTTGAAGCCAGTTCAAAAATATAAGGATTAATTTTCCTGGACTATAAAGTACTGTGTCTCACTTAGGGCAAAATTCAGCCCTTTTGAGCAGAAGACCTATGCCCACTTGAGTCCTATTTTGAAGCCTTAGCTGTGACTTCAGTCTCATGATGGCCATTTGCAAAAGGAAAATTTCACTTTGAAAAAGTGTTTCATTTGCACCTGAGGAAGAGATACAAAATAATTTCAGAGAACAATATGTTACCATATTTGCCTGAATATTTTTAATTAATTAAAATCTAGTCAATGTGTTATGAAAACTAATAGCTTATACAATATAGTCCAAATTTCAATAATTTCATTTGGTGTTTTGTAATAATAAAATAATAAGCTAACAGGTGATTAGAATAAACCAAGGATGTAATTACCTTTTTGTAAAATGGCTGATCCCCATGTGCCCTTGTTTTCAGAAACTCTTCACTATTAAACACTCTGTGTTCATAATTTAGGTGGTCCTTGACCTCCCTGTTAATAAAGAGCATGTTATAAGTCTGGAGACTTCGTAAAGAAATGCATTTTTGCAGTGAACCACTGGTATCAATAGAACCACACTATAGTACGAGAAGGCAGGTTCTGTTTTCTGAACAATTCTTAATCACTGAATTAAAGCAAATTAATGTAGAATCTTATCAATAGAAGTAAGGCAGGTTACCTACTATCACTGACATTTTCCATCAGAAAATCCACTGAGACACATTGGGGCCAACTTCAATATCTGAATTACCATGCAGTACCATCTGCTTATTAATGTAATAATTTAGGCCCCAATCCTGCAATTGTATTTGTATGGACAGAGCCATGAAGCCATCAAGAACTCCACTTTGGGGCACCATACAGACAAAAAGATCTGCCTGTGCAGATCTAATTGCAGGATCAGGGCCTTATTTTGTGCCATTACATTACAAGGTATTTAATCATTTGTAACGTTTTGCGTGCACACCCAGCTGCTATGTCCACTAAGTCTAGCCATAAAGCCAGCTTTACTAATAATCATGTTAAGTAAAAGAGATTTAATTCAGAAAAAAGGAGACAGGAAAAAAGGGAGAACTGGTTAAACAAAACACACACACACACACACACACACACACACACACACACCCCCCTATATTTTAGCATATATATTATGGCAGGAAGTAGAGGCTCTTCTCTTTCCCTTGCAAACCAGGAGTTAATCGCAACTTATGTGCTCCAGGAAGAGGCCAAAAAAGCAAGTTACTCTAGAAACAGGAAGGAGAGATTGACTGCGAGAGGGCTGCTCTCTGAATCAAGGGCTATGGGTAAAAAACATGAGGTTACTTATCCTAGACATATGCATATCATGGTGGCTGAAATAAGGGATCTGTTTTGTTATTATATAATAATTACGGATTCATATTGAGCATCAAGGATGAACTGAATTTTCAGGAAGGATTTGAATGAAGATGGTAATGGTATGGTGAACCAAATTTGGGACAACATACCCAAAGATGATGTTCACTCCTGTGCAGAGAGCCAGTACAAGACCTATGTACCACAAGTCTCAAGACTCAAGTATGATTAAAATATGGTTTAAATGGTGGCTAGATTTTGGTCTGGCCCTCTGCACAGCTGTAAATTCCACTCACTATGTATAAACATAGTGGTCGTGGGAGAAGCAGACAAACATGGCAAATGGAGTGTGGCAATTTTGTCAAGAAGTGTTTGCAGAGTCTTGCAAGTATTATCAGTATGTTTGCTGCTCTTTATGATTTTTCATAAGGACTAAAAATGCCTAGGTCTGTTCAGTCATAGATCTCAAGGTACTATCTAAGGGACAGGTAGATATCATCAGCCCGTTTCACAGATGGAAGAAGTGACTTGCAGAGCACCTAATCGCTGGTAGAGCTCAATTAAAACCCAAGACTCAACTGCCCAGTTCTGTGTATAGTCCAATGGACCATACTGCCTCCGATTGAGTCATTATCTTAACTGTATTATTGCAGCTTAAATATTCCTATGAATTTAGAAAAATGGTGGTTAATAAAAGGATATAAACCTACATTATTTAGGGGTGTGGGTTTTTGTTTTTTTAAAAGGATAAAAAATCTGCATACAGAAATACAAGACACTTTATTGAGAATAAAAACAGACAGCTTGAGCTGGAAACAGAAATTTCATCAATAAAGATTTACTTTCCTTCATTCCTGGACTCTGGTAGATAGAGCATTAGTAGACAGAAGAAACATTGCTGAAAAAAAGAATAAAAAAGAGAAAGTTTGAAGGAAAAAAGGAAGAAAGATGGCAATCTATTTGCATAATGCTAATATGATCTAGAATTAAAATCTGTTATCTATTTAGAAACAGACGAAGCATTTTTGTAGCCAAGTATTTAATGTAATTTTAAGAGAGTTAAACTTGTCAGGTAGCAAAGTATATTTCACTTAATATTTATTTTGAGTGTGTAACAGTCAATAGTAAAAGCTCAGCAAATCTCACACTGGCAGCATATCAGATTCCTCAGACTCATTAGAAAAAACATTTTTTCCTTCTCCAGACTATGTCAGTATCTACTAAGTGGCAATCAAGTACCAGTAAACAGCTACCTGGAATTGAATAAATGCCCTAGGGGTGAGCTCAAATTGTCTTAACATGTCAATTTACATTTATTACTGGGATGGAGCTATATGCCAACGCTCCCCTCATTAGTGTACTGTTCCATTTATCTCACAATGTGCTACATTAGTAACCATCATAAATATATCATTTGAATTTAACGAACTCCCTCACTGGAGCCTGCAGAATCAGACCTTCAATATTTTTACTCCTTAAGCTAAAATATCATCATGATAAACCCACCCGTAAACCATGAAGCTCTCCTACTGGTAAATCTAGATTTACAGAATCTTTGTTCTTTCTCTGTTCTGTCCTCTATTTTCTTGTAGGACCTGGGCACTAGAAGTGACACCTCTCCAAACCACAGAAACCTATGGACATCCCACATGAATGGGATGTTCAGTAAATGTTCCGAGCATGCTGAGGTATTGTATGAATTTTAGTGTATTGGGTTAGAGTCTCAGAACCAGTAGAGCTTCAGCAGTTGGGCAAATACCTGAGAGGAAAAGAAGAATGTGACTCTGGTCCAAGTGATTAAGATACTCAGAGAATCTGGGAGAGGACCTGACAAGTACATTTTACTCATTCTGAAATAATCTGTTTCTGTTCAAAACCTACACAACCTTGCATTAATAAAGTAAGATCTGAGGGAACTAAGGGGAAATTTGAGATTTTCCAGAAATGTAAAGGCAAATTAAAATAGATTTCTGGGACAAAGATTTATGAATGACTGAAACCAACAAGAAAAATCAAAGCCAAGTTGACTACGCTCTTTCATCCGCTTTTGAGAAAATGAATTAAACGTATTGGTACTTTGATTGCCATCAATATGGCTCATGCCATCTGTAACCAGACCACAAAGCACTTTAATAACTTTTCATTTCCTGTTTGTGTTCTTACGCTTTAATTTTCACATGGTTGGGAGAGCAGACTCGTAACACACAACAGACAATAGCAAGTGTCAAGGGGCTGCAAACATCAATCACCGCATCTGAACTCACGTGCACAATGGCATAGTCATACAGAGCTAAAGGGTCACAAACAATAAGAACAATCAGTTCTGCATTGTGTCCACTGGCTATGCCTATACAATCCTTTTCCCTAAGCGTATTTTTATTCCTCCTTACGACCCTTGCAGAGTCTGCAGGTCTGGAAGGCACTGGCACTACTTGTGTGACTATTAGTGCTATTTATACTGAACCATAATCTTACCCTCAAATCTGAGGCATTTGGGCTACACCTCTCTTCCTGGTGTTTTCACATGAAATGGTAGGGAGTTTAAAACAAGAATTTTAATTTCTCAGGATATAACAAAATACCATGAACTCTTTATCTGAAGTTATAGATAACATAATGAAACTATACCCAATTATGTGAACTGCTGAAATTTTACCACTGGCCACTGTACTAAGCTAGCAAAAAAATTCTTATCAGTGTCCTTCAACAGATCTAGAGATTTTTCACAGTATCTTAAAAAAAAAAGCAACATAATATTCTCAGAGATAGAGCAGGTGTGGATGTTAACTGGTACTAGGGTTTTAGGGCATACAATCATCATCACCACCCACCTGAAGATGTTGACAACTAACTGCAAAGTAACCTGCTGAACTTTAGTATTCAGTTTTTGCTGCCAAGCCCTCCTGCGCATTTGTAGTTCAATAAAGTCTGTATTGGAGCTGAGGTGACAGAGTTCTAGATCATAATGCAACTGAAGGCTCTCAACTCTAGAAAAGAAAAAATTAATGAGTTGTCCCTTAAAAACAAGGGTTTTTTGTTTTTTTAAAAAATAAAGAGAAACTTGCATCTTACCCTACTTTCAACTAAAGAAATCACAAGATTTCAATTGCAAGTATTGCTATAAAGCCAATAACGTTTCTTGTGAAACCTACTCGTAATAAAACATGGAACTTTGGACATCTCCAGTGTACATACTCCCTGGAAACATTCTTGTGTGGTACGGGCAATATTTGACTTCTAATAAGTCAGCAATGATTGCATTACACCCTAAGTGGGGTGACCATTATCTGGCTTGCCAGGGGAAAAGGGTATACCACTTTAAGGGTTGGGGGGTGGGGGTGGGTAGAGAGGTGCAGAAGCAGAACAGGTCAGCAAGGCAACATTGACGCATCCCCCAGGAACCTGAAGGGCAGGGACTTGATAAAGGACAAGCCCTCCCTGCACCAGGGAAAAGTGTTTGTTAAAGGAACAGAACAGGAGGGGTTCAAGATGCTTATGACTAGCTCAGGAGGGAGCCAAAGGGACCCCCCCTTTATAACACACCTTAACCCTCATTTGAGGGGGTGCAGGGAAAAAGGATGTTAAGGTCCCAGCAACAGGTTGGCTAGGGATCAAAATGGAAAAGATGGGGGGAGAGGGGTGGAAAGGGTCTGATGAAAGCACCCAGGTAGATATTTAAAGAATTATGGAGTTACCTACATTGCACACTTATGTGCTGGGTAGTGATAAATTTGTGTCCTAATTAAACCATATCCAGTGTCTCCTATTCTTCTTCCAGTATAGATGGATCACGATTATGGAATACCAACATTAGTAACCGTAAGGAAAGGAGCATTACATTGATCAGATAATAAAGAAAGAATACTGTGGTTGTGTTTATGACATATGCACCGTAACTGTATAAAGCTACCTGTACAAAAAGTCCAATTTGCCCTTGCCCAGTCTGGTGTTTTTATTTATGTGAAATAAACAAAATCTGTTATAAAAGAGTTTTCCATGGGACTTATCCTACTTATGGCATGAACCATTCAGGTTTCTTTTTACCTTTTTATAAATGTTTCTGCTGCTTGTGAAGGGACATATGGAATTACAGCCTCATCTACAGATGATTTTGAATGTGTAATGTCTCCATTATCAATGTTGATTAGAATTAAATCTTCAGCTTCCTTTGTAAAAAACAAACATGTTAAAGATTAAATATAAATAATGTTGATAAAAATATTTCCTCTCGATGTAGCCTGCAGATACTTAAATATAAAGTGAGTTACTCCAGCACAGTGACTGCTCTTAACTTCTTAGGAAAGTATTGTAATTTATAACCAAAAAGGGATGGTCCTGTTTTAACTTGGTCTTTTGGAGGACTGACACAACTACACAATTATTTTCAATATAAATAGTCTCACATTAATTTATTAGGATTTCAAAGAAAAAATACACAGATTTGGAGATCTAATATTCTCTTCATGTAGTATTAATGAATAAGTCCATATATCCTCCACACATCAACATATATGTACAAGCTGTAACAGCTGGAAATTTCCTGCATATCAGGGACAAACCTTTCTGAATTAAGTTAAACACCTTTGGGGGTCCATTGCATTAAAAATGCATTTGTTTATGTGTTATTGTGAGATTGCATGCAATTTCTCTTGAAGGAAGGGGGATTTGGGAGTAATCGAAAATTACCAAAAAGGCAGAACAAGAAGGTGACCCCAGCAGGACACTATAAAGGAACTCGTAGGGAACTAGGGGAGAGTGACATCTTGCACCAGAATAAGAGGAGGGAGGCTACTGCATGGGCAGGATAGGCAAGGGGGGTGAAAAACCCTGCTTGCCTGCCTGATGGAACACAGATAATCCCCCCAAGGACTCCCAAGGGAATGGTGAGCTAGTGAGGGACATTGCCTTTAGGACGTAAAAATTCCCAGACTGTGGCACATGCGTACCACTCAAGTGGAAGGCATACAGGGACAAATACTAGGTCTGTGTCCTGTGAGTGAGCATAGGGACCCTGAGATGGAGTCTGTGGCTGGACTCTGTTCAGACTCCAGAAGCTTACCACCCCCTGGAAATGCAGAGCAGCAGAATTTTTGATTCCTCTCAAATAAATCCTAGTGGGTGACCGGGAAGGGACAGTCAATAGGATCTGTGAGACAAGCTACAAGTACTTTTTTTTTTTTTTTTTTAAATCACCTCAGAATAGTCCTTATTCAGTTTTCATACTTAAAATAACTGGAGAAATAAATGAATATGTATAAAGCTCTGAATTCATAAATCTATTTGCAAGTCAAGGACTACATAATTCAGATTATAATGCAGTGTACATAAAAAAACTTCAAAGTGACACTGAGATAAGAATTATATATTTAATTGTACCTGTGTTAGTTGCACCAACCTACATTATGTAGACTGAAAATATTTTTTTACTACAATTTACTTTCACAGGTTAACATGTTTGGTTTTGCATTTTACTGATTCTGGACAAGACTAGACTGATTAATTTGGTTTATAGTCATATTCATTCATCTTGTATCTACTAGCACAATGCTGTTGTGTTTGGGTTTCCAACGCTGCAAAGGAATGTCTCTCTCAGGCTTTGTCTACACTGGCACTTAATTGGCAAAAACTTGTGTCATTCAGGGGTGTTAAAAAAAAAAAAACACCACACACCATGCATCCCCAAATGACAAGTTTTACGGATAAAAAGCGCCGGTGTGAACAGTGCTTTCTCAGCAGGAGCACTCTCCTGCCAACAAAGCCACTGCCACTTGTGGGGGGTGGACTTTTTTTTGTCAGCAGGAGAGCACTCTCCTGCTAATGAACAGCAGTTATACTGTGCGCCTTTTAGCAGCACAGCTGTAGTGGCACAGCCATGTCGCTAAAAGCCTCGTAGCGGGGCCATACAGTCATACACCCTCAAACAAATGTAAAACTCTAAATTTTGGGCCCAAACTATCCGACAGTGTCACTTTGAGCAGTTGAAGTTTTATTGGTCACTGAAAATGCTCTTTATATATCAACCCACAAAACACTTGTTAAAATAATATTAACATTCAAAGAGAAGAAGAAAATTATTAATCCAATTCTGAAATTGCATTCTAAAAACTCACCTTTATATTGCTAAAATCAAAAAGTGTTAAAAATGTAAATCTGGAAATCCATCATGACAAAGAATTAGGAATTTGAGGCCCATGTATTGCACAAAAATATTATTAAGCATTTTCAAAGCTGTGCTTGGTGCTACAGAGAAACAAGCAAAGATATGGGCCCTCCCTGAAAAACTGACACTGTGAGGACCTGATACTGCAATCACATACATACATGCAAAATGTTATCGACAGGAAAATTCCCACTGGCTTCAACTTACTACTCATGTGCATAAATTACATCTGAGCATACATTTGCAGGATTGGGACTCAAATCTGACATCACATAACAAACAAGGATCATAGACCACGCTGGAGAAAGAATATAAACAAAAAAAAAATCCACTCAATAACTAAATGATGGTTCTGTTGAAGTTAAAAAAAAATTTTTGTAGGAAATCTGGCCAAAATTTGTTTTAAAGAGGGACTGAATGGAGGCAAGGGAGGTGGCTTACTAAACAGACCTAGGGAAAAGGAGCAGCAAGAGTGAGAATGTTCTATGACAAACCTGGCTAACTTCTTCAAAATGATCAATGTGACATCCCATAAGAAAAGAAGTTGGGGCCATTACAAAATCCAGCATCTGACGAGATAGAATAGGTACAAAAGTGTGTTGCCATTGAATAGGATGAAGGTACAACATGAAGCATTCAGCTATGAGTGTTAGCAGGGCCCAGTCAGAAGAGAAGAAGACAATCCTCTGCTCAGTTAAGATGCAAGTTATAATCTGGAAAAAATGATGAAAATGATTAATATTGTAATAATACTTGTTACATAAAACAAGTTCTATAAAAAGCATCTCCAAGTACTTTACAATTTAAGGTTCACCTTCAGGGGATCAGTGTTACAGTAATAAACATTTTACATATTGATAAACTGAGACAAAGACAAGTTAAAGGATTCTTACACAGCCAGAGTGCTAGGAATAAAAAGTTATATGAAGTCAAAGTTATATGCCATTACTTCAGTGGAACCAGGATTTCTCCTCAGGAGTCCTGTCTATCAGTCCACTGGCTCTAGCCCCAAGACTACAATGTAAGAGGCCTTTATAGCACCCAAATTAAGGGATAAAAAGCAAAACCAGACACTGATGGAACACACAGATGTACCACATAAATTTTAGAGTAAAAAGGGCCACAAATGGTTAAGCTTGTATAGGCACAATTACCCAAATGCACATGCATCCAGATGCACTAGAAGGAAGTGATCATGCACAACATTTTCGAATGGGAAGGCTGGCTGTGCACCAAATGCCTGCAGACAAATACACGAGATAGTGGGCCTGGCTAAAAAAAATAAGCCAACACGACCTATTTTCAGAACTGAGATGGATTAGATGCACACTAGGAACAAACCAAAGGCACAGATGAAACAAGGATCCAATCAGCCCTTCAGTTCAAAAGACGAAGCAGCTGAGGGGGACAATGGTGATGTATTAAGAAAATAAGAGGGGCTGCTGGCAGGACATTGTCTTGCCTTTCTTCATTAATTACATTAGACAAATATAATGGTGGCACCTGTTGCGGCTCCATCATTATGGCTGGCTGAATTTTGCATGTAAAACAGATTCAATTCTCTGCTATGCATGATAAAAACAGTGTATACTCCCCAAAGCACTTACTGTTTTAGCATGGAATGAATTTTATGAGAGTTTACAAGTAAATCTGTTATTTAGTTTAGGAGTTTTAACAATTGGTCCTTTAAGAAATTTAGCACCTGGTGTTAGACCATGCAGGAAAAAGAACAATCAAGCTAATGTATCTATAAAAATCAGTTTAATCTAATCTGGACCCCAAAGCACAAAAATGCCTTAATCAGAAAATATTTCATGGTGTTATTACATAGAGTTAAATTGTTTGAGTGCCCTAAATGGGCATTTCCATATATTTTAAATGTATTAGGATTTATTTTAAACTTAGCTCTGAATTTCCTGTGTTTAGAAGTGCATGATTTGGAGATAATTACATCTCTGTAATGTATTTAACTCTAAATTACTGATATGTACTCTCAACCTGAACTCCATCTTGCAGAATTTTTTCTGGGAACAAGAAAAGAATCAAGGTAACAAGCAAAAAAATGTGACACTTGACAGAATCTTTAAAGTTTTTTGTTTTGTTTTTTACCTGTAGCACCTGTTCTGGTTTGAAACACAGTAATGGAAGATGAAGATCCAAGTCAATAATTGGGCTGTCTGGATCCTCCCGTGATGGAAAGACTATCTGTAGTGGTTTCATATTAAATATCTATAGTAACACATGGTTTTCAATTAGTTTTTAATTAAGAAATGGTCTCATAGAATATGAAATTTTAAATTCTAATTCTAATAATAAAATATTATGGTTATCAGACAGAAAATTAAATAAATAAGTGCACAGAACTCAACATTTTGCTTTATGTACAAAAGATAATTGCAGTACTGGAAGAATTAAATTCAATAATAAATCTCCATAAAGATTTATAAAGCACTGTGGTTCCTTTCAGTCTAGTAAGAGGTTTTAGATACTGAAACAAATATTAAAATTGAGGAAATGAAATACCTTTTTACATAAAATTGTAAAAAGTATTTTGATAGAATCATAATCATCTTTAAGGGACTCTTGTCGATTATGTCTATTGTAAGTTTAGTCTAACTGCATTCTGTCTTTCTAGGCTACCTCTGCCTTTATCAGAGCAATATGTCTGGATCCACCTGCTTTATTATCTAATATTTTTTCTCCAATTCTAACTGAGAAACTTTACCTAAACATAATTTGTAATTTCACTGCTTGCTGATTACAACTTAAAGAGTACACCATCTTATAATAATTGATTTGATATAAATAAGGTTAATTATTAAGAGCTGAATCATGCCATTTAGACAACCTACAGAAGGAACTGTGGAGAGCTGCACCATTCCAAAAGCAGCTTCTTGAAGCTCCCAGGTGCACATAGGGAGAATACACCCCTTTTTACCCCGATACTTGACCCCTTTTTACAGTGCATCTATATATGGTCCCCATTACCATAATATCGGCGAGCCTCACACTCTTTAATGTATTTATTCTTCCAACACCCCTGTAACATAGGGAAGCACTGTCCTCATTTTGCAGATGGGGAAATTGAAGCTAAGTGACTTGCCCAAGGTCACACAAAACATCTGTGGTTTCAATTCCCTGCTCTGCCACATCTCCCAAGTACTAGACTAGCACTCTAAATACTCAACAACCCTTCCTCTCCTCACTACCCTATCTGCTGCGCAGAAAGGGCAGAACTATGGCCCCACCTTCTCCCCACCTCTTTGGTGTACCATGGTCCATTAGAAAACAAGGTAAGAGCAGTCTGTGCCCCAGGAGCACAGGTACTGACTTCAGTGGGGTCACCCTGGCATTAAAACTGGTGTTACAGAATATGCTCTATTTTACACAAACAGCATACTTAGTATTTTAGAGTAGGTAATGTTAAAATAATTATGAAATTGAGCTTCAGTAATTACCAAGTGGAGTGTTCCTGGTGGAGGACTGGGTATTAAAGATAATTTTGCTGCAAATTCTTTTATACGATCACCAACATCTAAATCCCTGCGAGGTGTCAGATGTACCAGTAAGCTGAAATTAAAGTATGTCAAATATTTTTTTAAAATGTAACATGGAAAGAGGCTAAAAAATAAACTCTTCCTTGATACCTTAAAACTAAAAAAATTGTTGGGATGGATAAAAGTATTATTACAACTATTTAACCTCTGGTTTATTAGATAATTTAGAGGCTCCGATTGATTTTAACAATGGTGCTGTGTATGAAGCAGCTCTTTCATATCTTTCACACACAACTTTATTTATTCTTCATGTGTGCAAGTCTGTCAAAATGTTTCTATTTTAAGAGTTGAATTTCTTCGCCACTTCAAAACCACCCAATTTTGCAGGCTTACACTCAATATTCAGTTATAAATTAAAAATACACAATAAAAAAAAGGGTTACTACTGCAGCATTACAACTGAGAAATTAAATGCACGTCAAACTCAGAAGTTTAATTTCCTAAAGTATCATTGCACGAATGTACAGTAGTGCAATAAATGACCATTAAAATGTATGCTTCAACGTGCATGCATTGTAGCAAAAAATTAACTATAAGAAGTTAGAACTTTGAATGTCCTGACTTTTGTGCACATATAAATTGTCAATTTTAAATTTCATCAGATTTTTTTTAAATGCTTTGGTTCATTTTTTGGCACATAAATATGCTATTGTATTTTGCCTGTGAAAATAAGTTCAGACACCGTTGTCAGCTCCAATTCATACCACAACATCATCATATTTTCAGTGCAATAGTTGTGATTGTGTCTAACTTGGGATTTAAGCTCCATGTGGAAGTGATCATTTCTTTCCCTATGTTTGCACACTGCCTAGGAAACAGACAGAGCTCCACAAAGTACAATAATGGACTGGAGACCACCAACCATACACCACAGTCAGAATGTGGATCCTGATCAGCACTAGGAGACACAGACAAATAAGTAAGAGTTTATTCCAGCCAATAACTGGAGGAGTCATATCATAGAGAGGTTCTACTTTCAGTGCTGGAAGTCCTTTCTGACAAACTACAAGGTTATGTAATGACAGTCAAAAATTTCTCTGAAATATTTGGTATGATATCTAGGAAAGATCCAGTATTGGGACAAAAGAAATTTCCTAAACACAAGATATAATTGGACTTTACATTTCTTAGCATTGAGCTAGCCATTCAGGAGTCATATACAACCATCTAATTTTTCAACAGTGACTAGTAATTTTGGGTACATTTTTGGTTGTCCAACTTGAAACACCAGAGAGGCCCGACTTCCAGAAGGTGAGGGTACAATGTTCTCTGAAACTCCTACCTCTTCAAGGCATCTCAAGTCTGCCACTTAAAAGTAAGTTACCCAAAATTACTAGTCACTTTTGAAAAGTTAGACCAATGTTCTCTCCAGAACAGAAATCTATATAGATTATCTGGCCAATAGCTTCAAAATTCACTCCTAGTTTGGCCCCTCTTTTCAGATGACGACATCTCTTCCCCATCAAAGCAACAGTGATCCAATTTTTCCCCCCCATTATTTTGCCATCTCTTCTCCTGACCTGAACCTCCAACCCCACTTTCTGGCCCCATCCCTTCGACCAGGAAAGACTAAGGGCTTGTCTACACTGGCACTTTACAGCGCTGCAACTTTCTCGCTCAGGGATGTGAAAAAACACACCCCTGAGTGCAGCAAGTTTCAGCGCTGTAAAGCGCCAGTGTAGACAGTGCACAAGCACTGGGAGCTACGCCCCTCATGAAGGTTTTGTTGGTTTTTAAGAACACTGGGAGAGCTCTCTTCCAGTGCTCTGCCACAACTACACAAGCCACGTTAAAGCGCTGCCACAGCAGTGCTTTAACGCTGCCAGTGTAGACTAGTTCTAAAGAATCATGCTTAGGGCTAGTCACCACTGTTCCTTAATTAACCAAGGGGAGGATGGTTTTGAGCAACAAAAGGTGCTTCCTGCATGCATACTGCATGCACTGCTTCTGTAGAACTCCCAGATCTCTGAAGCTCAGGGAACAAGATCCTGGGAAAAGACATCAAATCCAGGTCTCTTGTACAGCAGTGCAAACCATTACATTGGCTAAACAATGCAATGCTCTCTCACTTGCTGGAGTTTTGAAGAATCACTCTGGCCCAATGTACCTGAAAGACATACTCTTTATTCAATACGGACCAGTTCCAACTACCTCTGCATAATAGAACATGGGCTTCTGCAGCACCCCTCCCCAGACTTCCTGTCCCCAAAATTAAGCAACTTAAGGTACAGTTTCCCCATACCTCACTTGGAACAGACCTCTTCCTTTTTCAATTACTTGATCTACCTACCCTATCTTAAGCAAAACTGAGTTGTCTGCGGCCTTTCCCACCAGAAAATTCAACAGAAATGCTTTGAGTGTCTAAGTGTAACTAATTAATACTAGAACCTGATTCAGACACTCAGACCAAAGTCACTAGTGATTTCAGGGGCCTCAATTTTTGGGTGGTCAACTTGACACACATTAAAGGGGCCCGATTTTCAGAAAATGCTGAGCACCTACACACTGAAAATTGGACCCCTTTAAGAGCCATATTCTGAAAATCAGGACCTTTTAAGGAATTGCAAGTTGAGTACCCAAAAATTAAATACTCTGAAAATCATTCGTCACTTTTGAAAGCTTAAACTAAACCTCTTGGTTCTCCAGCCCTGGTAACAGAAAAATTAAAATAAACCAAGGCAGTTTCAGAGAGCCACATAGCAATAAAGCTGTCCTCAGAACAGAATACCTGCAGCTATCCTAGTCTGTTGGTGTGACGTATAGCAGAACTCCCTAATGGTGTAGCATTTCAGCCAGGAGGAGTGTCCTCTATCTTCCAGAGATTTGAAAATTTGGGCAGGGAGAACTGATTTCAGCTCACTGGCATTTTGAGCAAAAGTAAAATTGTACCCCAGTTAAGTCATACAACAGGTGCTCAGTTATAAAGATTGAAAAGCTTTCCACAATCCTCCAAGCAGAGCTTTGGTCCAGCGAAAAGGCTTTTCAGTGTTCTAGTAGAGGAAAATTAATTCTGAAAAAAAAAAAATAATAGTAATAATGGTTCAGAGGTTATAAAGCCATTGTGACCACCTGTGCAATACAGGTCATAGGACTTGCCTAAATATATTCCTGTTTGGATCTTTTTCTAAAAGATGTGCTCTAGTAAATTCAATCTTTATTTTAAAAATTTCAGTGATGGAAAATGCATCAAAATCCTTGGTAAATTGTTCCCATGGTTAATTGCCATCATGGTTAAAAATTTGCACTTCATTTTTAATCTGAGTTTGTCTAGTTTCAATTTACAGTCACTGGATCTTTTCAGAGCAAGGTCTGTTACATTGAAGAAAGCCCTCTTATCAAATTTCTGTTCCCCATATAGGTATGTAGGCTCCTTCCATTATGGGGACTTCTAATCAAAAAACTTCTGGCAAGGTCCAGGCTTCTATGTACTGTGCATTGGTTCCAAAAAAACTACTACTTCCAATTGAATTGTAGGGACTAGGCACTATAAGGACTACAAATCTTATAATGCAGCATTTGGCATCTTCTGGGACACTGAACTTGTCTCTGCAATCCTGTATCTGGGCAGAAGTGGTAAATCAGGAGATCCTACTGGGACTGTACTGATAGGCTGGGAGACTGGAGGATGGAAGGCTGGGTAGCTAAAAGAGAAGAGGCTGAGGAAAGGGTGGTGGGTGGGGTTGGAGGAGGGTGGGGGAGGATCATGGCCTGAAAAAGTGCGTTCAGAATTTCATGAGAAGGAAGAAGAGCCAGCTGTGCTACCTTATCAGGTTTAGGCATCCAGCAGGATAGGAACTAGTAGCAGTTGCCTATATTTAGATGAAGAGATTTGGGAGACTCAGTTGCCCAGAAATCCCTGCTGAAACCACATGACTAGTATTAAGGGCACAATGCACCTGCAGGCTTGCTAGCAGCGAGCTCTATCTCATTTACTTTTTCTCAGCAGCCAGCTACTGAAAGCTGCATCCAGAATTGCTGGCTGTACTGGCAGAACCTGAGCTGTTGTGAAATTGTGTGAACAACCCAGAGACTATCCTCTGTATTTGGGGAGACCTTGTCGGTCCCCTGGGTGGTGTGGTATGAAAGTCCTCATGCTAGAGACAGCATCTCATCGCAGGCTAATCAAGGAGACGACCAGGGAGCTTGTACGAAAATGCAATTGCCTGTTTATAGTTGATGGCTGTTGTTTTATAACTGGGATTACCACCAACTACCACTGTATCAATTTTAACCTGCTCTGTATTAAAAAGTGTCTCACTCCTATTATCTGGACTGCTTCTGCTAATTCAGAGATAACTAGTGCCGCCTTTGAACTCCTGTTCATCACACCCACAATCACAAAGTGTCCAGGATTTTAAAACTACAAGGGAGCACGCAGCCTGGAGGTGAATGTTCTTATGTATGTTTAACAGGTTTTGGGGGTTTTTTTAAACACAAGTCTGTTGCGGTGAGTAGTGGTTAAGTTTACTTTAATGTTTATAAGTCGCCACCATTAGCTGCCACCTACTATTACCTTGTCACCGTTGCTACGGTAGGTACCTATTCTATTCTGTTGCACTGTAATTGTATTTTGCTATATTACTTTTAAGTAAAGCTGCTCATGGATCCAACTTGCCTATTGCATCGTTTAGGCCAGAGAGTTGTTCCTGGAAGCTACCAAGGTACCCTACCAGAGTTATATAGTGCATATTCAGATGGAGGCACAGCCAACTGTCATTCTTTCTATAAGCACAGAGCTGCTGCAGACAGGTGGACTGAAGATTCCCACCTACCCAACACCCCTGCTAGGACCTCCCCAGGATCTTCATGATCCTTAAGAATATCAGATGCACAAGCAAGACATGAGCACTTGTCAGCTTCCAGGTGATCCATGAGGGAAGAGAAGGATACAGGTACTTACAGCTATGATCAAGTCACCCCTTAACTATCTCTTTGTTAAACTGAACAGACTGAGCTCCTTGTGTCTTTCACTAGTATATGCAACAGACATTACCAGCACAGTGAGAAGGCTGGTGAGAATTCTGAGGCCTAAACAGTACCTTACCACGCCCAATAAATCATATGTCACAATTAGTCTGGTTAAATCCTGACATTTGCATCAGGAAGGGAAAATGTATGAAAGGAAAGGGACAGACAACTTTAAACAGAACTGTGCCTATTAATATACTATTATAGTATCTGATAGTGATGCCTTGGAAGAAAGCCTGCCCGACGGAAATGAGCTGTGGGAAGAAAAAAATATACTTCAAGCAAAGAGATTACAAAGGAGTGTACAGGTTCTGTAACACTATTAACTGAGCATGATTTACTTTAGAAATTTTTCAGAAACGAAGGCCTTCTAACAGCATCTTTGGGCTGGCTCGCAAATAGCTCATAACCTTCTGAAGAACAGACTTAGAGACATGTTGAGAGAGAGAGAGAGAGAGAGAGAGAATGAATGTTCATCCATCCAAGATGGGGATTCACCCAGAAATGGGTGGTTGCCACCAACTAAAAGATGTTTTTCAGTTTAGCTGGAGAGTAGTAGAACTTGAGGCCTAGGGACAAGCATACTAGACCTCATGAGACCTGGGTTCTATTCCTGCTTATAGGTGACCCTAGGCCAGTCATTTCATCTCTCTGTGCCTCAGTTTCACCAACTGTAAAATGGAGACGATACTGATCTTTGTAAAGCCCTTGAGGTCTACTGATGAAAAGTGTTATACAAGTATTATTGATGTGTGTCAGGACATGGATAGCATACAAACACACTGGAATGGAAATACCTGTTCAATACTCCTGAAACCCTTAACATTTTGAAAAGAGCTATATTCCTGTAGATTAATCCAACAGCAACAATGTTTTGTAATGGTCTGGACTCTCAGTTGTTTGCATTGAAGACAGAATCACACACTCCCCAGTCTCACTTTCAGTTTGTTCTGGCACTGGAATCATCAGCACTGCCCATTTGTAATGCAATAAGTATTTGTAACATTAAGATTAATGGTATAGAATATAAAGATCTTGATTGTTCCAATGGAAATTTGCAAACCAGTAATGTGACGCAAGGTATCCACCAGGATTTAGTGTATCCAATTACAAAATTGGAACATGTCTCAGATTAAAAAAAAATTAACTGGGACAAGAACAAGCTGTAACTTCTGGCTTCCCTTTGACTTTTGTTAGGAACTTGAGCTGAATGCCAAAAAAAAGAAAGATAAAAATACCTTGGAGGTATCATGAATGAATAAAAATATCAATCCCACTTCGGGCCAAATCCTGTTCACTGGAGGTGCTGGAGCATGGAAACTGTGGCACAGGAGTGTTCTGAGAGAGCTAGAATCTTTTGCCCCCCCGAAGCTGCAAAGCGGAATAAGTAGCAGCAAAAGACACCTTCCTGCCCCCAGGACTATCCTCATTCCAACTTTCAGAGTCCTGTTCAAGTCAGTGTGTTAGAGCTCTTCTAAAAAAATGAGTAAGTTGGAAAAAATTGTTAGCGAACCTTAAGACAGAGGATAATACTGTTCCTCTATAACAATGATACTCAGATCTAAGTGGTTCAGAAACCAAATTAGTGACCAGCATTGTCCAAAAGAGCCACCGTAGCATGAGTTTCATTGTTTCATTTACTATTTTTATTTATATATTATTCTCACAGCAAAATGACTGACCAAGTGTTGTTATTTTTATCAACTACAATTGGTTAAGAACATAGTAATAAGCATCCTGACTGGTTAATTATTAAATCACACAGTATTTTAATATCACATGCTGCAAAGAGCCACAGGGGACCCATTTAAGAGCCACTTGCAGCTCCCGAGCCTCAGTCTGAGTATCACTGCTCTATAACAACAGAAGGCTCACAAGAGAGAGAGTCTGCACTCTTTGTATACTGCAACTAATGCTTTGTGGAGATTTTTCCTGGTCTAGCATTCTTGGGGAATGGGAAAAGCCTGGCTGATGGATCTGCAGCTACATGGATCCATCAGCCAAACCGCACTCTGCGATAGGAATTAGGGAAATCACTGGAAATAGAGGCTGCTGCATGAGACTTAACATAGCCAAATCTGAGTAACCAACTGCTTTTAAAAAAAAAACAAAAACAAAAAAAACTGAAGACTGAAGTTAGAGATTGCTAATATTCCACCTACACTGAGCATGCTCCCCAGCTCTTTGCTTCAACCTGCCACACAGAATTAAGCTTTCAGTTTCAAAGCAGATAAAATTGACAGAGATGAATGCTTTCCCCACATCAAAATATTCTCCCTTTCCTTGTGGATAATGCAGCGAGCTAAAAGCCAGTAGAATGCAAGATCTAAACTTATCTACTAACTAGTGTTTCATGAGGAAACTGACATGATCATATTTAGAGCTGGGTGAAACTTTATTTCTGCTACATTGCACAGATGGGCCATGATAGCCTTTTGACAACTGTATCGAAGGTCTCTGAAAGGTTTTGTTTTATCATAATAGGTGTTTGCCCATTAGAGAAGCCAGTCTCTGCTCTGTCCATTCTGAAGCATCAGTAAGAGAGGTTTAAGATTATTAACATGCAAAACCATGCTCTGATGCATCTCTAGCCTCTGTCTGCCAAAAGCTGGGAATGGGAGACAGGGATGGATCACTTGATGATTATCTGTTCATTTCCTCTGAAGACAGGATACTGGGCTAGATGGACTATTGGTCTGATCCAGTATGGCCATTCTTGTGTTTGGTCTTTATGAATGACTATAAATTAGCAAAAAGAAAAGGAGTACTTGTGGCACCTTAGAGACTAACAAATTTATCTGAGAATAAGCTTTCATGAGCTACAGCTCACTTCATCGGGTGCATTCAGTATTTTCTGCTATTATGCTCAAATAAATTTATTAGTCTCTCTGGTGCCACAAATACTTTTGTTTTTGCGAATACAGACTAACACGGCTGCTACTCTGAAACCTATAAATTAGCATTATGATTGACAATGAATAATCATTGGGCTAGGGAAAGTGAGCGAGTGACTATTTAGCCTGGTGATTTGGTTAGGGTACTCACCTAAAGCGTGGAAGATACAGGTTCAAGTCCCTCCTTCAATGAGCATTTATTTATAAATGGAACAGCTTCAACAGGAGAGATTGACAGAGCCCTGTTCCTGTTCCTCCTGTTCCCTGGAGGTTTTTCGCCCTCCTCTGTAGCATGGGGCACGGATCACTTGAGGGAGGATTCTCTGCTCCTTGAAGTCTTTAAACCACGATTTGAGGACTTCAATAGCTCTGACATAGGTGAGGTTTTTCGTAGGAGTGGGTGGGTGAGATTCTGTGGCCTGTGTTGTGCAGGAGGTCGGACTAGATGATCAGAATGGTCCCTTCTGACCATAGTATCTATGAATATCCCACATAACCCAGTGGTTAGGGCACTGGCTTGCAATGTGGAAGACCCAAGTTCAGACCTATTCTCCATATAAAGCAGAGAGGTTAACTGAAGCTGGTGACCCACAACCTGGGTGAGTTTTTTTTTAACCATTAGCCTAAAGCTTGTAAGTGATTCCTCCACAACCTTTTTTTTTTTTTTGGGGGGGGGGTGGAAGAGAGGAGAGAGATAAGAACTATTCAGTAAATTCATGAATAGGTTCTTGGCATTTTTGAGACTTAGCATTGGTTGAAAAACAGCAGAAACTCATTTTTTTGTTTAGATTATTACAGCAGACCTACAACTGCAAGTTATTCAGCACTGTACAAATGTAAAAAGAGTACCTGCCCTAAAGAGCTTACAATCCACTTCAGACACAGGCATATACATATTAAACAGGTTGAAGATGAAAATATGAAAACTTGAGATGGTAGCCCACACAATAAATTGAGGCTACAATAGTCAAAACAGTTTCCCAAGTTCCACCCCATCTCTTGGCCCACCTCTAAAGTTGAAGTATTTTAAGAAGTTTTAGAAAGTAGCTTATTAGTCTCACTGTTAGGCCTTCAAAACAGTGTGATTTGGGAATTAAATCCTCTTAATTTGCCTCTGGACTATCAGAATCCAAGTAATCATGTCTTCCCTCACATGGAGTGGCCAGATCACCTTATTCCACAGTGTGCCTCACCAACTACAGACAAGTTTACTTATGCTCTTTGTGAAACTTATTCTGTTCACAGTGAAGTGTTTTAAAATTATTTCCCCCAAATAGAGAGACTTGTAGAGTTTGAGATCTTTCAGGGAGAATCTAGATAAATCTGTATTAGAAATCAGTTCCCTGCAGATATTTATTTTTCACAGCCAGATAAAATCTCAAAGAACACCAACACTGGAATTTCTTTGAAACTGCATTTCTATTTTGTTACTGTCCAGGTGGCTTTTGTTTTAATTTTGTTTTTTCCCCTGCCTCATGCCATAATCACTTATAACAAACTCCAGTTTTATTGTCATTCAAACATTCCCACTACATAGTCAAAATTTGACAATTCATACATAAAGGACTGACTTATAAATGTATTTGCAGCAGAGGCATAAATGATAGAACAGTAGTACTTACCAAGAGAGACAGTCCTTAAGGGCATTAAAATATGGATATCTGGATATGACACAAATAGCAAATGGTACGAAGCAGCCAAAAGCTTTAGTAGTCTGTACAGATTCCCTGTGGGCTTGCCCATTTGAAGAGATATAACCATCCTATAAGAAAGCTACATATTAATGTTGTGATGTTACTCATGAAATTATGGTTGGTATTTCTGAGGAAACCTAAGCAAGTTAGATACCCAACTCCCATTGAGATTTGGACATCTAACTCCCTTAGACTCCTTTAAAAAAAAATCTCAGTTTGTACAAATTAGATCCACCTGCTAAAAGCAAGTTATTTGCTCTATGAACATCTACCAAAAACACTGAGTATATTCCTCACAAACATTAATGCACCTAAAAATATTCTTAAGGCCAAATTTGGCTCTCAGATACTCCAGCACCATTCCCACTGAATTCTATGGGAACTGTGCTTGAGAATATGGGCACAATATTGTATTAAGTGGGGAGTACTACTCTTAAAGAGTTGTTCCAGATTTGAATCAAAATATACAAATATCCAATAACTTATGTGAGGCATCCAATTAAGTACGTATTATTAAAATGTATTGCCGAATATTTAAGTTTTATTAAAAGTGTAAATTAAAAAACATACTTGAATAGGTTGGTAATACTGTGCAACAACACCATAGGTTCTGTTACCACAGACATCTGTGAAGACCAGAAAATGAATGTGATCCTCTTTTGGTTCACAAGTTATGTAAAGTCCTCCTGCAAATAAGACAAGTACTTTTCAAAACATACATTACTGAAAAATAGTTTTAATCACACAGCTTGCATTGCTATAGTTACAGCAAGTATTACAAGAATTGCTACTTTACTTCCATTGTAATGCTTCATTTTAAAGGGATTATAGCACACCTACATAATTCACCTGATCTGAAATTGTTACACAACATCTTAAGCCATACACAAATTTCACTGGACAAATGAAAACATTACACAGCTCATTCTGTACTTGTGACATGCCAAAAACATATCACAAAGTTGAGCTGATGGACTTCTGCCCTTTTTTTTTTTTTTTTTTTTAAGAGACTTTTGGGAAATGGTCTCTATTTTACGGACATCCTTTATATATATATATATATATATATATATATATATATATATATATATAGTATTGGAGTGGGAAAGGGTATTCATTTGTATTTGAAAGGATATTTTCTTCAACCTAAAGAAGGAAGAGGGGAGATGAGAAAACCTTAAAAATACCATAAAATATAGGAAAGCAGAAAAATTTGATTATAAGCTCTCTTGGGCAAGGAGCGTCTCTCTATTCGGTACAGGCCCTGGCACAATGGAGTCCTACTCCATGAGTGGGGTTTCATGGTACTATGATAATACAAATAAAAAAAAATTAACCTGTCAATATCCATAAACAGCAGCAATAAGGGAAGAGGTATTATTATTATAGGCCACCAAATAGATAAAGTGTTTATAAACATCTCTTAACAGTTAAATGAAAACCACATCATACCTGGAAAGCATAGTTGTGGCAAGCCAATAAGATCAATATCTTTTGGAACACTAATATCCTCTGTATCAGATGGTTTCTGTTCTCCATTTGGATTTTTCAAATTTTCAAGCTTAGGTCTCTCTTTCTTTTTTCGGAAAGAACGTCGTTTTGTTTTATTGAAAGTACTACTATTTATATTCGTCGCTTGAATCTCCTCTTTGCTGATAAACGGAGGCACAAAAACTGACAGAACTTCTGGATTAAGCGGAGGAGAGTTTCCCTCTTTTTTCTGAGCAAGCTAAAAACAAAATAAGTAGACATTTATTGTTGTTCTTTTTAATGTATTTAGCCATATTTTCCATTCTGCCCTAGTGATTGTAAATGTGACAAGAATATATTTTTCTTCTTTCCAGTTTCTTCATTTTCCCTTCCACAACCTCCTCCTAAGCCCATTGAAGTCAATGAAAAGACTCCATTTGTCTTCAACAGTCACAGCATTAGGTCCCTAATCTTCATATATTCATGATTCAAGCCTTACTATAATCAATGATTTCTCTTTGGCAAGCAACGCTTCCAAAACTAACATCAGCACATACCAAAGATACTTTTTCCTCTTTTCATATGTTAAGAGTAGACCCAAATAATTCTATTTGTCTTACAGTTTTCTCGGAGATAAACAAGAACAAAAAAGGAAAATAAGTCCACATTCCCTGAAGTGTACCCTTAGTTTCATAAAAATTACATTTCTTTTATACTAGTTTTCAAAAGAGACCATACTTTTACATTACCACATAATTTTATACCAGGGTTAAAAACTGCATACTACCAACCCTATCACACACACACACACAAAAAAGGTAAGAGGCATTTTAAGCACTAAGGGTGCAATGCTGTACCTATGGACCTTAATAAGAGTTTTCCCTCCGACTTATATAGGTACATGGCCAGACCCTATAAGATTATGCGGCAAATTGCAATGCTTTCTGGTAAGTAGCTTTGTTTATAAAAAAAAAATGCTGTAGCTCTACAAACTCTTGCTCTCTCCTTTTGTAACAACTTACCCTGGAAGATTTCAGAAGATGGGCAAGGGGGTGCTCCCTTTCATGCCCATGACCGAGTGACAAGGCCAGATCTGAATAGTTCCATCTCTAACTCCTTGGCTGCAGGAACAAATTAATTCTACAGCCTCAAAATTGCAAGAGAAAATTGTGTGCGTCCTAAGGGTATGTGGAAACTGGGAAGCTAGACCTCACTGTGACTGAATATATGTGTCTCAATCTTCAAATTTTTGCTTCAAGGCTAATGGAAGGATGAATCAGACCTATGGCTATTTACTTTCAACTTCAAACATAATATAGTATGTATACGAAAAATATTCCCAAAGACACAATGCTGCCCTTTCCCTCCTGTACATTTTTCTGCTATTTTGAACAGCTCAACAATAAATCATTGCTGCATTGCTTCATTTAAAAAACAGGCCTTTTTATATCAAAAGTTTTGGAATTAAGAAAAAGTTTTAAATGACTTAACTCTGTGTAATGGGTGGGTCAAGCCAGCAAGTTCCTCCAGACTGGAGTGTACATAAAAAAAAAAGATCTTTGAAGTTATATATTCCTTCTAATTTTTCTGTATCTTCTGCTAATTGCACTGCAATAGCATATTTCAAAGAAATTAAGGGTGAAAAAAAATCACAAAACAATTAAAGACATGGTCTCTGCCGCAAGCACTTTACAATCTAATACAAAGGCTAGATACATATCCACTGGGAGATCCAGAGGATGGCAATTAACTTAAAAATATATTAATGTAATAAATTGGGGTGGTGACTCGTGTATTGCTGACATGGTAAGAGTCTGAAGCTTCATTTTTCTCTTAATTGGCAGTTTTCTAATTTCTAATGAAGTAATCGAGAAAGGAGACATTTCTAATTTGATCACTATCAAAACATGCTACTAAGCATTTTAGAGGGAAATCAAGGAATTATCCCTTAGCCCTGAAACTGTTATACAAGAAAAAAAAAAAAAAGGAGTTACTTTGGTGGCAGCAATCTTAATTTGTATTAAACCCTCTACAAGAAAAATTACCAAATTCACTTATCAGTCAACTAATAATTCACTTGTACTGAGGGCTGTGACATCTTGTAGGGGTGGCAGTTTATTTATGTAGCTTTCTTCAGCAGCAGCATTAAACCCAACCTCTCTCGTTACTGCATGGTCAGTTCTGACACAGTGACCTTATTGTCAGGATCAAAGTCAGCTGACATTAAGTTTCCTAGCCAAAGTCTTATCGTTTAACTTTGCAGTTCAGGGACTGGGAGGGAATGTCAACTTTCACCTTCTATATATTTATCATGCTCTTCCACTGTTATCCAATAATAACCTAGAAATCAGTGATGGAAAAGATTACCTACTCAGTTACCTCTCTCTCCTCCCCCTCCACCCCCTCCCCCAAATGTGCTAGGTCATGTACAGGGGACAGACATAAAGACAGACCCTGCTCCAAACATCTTACCATTCCAGGGGAAGAAAATGAGAAGACAGGATAAGATGCACTGGAGGATCCAGAGGAGAGTGCAATCTTAGATATATCTGTTTTGTTTTCCTGATCTGATTCTCTTCTCATGTAACATTAGAATAAAGACTGTTTCATGGAGAGTATTTGTGGAGGCCATGAAAGAAGTGCCGGGGGGGGGGGGGAAGAGAGGAGGGGAAAAGAGAAGAAGAGTTGAAGAAGAGGATTAGAACATGCCAACTGGGACAGAGAAGTCCTTCCATGCAGAAAGGACAGCACAGAGAAGGCAAGAAGATAGGAGTGAGAAAAAGAAATGAAAAGGGCGTAAAGGCAGATGTGCAGAGGCTGAATTTGATGCAGGGTGGAGTTTGAGGGAGACAGGCAATTTTAACATTATATGGTGGGTAAATGGTAAGGGATGAAGAGGCCTAATCAACAAGTAAGGGAGATATCAATTTAGCATCTCACTTTGTATGGACAGGAGAATGATGCAGGTAGGCAGCCAGAGAGCAAGGCAGGAGAAGATCAAAATGTGTAGAAATTGAGACAAAAGAAAAGTTTATTTTTTAAACAAAAGGGAGAAGTGGCAAGAATTGCTGACAATTTGGATACATGGAAGGGAGAGGGAAGACTAATAGCTAAAACAACAGAGATTAAATCCCTGTTTTAAGTGCAAAAGACTTCACTCAGTTTTAACTATGGAGCCACAGCCAGCCCCTCACTAATAAACAGAGAACACAAAATAAATTATGTAATTTTGTATTTAATTCAGTAAAACCTTCCATTCTTAAACATTTACATGGAGCTAACCCAGAATTTCCAATCTGCCAAACCACTGTGCTGCAGAAAGAGGGGGCCTGGCCACAGAATTTGTATGATAATACTGTGACAGGGACCAGAATTTCTCCCTTATTGTTTTCATTTTACCTCATTTCAGTTGCCAGACACCACTGCTAATAATTAATAAATAATCATTATTAGAGTAGTTTTACTGTAGTTTAACTGTACACAATTTTAAGGACTGATGCAATGTCATCATGGTGGAAGGGGGAGCAAAAAGCAAAAAAACATAAAAAAGTCAAGAGTCATATCTTTTTAAAAGTCAAGTAACAGGACTTACTTTCTCATGTTACTGCAAATACTGTGCTTCTCCTAATTCTTCAGAGTTTTGTTTTGTTTTTTTAAATGGTTTCCCCCCTGGCTTGAAGAGGAAGAAATTAAAGTCATAGCTGAGAGTTTACTGTGCTGGTCCTTTATTTCTCAGCAGCATCACTGATGAGCTCCTGCATTCTAACAGCCTCCCATGCAGTCCATGGATTCATTTGGCAAGCCTCAATAATCAATATTACAAATTTTTCCATGTTTTAATATCATTTGAAGACTCAAATTAGTTAAAGACCTATGGGTTTAATCACAATTAGCTGACATAATGCTGGATGCAATTTATCCTGGACTGTGCAAAGTCACAGTCAGTCAACACACTGTGTGAGATAAATGGATTCTTCACAACCGTGTTCAGACATGGTAAAACTATGTACAGTAGTGTAGATCAGCCCTAAGGGAAATTGGTTCATCCATTCACCATTACAACCATAAAAAAAGCTCTTCATGTCAAGTCTACAAAAATGCAACAAAAGGCCCCTATTACAATCTTCAAGCTCTTGTACTGAACTCTACTGCCGGCTAAAATCTTATATCATTCAAAAAGTGAATGAGAGTAGCAAAGAGGTCATTTGAACCCACAAATATGTGACATGAAATTGCTATTGAAAGAAAGCACAGAATAAAGTGGAAGAAATGATGTAAAAAGAGCATCCATGAAAGAAAAGGGATTTTCCAAACCAGCTTGTGAGCAGTTACATAGACCAGGAACACTTCAATCATTTTGACTTCCACTATCACATCTCTAGGGTTGCGCTTATGAAATCCTTAATTTCCCCTTGCTTCTTGTAGATTTTTTTTGATAATGTAAAACACATCCACTACTAAACGTCTGCCTAGCAAAAGATCATTAGACAGTTGTTTTGATTGATTAGTTTTGATCCGACAACACTGTCACCCTTTACGTACTGTTTTTCTGAGGAGTACTTGGCAACTTGCTTACATGCAACACAAAGAAGTAACCATCATGGTCACCATCACCACAACATGCCAGGACATCAGGATTTGCCATCCCACAGTTCAGGCTCTTTTAGCCAACCACAAAAAAGTCAGACAGAATCATTGTGATCTATCTAGTCTGACCTCCTGCATAACACAAGCTCTAGAACATCCCCCAAATAATTCATATTTAAACTAGAGAAGATGATCTGACTGGACCAGATGGGGAAAAGGAATCAATTAACAATACCATCTACACTGCTGTAACCTGCACAACTTTAAGACATGAAGCTACATTTCCTATTACTCACTCCCGAGTGTGTCTGTTTCCTC
This sequence comes from Dermochelys coriacea, assembly GCF_009764565.3. Classification (NCBI taxonomy): domain Eukaryota; kingdom Metazoa; phylum Chordata; order Testudines; family Dermochelyidae; genus Dermochelys; species Dermochelys coriacea. Next base: position 9,942,786 of record NC_050069.1, read on the forward strand.
TTCTACCTTTTTCTAGCTTTCAGAGTAGCAGCTCTGTTAGTCTGTATTCGCAAAAAGAAAAGGAGTACTTGTGGCACCTTAGAGACTAACAAATTTATTTGAGCATAAGCTTTCGTGAGCTACAGCTACATTTTATGCATCCGATGAAGTGAGCTGTAGCTCACGAAAGCTTATGCTCAAATAAAATTGTTAGTCTCTAAGGTGTCACAAGTACTCCTTTTCTTTTTCTAGCTATCTTTCTCTTTCTGTCTAGTAAGAGTCAGTTTAGCCAGCTGAGGGAAATCTATCTTTGAACTGCTTTGCTGCATTCCTTTTGACAAGCTAAAAGTGATAACTAGCAGCCTGATCTGAAGTGAAAGGTACGCTAGTCACGGACATGCAAAAGGAAATTAACAATCTAATACAATATTTTTCAGGGCCAGTGGAATAAAACTAGGCTCCAAGAATGGAGAACCGGGTTATGCCACATGGTCTTCCACAACAGAACTGTAAGCATCAAAGACAGATACATTCCCCTATCTTTTGCCATTCTTTTCTCTCTTCCCTTTTGATCACGTTTTGTCATTAGAAGAAACAGGCTTAGATTTTTAACAACCAAACGTCAGAGCCACCATTTGAAAGTGACTACTCCTGTCAACAATGACATATGATGTCCTCTGGCAGACCATCAAGGGTTTTTCAAAAATATAATAAAATAGAGTAACTTGTGATAACATCCCAGAAGTTTTATCTAATCGACGCAACAAACCCCAGCTTCATGTTGCCATAACCGCACTACTGAAGAAGCCTGGATCTAGCGCCCTCTGGAGTCAGATGTCCTGTATCAGTCACAGGGTAAGTGCTCTACCAATAGAAAAGGAGTACTTGTGGCACCTTAGAGACTAACAAATTTATTAGAGCATAAGCTTTCATGAGCTACAGCTCACTTGCATCCAATGAAGTGAGCTGTAGCTCATGAAAGCTTATGCTCTAATACATTTGTTGGTCTCTAAGGTGCCACAAGTACTCCTTTTCTTTTTGCGAATACAGACTAACACGGCTGCTACTCTGAAACCTGCTCTACAAATGTATTCTATCTTAAGTACTTACGAGGACAGTTCAGGGCAACTGCATCTATGTTTTCCCTTACTGGGTCAGCATTGGTACCCATTCTCAGGTTTCCAGCTCTGACCTGTTGCCTTTGTTGGGTGGAGACCCTGGTCAGAAGAGAAAGAGACACAAGTATCTCCGGTCTGAACAATTCCCTGTCTTCAGGGTATTATTCTCAGCAAAAGTGAGTCTACATAAATAGGCCTACTTGCTTCTCCTCTCAGACACAGTGTAACTGCCCTTAGTTATTAGCTACCACAGAGGTCTTCCTAAGCAAACATATTTTATTCTTAAGGTAGAAGCACTACAGAGAAAACATATTAAAAACAATTTAAAAACCCTACATGCATGCTAATAAGCTTACCAGAGATCATAAGTGTTCTGGTCAGTGTCAGTCCTTCCAACTCTTCCCTAAGGATTGGGGCCCTCCGTGGACTGGAGGCCCTGTCCGTTTGCTGAATCAGAACAGAAAGCCCTTCGCCTGTTTAAAATTCAAAAATCTTTTCTTTGTCTGATGGTCCCTGGAGAATCCAGTTTGAAGCAGTATATGCAAACCTCTACAGGGGGTGTCTTCAAAGGGCTGATAACCAGAGGAATTACATTAACATACCTCATCTTCCTACAGGAATTACATATAATCTCACAACAACACATAAGAAACTGCATTTTAATACATTGGACCCCAAAGATATTGAACTCAAGTCAGTCAGGTTTGTCCAGCATATTGCCATCAGTCACATGTACATGACTCCTTTTACCACAGTCTCTAAGCATCTCAAATCTTGTGTATTTATCCTCAACAAATATTACACAATAATACTTCCCGAACTCCATTTTACAAATGAGGAAAAGTGAGGCACAGATCAACCAAGTAACTTGCCAAGGTCATTCTGGAAAGTCTGTGGGGGTGTAAATAATTGAACCCAGGGTCTCCCAAGCTGGGCTAGTACTCTAGCACCCTTTCCCACACCCCAACCACCTGCTCCAGCCCTGATCCCCCTCCTGCCCTCCGAACCCCTCACCCCAGCCCGGAGCCCACCCCCACACCCCAAACTCCTCATTTCTGGCCCCACCCTGGATCCCACACCCCCAGCCAGAGCCCAAACCCTCTCCCGAACCCCAATTTTGTGAGTATTCATGGCCTGCCATACAATTTCTATTCCCAGACGTGGCCCTCGGGCCAAAAAGTTTGCCCACCCCTGGTTTAGATAATACTTAGTCCTGCCTTGAGTGCAGGGCGACTAGACGAGAAGACCTCTCAAGGTCCCTTCCAGTCCTATGATCCTACATCACAAACACTGAGAGGGGCAGGTCTGGATTCCACATGTCACTTTGTAGGCTCCCATCAAGTTGTGATATGGTGCCGCTGCACAAAGCCTTTCTGAGACAGCATGCTGAAGTTATGCCATCGCACCAAAACAGACCAGTGCAACATCCGAGGAAGCGAGCTGTCGCTCAGGAAAGCTTATGCTCGAATAAATTTGTTAGTCTCTAAGGTGCCACAAGTCCTCCTGTTCTTCTATCAGTGAGTCAGTAACAGCCAAACCGGGGCAAAGCACCCTCCCTACCTCGCTCCTACCCATCACGCTAGTAAAACCCTGCATCTCGCAAGGACAAGCTAACGCTCAAAAAATTCAGTTAACTGCCAAGGAAAGAGCCGGATTTCTCCCTTGCTAAGGCATGATTAGTGGTGCTGACTCTTCGTGAGGTTCACTCTGGGGTCACGCTGTCTCGACCGAGGCGGGAGAGGAAGCCAGCAAAGCAAATGGCCAGATGGCTTCTCTCCTTCGCTGCGTGGCCAAGGAAGCCGGCTTCCCCTGCTAGACTAACCACGCCGCTCGGGCCGGCCGGCCAGCGCTTCCTCAGCCATTCGGCTTCACCGGGGCAGCCCGGGGCAAGAGGGTTCCCCAGCCCGGCGCTGCGGGGCAGGCCAGGCCGGGAGTTACCTGGTAAGCGTCCTTCACCCCCTCCCCGGGGACTCCCACCAGCACGCAGATCTCCAGCAAGCCTGAGGGCAGCACCTCCTCCATGGCACCGGCACGGCAGCCACCCTCAGACTCGCCTCCTGCCCCGGCCGGGGGCGGCCACCGGCTCCCGGGCCGCAGGACTCGCGCTCCGCTCCGCTCCCCCCGCGCGCTCCTGGGGGCGGGGGCAGAGAGAGAGAGAGACTCCCCGGCGCAATCAGCCTCTGATTGGCTGTCTGCTCCATTGCCCGCCCCGCGCGGGACGTGTAGCCAATCGGAGCCGCCTGCACCGGTTGAGGCCGAGAGGCTTCTTCGTCCCCCAGGCGCGGCCGCCAGACCGCCCCTCCCGTGCACGCAGAGCGGGTGGGGAGGGGGGCGCTCTGCTGCTGCCCCCTCCCCGAATGGCGGCGGCGGGGGGCCGGAAGGGACCAGTAACCACAGTTACACACACGCCCCTCCCCTGTCTCGTCCCCCCCCCCGCCACATATTAGGGTTCACAGCAATCCGGGCTATTAAGAAAATGACGTGACCTCATGTTGGGGGAGAAAATCTCTGGGACTAGTTTCAGTCAGTGTGGGCAAGCCTACCACGTAGCCCTTCGCCACCATCCCCTCCCTTCACACACACACACGCTCGCTCTGCTGGTTCCCGCCCAGACTCCTACACGCCTCCCCCCACACACCCCCCCTTCCCCCCCCAGCTCGCTCATCCTCCCCCACACACATCCTCCCTCCCTGCCCCCTCCCCCCAACTGGTTCATTCACACACACACACTTCCCTCCTCCCAACTAGCTCATGCCCCCCTCTCCCCCACGCTCCCCCCTCCCCCAGCTAGCTCATAGCCCCCCACCTACACACCTCCCCCCCAGCTCGCTCATCCTCCCCCACACACATCCTTCCCCCCCAGCTCATCCCCTTCCCCCCCACGGACTCAGTCACCCCCCCCCCCACACACATACACACACACTTACAATTACAAACCTCCCCCTAGCTGGCTGGTTCCCACCCAAACTCGTACACACCTCCCCCCCCCCCCCGCAACTGGCTCATCCCTGCCACCTATCTCTCCTCCCAGCTGGCTCGTCCCCCCCATACACACATCCCTTCCCCTCAGCTGGCTCATCCCCCCCCCCGCCGGGCTGGTTCATCCCCCTTGACCTATCCCGCCTCCCAGCTGGCTCATCCCCCCCCACACACACACATCCCTTCCCCCCTGGGCTGGCTCATCCCCCTTGACCTATTCCTCCCCTCAGCTGGCTCATCCCCCCCCCCACACACACACACACATCCCTTCCCCCCGGGCTGGCTCATCCCCCTTGACCTATTCCTCCCCTCAGCTGGCTCATCCCCCCCCCCACACACACACACACATCCCTTCCCCCCGGGCTGGCTCATCCCCCTTGACCTATTCCTCCCCTCAGCTGGCTCATCCCCCCCCCCACACACACACACACATCCCTTCCCCCCGGGCTGGCTCATCCCCCTTGACCTATTCCTCCCTTCAGCTGGCTCATCCCCCCCCCCGCCGGGCTGGTTCATCCCCCTTGACCTATCCCGCCTCCCAGCTGGCTCATCCCCCCCCCACACACACACATCCCTTCCCCCCTGGGCTGGCTCATCCCCCTTGACCTATTCCTCCCCTCAGCTGGCTCATCCCCCCCCCACACACACACATCCCTTCCCCTCGGGCTGGCTCATCCCCCTTGACCTATTCCTCCCCTCAGCTGGCTCATCCCCCCCCCACACACACACACATCCCTTCCCCCCTGGGCTGGCTCATCCCCCTTGACCTATTCCTCCCCTCTGCTGGCTCATCCCCCCCCCACACACACACACACATCCCTTCCCCCCGGGCTGGCTCATCCCCCTTGACCTATTCCTCCCCTCAGCTGGCTCATCCCCCCCCCCGCCAGGCTGGTTCATCCCCCTTGACCTATCCCGCCTCCCAGCTGGCTCATCCCCCCCCCCACACACACACATCCCTTCCCCCCTGGGCTGGCTCATCCCCCTTGACCTATTCCTCCCCTCAGCTGGCTCATCCCCCCCCACACACACACACATCCCTTCCCCCCTGGGCTGGCTCATCCCCCTTGACCTATTCCTCCCCTCAGCTGGCTCATCCCCCCCCACACACACACACATCCCTTCCCCCCTGGGCTGGCTCATCCCCCTTGACCTATTCCTCCCCTCAGCTGGCTCATCCCCCCCCACACACACACACATCCCTTCCCCCCGGGCTGGCTCATCCCCCTTGACCTATTCCTCCCCTCAGCTGGCTCATCCCCCCCCCACACACACACACACATCCCTTCCCCCCTGGGCTGGCTCATCCCCCTTGACCTATTCCTCCCCTCAGCTGGCTCATCCCCCCCCACACACACACATCCCTTCCCCCCGGGCTGGCTCATCCCCCTTGACCTATTCCTCCCCTCAGCTGGCTCATCCCCCCCCCACACACACACACACATCCCTTCCCCCCTGGGCTGGCTCATCCCCCTTGACCTATTCCTCCCCTCTGCTGGCTCATCCCCCCCCCATACACACACACACACACCAGTTCTCTTCCCTCAGCTAACTTATTTCCCACACACACACACACCCCTGCCCCCCCATCTGGCTCATTCCCTCACATGCACAGCCCTCTCTGCTGCTGGCTTGTCCCCCCCCCCATAGCCCTGCCTCCAGCTGGCTCATCCCCCTCTTAGCTGGCTTGTTCCCCACGTCCATGTCGCTCCCCCACTGTCTCACTCTAACACACCGCTGCTGGCTCTTCTCCACATACGCACCTCCCCTCAGCTGGCTGGTTCATTCATTCATTTACACACACACACACACACACACACCCCTCCCCTCCCTTCAGCTGGTTTGATCCCAGGCACGCTCCCTTCTTCCTGCTGGCTCATTCCCTCTCCCTGCCCTCCCCTTTTGTCCCCCAGCTGCCTCATTCCCCCCCCATATTTCCCATATGCATGCCCCTCCCCTCTAGTTGGCTCATTCCCCCATACACATCCCTCCTCCTGCTGGCTTGTTCCCCCCCCCACATCCTTCCCCTTTTCTCCTGCTAGCTGGCCCATTCCCCCCCCCTACTCCTCCTCTCCAGTTGGCTCATATTCCCCATATGCATGCCCCTCTCCTTCCCTCCAGTTGGCTCATTCCTCACTCACGTACACACACCCCTCCCCCCGCTCATTCCCCACACACATGTCCCTTCCCTCCCCCCCCAACTGACCCTTTCCTTCTCAACTTGCTCATACCCCCCATACCCCCCCACACCCCTCACCCTAGCTGGCTCATTTCCCTCTCCCTCCAAGCACATGCCCCTCCCCTCGGCTGGCTAAAGGCCTTCCAACATGGGAAATGGCCTCTTTGTCCTTAGAATGCTCTGTATTTTTGAATAATTTGAAAAAAATATTATCCTATTGTATTATTCGGATTGCATAATGATTCAGCTTCTGTTTGGAGAGTCCCTCAGTGCCACTTGGAATGTTCCTGTGGGTGTATAATGTCACAGTATTCTTTACTAGTATAAGCAAATCCATTTGTTCATGTCTGGATAGCAGTGACATAATAGCAGGATTTCCTGATGCCTTCATGATCCACTGCTAAATCTGACCATTCAGCAGCTGACCTTCTATTGATCTACAGCACACCCGCCAGCCATATCCTTGCTGGTCATCCCCTATTACAATCACCTTCCACCATTCCTTCCATAATAACTTTCCCAAGGTTATTTCCATCTCTACGCCTAATGTTACCAAAGTACGTAAGTTTGCGTCTGTTGATTCCCAAACCAGAGTCTTCATCTCACCAATAATATTTTTAAACACAAGCTTTTATTGTTTTTTCCCCATCCAGGAGATACACAAGAGTCTTCCCCAACACCACATTTCAAAAGTGTCAAGTTTCTTCTTCTCAGCAGCATTAACTTCTCCATGATTCACATCCATAAATCACTATGGAGAAAATTAGAGTTTTCACCAATTGCACCTTTGTACATTTCAAGCTGCCACAGTTTTTCCACACTTTCTTAAGGGAGGCCATAGCTAGACGAGCCATCCCATTAGTATAAACCACAGAATAATTCCAAGTAACTTTACAAGTTGCAAGAAGCAGAGCCAGTTAATGAATGCATGGCACTGCTGCTCCCAGAAAGTAATGATTCACGGACAAAGTCCACACACACAATAACACAGCAGAGGAAGGATCCAAAGAACTGAACCTGCAGCCCTTATGTACACAAGTTGTCCTACTGAGACAGTGTGACTGTTAATAAGAGTAAGGGGTGCAGGGTCAGGTCCTAACTCTGAACAGTAAGGTTGTTTTTGGGTTTGGAGTTGCCTCCCCCCACCCCCATGATTATAAAACACAGACAGTAGGAATCGCTGTGGGAATAGGATCTGCATGCTTTCATTTACAAAATTTTATTAATTCTGTTATTACATTTCATCCCTTTATATTAGATCATCTAGTCCATCCCCTTGAAACTTATTTATTTCCATTAGGTAGCACCTGATCAGGAACTGTATTAGATATTGTATAAAGACCACAAAGACAGACCTTATATTCCAGAGAGCTCACAATTTAGCATTTAGACAAAATGCAAAAAATTAATAAACAGACACAAACACAATCCTGGATCATTCTCTACAATGTATTTTCTAGTGTGTTGTTCAACCTGCTTTTATATGAAGGTTTTACTTTATTAGGTTTCAGAGTAGCAGCCGTGTTAGTCTGTATTCGCAAAAAGAAAAGGAGTACTTGTGGCACCTTAGAGACTAACAAATTTATTAGAGCATAAGCTTTCGTGAGCTACAGCTCACTTCATCGGATGCATCCGATGAAGTGAGCTGTAGCTCACGAAAGCTTATGCTCTAATAAATTTGTTAGTCTCTAAGGTGCCACAAGTACTCCTTTTCTTTTTACTTTATTAGGAAACTATTTAAAGGTTTTTCCAGCTGAGAGTTTCCAGTGAAGTTAAGCCTCTCTTTTCAATACACACAGAATAACCCTATGCTTTCATCCTGAATGATTTATTTTAGTTTAAAGAAATCAACAAGAAAGGACAAAACTAAAGTCTCAGCGAAGAGCAGTGTTTGTTTCCTCTGTAAGGAGCTGCATTCCTCGATTACACAAAATAACATCTGACACTGCAGGCAGCAGTCTCTTAGAAATTAAAGGTGAAGTATTAAATACATTCACAATAGGCCCATTCACACCGGTCAGACAAACTTTGCAACTTTTAAATAGAGCCATGTATACATAGTTTAATCACAGTAAAAATCCCCATATAGATATGACCTAGATGGCTCACAGCTTTCAAGAATATGCTATACACTATCAATTCAGGATTAAGAGAAAACAAGGAACCTTTAGAATAAACAGTTCGTCAGAATTACGAAGGACTGTGCTAATGGGATTTTAATTCTGGATTTCAAAAAAAAAAAACCTAGTTCAGCAGTGCAACTTCTTGAAAAAAGTTAGAGGAAGCCACAAGTGGTTGTATGTGCGAAACTTTTGTATACAGTAGAAGAATAACAAGAAGGAAATGGTTGAAAACCTGGAAGTTCAAAGATCCTCTCTGCAAGGGGGTATAAATTCATATGAGTGTATTTTAAAGCCATAAGGGATAATTATGACCATCACACTGTCTGGAGTAGCTCATGAGCTAGAATACCAACCTCAGGATGGACTGTTAAGAAGCTGGGCACAAACCCCAAACTGGTTGTAAATTCTATAATTAGATTACACCAACCAAGTAGTGTGTAAATTTTTCAGGCACTATATAGCCTTAACTTGGAGTCACAGACAGTCCCCTTGAACATTCTGATCTATCTTGCCACCCAGGCAAGCTTTACTCTGTGATAAATAGTCACTTTATGCCAAAGATCACAAAATATTCAGGTTATTCCCAGTTCCAAAGGACCAGTCACTTACCCCAGGTCAATTCGCACCTTAAATCTCACACCAAAGACAAAGCTTGTAGCCAATCCTGTAATTAACTAAAGGTTTGTTAAGTAGGAAAAAAATAAATTATTTACAAAGTTAAAACAGATGAACATTCATGCACAAAAACAGTTTTAGTTATTAGATGGCGATAGAGCTCCTGAAATATGCCAGCTCTGTACGTCCATTAGGGCAAACTCAGGTTAGCTGTGGGGACTCTTACTTATGTTTAGGAATCTTTGCTGTTTAGAATTGAAACATCATAAAAAGACCACAATTCCTTCTGGTCAGCAATTTTTATCTCCACCTCCCTAGAGTCCAAGCACTTCTGCACATAACCTCTCCATGGGTGAGTGTGGGGACCAATTAACAAAGTCTTTGTTCCGCAATGGTCTGTTTCGATCAAACAGTCCCACTGAAGGACAGGAGATAACACCTAATACAGGGGTCCAGCATTTTGCATTAGGAGAGGGTTTTTTTTCCTGTTTGGTGAGTTACAGAGAGTTTCAGTTATAAAGCCAACCCTTAAAATTACCTTATAGTATGGGATACAAATAGTATAAGCAGGACTAATACATGCAGCATCCTACAAGCATTCCATAAAGTCTAAACACTGAACACATTCTTATAAGACTAATATCTATTTTAACTATACTAAGCCACAAGTAAGCCAGTCTGCTTTTCAGCTATGCATTTGTTAATGATCAGTGAGGCCTGAGGCTTTTGCATGAGCTGGCACCTGGTCTCCCAGCATTACAATGATAATCTGACCTCTTACATAACAGAGTCTATAGGAATTGCAAAGTGATTCCTGCACCAGCCCCATAGTTTCTTGTTGAGCTAAAGCATATTTTTTAGAGAGACAGCCAATCTATATTTAAAGACTTCAAGTGTTGGAGAATTCATCACTTCCCTTGGTAATCTGTTCCAGTGATTAATTACTGCCACTGTTAAAAATGTTAATATGCACCCGATGAAGTGAGCTGTAGCTCACGAAAGCTTATGCTCAAATAAATTTGTTAGTCTCTAAGGTGCCACAAGTACTCCTTTTCTTTTTGTTAAAAAAGTGCACCTCATTTCTAGTCTGAATTTGTCTAGTTTCAGCTTCCAGCAACTTGATTTTGTTATGCCTTTGTCTGCTTGATTAAAGAGCCCTCTATTATACAAAATCTTATCATCCCTACATAGATACTTGTGGACCATGATCAAGTCACTTACTCTATTTAGCTTATCAAAGAGAAGATGGATAAAATAAACAGACTGAGCTTCTTAAATCTCTCACTATAAGGCATTTTTTTGTAGAGCTCAAATTCTTCTAGTTTTTTTCTGTATCCTTTCCAATTTTTCAATATTCTTTTCAAGTATGTGTATTGGGCTATGGGGGTTGGGCTATGGGGGTACTGAGGTGTTACAACTAATATAATCCTTTACTCCTGCACCTCAGCCTACTTTTCTGCTGAAGCACAGACCAGAGCTCAGTCTTTTCAGGACTTGTTTAAAAGTATTACACAGAATAAAACCGCTGACACAGATAAACATACAACTTCTTAAGGCATTACATTTAATACATAAAAATCTGCAATTAGATTTAGAATTTAAAATACTTACGAAAACTTTTTCTTAAACAACTATTATGCAGTAACTCTGCTGGTGTTCTTACACAGACGTCTCCATTTTGTTGCCATTACATAAGTTTCAGTGCAAGATATACGTAAGGCCCTTTGCTTTCTGTGTTTGTTTTCTTTAAAATTTCCCAGAAATTTATCAGCGTGACGAAGGGTGCCTAGGGCAGCCCTCACTGGAAATGCCAAGGTCAGGGCAGGCTGCAAGAGGGAGAGAAGATACTCCCAAGACTGGTGGGTAATACTGAAATTAATGCATCCGATGAAGTGAGCTGTAGCTCACGAAAGCTTATGCTCTAATAAATTTGTTAGTCTCTAAGGTGCCACGGGTACTCCTTTTCTTTTTGCGAATACAGACTAACATGGCTGCTACTCTGAAAACTGAAATTAAACTCCCCAACCAGTCACAAACTATGTTCCTGATCCCCCACACTGGTTATTAAGAAGCAAAAAAGGAAATCACACAACCCCCTTTATTGCATTCCAGTTCTCTGGCTCCCAATCAGCACCTAGGTCCAGTTCAGTGAGAAGTTATTTAAAAAAACAACAACTCTGCTCCCATAAACAAAAGGTTCAGCCACATTATCAGCTCAGTATAGGTTTGGGTCTTACCCAAAATAACAAGTTGCCAGCCAATCCTTTAATGTCTAAAAGTAAAGATTTATTATAAAGAAAAAAGAAAGAACAAGAAGAAAGTTGTTAAATGGTAAAGCACTCAGATACATACAAAGCCCTGATCTACATGGCTGGGGAGGGTGGGGGGGTCAATCTAAGTTACGCAATTTTAGCTATGTGAATAACGTAGCTGAAGTTGACGTACTTAGATCGACTTACCATGGTGTCTTCACTGTGGTGAGTCAACTGCTACTGCTCCCCCGTCGACTCCGCTGCACCTCTCATGGCGCTGGAGTACACGAGTCAACGGGAGAGCGCTCGGGGTCGATTTATCACGTCTAGACTAGACGCGATAAATCGATCCCCGCTGGATCGATCGCTGCCAATCAATCCGGCAGGTAGTGAAGACGTACCCTTACAAAGATTCAAAGTCCCTGTATCAGGTTCTTAGCAGTATGGGTGATTCCCTCTGGAATACATCCACAGCTTGCATGAGTCATTCAGTCCTTTGTTCAGAGCTTCATTTGTAGAAAGGTTACTACAGAGGTAAAAAGCAGGAAAGACGACAATAAGCAGGACTGAAGATAAAATAGAGAAGATGAAGCTGCCTTTTATAGTCTTTTGCCATGCAGCTTGTATTTCCTTTGTTCCCAACATAAGCTGCCCAGCACATGGCCTGAAAGCCTTAGAGTTCTGTCCATACACATGCCCCTGCATGCCTTGCTGAATCATAAGTTGTATCCCTTACCTTCTCTCAAAGGGGCAACTGTATAGCTGATGTCCCTTGATGGGTCATCAAGCAGGCTAGGCAGTGCTAATGCCAATTTGTCTGGAGGTGTCACCCAGATGCACAGCACAAGTTTGGAACTACAGACGTACCATACATATAATTTACTATACAAAGGTGATACAAACACATAAACAAGATTATCATACTTAGCAAATTATAACATTTTTGCAGATATCTTACCTTACACAGTGTATCTGGCACAACTCATTGTAATTACACAATATTGGAATTCATAATATCCTAAAGTGTCCCCCAGATTCCATACAGCGTCACAAGCAGCGTTTATTAAAAAAGTAAAAAAAATGGGTGAAAATTGGGTAAAAAACAAAGGGCCAGCAGGTGGTGGGGGTGAGGGGTGCCCAGTACTCATTGGGACCAGGAGGTGAGGTGCCCAGTACCCACAGGGGCCAACAGGTGGGGAGGTGAGGGGTGCCAGTACTCATGCGGGCCAGTGAGCAGGGATGTGGTGATGGTTGCCTTCCGCTTCATGCAGGCTTATCACTGTAGCAGCTGGGTGATCTTGGCTGCAGAACTTGGCTCCCCAACCTGTCTCACTCCTCCCAGCTGGAGAGGGAGGGGGGTGAGTGCCCTGTACTCCTGCGGGGGTGGGACGGGGTAAGAGGTCCTGTTGCTGCAGAGGTTGGACAGTCTCAGCTGCCAAAACCCAGCTCCCCAGCCCAGCCAGCAGTTATCTTCTGTGCAGGTGTGCTGTGCCACCCGGCAGGGACTTTGCAGGGTGGGAGACCCTCCAGAAGGCAGCCACCATCTGTCCTTCCAGAGCAGGGGGACGGGTCTGGGGAGTTACAAAATTCAGGTTAAAAAACAAATCAGTAAAACCTGAATACTGGGTTTTTCCAAAAACTTGGGAAATTTTCAGGGAAATTCAATAAAAACTGAAAACAAAGGACCTAGATATACATTATTACACACATACTCCCCTCCAATCTCTTCACACATGCACACATTCTCCTCCATTTTTTTCCACAGAGAGGAGTTCAGTCTACAGCATGGCATCAAGAAGCCAGAGGAGAACAGCTGCTTCACAATTGTACACCACTGCGAGGAGCCAAGGTAACAAAATGGAGGAACTAGAGCTACTGGTGCAGGAAGTGAAACCATATATTATAGGGATAACAGAAACATGGTGGAATAGTAGTCATGACTGGACTACAGGTATTGAAGGGTATGTGCTGTTTAGAAAGACAGAAATAAAGGTAAAGGTGGTGGAATAGCAACATTGTATATCAATGATGAGGTAGAATGTAAAGAAATAAGAAGCGATGGAATGGATAAGACAGAGTCCGTCTGGGCAAAAATTACATTGGGGAAGATAACTAGTAGAGCCTCTCCTACAATAGTGCTTGGGGTGTGCTATAGACCACCGGGATCTACTTTGGATATGGATAGAGCCCTTTTTAATGTTTTTAATAAAGTAAATACTAATGGAAACTGCGTGATCATGGGAGACTTTAACTTCCCAGATATAGACTGGAGGACCAGTCCTAGTAATAATAATAGGACTCAGATTTTCCTAGATGCGATAGCTGATGGATTCCTTCATCAAGTAGTTGCTGAACCGACTAGAGGGGATGCCATTTTAGATTTGGTTTTGGTGAGTAGTGAGGACCTCATAGAAGCAATGGTTGTCGGGGATAATCTTGGTTTAAGTGATCATGAGCTAATTCAGTTCAAACTGAACGGAAGGGTTAACAAAAATAAATCTGCAACTAGGGTTTTTGATTTCAAAAGGGCTGACTTTCAAAAATTAAGGAAATTAGTTAGGGAAGTGGATTGGACTGAAGAACTTATGGATCTAAAGGTAGAGGAGGCCTGGGATTACTTTAAATCAAAGCTGCAGAAGCTATCAGAAGCCTGCATCCCAAGAAAGGGGAAAAAATTCATAGGCAGGAATTGTAGACCAAGCTGGATGAGCAAGTATCTTAGAGAGGTGATTAAGAAGAAGCAGAAAGCATACAGGGAGTGGAAGATGGGAGGGATCAGCAAGGAAAGCTACCTTATTGAGGTCAGAACATGTAAGGATAAAGTGAGACAGGCTAAAAGTCGAGTAGAGTTGGACCTTGCAAAGGGAATTAAAACCAATAGTAAAAGGTTCTATAGCCATACAAATAAGAAGAAAACTAAGAAAGAAGAAGTGGGGCCGCTAAACACTGAGGATGGAGTGGAGGTTAAAGATAATCTAGGCATGGCCCAATATCTAAACAAATACTTTGCCTCAGTCTTTAATAAGGCGAAAGAGGATCTTAGGGATAATGGTAGCATGACAAATGGGAATGAGGATATGGAGGTAGATATTACCATATCTGAGGTAGAAGTGAAACTCAAACAGCTTAATGGGACTAAATCGGGGGGCCCAGATAATCTTCATCCAAGAATATTAAAGGAATTGGCACCTGAAATTGCAAGCCCATTAGCAAGAATTTTTAATGAATCTGTAAACTCAGGAGTTGTACTGAATGATTGGAGAATTGCTAATATAGTTCCTATTTTTAAGAAAGGAAAAAAAAGTGATCCGGGTAACTACAGGCCAGTTAGTTTGACATCTGTAGTATGCAAGGTCCTGGAAAAAATTTTGAAGGAGAAATTAGTTAAGGACATTGAAGTCAATGGTAAATGGGACAAAATACAACATGGTTTTACAAAAGGTAGATCGTGCCAAACCAACCTGATCTCCTTCTTTGAGAAAGTAACAGATTTTTTAGACAAAGGAAACGCAGTGGATCTAATTTACCTAGAGTTCAGTAAGGCATTTGATACCGTGCCACATGGGGAATTATTAGTTAAATTGGAAAAGATGGGGATCAATATGAACATCAAAAGGTGGATAAGGAATTGGTTAAAGGGGAGACTATAACAGGTCCTACTGAAAGGCGAACTGTCAGGTTGGAGGGAGGTTACCAGTGGAGTTCCTCTGGGATCAGTTTTGGGACCAATCTTATTTAATCTTTTTATTACTAACCTCGGCATAAAAAGTGGGAGTGTGCTAATAAAGTTTGCAGATGATACAAAGCTGGGAGGTATTGCCAATTCAGAGAAGGATCGGGATATTATACAGGAGGATCTGGATGACCTTGTAAACTGGAGTAATAGTAATAAGATGAAATTTAATAGTGAGAAGTGTAAGGTTATGCATTTAGGGATTAATAACAAGAATTTTAGTTATAAGCTGGGGACGCATCAATTAGAAGTAACGGAAGAGAAGGGCCTTGGAGTATTGGTTGATCATAGAATAACTATGAGCTGCCAATATGTTATGGCTGTGAAAAAAGCTAATGCAGTTTTGGGATGCATCAGGAGAGGTATTTCCAGTAGGGATAAGGAGGTTTTAGTACCATTATACAAGGCACTAGTGAGACCTCACCTGGAATACTGTGTGCAGTTCTGGTCTCCCATGTTTAAAAAGGATGAATTCAAACTGGAGCAGGTACAGAGAAGGGCTACTAGGATGATCCGAGGAATGGAAAACTTGTCTTATGAAAGGAGACTTAAGGAGCTTGGCTTGTTTAGCCTAACTAAAAGAAGGTTGAAGGGAGATATGATTGCTCTTTATAAATATATCAGAGGGATAAATACAGGAGAGGGAGAGGAATTATTTAAGCTCAGCACCAATGTGGACACAAGAACAAATGGGTATAAACTGGCCACCAGGAAGTTTAGACTTGAAATCAGACGAAGGTTTCTAACCATCAGAGGAGTGAAGTTTTGGAATAGCCTTCCAAGGGAAGCAGTGAGGGCAAAAGATCTATCTGGCTTTAAGATTCTACTCGATACGTTTATGGAGGAGATGGTATGATGGGATAATGTGATTTTGGTAATTAATTGATCTTTAAATATTCAGGGTAAATAGGCCTAATCCCCTGAGATGGGATATTAGATGGATGGGATCTGAGTTACCCAGGAAAGAATTTTCTGTAGTATCTGGCTGGTGAATCTTGCCCATATGCTCAGGGTTTAGCTGATTGCCATATTTGGGGTCGGGAAGGAATTTTCCTCCAGGGCAGATTGGAAGAGGCCCTAGAGATTTTTCGCCTTCCTCTGTAGCATGGGGCCTGGGTCACTTGAGGGAGGATTCTCTGTTCCTTGAAGTCTTTAAACCACAATTTGAGGACTTCAATAGCTCAGACATAGATGAGGTTTTTCGTAGGAGTGGGTGGGTAAGATTCTGTGGCCTGCATTGTGCAGGAGGTCAGACTAGATGATCAGAATGGTCCCTTCTGACCTTAGTATCTATGAATCTATGAGTTCTCTTCCAAATTCCTCATAATGTCCTCAGCAAAAGCAATCCAAAGATCCTCCCAGTCAGCAGTAATTCCAGGCCAAGAGTCAAAAATTGGCATCTCCTCAGCTTCCAGCAAAATAGGGAGTCTGTGGCCTAGATCTAAAGTGGCACAGGATCTGGGGTGCAGATCTCACAGCAAACATATCTTAGTCCTGCATTGTTCAGCCATTGAGGCCTTGTCTAGACTAAAAAATTAGGTTAACTCAGCTATGTCGCTCAGAGGTATGAAAAATCTACTTACCTAACCTCCCCCCGTTTAGACAGTGCTAGGTCGACAGAAGAATTCTTCCGTCGACCTAGCTACCACCTCTTTGGGAAGCAGATTACCTACGCCAACATCGGTGTAGGCAGTGTCTACACTGAAGCACTACAGAGTCCTCGGGCCAGACTTGTCTCCAATTCTTCTATTTATAACTTTTTCTGCACTGAGCTCTGATTGGCTCAGCTCTCAGATTGTGGGTGTGTGGAACCTACTAGACTGCTTGTCCTTAATGGAAATCCTCTGTACAGCTTCAGAGATAGCTATTGAGTATGCTCAGGAGCAACCACACACACCCTCTCCTAGATGTCCCGGGCCCTTCTAACAAAGGGTATCACTACACATCCTTAGTCAAGGCAGGAACTCACATTCCTTGCCCTCCAGATTGGGGATTTAGGCTGCAATTTCTTCCTGAAATTCACTGTGATCACCTCAGTAAGTCTGAGGTTAGTTTAGCAAATGCCATCCTGCTATCTTCCGGGGCTATGACAGAGTTTACCAGTGCCCAGCCAGCTTTCATAAAGCAATGTATTTATTTAGAACAAAAGCATTACGGAGAAAGCATAGTTTGAAAACAATAAACAGCTTATACGTATGCCTGTCCTATAATGTGTCACCCATCTTCCACATGGAGACCCTTGTAGGTTTTGAAGTCCTTCAAACCCTTCCTGCAGGGTCCGTCCCTTTTGGTTGCAGCCTCATGTCAGTTCTTGGATCCAAGGAGAGTGATACCTCCTCCATGTCAGGTTGGCCACTTCATACAATTCTGAGTTCTTTGTTTCCCAGTCAAAACCAATATACGCAATTGTCCCCAGGAGGTGGAACTTCTGCCCGGTGTTATTTATGTGTCTAGAGATTTGCAGTAATTACTCGCAAGTGATGTTTGTTCCTGATAAAGAAAAGAAGTTAACATCTTCAGACCCGACAGATAACAATCCAAGATGAGAGGGGGGAAAGTCACATTCTTTCAAACAAACATCATTTTAATACAGCCAAATGGAAATGTATGCATCTGGGAACAAACAATGTAGGTCATACTTACAGGATGGGGGACTCTATCCTGGGAAGCAGTGACTCAAAGAGATTTGGGGAACCATGGTGGATAATTAGCTGAACAGGAGCTCCTAGTGCAATGCTGTGGCCAAAAAGGCTAATGCGATTTTTGGATGCATAAACAAGGGAATCTGGAGTAGGACTAGAGACATTGTTTTATCTGTGTATTTGGCACTGGTGCAACCGATGCTGGAATACTATGTCCAGTTCTGGTGTCCACACCTGAAGAAGATTCAGAGAAGAGCCACGAGACTGATCAAAGGATTAGAAAACAAACCTTATAGTGACAGACTCAAAGAGTTCAATCTATTTAATGTAACAAAGAGAAGGTTAAGGGGTGACTTGATCACAGTCTAGAGTACCTTCTTTGGGAACAAATTTTGATAATGGGAACTTCAGTCTAGCAGTTAAAGGTATAACAAGATCCAATGGCTGGAGTTGAAGCTAGACGATGCAAACTAGAAATAAGATGCACATTTTTACAAGTGAGGATTATTAACAACTTGAACAATTTCTCCATCACTGGAAATTTTAAAATCAAGATATTGCTACAACTGCAATCAGAATAGGTGATTGAGTTAACAGTCCTCTGGTTTGAGAGAGGTGCCTTAGCTAAATTAACGCGTTCATATTTCTCTCTGATCCATAAAAGCCTGAATTTATTTACCTTCAAGGCATTTGTAACAGGGTGCTTGGAGGGCCAGGCAGCCTAATGGTAGGCACCCCGACCTCTGGAACCTTGTTTACCTGGTCCAGGTGCATCAGTCTTCTAGGCGGTGAGGTGGGGGGCCTCGGCCCTCCCTCTCCACCAGGTCCCATCCCAGGGCCCTGTCTGAGTCAATCCCTAAACAGAGGGCCCTACCACTGCCCTGTGCTACTTCCTGCCACTGTCCCTTTAGTTTGCAGCATGGCTCCTATAGTTCAAGTTACTGAGGTGCCTTGCCTCCATAACACCTGCTTGTGGACCTTGGGCGGCGTCCAGCCATCGTCCCAGGCTCCTTAGGCCAGGGCAGCCATAGGTTTGGTGAGGCTGAACCCCACAATATCTCTGGGCTTCAGTCACCCAGTTCCCCGAGTTGCCAGAGGCTCCTCGGTCTCCTCCACAGCGTCCCTTGGCCGGGGAAAAAGTCCTTACTCTCTGGTAGCTGCTTCAGCTGTCAGGCTAGTGACACTTCCCCTCAGGTAGACAGGGAGCTAGCTCCTGCCTCTGCCAGTTAACTCCCAATTAAGCCAGGCTCTCTCCTTTTCTCCCAGTCCCGGTTTAGCATTGGCTGCAGGTATAATGGGACAAGGCTAGCAGGGATCAAAGGCTCTCTTTAAACCCTGCCATGCTGGTGGGCAGTTTCTCTAGTTCATCGCAGCATGCTCAGAAATACATCCTAGATGGAGCTACTATAAGGAGGGTGCATAATTGGTTGGAAAACCATTCCCAGAGAGTTGTTATTAATGGTTCACAGTCAAACTGGAAGGGCATATCAAGTGGGGCCTCAGGGATCAGTTCTGGTTCTGTGAAGTATTTTCATCAGTGATTTAAATAATGGCATAAAGAGTACACTTATAAAGTTTGTGGACAATACCAAGCTGGAAGGGGTTGCAAGTGCTTTGAAGAATAGGATTAAAATTCAAAATGATCTGGACAAACTGAAGAAATGGTCTGAAGTAAATACGATGAAATTTCAATAAGGACAAATGCAAAATACTCCACTTAGGAAGGAACAATCAGTTGCACACATACAAATGGGAAATGACTGCCCAGGAAGGAGTACTGTCAAAAGAGATCTGGAGGTCATAGCAGATCACAAGCTAAATATGAGTCAACAGTGTAATACTCTTGCAAAAAACAAAAATCATTCTGGGCTGTATTAGCAGGAATGTTGTAAACAAGATACAAGAAGTAATTCTTCTGCTCTACTCTGTGCTTAGTAGGTCTCAACTGCAGTATTGTGTCCAGTTCTGGGCACAACATTTCAGGAAAGATTCGGACAAATTGGAGAAAGTCCAGAGAAGAGCAACAAAAATGATTTAAAGGTCTAGAAAACATGACCTATGAGGGAAGATTGTAAAAACTTGGGTTTGTTTAGTCTGGAAAAAAGAGAAGACAGAGGGACATGATAACAGTTTTCAAGTTCTGATGAAGTGAGCTGTAGCTCACGAAAGCTTATGCTCAAATAAATTTGTTAGTCTCTAAGGTGCCACAAGTACTCCTTTTCTTTTTGCGAATACAGACTAACATGGCTGCTACTCTGAAACCAGTGTTCAAGTTGCCTGGGTTCCCACCCCACTCTGAATTCTACGGTACAGATATGGGGACCCACATGAAAGACCCCCTAAGCTTATTTTTACCAGCTTAGGGTAAAACTTCCCCAAGGCACAAACTCTTTGCCCTTGGAGGGTATGCTGCCACCACCAAGTGATTTAACAAAGAATCAGGGAAAGGACCACTTAGAGTTCCTATTCCCCCAAAATATCCTTACACCCCCTTTCCTGGGGAGGCTAGAGAATAATATCCTAACCAATTGGTTACAAAGTGATCACAGACCCAAACCCCTGTGTCTTAGGACAATAGAGAAATCAGTCTGGCTCTTAAAGGAAACTGAACTTTATTAGAAAGAAAAAAAGGTAAAAAAGCACCTCTGTAAAATTAGAAGGGAAGCTAATCAGATTTAAAACACAGAGGATTTCCCTCTGGGCAAAAACTGTAAAGTTACAAAAAGAAAACCGAGAATAACCTTCCTCTCAGCACAGAGAAAATCACAAGCCAAAACAAAAGTAAACTAATGCATTTCCTTGCTAGTACTTACTAATTCTAATGGAGTTGTATTGCTTGCTTTCTTGCTCTCTCTCCGGCAAGCACACAGAACAGACAGACCAAAGCCTTTCTTCCCTCCACCCCCACTAGATTTGAAAGTATCTTGTCCCCTTATTGGTCCTTTTGGTCAGGTGCCAGCCAGGTTACCTGAGCTTCTTAACCCTTTACAGGTAAAAGGATATTGTACCTCTGGCCAGGTGGGATTTTATAGTACTGTATACAGGAAGGTTGTTACCCTTCCCTTTATATTTATGACACAAGTACATAAAAGGTTGTTACAAGGAGAGAGATAAATTGTTCTTGTTAACCTCTGAGGATAGGACAAGAAGCAATGGGCTTAAATTGCAGCAGGGAGGTTTAGGTTGGACATTAGGAAAAACTTCCAGTCAGGGTGGTTAAGCACTGGAATAAATTGCCTAGGGAGGTTGTGGAATCTCCATCATTGGAATTTTTTAAGAGCAGGTTGGACAAACAGCAGCCAGGGATGGTCTAGATAATACTTAGTCCTGTCATGAGTGCAGGGTACTGGACTAGATGACCTCTTGAGGTCTCTTCCAGTCTACAATTTTATGATTCTGTGCTACAAGATTGATCTATAGTCCCAGGTTCTGGGGAGTGGTGGGTTGTGGGATGTAATGGTCAGATGAATATGGCTGTTGTTTTGTTAGGCAATTTTGTGGTAGTGTGTGATTATGACCAAACTGAATCTGTTACTTACATTTTCCATTGCTGCCAACAACATGTCCTCATCACTCAAGCATACAACTTGTGGGAGAAGCCAGGGATGATCCCATCTTCCTAACCACCTATTCAAGTGGTGACCACTTCATGAGGAAGTGCCTATATTATATAAATATTTTCCACCTTTTCTGTCTATCCCAATGGCCAAATCACAGGTCCACACCCATGTGACAATCCCTGACCTGCATTGACTACTGCAGTCTCATCTTCTCTGATCTCTGTGATGCTAACCCTGTTCTCCTTCAGAATGTTCAAAGTACTATTGCCAAAATTACGGCTCTCATTTGAGCCAGTTCACTTCCTCCTTCCCCTCTTTGAATCACTTTACTGATCTGTTTGTATACTAGGCATAACATGTGTCCTTGCTTTCAAGGCCCTACACTATAGAGACCGGGCTTTCATCTCTTTCCACATCCTCTCTCACCCTTGCCACTCTGCTAATAGTGCCCCCTCCAAAATCCCTTTAGTCTACTTACCTTCTTCCACATTGCCTCTTACATTGGAATTCCCATCCAAAATCTATTTAACACACCTCCAGCCCCACCTTTTTCAAATCACTGCTAAAATCTCACTTCTGTCACTTTGCCTGCAAAAAAAGTCCACTTTTTAACAATTTAAAATAAATTAAACAAACAAACAAACACTTAGACATACAGTAATCACATATCTGTGCAAGGTATCCTTCCCTTCCTCATACCCTCTCCTCCCTGATATGTGGAATAGCCTTTCTCATCTTTTCTGTTCATTGTTTAGGGCCCAGACCTGCAAATGGATCCACATAGGCAGGCCCTCCTATCCATAGAGGTGAGTGGGGCTCTGCACTTGCCCAGGAATTCCTGTTGTCAGATCTGATTGTAGGTTTCAGACCTGCCTTCTCGGGATTGCCAGTGAAGTGCCTACCCCACTTGTGGATGCTGTAAAATGTAACTGCTGTGCGGGCTATCCTTAAAGAAAGGAGTTTTATCCATGGTTGTGTGTAGGTTTGCACATTTGTAAAAGCATTTAGACCTACAGACAGGCTTTTACAAAGCATAAAGCATAAAGCATTTTTATAAAAAAATAAATATGAAGAAATAATAATTATTTTTTGGCTTCAGCTTTCCTCACACTTGTTTTGGATATTTAGTTAGTTAGTTAATTAATAAAGGACTTTTCAGATGGACTCTGAAGGTTTCCCCATATTGTGTTTCAGGACTGCAGGAAATATATAGTGCATTGCTTTTTTTTTTACTGAATGTAGCGACTTTTTTAAAAAATCCTTCCATGCTAGTGTAGGCTGGTTGGTACGCTGCTCACTTCCGCATCCTTTCTCCTCCTGTTATGGTACAAGCTTTTTCACAGCAATGTCTAGGGTTAGAATTGATGCCAAAAACCATGGCTTCCTTCCTTCACCTTGGTCACAGAAATACACACTTGTGTATTAAGACTTGTTTGCTTTCTGAACTAGTTACAGAGAAAATAACTCTTTACTCCAGCTGAAAAAAACCCCAATCAGCCAAATAGAAGCCATTTTGTCTCGGCTGTATGAAGTAACCTGTGTTTATACTGCCATCTCATTCACTTTGCAGCAAAATTTATTGTCCGAAGAACTGCATCTCCAGACCTTAGAAAACATACCTCATAGTAATGGACTCAAGAAGTTTGAACTATTTATCTTAACAAAGAAAAGGTTAAGGGGTTACTTGATTTCAGTCTATAAGTACCTACATGGGGAACTAATATTTAATAATGGGCTCTTCAATCTAGCACAGAAAGGTATAACATGATCCAGTGGCTGAAAGTTTAAGCTAGACAAATTCAGACTGGAAATAAGGCAGAAATTTTTAATGGTGAGAGTAATTAACCATTGGAACAATTTACCAAGGGTCATAATGGATCCTCCATCACTGACCATTTTAAATCAAGATTTTTCTAAAAGAGAAGCTCTACGCATTATTTTGGGGAAATTCTCCGGCCTGTATTACACAGGAGGTCAGACTAGATGATCACAATGGTCCCTTCTGGCCTTGGAATCTATGAACCCCTTTGGACCTAAATGCAATTCTACTTAACCACTGTGTATGAACATATCTAAGCAAAGCTTGGGGAGTTCTGCAAACATTTGGCTTGTTGAGCTCCCACTGGCTTTAATGACATTTCTGCATCTGGACGTCTTGCATGAGCTGGTTCCCAATTTCCTATTCTTTAGTCAGGATTGATCGCAAAGGAGGAAAATTCACCATACTTGTAAGAAGAGAGGAATTCTTGTTAATAGGCTTTGACACTCCCTCCAGGGGAGAAGGGTACATCTTTTAAAATTTACAGTTGAGCAAGCTATTGTTCTGGCAGGGTGTTGGTGCCACTTTGAGTTGGTGTATCCTGGTCTGTGGGGATCTTGCTACTGATGATGAGATTGGAGAGGTTGGGGAGTTGTTTGAAGGCCAGAAATGGGGGTTCAGGAAAGATTTCTTTCAGGATGGGGTCCCCATGAAGTACGGCTTGTAGTTGTTTGATGATACCCTGTATGCATTACAGTGTGGGATGGCAGGTGACAACTACAGATGCAAGACTTGCAGACATATCCCCTCTGCTACAATGATCAATACCCCTCACAACACATCTTTCAAGATTCATGGCTCCTATACATGTTTATTACCGCATGTGGGGTACCTCATCCAGTGCACTAAATGTCACAACAACAACAACTATGTGGGTGAAACCAGACACTCAATATGCTCTCAAATGACCACACACAGGAAAATGATAAAAGTCAAAAACAGCCTATCACCTGTAGGTGAACACTTTTAACAAAGGAATCACACTCGATATGTGGCCTATCAGTCCTTACGCTCAAAGAAAACCTGCACAACACTTTCAAAAGACGAGCCTGCGAGCTTAAATTCATTACTCTGCTAGACACACAAAATCACGGACTGACCAGAGACACTGGATTTATGGATTATTACAACAATCTGTAGCCCATTAACCTCCTCTTTTTGTTCCATGACAGCCGAGATGTTAACGGCCCACTCAACTTTGAATGTGCTAATGTGTTATGCTAAACAATCTGTTCCATCTTGCATTTTGCTGTGACGCTGGGAGTAGTTTTCCCAGACCTGAAGAAGAACTCTGTTTGGCTCAAAAGCTTGTCTCTCACCAACAGAAGTTGCTGCAATGAACGATATTTCTTCACCCACCTTGTCTCTCTAATATCCTAGGATCAACTCAGCTACAACTACATTGAATACCTTAATCTGTGAAGCACCCAGTTAATTTATGATACTATATACATGATATTTAATAATTTCCATCATGTCTTCTATAAAACTCTTTAGGGACTGGCACCGCCTTTGAAGCCCCATAGGAACCTGTGCTGAGGATTTGGGGTTGAATCTGAAGAAAAACAGTTACAAGTGGCTCTGTATGGAGCTACAGAACAAAAGTTAAGAACCCTTGTGAAAATAAAATAAACTGGAAGAAACTAGTTACATGGAAATTAAAAGGAACAGTCACAAGAGTGAAATGCCTGCAAGCTGCATGGAAACTTTTAAAAAACACCATAATAGAGGCTCAAATTAAATGGATACCACAAATAAAATAATAGTAAGAGGGTCAAAAAAGGCTAGACAACAGAGTGCAAGAGACAGAGGCAAAAAGGCACCCTTTAAAAATTGGAAATCAAATCATACTTAGGAAAACAGGAAGAAGCATAAACTCTGGCAAGTCAAGGGTAAAAGTATAGTTAGGCAGGCCAAAAAAGAATCTGAAGAACAACTAGCAAAGGAAACAAAAACTAACAACAAAAGCAAGAAGCAGGAAGTTTGCCAAACAATCAGCAGGCTCACTGGATGATCAAGGTGCTAAAGGAGCATTCAAGGAAGACAACACCATTGTGGAGCAGCTAAATGAATTCTTTGCATTGGTCTTCACTGCAGAGGATGTGAAGAAAATTCCAACACCCGAATCATTCTTTTTAGGTGACAAAACTGAAGGAACTGTCCCAGATTGAGGTGTCGATAGAGGAGATTTTGAAATAAATCGATAAATTAAAGAGTAATAAGTCACCAGGACCAGATGGTATTAACCAAAGGGTTCTGAAAACTCAAAGATGAAATTGAAGAACTACTAAATTCAGAGTGTAACCTACCACAGTACCAGATGACTGGAGTATAGCTAATGAAACAGAGATTTTTTTTTAAAGGCTCCAGAGGCAAACCTGCCAATTTCCAGGCTGCTAAGCTTGACCTCTGTAACAAGCAAATTGGTTGAAACTATCATAAAGAACAGAATTATCAGAGATATAGATGAACACAATATGTTGGGGAAGAGTCAGCATGGCTTTTATAAAGGGAAATCATGCCTCACCAAGGTATTAGAATTCTTTGAGGGTGTGACGTTATTGACATAATCTGTTCCAAAGTCCTGTAGTAGCACCAAATCTTGTATAAAGGGGGTCAAACAAGGTGTCTAAGACAAGGTTATGGTTTGCTGGTTATGATTATGCTATCTGTATGCATGTATCATTTTTGAATTTAAAGTTATAAATATTGGCTCTATACTGTCTGTATTTCAAACTTATGCTATGCTTCTGGGTGATACCTCAGACAAGTTGGTGTCAGCTCTGCCTAGCCTGCTTGATGCCCCATTAAGGACCATCAGTTATACAATTGACCCATTGAGAGAAGGCAGACACACCTTGTGACTCAGGAAGGTATGCAGGGAAATGCCTATGGACAGAACTCTGAGGTTTTTCCAGGCCATGTAATGGACAGCTTGTCCTTGGGACAAAGAAAGCAGAGACCACATGGCAAAAGACTATAAAAAGCTGCTGCAGTTCCCCCATCTTGTCTTCAATACTGCTTCATACCTCTAGATGAACTTTGCTACACTGAAGCTTTGAACCAAGGACTTGAAAGACCCATCCCAGCTGTGGATATACTCCAGAGACTTGATTTGAACCTGCAGTTTATTCCATCACTGCTACAAGCCTGAACCAAGAACTTTGCCATTACTGTATGTAATTGATTCCATTTAACCAATTCTAGCTCTCATCTATATCTTTTTCCTTTTATGAATAAACCTTTAGATTTAAGATTCTAAAGGATTGGCAACAGCATGATTTGTGGGTAAGATCTGATTTGTATATTGACCTAGGTCTGGGGCTTGGTCCTTTGGGATCAAGAGAACCTTTTTTCTTTTACTGGGGTATTGGTTTTCATAACCATTCATCTCCATAACAAGTGGCACTGGTGGAGATACTGGGAAACTGGAGTGTCTAAGGGAATTGCTTGTGTGACTTGTGGTTAGCCAGTGGGGTGAGACCAAAGTCTGCTCTGTTTGGCTGGTTTGGTTTGCCTTAAAGGTGGGAAAAAAAACAGCCTTGGGCTGTAACTGCCCTGCTTGAAGCAATTTGTCCTGAATTGCCACTCTCACTTGGGTCCCGCCAGAACCAGCATCATTACAGAGGGTGTCAACAAATGTGAACAAGGTTGATCCAGTACATATAGTGCACTTTAACTTTCAGAAAGCCTTTGACAAGGTCCCTCACCAAAGGCTCTTAAGCAAAGTAAGTAGTCAGGGGATAGGAGAGAAGGTCTTTTCATGGATCAGTAACTGGGTAAAAGATAGAAAACAAAGGGTAGGAATAAGTGGTCAGTTTTCACAATGGAGAGATATAAATAGCAGGGTCCCCACAGATCCGTACTGGGACAGTGTCATTCAACATATTGATAAATGATGTAGAAAAAGGGGGAAACAGTGAGGTGGCAAAGTTTGAAGATGATATTAATTTTCTCATTATAGTTAAATACAAACCAAACTGCAAAGACTGCAAAAACTGGGTGATTGGGCAACAAAATGGCAGATGAAATTCAATGTTGATAAATGCAAAGTAAAACATATTGGAAAGTATAATACCAAATATGCATACAAAATGGTGGGGTCTAAATTAGCTACTAACACTCAAGAAAAAGATCTTGGAGTCATTGTGAATAGTTCTCTGAAAACATCCACTCAATGTGCAACAGTAGTCAAAAAAACTAACAGACTCTTGGGAATCATTAGGGAAGAGATAGATAAAAGAGAAAATATCATAATGCCACAATATACATTCATGGTACGCCCACACCTTGAATACTGCATTCACTTCTGGTTGCCCCAGCTCAAAACAGATATATTAGAATTGAAAAAAATACAGACAGAGGCAACAAAAATTATTAGGGGTATGGAACAGCTTCCATGTGAGGATAGATTAAAAAGACTGGACTGATCATCTTAGAAAAGAGACAACTAAGGGGGTTATTGTAGAGGTCTATAAAATTATGAATGGTGTGGAGAAAGTGAATAAAGGAAGTGTTATTGGCCCCTTCACATAACACATGAATCAGGGGGTCACCTGATGAAATTAATAGACAGAATGTTTAAAACAAACATTCTTCACACAGTGCATAGTCTACCTGTGAAACTCATTGTCAAGGGACATTGTGAAGACCAAAAGTATAACTGGGTTCAAAAAAGGGTTAGATAAGTTCACAGAGGATAGGTCCATCAATGGCTATTAGCTGAGATGGTCAGGGATGCAACCCGATGCTCTGGGTGTCCCTAGGCCTCTGAATGCCAGATGCTAGACCTGGATGACAGGGGATGGATCTCTCCCTGTTCTGTTCATCTCTGTTTGAAGCATCTGGCATTGGCCACTGTCAGAAGACAGGATATTGGGCTAAATGGACCTTTAGTCTGATCCATTATGGCCGTCCTTATGTAAAAAAGATGTGGCCAACCAGGTAGAGAGGCTCTTGGGCCATCTGTGTAGTCAGTAACCCTTTGTTAAACCAAATGAATTATGAGTAAGGCTGAGAGTTTGTAACAGAGGTCACAGATTCCATAACTTTCTGTGACCTCCATGACTTCTGCAGTGGGTGCTGTGCCTGGCAGTTCAGACAGTCCCAGAGTGCCAGTCGCACTGGCTGCTGCTGGAGCAGTCTCAGGCAACTGTGCCTCACCCCCCTCCCAGCAGCAGCAGGAGTTTGGGGGTGAGAGCAGGGAGGGGATTCGGACACTGATGGGGTGTGAGCTCTGGGCAGTGTTTACCGCGGGGGGCTCCCAGGAAGCAGCGACATCCCCCTCCCTCAGCTCCTAGGCAGAGGCGTGGCCAGGCAGCTCTGTGCATTGCTTCTGCCTGCAGGCACCGCCCCCGCAGCTCCCATTGGCCATGGTTCCTGGCCAATGGGAGCTCTGGAGCTGGCACTCGGGGTGGAGGCAGCACGCAAAGGTGCCTAGCTATGCCTTTGCCTAGGAGCTGAGGGAGGGGGATGTCACTGCTTCCAGGGAGGCGCAGAGCCAGGTAGGGAGTCTGCCAGCCAGCCACACTAACCCTCCCCGCAGCACAAGTGGGGATCCTGGGACACGCACTGCCACATGCCCCCCCAGCATCCGTGACACCCCCTGGGCTGCTCCCCCACCCATCAACCGTGGTGGCCCCGGGCTGCCCCCCACCCCCGAGCACCTGCCCCAGGCCGCGCTCCCCCGCCCCTCCCAGATTTAGTCAGGGGTATATAGTAGAAGTCATGGACAGGTCATGGGCCGTGAATTTTTGTTTACTGCCCGTGACCTGTCCATGACTTTTACTAAAAATACCCGTGACTAAAACGTAGCCTTAATTATGAGAGATATGATGACACTACCAACACGGAGCATCAGCATCAATGCAGTGTTGTGTTTCACTATCTTATGTATGCTTGTAATAAATAGGCAACCAGTGGCCTTGGGTTTCTGAACAGTACCAATCAGCTTAGATTTTGGGGGGAAAGATCTGTTTTTTTATGACAACCCTCCCTCTGGAGGGATTAACTACCATTAAATTGCCCTGTTCTTGCAAAGATCCAAACTGATATACGTAGTCTGAATATTACAAACATCTGGCATAGGAAAGATTGTCAGATATAACTCAGAGCTGCAGAACAGCTGCCTTCCTACAGAATGCGTAGACGGTCAATATCAACATTATTTTGTTTGCCTGGGGCATATGACACATCCCTCAAATATGACCTGCTCAACATGACACTTGTACTTCAAGTTCCCTATATTCTACCCAGGCTTAGACCACTGATGGGACTTTGATAAAGTTTTATAGCTGTTTTTATGCTGCATGGCACTTTTTGGTCTTTGTAGTCTTTGTGGATTTATTACAGTGCTATAAAGAAATGCGGGCTCAAGTGTGAAAGTACCAGAGTCTGTTAGTGCATTAACCAAGTGAGAGATTTGGATAAACACAAAAAAACACCAGGGTGTGCAGTCATTGTGTAACGACCCTCCTTCACCCATGCAACAATTTACTAATGCTTCAAATAGCTCTGCTGCCTACTCATGGGGACAAGCTCCACACCCTGATTTAAAATAAACCACAATTACAACATGGGCTAACCACAAATTACTGTTTTTAAATAAAGAAAACAATCTTCTCTGTTTTGCTTTACTGTCCCAAGAAATGCTTAGAGTGCTGAAGTATGTTTGGAAAACATCAGTGTTTTGTAACTAATCAAATTTCTTGCCCAAGGTCACAAAGTTAATTCAGGGAATCAACACACAGTTGAAACCAGGCCACACCTACCTCTCAGTCCTGG